>NC_069500.1:1181478698-1182141198 GCF_027579735.1 Bombina bombina
TATTTTGTTTTTAATTGCATGCTCTCTCTAATCCATGAAAGCTACATTTTGACTTTACTGTTCCTTTAAATAATTGAGTCTTCTCTTAGTCTGCATCACTGTTTAGTTCAGCTGTTACAAGTATCCCACTGACTAGCCCTATGGTATGAAAACAGGAAGGGAAGTTTGAGTAGGTCAACAAGGCTGTTTCCATCCTCCTGATGTAATTATAGCATAACATATATCTGCATAAACAGTTTGAAATCCAATTACACTGTTTGGAAATGAAGGGTTAAAAACCCATTAGATGAAAATATTTTTAACCAACCACATCATTGTGGAGATTATTTACTGAAAGATTACAATGAAGATTTTTTTTAGGGACATGAATGATACACAATTCTCTTAGACATTGGATATATATTTTACTTTTGGTAGATTTTTTTTTTTAACTTTTTTTTTTAAATTTATCTGTCTAGTACTCATTTTTTTCATTTTTTTTTAAATTAAATATATTTATTTTAGTTGGTGATCAGCTTAGTCTTTTAAAGCTTGTGTTAGTTTGCAAACTAGGTGGAACCCTAATGCATAGAAAAATAGTTGTGAAACATTCATAAATTGTAAAACAAAGTCAATATCCCTTTGGTAAATTATTTTAGCATGAAGCATCTTATTGGTTCACTTCAGGGGCGGTACATTTTTTTCTAGGCCTCCCAGTTAGATTTTTGGGGCCCTTTTTCAGTCAAGTGCAAGCCTCCCTCCCCACGTATCCCTTAAACTTGGCTGAAATGCTGCCTGCATTTGCAGGACGGCCTTGCTAAGCCTCCCTCTGCTCATACTTGTCCCCATCCAGCCAGATGCCACTGGTCCTCCCACCTCTGGCTGTACTGTGCTCAAAGGTTACTCTGTGGCCTCCCTCTGCCCAGACTGCCATTGGTCCCCAGCTGCAGATGTGGCCCTGCTGGTGGCCCACCGGGAAATCTCCCGGTAGGCCAATCTGGCCCTGGAACTCTGGCCAGGCATCAGGTCCTTCTAACCTGCAGGGCCAGGAATGCTGCCACTGGTTCCCTACTAAACTTCCCAAAAGATTTAATTTTAATCTAGTTGTGCTAGTATTTCTAGTTTAGTCAACTTTTTAAAATGGACTTTAGTAATACAGATAATAATAGTAATAATAAATACCTGCAAGTTGCCTAAACAAAATAAAAAATCACCCCAAATAGTAAGTGGGAAATCCTAAATTATATAATGGTAATCAGGGTCTCCCAAGAGAAGTCCTCAAGCCACTATGAAGCCTTAAAAATACACAAAGGTTGCTCCGTGGCCTCCCTCTACTGCATTCGGCAGCTAATGAAACTGCTGCATGCACATGCCTACTTATAATGCCGACAAGGCTTCTTATAGAATCTCACCAGACTAGAGAGCTTTAGAGAATCGGACCCTGAAACTTGTGGGAGAAAGTTTTTGTGTATGCTATAAATTGGCTCTCAGGCATAATTTTTTAGCCATTTGGACTTTTATTTACATAGATATAAAAAGACAGATCATATATCTAGAGATCAGTTTCTGTATAAATTGTTTAACCACAACCGCACCTTGTAAAAATACACATTAAGCTAACTGTTCTCTGAAACTGGAAGCATTTTTCCTATGTGTGTTTTAGGAATGTGGCATTGGCTCTAGGCCTGCAAACTTCTGACTCCATTCCTTGTCAGGATTCCCCACAGCAATGTGCTAAATGTGCAGGCCAAGAATATTTCAAATAAACATGTACAGAACGAGCAGCAATGTCACTTACACTGTTTAAATGTTTGCATCTGTTAATCCCACAAGAAAATAATAATAATAATAATTTGTCAAGAGAAAAATCTATCATTTTTTCAGTGCATGTAATAACCAATTGGAACACTGTTTACCTTGTGCTAAGAAGTGCAAAATACAATTTGTTAAACTATCCCATTCAAATCTGGCACCATCACATACATTAGATAAGGAGATATGAAAGACATGAAAAATAGAGCAAATATTAAATCTTGAGGCACGTTGCCAGAAATGACAAAGATTCAACTTAAACAATAACACTAGTTATACAGTTCTCATAAAGAACTAGATTACAAGTGGAGCGCTAATATATCATGCGCCCGTAAACGGGCAAATTTGCCTATTTACGGGCGCGTGATAAAAAACTCAACAAATACAAGGGGCTGGTTATTGCTACTGCGAGCTTGTGGTAGCAATTAGCGCTCAGATCTCTGGTTAATTTTCCAAACATACCCCATTTGGCCCCAAATTTAATAGTCTTGTAGTTTTTTTATATAATAAAAATGCACAATGCAGTTTGTAGGGGTTAATAGTGGCGGGTTTGTGGTGTTAGAAAAAAATAACGTCACGGAAAAGTGCCTTTACATTGTCGTCTATGGGGAGCTGTGTGTTCTCTGTAAATATATATATATAATATGTGTAAATACACATTTTAACACATAAAGATATATGTATATTCATATACATATATATTTACATATATGCTCAATGTATATATGTAAATATATATGTACCCCCTTTGCTGCGCTAGGTCTCATGCTATGACGGCATGAGAACGAGGCTCCCATTGGAGCCTATGGAAACGCGCTCACATTTGGTGCGCTGGTATTACTAAGTGCTTCGTACAGGATCCATGACTGTCCCTATGCTGAGTGCTTTTTAAGTACTTCATTAGCTATCTTTACTGCTAGCTGGAGATATATATATATATATATATATATATATTTGACATAAACTTCACATAAGCAATACAAACCTCTAAGCTTAAATTCTCATGCACGGGACTTCACAGGATGTGTTATTCCACAGAAAAACAAAGTCAAAATAACTCATGATTCAGGCAGAGTATTTAGGTGAAAAAAAAAATAAACTTTTCAATTTACTTTTATCATTAGATTGTCACAACCTTTTTATGTGCACATTTTGCTCTTACTGAGCATGTGCAAGAGTTCTGAGTGTATGCATATATATTAGTGATTCAATGATGGCTGTCACATCATACAGGGGCAGATAAATGGAAGAATTTTTAAATTTGTCAGGAGAAATCTACTGCTCATTTGAAATTCTGAGTAAGTGTGTGTTATTGCATTGTCTTTGTATTGTGCATTTGATGATTATGTAATTCTTTGTATTTAATGATTCTTTACTACTTTCATGTTTTGTTAGAAAACATTTTTTAATATCCCTTTAATTTGATAATTGACGTAAACTACTTTTCTTTCATAAAGTGGTGAGAGTCCACAAGTTATTACTCATGGGACCTAAACCCTGGCCACCAGGATGAGGCAAAGACTCCCAAAACTCTAAGAGTACTTAATCCCTCTCTGGTATACCAGTTTAATCTTTGCCTCCCAGGAGACTTTTGAATAATTGAGGTACTTCATATTCTTTATTGAGAAGGGTCCTCAGACTGAATTGAGGGTAATTTTTTCCCTCAGAGAGCTGCTACTGAGAGGGGAGATTGGAGTATGGGGCAGTAACACAATTACTCCCGGTGGAGGAGTTAGTTACAGGCCTGCCACAGGTGTTGCGGGGACCGGTCCCTTAGCCTCCTTCTGATGGGTCGTCGATATACTCCTCATTTAAATCCTCTACTGCAATGTGCTCAGCACTGGATGGGCTATGTACTAGAAGCAATAATATCTATGATTCTTAAGCACAGTGGTGTGGGTGCTTGTCAGGTAAGTCTACGCAACATTGGCACTCACATAGCCCACAGACTATTAGCAGGCACATTTGTCATGTATCATCATAGCCAGGGGACATTTGAGTTTACAGATATTGCCACTTCACACTAGACTTTAGCATATATGCTGTCTAGATGTCTTGTACGTGGACTATATGGGGCTATATGGTCATTTTTTTTTAGTTAGTTTACACACTAATATTATTTTTCATTATTCTCCTGCATTCCTTCTCTTTATGATCTCCTGTTTTTTTACCTTGTAGACTTGGCGATTAAACACCTACTTTTAAGCCAAGTAGGCTTATCTGATGCTGTAGTTGAGCCCTTAATTCAGGCCTTAAATACCGTTTCAAGAAAAAATCTATCACAAAACTTGAAAAGTTTTATTTCCTGGTGTGAAGTCAACATTTCAGCTGGTTTTCCATTAGAATTCCTAGAATTCTTCAATTTTTACAAGTAGGCTTTGATAAGGATTTCTCTTCTTGCGCTTTCATAGTCCAGATTTTAGCGATTTTCATGTTATTTTTCTTGAAAATTGCTAAGCTCCCTATCAAATAAATCTTTGTTTAGGCTTTAGTAAAAGGTAAGACCAGTGATTATCCAATTTCTCTTCTTTGGAACCTTAGTTCTAAATGTTTTGCAGATATGCAGATATATATATATATTTTTTTGAGCTAATGCACAGTTTACTCATTTCCTTTTTATTGGGAAACTTAAGGACACAATTTCTCTTTAAGGACACAATTTCTCTCTTTACTGATGATGTTATCAGAAGAGACCATCTATCAGAAAATTATAGTTCCTTTCTTGTTATCCTAATCCACATGATTTACAGACCAAAAGACCACAGCTTTCACTTTAGCTTTTTAGCTAAAACTTTTGATTTCAAGGCTTCGTGGAGCTGCAGAGGGCTCCATAAAGTATGTGTGCTGTGTTGTTTACACCTTTATTAGCCCCCAAATATTAAGTTCCAGAACCACCACTTACAAACTGTCTGGGTGGCAACCCTATGTTACATACAGTATATATGACCTAGGCCTTAAATTAGTCATGGACCCTTTTTTGTCTTTAGCAAATATCTTCAATGGAGGCGGATCATTTTATGGTATTATTAGGTACTAGTGAAAGGTAATATGTTTAACATCTGGGTTTTCTATGTTAGGAGCAAATAGCTATTCAACAGTAATTAGAAGGATTAGTTTGTTGTTGATAATTTTACTAAATTATTTGCATAACCTGAAAGGCTGTGCTTTATCTTCATTCTTTTTGTTTACCATTTAATGAAAAACATGAATTTTACCATCAAAATATTATGTATATAAAAGTAGCACATAATCTAAGCCCTGGCTGGGACTCTACTACTCACATGCCTATAGGGACATCTCACTCAGAAAAAGTTGTTTTGATTCAGTACAGGAATATCAATCAAAAAAACACGCACAAAAACAAAAAGCTTTTATATACTTTGAAGCAATTGCCTTTTAGTTGGTACAGAGAAAGTTTTTCTATATTATGTCCCTTTAATAGGGTCTTGCATCCAATTCGAAATGAATAGCAGTGTATTTCAGATTTGATTATACATATTTTGCAATACACTTGTGCCTGCAAAAATACTTCTATGTAAAATGATGACAATTTTTATGAAAAGTTTTATAGTGCTTGTGACCAGATGCTGATATGGGGGCAGGCCTTGTACATACAATTCTCTTCTTACACAAAGTGACACATTACAACCGTATTCTAGAAATGGGAGAAAAATGCCATTAATTCGCCCTTCACCTCTGTCACTATCTTGCATCTATTTCCCTTTGCACTAATCTCTGCTTATCTCTTGCACCATTTCTATCTATTTATATGTTACCCTCTCTTCCATTTTCCTTTTGGTTTTATATTCTAGTCTGTATTTCTTTATACTCAAACATCTTTAATAGCTCATAAAGTAGAGTCATGGGGGTAGATTTATCAAGCAGCAGATGCTGCAATCTACCCCTGTAGTTTCAGGTTCCCCTGAAACTGAATTAAAGGGATACTAACCCCTCATTTTTTCTTTAATGATTCAGATAGAGCATGCAATTTTAAGCAACTTTCTAATTTACTCCTATTATCAATTTTTTTTTGTTCTCGTGTTATCTTGATTTGAAAAAGCAGTAATAAAAGGTTAGGAGCCGGCCCATTTTTTAGTTCAGCACCTTGGTAGAGCTGCTGATTGGTTTGCTACATTTAGCCACAAATCAGCAAGTGCTACCCATGTGCTGAACAAAAAATGGTCTGGCTCTAAAGCTTACAGTACTGCTTTTTCAAATCAAGATAGCATGAGAACAAAGAAAAATTGATAATAGGAGTAAATTAGAAAGGTGCTTAAAATCTCATGCTCTATCTGAATCATGAAATAAAAAAATTGGGTTTAGTATCCCTTTAAGGAAGAAGCAATCTTAAGACCGCTGCTCCTTAACTCGTCTGCCACCTCTGAGGTGGCGAACAGCAATCATCCTGATCGGTTGCGATTGTGATGATTGACACCCCCTGCTAGCACCGCAAATGTGCAGGGAGCGGTATTGCACAAGCATTTCACGAGAAATGCTTGTGCAATGATAAATGCGGACAGCGTATGCTGTTGGCATTTATAGATGTGCGGCGTACATGATTCGCTACAGAGACTAAAGACTTTTCCAGCTTGGGGGATGACCTTGTACCAAACCGAGATTCTGATTTGTCATTCAAGCACCAGTTAGCAGCTTTGTATGGTTCAAACTAATTGCAAGCAGTCTGTTAAAATGGCATTTCCATAGTAAAATAAATAGAAGTGAGCAAACTAGCTCCGTTGTTACTTCCACAGCTAGGGTGTCCCATTTAATATAGCCATTCAGGAACCTCAGAGAAATAAAATAATTCCTATTACTGAATTTTTTTACAGGATTGTTTTTGTGGGGTTAATATTCAATTGAAATCCTCAAAACACTTGTAGAAAACAACTGCCGTGTATAATCCATGTACAAGGCTGACATTGCTTATGCTCTGAGGATGCAGCCCTGGTCCATACTGTGTCACAAGGGGAGAACAAGGCACAGGTGGGTAGGAGCGAGTATACTGCTATGGGGATGTAGGGAACTGGTGTACAAGTCATCTTCATATCCTGAGGCATCAGGTAATACAATAACAAAATACAATGACAGTAACAGTCCTGGGTTACACTACAGTCTAGATACTGCAGAATGTAAGACCAACACTGTTACATAGGAAGCACAGGGAGACCATACAGGTGGCCCTCGTTTTACAACGGTTCAATGTACACCGTTTCAGAATAACAACCTTTTTCCCAGTCATGTGACTGCTATTGAAAAGCATTGAGAAGCAGTGCATTTATTAAAATAGCCAGTAGATGGAGCTGTCTGCTTGTGTTGCAGCAAAGCCAAGCAAGCTGAAATTAATCGGTTTAACCAGACCTGAGCTATCGAGCAGATTTCAAAGGAACAAGATCTTCCTGTCTATAAATCAGTCCAGATTGGAATGCATAGAAAGAACTGTTTGCAGAAAAATGCAAGTGAAGTCTGTGTTGTGTGATTATTTTATTAGGTTTATAATGCTGTTTAGCAAATGTTTGTGTTCATTTAACTTAGTTTAATTATATATTCTGTGTTGTGTGATTATTTTATATTGCTGTTTAGCATTTAAAGTCTTCATTTCAAAGCTTTAAAAATAATGTATTAGGTGTTACTTATGACAATTTTGAGAGGGGCCTGGAACCTATCTCCCTCACTTCCCATTGACTTACATTATAAACTGGGTTTCAATTTACAACGGTTTCAATTTACAACCATTCCTTCTGGAACCTAACCCTGGCGTAAACTGAGGGCTACCTGTACACAGATTCTTTTATTTGCTGTCTGTCCTGCATTACTCACATCTATGTTGCAGTTTGTGAAATGATGTCTTTGACCTATACATATTTTATTTTACAAGCTTGAAAAAGCCTGTGATTTGGTGTCTATTTTTTTTGCAGTGTAATTCTAACATTGTAGCATATAGTGCATATCATCTTAAAGGGACAGTAAAGTCAAAACTAAACTTAAATGTGTTGGATAGAGTGTGACATTTTAAACAACTTTCTAATGTAATTCTGTTATCAATGTTGCTTACTTCCCTTGCTATTCTTTGTTAAAGAGTAATCCTAGGTGAGCTCAGGGGTGTGCACGTCTCTTTAGCCACCTGGCAGCAGTGGTTTCAACATTATTTATACATAGATACAAACACTGATGCCATAGACTGCAATAGACACGTGCACTCTTCTGAGTTTCTATCAGCCTACCAGCCTACCTAGATTTACTCTTAACAAAATATATCAATAGTACAAAGCAAATTTGATTAAAAAAAAAAAAGTAAACTGGATAGTTTTTAAAAATCACTTCATTTATCTGAATCATGAAAGTTTAATTTCGACTTTTCTGTCCCTTTAAAATATCAATCTAAATGGTGGTTTAGCACCTCAGTGAATTTGTGTCTACTGATGTACAGCCGCCCATACACTTTTTTTGTTTAGTATTGGCAGGCAGTACAACCAATCAGATGCTTTACTGCTATCCAATACAAAAGACAGCAGAGTATCCATATAATGTTTGCATCTTTTCAGTGACGTCACTAGGGTTGGTGTCACCTGGTGCGGTATATCAAGGTGTCACCCCCCCCCCAGCAATCCTGCAATAAATGATGCGGCAACAAAAATATGATGCCCCCAGCCCCCCTACAATAAATGTTGACCCCCAGCCCCCCTGCAATGAATGATACCCCAGCCAGCAATAAAATGATGCCCCCAGCCCCCCTGCAATAAAATGATGCCCCCAGCCTCACTGCAATAAAATAATGCCCCCACCAATAAAATGATTCCCCCAGCACCCCTGCAATGAAATGATGCCTTGAGCCCACCTGCAATCAATGATGCCCCAGCCCCACTGCAATAAAGGATGCCCCCAGCAATAAAATGAATCCCCCAGCCCCCCTGCAATAAATGAGGCCCAAGCCAGCAATAAAATTATGCCTCCAGCCCAGCCATAAATGATGCCCCAGCCCCCTGCAATAAAATGATGCCCCCAACACCCCTGCAATAAAATGTTGCCCCAGCACCCCTGCAATAAAATGATGCCCCAGCCCCACTGCAATACAATGAAGCCCCAGCCCCACTGCAATAAATGATGCCCCCAGCCCCCTACAATAAATGATGCACCCAGACCCCCTGCAATAAAATGATGCCCCCCAGCCCCCTGCAAGAAAAAATGATGCCCCAGCAATAAAATGATGCCCCCAGCCCCCTGCAATAAAATGATTCCCTCAGCCCCCCTGCAATGATGCCCCCAGCCCCCCTACAATAAAATGATGCCCCCAACAAAAATATGCTGCCCCAGCCCCCTGCAATTAATGATGCCCCCAGGCCAGCCACCCCTGCAATAAATGATGCCCCAGCCACTCAGCCAGCAAAAAAATGATGCCCCTAGGGCCCCACTAGACCCTAAATGCTGTACTGAGCTCTCCACTGGATTTCAGCCAGAGTGACACCTGTGTGACTGAGTGCACAGTAGTTTTATTAACTTAACAGTAAGAGCCAGATTCCGGTTCTCAGTCCAGATGATCACACAGCCACACACACGACACAATAATTGCTTGCTCTGAGTCTGCTCAGTCAGTGGCACAGTGCTGCCAGCTGCCTGCAACCAACTTCGCCCTCCTGTTCATCCTCACTTGCTCAGTGGAGGTATGTGCGTTGTTGCTCCTCCTCCCCCGGGCCCTAGCTGGAGGTGCAGCATGTGTCAACAGTAGTTCAGGAACGTGATCGGTCTGAGGGGAGGGTGTGAGGCGATCATTGCTGAGATGCTAATGGTGATGGTGCCAGTGGTGGGGTCAAGGTGAGGCCATCATGATGAGACCTTGAGACTTGCTGCCATATGTGGGGGGCGGCGCACATTGACACTGTCTCCTGCCCCAGAGGCCAGCAGTAGCCACAGAGTCCAGTTGCACAGAGTGCACACAAGTTGTTAGTAAAAAAATACAGATGAGCTTAGCCTGTCCTGCTGCGCACAGTGCGGTGCCCTCACGGACCGGTCACTAACTCTGAGTTACTCTACACTACTGAATAAATAAGTACAAACATATCCGCTTAATCATGGTGTGGTGTCACCCCCCTTAGGGCACCCTCCAGTGATGCCACCGCATCTTTTAAACAAATAACCATTAGAACCCTTCTTTCACCACAAAGCGTAACTCAATTAACATGAGATCACTTAAAGGGACATTAAACACTAAATAAATACTAGATAGAATGATGCATTTAATGACAAAAATAGTCAGAGAATAACATGTAGATGTATTTTTTTTCCAGATGTATTTTTTTAAAGTTTCATTAGCTGCTTAAATATTGACAAAATAAGTGTAACGTTTGAGTGTCTATAAAACAATGGGAGCTGCCATGTTGTAACTTAAATTACCCTCTCTGCTGTGGCCAATTAGGAACAGTTATAAATAGGTCACTAGAGTGTGCAGCCAATGGCTGTGTGGAATATAACAGTGTTCTGCACTTCCATTTCTAACAAGAACTGAAATGCTCACAATTTCAAAATGGAATTGCAGGAAAAGAGGACAACATAAATAGTGAAAGTGTATTGTAGAATTTGTATGCAGTTTATCATTTTATATTACTATATCAAAGTGTTTAATGTCTCTTTAAAGTGGTTAAATTCAGACACCACCTGTCAGGGTAGAATTCTTCCCTGTTGATAATCCTCTGTGACTGATTTATAGTTTAGCTATTTGGTTGTGCTAATTAACTAGCTTATGCTAACACGTTAGGGTTTAAAAATTCCAATGAAATCTGAAAAAAATATTCCAATAAAAAATATAAGCAGTTTTGTTTTCAATGGTTCACTCTTTATGAGGGCCTTTTCAGAATAAAAATGTGTTACTACTTATTTTCTTACATATTTTTTATAGTACAGGTACAAATCCCCAAATCCAAAATGCCAAAATCTAAACTTATTCTGAAATCAAAGCTTTCTAATGAATATTTTTTAATAAAATTAAAATTATCCGAAAATGTTTTCTCTTGTTAAGTGTATCCAGTCCACGGATCATCCATTACTTGTGGGATATTCTCCTTCCCAACAGGAAGTTGCAAGAGGATCACCCACAGCAGAGCTGCTATATAGCTCCTCCCCTCACTGCCATATCCAGTCATTCTCTTGCAACTCTCAACAAAGATGGACGTAGTAAGAGGAGAGTGGTGTATTATAGTTAGTTTTTTAACTTCAATCAAAAGTTTGTTATTTTTAAATGGTACCGGAGTGTACTGTTTCATCTCAGGCAGCATTAGAAGAAGAATCTGCCTGTGATGTCTATGATCTTAGCAGAAGTAACTAAGATCCTTTGCTGTTCTCACATATTCTGAGGAGTGAGGTGACTTCAGAGGGGGAATGGCGTGCAGGTTTTCCTGCAATAAGGTATGTGCAGTTAACATATTTCTAGGGATGGAATTTGCTAGAAAAATGCTGCTGATACCGGATTTATGTAAGTTAAGCCTTAAATGCAGTGATAGCGACTGGTATCAGGCTTATTAACAGAGATACATACTCTTATAAAAGAGTAATATAAAACGTTTGCTGGCATGTTAATTGTTTTTATATATGTTTGGTGACAAAACTTATTGGGGCCTAGTTTTTTTCCACATGGCTGGCTTGATTTTTGCCTAGTAACAGTTTCCTGAGGCTTCCACTGTTGCAATATGAGTGGGAAGGGCCTATTTTAGTGCTTTTCTGTGCAGCTAAAAATACGGACAGAGACATTCAGCTTCCCTCTGCATGATACAGGACATCTCTGAAGGGCTCAAAAGGCTTCAAAGTCGTGTTTGAGGAAGGTAACAATCACAGTAGACTGTGGCAGTTGTTGTGACTGTGTTTAAAAAAAGTTTTTGTCATTTATTATTCTGTTTTTGTTATTAAGGGGTTAATCATCCATTTGCAAGTGGGTGCAATGCTCTGCTGACTTGTTACATACACTGTAAAAATTTTGTTAGTGTAACTGCCTTTTTTCACTGTTATTTCAAATTTTGTCAAAATTTGTTTCTCTTAAAGGCACAGTAACATTTTTTTATATTGCTTGTTAACTTGCTTTAAAGTGTTTTCCAAGCTTGCTAGTCTCATTGCTAGTCTGTACAAACATGTCTGAAACAGAGGATACTTGTTCATTATGTTTAAAAGCCATGGTGGAGCCCCATAGGAGAATGTGTACTTAATGTATTGATTTCACCTTAAACAGTAAAGATCAGTCTTTATCTATAAAAGAATTGTCACCAGAGGGGTCTGTCGAGGGGGAAGTTATGCCGACTAACTCTCCCCACGTGTCGGACCCTTCGCCTCCCGCTCAAGGGACGCACACTAATATGGCGCCAAGTACATCAGGGACGCCCATAGCGATTGCTTTGCAGGACATGGCTGCAATCATGAATAATACCCTGTCAGAGGTATTATCCAGATTGCCTGAATTGAAAGGCAAGCGCGATAGTTCTGGGGTTAGACGAGATACAGAACACGTAGATGCTGTAAGAGCCATGTCTGATACTGCGTCACAATATGCAGAACCTGAGGACGGAGAGCTTCAGTCTGTGGGTGACGTCTCTGAATCGGGGAGACCTGATTCAGAGATTTCTAATTTTAAATTTAAGCTTGAGAACCTCCGTGTATTGCTTGGGGAGGTATTAGCTGCTCTGAATGACTGTGACACAATTGCAGTGCCAGAGAAATTGTGTAGGCTGGATAAATACTATGCAGTGCCGGTGAGTACTGATGTTTTTCCAATACCTAAAAGGCTTACAGAAATTATTAGTAAGGAGTGGGATAGGCCCGGTGTGCCCTTTTCCCCACCTCCTATATTTAGAAAAATGTTTCCAATAGATGCCACTACACGGGACTTATGGCAGACTGTCCCTAAGGTGGAGGGAGCAGTTTCTACTTTAGCAAAGCGTACCACTATCCCGGTTGAGGACAGTTGTGCTTTTTCAGATCCAATGGATAAAAAATTAGAGGGTTACCTTAAGAAAATGTTTATTCAACAAGGTTTTATTTTACAGCCTCTTGCATGCATTGCGCCTGTCACTGCTGCGGCGGCATTCTGGTTTGAGGCCCTGGAAGAGGCCATCCATACAGCTCCATTGACTGAAATTGTTGACAAGCTTAGAACTCTTAAGCTAGCTAACTCATTTGTTTCTGATGCCATTGTTCATTTGACTAAACTAAAGGCTAAGAATTCCGGATTCGCCATGCAGGCGCGTAGGGCGCTATGGCTCAAATTCTGGTCAGCTGATGTGACTTCAAAGTCTAAATTACTCAACATTCCTTTCAAGGGGCAGACCTTATTCGGGCCTGGTTTGAAAGAAATTATTGCTGACATTACTTCCGCCCCTAAGACAGCATGAAGACAGGGCCCCCTTTCCGGAGACGGATCTAGTGGGGGGCAGACTTTCTCTCTTCGCCCAGGCTTGGGCAAGAGATGTCCAGGATCCCTGGACGTGTGAGATCATATCTCAGGGATACCTTCTGGACTTCAAAACTTTTCCTCCACAAGCAAGGTTTCATCTGTCAAGGTTATCAGCAAACCTAGTAAAGAAAGAGGCATTTCTACAATGTGTACAAGACCTCTTAGTGATGGGAGTGATCCACCCAGTTCCGCGAACGGAACAAGGGCAAGGTTTTTACTCAAATCTGTTTGTGGTTCCCAAAAAAGAGGGAACCTTCAGGCCAATCTTAGACCTAAAGATCTTAAACAAATTCCTAAGGGTTCCATCGTTCAAAATGGAAACCATTCGAACCATCCTACCCATGATCCAAGAGGGTCAGTATATGACCACAGTGGACTTAAAGGATGCCTACCTTCACATACCGATTCACAAAGATCATTATCGGTACCTAAGGTTTGCCTTTCTAGACAGGCATTACCAGTTTGTAGCTCTTCCCTTCGGGTTAGCCACGGCTCCGAGAATTTTTACAAAGGTTCTGGGCTCGCTTCTGGCGGTACTAAGACCGCGAGGCATAGCGGTGGCTCCGTACCTGGACGACATTCTGATACAAGCGTCAAGTTTTCAAAATGCAAAGTCTCATACAGAGATAGTTCTAGCATTTCTGAGGTCGCATGGGTGGAAAGTGAACATGGAAAAGAGTTCTCTGTTTCCACTCACAAGGGTTCCCTTCCTAGGGACTCTTATAGATTCTGTAGAGATGAAGATTTACCTGACGGAGTCCAGGTTATCAAAAATTCTAAATGCTTGCCGTGTCCTTCATTCCATTCCAAGCCCATCAGTAGCTCAGTGCATGGAAGTAATCGGCTTAATGGTCGCGGCAATGGACATAGTGCCATTTGCGCGCCTGCATCTCAGACCGCTGCAATTATGCATGCTAAGTCAGTGGAATGGGGATTACTCAGATCTGTCCAATTTACTGAATCTGGACCAGGAGACCAGAGATTCTCTTCTCTGGTGGTTGTCTCGGGTTAATCTGTCCAAAGGAATGACCTTTCGCAGACCAGATTGGACGATTGTAACAACAGATGCCAGCCTACTAGGCTGGGGCGCAGTCTGGAACTCCCTAAAGGCTCAGGGGTCGTGGACTCAGGAGGAGAAACTCCTTCCAATAAACATTCTGGAATTAAGAGCAATATTCAGTGCTCTTCTAGCTTGGCCTCAGTTAGCAACACTGAGGTTCATCAGGTTTCAGTCGGACAACATCACGACTGTAGCTTACATCAATCATCAAGGAGGAACCAGGAGTTCCCTAGCGATGTTAGAAGTCTCAAAGATAATTCGCTGGGCAGAGTCTCACTCTTGCCACTT
The DNA here is from genome assembly GCF_027579735.1 of Bombina bombina. Classification (NCBI taxonomy): domain Eukaryota; kingdom Metazoa; phylum Chordata; class Amphibia; order Anura; family Bombinatoridae; genus Bombina; species Bombina bombina. Next base: position 1,181,493,266 of record NC_069500.1, read on the forward strand.
GTCAGCGATCTACATCCCAGGCGTGGAGAACTGGGAGGCGGACTTTCTAAGTCGCCAGACCTTTCATCCGGGGGAGTGGGAACTTCATCCGGAGATATTTGCTCAACTGATTCTTCGTTGGGGCGAACCGGAACTGGATCTCATGGCATCTCGCCAGAACGCCAAGCTTCCGTGCTACGGATCCAGGTCCAGGGACCCGGGAGCGGTGCTGATAGATGCACTAGCAGCCCCTTGGGTTTTCAACATGGCTTATGTGTTTCCACCGTTTCCGTTACTGCCTCGACTGATTGCCAAGATCAAACAGGAGAGAGCATCGGTGATTCTGATAGAGCCTGCGTGGCCACGCAGGACCTGGTATGCAGACCTAGTGGACATGTCGTCCTGTCCACCATGGTCTCTACCTCTGAGGCAGGACCTTCTAATTCAGGGTCCTTTCAACCATCCAAACCTAATTTCTCTGAGGCTGACTGCATGGAGATTGAACGCTTGATTCTATCGAAGCGTGGTTTCTCGGAGTTGGTTATTGATACATTATTACAGGCTCGGAAACCTGTGACCAGAAAAATTTACCATAAGATATGGCGTAAATATTTATATTGGTGTGAATCCAAGAGTTACTCATGGAGTAAGGTTAGGATTCCTAGGATATTGTCTTTTCTACAAGAGGGTTTAGAAAAGGGTTTATCCGCTAGTTCGCTAAAGGGACAGATTTCTGCTCTGTCTATTCTTTTACACAAGCGTCTGGCAGAGAATCCAGACGTCCAGGCTTTTTGTCAGGCTTTGACTAGGATTAAGCCTGTGTTTAAGACTGTTGCTCCTCCGTGGAGCTTAAACTTGGTTCTTCAAGTTCTTCAGGGTGTTCCGTTTGAACCCCTTCATTCCATTGATATTAAACTTTTATCTTGGAAAGTTCTGTTTTTGATGGCTATTTCCTCGGCTCGAAGAGTTTCTGAGTTATCTGCCTTACATTGTGATTCTCCTTATCTGATCTTTCATTCAGACAAGGTAGTCCTGCGTACTAAACCTGGGTTTTTACCTAGGGTTGTTTCTAACGGGAATATCAATCAAGAGATTGTTGTTCCATCATTATGTCCTAATCCTTCTTCAAAGAAGGAACGTCTTTTGCATAATCTAGACGTGGTCCGTGCCCTGAAGTTCTACTTACAGGCAACTAAAGATTTTCGGCAAACTTCTTCTCTGTTTGTCGTTTACTCGGGACAGAGGAGAGGTCAAAAGGCTTCGGCTACCTCTCTCTCTTTTTGGCTTCGTAGCATAATACGTTTAGCCTATGAGACTGCTGGACAGCAGCCTCCTGAAAGAATTACAGCTCATTCCACTAGAGCTGGGGCTTCCACCTGGGCCTTTAAGAATGAGGCCTCTGTTGAACAGATTTGCAAGGCTGCAACTTGGTCTTCACTTCATACTTTTTCCAAATTTTACAAATTTGACACTTTTGCTTCTTCGGAGGCTGTTTTTGGGAGAAAGGTTCTTCAGGCAGTGGTTCCTTCTGTTTAATGTTCCTGCCTTGTCCCTCCCATCATCCGTGTACTTTAGCTTTGGTATTGGTATCCCATAAGTAATGGATGACCCGTGGACTGAACACACTTAACAAGAGAAAACATAATTTATGCTTACCTGATAAATTTATTTCTCTTGTAGTGTGTTCAGTCCACGGCCCGCCCTGTCTTTTTTGAGGCAGGTTCTAAATTTTAAATTATAACTCCAGTCACCACTGCACCCTATAGTTTCTCCTTTCTCGTCTGGTTTCGGTCGAATGACTGGATATGACATGTGAGGGGAGGAGCTATATAGCAGCTCTGCTTGGGTGATCCTCTAGCAACTTCCTGTTGGGAAGGAGAATATATCCCATAAGTAATGGATGACCCGTGGACTGAACACACTACAAGAGAAATAAATTTATCAGGTAAGCATAAATTATGTTTTTACGTCAGAGCAGTGCTTTAAAAGCTGCTATTTTACAGCTGACAGCCTCTCATCTTGCACAATTATGCTCAAAATATACTGTACTCTGAGGAACACCCTTAGCCAGGGCTGGACTGGGAATAAAAAGCAGCCCTGGAAAAATATGAAGACCAGCCCTTTTTTCTGTTGAGTCAGTAGAATACAAATGCCCCATTTTTCTCAAAGGGGATTACTGGGATACTCCTTCCCCAATGTTATTTTCATTATTAAATTATACGACTTTGTATTAAGTGTCAGATTTATTAGTTATATAGGCACCCTACAACCCAATTGCATCCAGTAATCGCCCCTTTAAATTGTAGCTTTCCAGGCCCAGCTGCTGCAGCTGTTATTTATTGTTGTTATTATTAATATATGTTATTGTAATAATTTTATTTATAAACATATTCTGTGAACTTTGTGACAACAAACACATAAAACTGTTTTATTATTTCATAATGTCTTTTGAGATGCAGTTCATAATTATAAAAAAGCGATCTTAAATCATTAGTCTGTATTGTGCTTGGTAAACTGTCATGACATTAAAAAAGTATCGGTAATTGGTATCGGTGTGTATTTGAAAAAAAGTATTGGTACTTGTACTCGGTCTTAAAAAAATGGTATCGGTGCAACCCTACTCTAAAGTGTTAAAATCAGCTCTAGAAAAGCAATTCACGCCTGCTCCATAGCTGAACATGGCTGTTTGTTAGTGGCTATGCACATATGCCCCTTGTCATTGGCTTATTGACTGTGTTGAGGTATAGACCAGAAGTATATTGTTGCTCTGGAGCCGACTTTAAAAGGACACTAAAGTCAACATCAAACTAATGTTTCGGATAGAGCATGCAATTTTAAAGACATTTCTAGTTTACTTCTTTTGTCAAATTTGCTTCATTCTCCTTGTATCCTTTGTTGAAAAGCATACTTAGGTATGCTCAGGAGCAGCAACACACTACTGGGAGCTAGCTGCTGATTGGTTGCTGTCTAGCTGGACAAATATGCCTCTTGTCATTGTCTCACCAGATTTGTTCAGTAGTGCATTGCTGCTCCCTCAGCAAAGGATAATAAGAGAGTGAAGTAATTTAAATCTAGGGGGGGGAGAGCTTTTTAGCTTCAAACAAGAAAACAAGAATACATTTGTATTATTCTCTGGTTTATACATTGTTCTGGGTGGAACTATTTTTTGATACTATAACAATGTTCAGTTCTTTATTTTGGAACCCCAGTCTTAAATAATAATAACAAAAATGTAGTCGGAAGGTTTAATCCATATTATTTCCATCCTTTACTGAATATATTGAATACAGTTATAGTTATGGTAAGCAGTTCCTTTTAAAGAAAAGCTTGGTCTCTGCTTATTTAAAGGGAGTGTGTAATTTTAGGAGACTTTCCATCTAAAGGGGAGGAGAGTCCAAGGCTTCATTCATTACTTTTGGGAATTAAGAACCTGTCCACCAGGAGGAGGCAAAGACACCCCAGCCAAAGGCTTAAATACCTCCCCCACTCCCCTCATCCCCTAGTCATTCTTTGCCTTTCGTCACAGGAGGATGGCAGAGAAGTGCCGAAGATTCTGAGTAGTCTGATATGGAGGGTAGTACTCAGCGTTGACGAGTTTCGCTGCCTGCTTTCTGCACTCAAGTCCATGTCAGGAGCGATGATTCTACCTGTCACACTTGAAGGGCCGTGTTCCTGTTCCACGGCATAGATTCTGGTAAGATTGTTTCATTTTTTTTATACATAATGCTAACACAGAAGACAGGGTCACAGTGTGGCGCCTTTTATCTTATGGAATCAAGGGTTTATATTCCTGGTAAGGGGATTATTCAACAGGGGGGTTTATACATGATATTGTTTATTGTGTTATTGCTGCGTAATGTGCGAGATGAGGCTCTGGCAATGGTGGAACTTTCAGGTTGACTTCCGGGAGTATTTGCGCGGCCGTTTTTGGAGCGTTTTCTCCTTAGTGCAGGGGCGGTACTGTGAGTCATCCCATGTGACCGGGTTTGGCGGTCTCCACTTCCTCTGTTGATTAGCGGAGCAGGAGACAAAGCGGTTTCTGTTGATCCAGGTCATAGGAGGCGGTGAGTACCCCGGCCATTGGAGGTATAAAGGTGCCTGTTTATTAGGTTAATCTAGTCCATAATAAAAGCGCAAGCTATGGAGGAGTCTGACGCGTGAGAGGGTTTAACAAAGTCTCATTCCTGTGTTTATTGTGAGGAGGTTCTTGTAGATCAGCCTGCTCAACTATGTTCCACATGCCTCGATAAAGTTGCTACATCTAAAAATAAAGGATGTCTAGTACTACTGAGCTGTCCACCTCTGAGGGTTCCCCTTCCCGTGAGGTGCATTCCCTGTTTTCATCTCCGAGTGCACATGCAGCGCCCCGGGGTCCAACCATTACTTCTACGGGAGAGATTAGTTGGTCGTCAGATTTTGCGGATCAACTGCAAACGTCAGTATCGAAAGTGATCCATGCCTTACCACGTTCTGCCAAGCATAGGGCGTATCATGGCGGCCCAGCCCAGGGGTTGTCTACGCCTATGGAAATATCAGAGGCGTTATAGGATGACGAGGCCCACTCCGACTCTTCAGAGGCTCCTTCTGGGTCGGAGTCTGTGTCATCTCATCCTCCGGCTGCGGAGGAGCCTGACTTTAGGTTTACGATAGAGAATTTGCGCTTTTTGCTGAAGCAAGTGCTTGCTACTTTGGAGGTTCCTGAACCGAAGCTTCCGGAGAAACCTTCGATTTCTAAGCTTGATAAGGTATACGAGGACAGGGTGGTGCCTCAGACCTTCCCGGTTCCTGTTAAGGTGGCTAATATTATTAAGAATGAATGGGAGCGATTAGGTTCTTCCTTTCTTTCATGTAATTAGCAAGAGTCCATGAGCTAGTGACGTATGGGATATACATTCCTACCAGGAGGGGCAAAGTTTCCCAAACCTTAAAATGCCTATAAATACACCCCTCACCACACCCACAATTCAGTTTTACAAACTTTGCCTCTGATGGAGGTGGTGAAGTAAGTTTGTGCTAGATTCTACGTTGATATGCGCTCCGCAGCAAGTTGGAGCCCGGTTTTCCTCTCACCGTGCAGTGAATGTCAGAGGGATGTGAGGAGAGTATTGCCTATTTGAATGCAGTGATCTCCTTCTACGGGGTCTATTTCATAGGTTCTCTGTTATCGGTCGTAGAGATTCATCTCTTACCTCCCTTTTCAGATCGGCGATATACTCTTATATATACCATTACCTCTGCTGATTCTCGTTTCAGTACTGGTTTGGCTTTCTACAAACATGTAGATGAGTGTCCTGGGGTAAGTAAATCTTATTTTCTGTGACACTCTAAGCTATGGTTGGGCACTTTATTTATAAAGTTCTAAATATATGTATTCAAACATTTATTTGCCTTGACTCAGAATGTTCAACATTCCTTATTTTTCAGACAGTCAGTTTCATATTTGGGATAAATGCATTTGTTTCAATCATTTTTTCTTACCTTAAAAAATTTGACTTTTTCCCTGTGGGCTGTTAGGCTCGCGGGGGCAGAAAATGCTTCATTTTATTGCGTCATTCTTGGCGCGGACTTTTTTGGCGCAAATTTTTTTTTCTGTTTCTGGCGTCATACGTGTCGCCGGAAGTTGCGTCATTTTTTGACGTTTTTTTGCGTCAAAAATGTCGGCGTTCCGGATGTGGCGTCATTTTTGCCGCCAAAAGCATTTAGGCGCCAAATAATGTGGGCGTCTTTTTTGGCGCTAAAAAATATGGGCGTCATTTTTGTCTCCACATTATTTAAGTCTCATTATTTATTGCTTCTGGTTGCTAGAAGCTTGTTCACTGGCATTTTTTTCCCATTCCTGAAACTGTCATTTAAGGAATTTGATCAATTTTGCTTTATATGTTGTTTTTTTCTTTTACATATTGCAAGATGTTCCACGTTGCAACTGAGTCACCAAGCTAAGTGTATCTGCTATAAACTTTTGGTATCTGTTTCTCCAGCTGTTATTTGTATTGCATGTCATGTCAAACTTATTAATGCAGATAAGATTTCCTTTAGTACTGTTACATTACCTGTTGCTGTTCCGTCAACATCTAATTTTCAGAGTGTTCCTGATAACATAAGAGATTTTATTTTTTAAATCCATTAAGAAGGCTATGTCTGTTATTTCTCCTTCTAGTATACATAAAAGTCTTTTAAAACTTCTCTTTTTTCAGATGAATTTTTAAATGAACATCATCATTCTGATACTGATAATGGTTCTTCTGGTTCAGAGGTTTCTGTCTCAGAGGTTGATGCTGATAAATCTTTGTATTTGTTCAAGATGGAATTTATTTGTTCTTTACTTAAAGAAGTGTTATTTGCATTAGAAATAGAGGATTCTGGTCCTCTTGATACTAAATGTAAACGTTTAAATAAGGTTTTTAAATCTCCTGTAGTTATTCCAGAAGTGTTTTATCTCCCTGATGCTATTTCTAAAGTAATTTCCAGGGAATGGAATAATTTGGGTAATTTATTTACTCCTTCTAGACGTTTAAGCAAATTATATCCTGTGCCATCTGACAGATTAGAGTTTTTTGGGACAAAAATCCCTAAGGTTATGGGGCTGTCTCTACTCCTGCTAATGTACTACTATTCCTACGGCAGATAGTACTTCATTTAAGGATCCTTTAGATAGGAAAATTGAATCCTTTCTAAGAAAAGCTTACTTATGTTCAGGTAATCTTCTTAGACCTGCTATATTTTTAGCGGATGTTGCTGCAGCTTCAACTTTTTTTGTTAGAAGCTTTAGCGCAACAAGTAACAGATCATAATTTTATAGCATTATTATTATTCTATAACATGCTAATAATTTTATTGGTGATACGATCTTTTGATATCATTAGAGTTGATGTCAAGTATATGTCTCTAGCTATTTTAGCTAGAAAAGTTTTATGGATTAAACTTGGAATGCTGACATGTCTTCTAAGTCAACTTTGCTTTCCCTTTCTTTCCAGGGTAAATAATCATTTTTGTTCCTTTCCTCACAACAAGGAACAAAAGCCTGATCCTTCATCCTCAGGAGCGGTATCAGTTTGGAAACTATTTCCAGTTTGGAATATATCCAAGCTTTATAGAAACCTATAGTCAGCTCCTAAGTACCTATGAAGGTGCGGCCCTTATTCCAGCTCAGCTGGTATGGGGCAGATTACGTTTTCTTCAAAGAAATTTGGATCAATTCCGTTCTTAATCTCTGGTTTCATAAACATTGTTTCAGAAAGGTACAGAATTGGCTTCAAGTTAAGGCCTCCTGCTAAGAGATTCTTTTCTTTCCCGTGTCCCAGTTAACACAGCAAAGGCTCAGCATTTCTGAAATGTGTTTCAGATCTAGAGTTGGCTGGAGTATTTATGCCAGTTCCAGTTCTGGAACAGGGGCTGGGGTTTTATTTTATCTCTTCATTGTACCAAAGAAGGTCAATTCCTTCAGACCAGTTCCGGATCTATCATTATTGAATCGTTATGTTAGGATACCAACATTCAAGATGGTTACTGTAGGACTATCCTGCCTTTTGTTTAGCAAGGGCATTATATGTCTACAATAGATTTACAGGATGTGTATCTGCATATTCCGATTCATCCAGATCACTTTTAGTGTCTGAGATTCTCTTTTTAGACAAGCATTACCAGTTTTGTGGCTCTACCGTTTGGCCTAGCCTCAGTTCCAAGAATTTTTTTCAAAGGTTCTCGGTGCCCTTCTTTCTGTAATCAGAGAATAGGGTTTTGGTATTTCCTTATTTGGACGATATCTTGGTACTTGCCCAGTCTTCTCATTTTCGAAGAATCTCATACGAATCGACTTGTGTTGTTTCTTCAAGTTCATGGTTGGAGGATCAATTTATCAATCAGTTCATTGATTCCTCAGACAAGGGTAACCTTTTTAGGTTTCTAGATAAATTCAGTGTCTATGACTCTGTCCTTGTCAGACAAGAGAAGTTTAACATTGATATCAGCTTGTCAAAACCTTCAGTCACAATCATTCCCTTTGGTAGCCTTATGCATGGAAATGTTGGGTCTTAGGACTGCCGCATCAGATGCGATCTCCTTTGCTCGTTTTCACATGCGACCTCTTCAGCTCTGTATGCTGAACCAATGGTGCAGGGATTACTCAAATATATCTCAATTAATATCTTTAAACCGATTTTACGACACTCTCTGACATGGTGGACAGATCACCATCGTTTAGTTCAGGGGGCTTCTTTGTTCTTCCGACCTGGACTATAATCTCAACAGATGCAAGTCTTACAGGTTGGGGAGCTGTGTGGGGGTATCTGACGGCACAAGGGGTTTGGGAATCTCAGGAGGTGAGATTTCCGATCAATATTTTGGAACTCCGTGCAATTTTCAGAGCTCTTCAGTCTTGGCCTCTTCTGAAGAGAGAGTTGTTCATTTGTTTTCAGATAGACAATGTCACAACTGTGGCATACATCAATCATCAAGGAGGGACTCACAGTCCTCTGGCTATGAAAGAAGTATCTCGAATTTTGGTTTGGGCGGAATCCAGCTCCTGTCTAATCTCTGCGGTTCATATCCCAGGTATGGACAATTGGAAAGCGGATTATCTCAGTCGCCAAACGTTGCATCCGGGCGAATGGTCTCTTCACCCAGAGGTATTTCTTCAGATTGTTCAAATGTGGGAACTTCCAGAAATAGATCTGATGGCTTCTCATCTAAACAAGAAACTTCCCAGGTATCTGTCCAGATCCCGGGATCCTCAGGCGGAGGCAGTGGATGCATTATCACTTCCTTGGAAGTATCATCCTGCCTATATCTTTCCGCCTCTAGTTCTTCTTCCAAGAGTAATCTCCAAGATTCTGAAGGAATGCTCGTTTGTTCTGCTGGTAGCTCCGGCATGGCCTCACAGGTTTTGGTATGCGGATCTTGTCCGGATGGCCTCTTGCCAACCGTGGACTCTTCCGTTAAGACCAGACTTTTTGTCTCAAGGTCCTTTTTTCCATCAGGATCTGAAATCCTTTAATTTAAAGGTATGGAGATTGAACGCTTGATTCTTGGTCAAAGAGGTTTCTCTGACTCTGTGATTAATACTATGTTACAGGCTCGTAAATCTGTATCCAGAGAGATATATTATAGAGTCTGGAAGACTTATATTTCTTGGTGTCTTTCTCATCTTTTTTCTTGGCATTCTTTTAGAATACCGAGAATATTACAGTTTCTTCAGGATGGTTTAGATAAGGGTTTGTCCGCAAGTTCCTTGAAAGGTCAAATCTCTGCTCTTTCTGTTCTTTTTCACAGAAAGATTGCTATTCTTCCTGATATTCATTGTTTTGTACAAGCTTTGGTTCGTATAAAGCCTGTTATTAAGTCAATTTCTCCTCCTTGGAGTTTGAATTTGGTTCTGGGGGCTCTTCAAGCTCCTCCATTTGAACCTATGCATTCATTGGATATTAAATTACTTTCTTGGAAAGTTTTGTTCCTTTTGGCCATCTCTTCTGCCAGAAGAGTTTCTGAATTATCTGCTCTTTCTTGTGAGTCTCCTTTTCTGATTTTTCATCAGGATAAGGCGGTGTTGCGAACTTCTTTTGAATTTTTACCTAAGTTGTGAATTCCAACAACATTAGTAGAGACATTGTGGTTCCTTCATTATGTCCTAATCCTAAGAATTCTAAGGAGAAATCGTTGCATTCTTTGGATGTTATTAGAGCTTTGAAATATTATGTTGAAGCTACTAAGTCTTTCCGAAAGACTTCTAGTTTATTTGTTATCTTTTCCGGTTTTAGAAAGGCCAGAAAACTTCTGCCATTTCTTTGGCATCTTGGTTGAAATCTTTAATTCATCTTGCCTATGTTGAGTCGGGTAAGACTCTGCCTCATAGGATTACAGCTCATTCTACTAGGTCAGTTTCTACTTCCTGGGCGTTTAGGAATGAAGCTTCGGTTGATCAGATTTGCAAAGCGGCAACTTGGTCCTCTTTGCATACTTTTACCAAATTCTACCATTTTGTGGTATTTTCTTCTTCTGAAGCAGTTTTTGGTAGAAAAGTACTTCAGGCAGCGGTTTCAGTCTGAATCTTCTGCTTATGTTTTTCATTAAACTTTATTTTGGGTGTGGATTATTTTCAGCAGGAATTGGCTGTCTTTATTTTATCCCTCCCTCTCTAGTGACTCTTGTGTGGAAAGATCCACATCTTGGGTAGTCATTATCCCATACGTCACTAGCTCATGGACTCTTGCTAATTACATGAAAGAAAACATAATTTATGTAAGAACTTACCTGATAAATTCATTTCTTTCATATTAGCAAGAGTCCATGAGGCCCGCCCTTTTTTTGTGGTGGTTATGATTTTTTTGTATAAAGCACAATTATTCCAATTCCTTATTTTATATGCTTTCGCACTTTTTTCTTATCACCCCACTTCTTGGCTATTCGTTAAACTGAATTGTGGGTGTGGTGAGGGGTGTATTTATAGGCATTTTAAGGTTTGGGAAACTTTGCCCCTCCTGGTAGGAATGTATATCCCATACGTCACTAGCTCATGGACTCTTGCTAATATGAAAGAAATGAATTTATCAGGTAAGTTCTTACATAAATTATGTTTTTCCCCTTCTTTTTCCTTTAAGAAACTGTTCCCCATCCCGGACTCTCAGCTCGAGCTGTGGGGTACTGTCCCTAAGGTGGATGGTGCTTTTTCCACGCTTGCGAAACAGACAACTATTCCTCTTGAGGATAGTTTGTCGTTTAAAGAGCCCATGGATAAAAAGTTGGAAAACATGTTAAGGAAAATGTTTCAGCACACAGGGTTTGTTTTTCAACCATCAGCGGCTGTAGCCGCGGTTTCCGGAGCTGCAACATATTGGTGTGAATCCCTGTGTGATATGGTCGAGAGGGAGACTTCCATCGACGAGATACAGGATAGGATTAAGGCGTTAAGGGTCGCCTATTCTTTCATTTGTGACGCCAATATACAAAATTCTCCGTTTTAGCTTGCAGGGCTCTGTGGCTAAAGTCTTGGAGTGTGGACATGACCTCTAAGTTGAGGCTCTTGTCTCTGCCTTTTCAAGGAAAGGTTCTGTTCGGTCCAAGATTGGATTTGATCATATCCACGGTTACGGGAGGCAAGGGAGCTTTCCTTCCGCAGAATAAGAAGGCTAAGCCTCAAGGATCTACTTTTCGTCCCTTTCGTGCGGACAAGGCCCAGCGCCAGCAGCCCACCGCGAAAGCGGATCAGTCCAAGGGAACTTGGAAGCCTGCTCAGTCTTGGAACAAGTCCAAGCAGAGCAAGAAGGCTGCCGAGACAAAATCGTCATGAAGAGACTGCCGCCGACTGGCCTCCGGACCAAGTAGGGGAAAGATTGTCTCTCTTCTCTGAAACCTGGTTGCTGGATATTCAGGACCCTTGGGTTCTGGAGGTTGTCGCCCAGGGTAACAGTATAGGATTCAGGTCCCATCCGCCCAGGGGCAGATTTCTCCTGTCAAACCTGTCTTCAAGACCGTAAAAGAAAGAGGCCTTTCTTGAATGTATGAGGGATCTCTCCTCCCTAGGTGTTATCGTACCAGCACCCCAAGCAGAAAGGGGTCTAGGGTACTATTCAAATCTTTTTGTGGTCCCAAAGAAGGAGGGCATGTTCTGCCCGATTATGGACCTAAAGTGTTTAAACAAGTTTCTGGCTGTTCAATCATTCAAAACGATCAGATCTATTCTGTCCCTAGTTCAAGAGGGGCAGTTCATGACGACAGTAGACTTGAAGGCATGTTCCAATTCACAGGGACCACTTCATCTGGCGATGGCCCGGAGAGTCTTCACAAAGGTTCTGGGGGCGCCACTTGCAGTGGCCAGATCCAGGGGCATTGCTGTGGCACCCTATTTGGACGACATCCTAGCCCAGGGGCCGTCGTTCAGCCTCGCAGAGGATCATTTGAGGGCTCTTCTTTTCTTGCTCCAATCTCACGGTTGGAAGATCAACTCAGGAAAGAGTTCCCTGGTTCCCAGCAACAGGGTGGAGTTCCTGGGAACGATAATATACTCTATGTCCATGAAAATATTTCTCACAGATCAACGACGCAGAAAGATTGCGTCCACCTGTCTTGCCCTTCAGTCCTCCTCAAACCCTTCGGTGGCTCAGTGTATGGAGATGATCGGGCTCATGGTCTCCAGCATACATGTCATCCCTTTTGCCAGGTTCCATCTCAGACCTCTTCATTCAGATCTATCACAGCGGATATCCATTGATGCTCAAACCAGGGACTCCCTCTCTTGGTGGATCCGTCCGGAGCATCTGTCCCTGCGGACATCCTTCTTGAGACCGTCCTGGGAGATTGTGACCACGGACGCGAGTCTCGCAGGATGGGGAGCTGTGTGGTGTGCCAGGATGGCACAAGGAAAATGGACCCAGGAGGAGTCTCTCCTTCCGATAAATATTCTGGAACTTCGAGCAATTTACAATGCTCTGAGGCCTCCTCTGGGGTTGTTCAGCTTCATCAGATTCCAGACCGACAACATTACCTCGGTGGCTTACATTAACCATCATGGGGGTACGAGGAGCTCCCTAGCAATGCGGGAGGTGTCTCGGATTTTGGAGTGGACAGAGTCCCACAGCTGCTCGCTTTCAGCAATCCACATTCCAGGTGTGGACAACTGGGAAGCGGACTTTCTCAGCAGGCATTCCTTCCATCCGGGGGAATGTTCTCTTCACCCCAAAGTGTTTGCGGAGATTTGTCTCAGATGGGGAACGCCGGAGATAGGTCTCATGGCGTCCAGACTCAATTGCAAGCTACCCCCGATACGGGTGGAGGTATCCCCAGGCAGAGCTCATAGATGCCTTAGCGGTGCCTTGGGGATTCAGCCTAGCTTCCATTTTTCCATTGTTACCACTTCTAACTCGTGTAGTGGCACGCATCAAACAGGAGCAAGCTTCGGCCATCCTGATTGCTCCATTGTGGCCGCGGAGGACGTGGTTTGCGGATCTGGTGGGGATGTCATCCTCTCCGCCATGGAGGTTACCCTGTCGCAGGGATCTGCTGGAACAGGTTCCCTTTCAACATCAAAATCTTGTTTCTCTGAGGCTGACTGCGTGAAAATTGAACGCTTATTCTTAGCCAAGAGAGGTTTTTCTGAAAGTGTGATTGATACTCTAGTTCAGGCAAGGAAGCCAGTCACTCGTCGCATCTACCATAAGGTGTGGAGGACTTACTTGTACTGGTGTGAGAAGCATGGATATCCTTGGCACAAGGTTAAGATATCCGGGATTCTGTCTTTTCTCCAGGAGAGTTTGAAGAAGGGTCTTGCCGCTACTTCCTTAAAGGGACAGATTTCGGCATTATCAGTCTTGTTGCACAGGAGACTTGCTGAGCTTCCTGACATTCAATCTTTTGTTCAGGCACTGTCTAGAATCAGGCCTGTCTTTAGGCGGTCTGCTGCCCCATGGAGCTTAAACTCGGTCCTTAGGGTATTGCAGAGGGTTCCGTTTGAGCCTATGCATCCCATTGATATTAAAATTCTGTCCTAGAAGGTTCTCTTCCTGTTGCATCGGCACGCAGAGTATCTGAGCTCGCTGCCTTGCAATTCTGCCTTACCATGTTTTTCATGTGGATAAGGCTGTCTGCACCCGTTTGGGGTTTCTTCCCAAGGTGGTGTCTAACCATTACATCAATCAGGAAATAATTGTTCCTTCTTTGTGTCCTAACCCTTCTTCTTCTAAGGAGAGGTTACTTCATAATCTGGATGTGGTTCGTGCCTTAAAGTTCTATCTTCAGGCTACAAAGGATATTAGACAGTCTACATCTCTTTATGTGGTATTTGTCTTTTTGGTTGAGGCGCTTGATTCGCTTGGCCTATGAGACTGCGGAACATAAGCCTTCTCAGAGGATCACGGCTCATTCAACTAGAGCTGTGGCTTCGTCTTGGGCCTTAAATAATGGCCTCTATGGAGTAGATTTGTAAGGCGGCTACCTGGTCCTCCTTTCAAAGTTTTACAAATTTTAGATTTTTGCTTCTGCGGAAGCTGCTTTTGGGAGAAAGGTTTTCCAGGCTGTGGTGCCCTCAGATTAGGGCCCGCCTTTTACCCTCCTGGTTTCATTCAGTGACCTCTAAGCTTGGGTATATGTTTCCCAAAAGTAATGAATAAAGCCGTGGACTCTCCTCCCCTTTAGATGGAAAACATAAATTATGCTTACCTGATAATTTTATTTCCATCGTGGGGAGGAGAGTCCACGGCTCCCACCCGTATACCACCCGGTGGGCGGACCTAAATTTAATTTTTATTTTTCTGGCACCATTGATACCCTGATATTTCTCCTACTGTTCCTTGTTCCCTCGGCAGAATGACTGTGGGATGAGGGGAGATATTTAAGCCTTTGGCTCGGGTGTCTTTGCCTCCTCCTGGTGGACAGGTTCTTAATTCCCAAAAGTAATGAATGAAGCCGTGGACTCTCCTCCCCACGATGAAAATAAAATTATCAGGTAAGCATAATTTATGTTTTTACATTTTCTTTTTTATTATCAAATTCACTTGTTCACTTAAAAAATGATATTGTGTGAGCAAGGTAACTAAAAAGCATACATAAGCAGGCTCAGGATCAGCAATGCACTAATGTGAGCAAGCGCTACCCAGGTTCTGAACCAAAAATGGGCTGGCTATTAAACTTACATTCCTCCTTTTTCAAATAAAGATAGCAAGAGAACGAAAAAAAATTAATAATAGGAGTAAACTTAGAAAGTTGCTTAAAATTGCATGCTCTATCTGAATCATGAAAGAAGAAAATTGTGTTTAGTATCCCTTTAAAGGGATAGGAAAGTCAAAATTAAACTTGCATGATTCAGATAGAGCATGTAATTTTGAGACACTTTTAAATTCACTTCTATTTTTAAATGTGCTTCATTCTCTTGGTATCCCTTGTTGAAAAAGAATACGCACATATCCTACACTAGTGGGAGCTAGCTGCTGATTGGTGCCTGCACACAGTTGTCTCTGGTAATTGGCTAACTAGATGTGTTCAGCTAGTTGCCTGAAGTGCAATGATGTTCATTCAGCAAAAGATAACAAGAGTATGAAGCAAACTTGATAATAGAAGTAAATTAGAAAGTTGTTTGAAATTGTATGTTCTATTCAAATCATGATATAAAATTTTGGGGTTTCCTGTCCCTTTAACTTCCCATTGACCTACATTTTATAAGTAGGTTCATTTTACACAGATTATTTTTGCCATAGCTACTTCAGCAAACTAACTCTGGCGTATGACCAAGGGCTACCTGTACAATGATAAAGGTAAAGGGGGATATTTATCAAAGGTCTGGCGGACCTGATCCGACAGTGCGGATCAGGTCCACCAGACCTCGCTGAATGCGGAGAGCACTACGCTCTCCGTATTCAGCATTGCACCAACAGCTCTTGTGAGCTGCTGGTGCAACGCTGTCCCCGGCAATTGGCCGCCAGCAGGGGGTGTCAATCAACCCGTTCGTACTCAATCGGGTTGAATTGCAGCGATGTCTGTCCGCCTGCTCAGAGCAGACGGACAGGTTACAGAGCAGTGGTCTTTAGACTGCTGTTTCTGGCGAGCCTGCAGGCTTGCCAGAAACACGGGCCCTCAAGCTCCGTCCGGAGCGTGATAAATAGGCCCCCATGTGTGGTTAAATACTAGTCAGAGATTTACATGTGGCCATATAAGTTGTGTCTATTAGCTAGCTACTGTAGAATATTTTCTTTACATTTTTATTTTCTTGCTCCTTTAGTGCTGTGACATGACTGAAATTTTATTTTGGCCTACTGCTGAATATGGAAGTTTCTGTGGATTGTTTTTTTGCAGGTCAGAGATGATCTCCTCTAGGCGTAGGTCACATGCGCCCCGACCCCTCCTGGTAAGAAGTATACTTGTTCTACAACTGATCCCTAGCTTGCAAATTCCATATTAGTTGTACATTTAGCAACAAAATCACAGCTCGCTGAGTTATTGCCCAAATATGTGTCCTTAGCTAAGCTGTCCATAACTACATCTACTTAGATTACTTGTGTATCATATAATAGCGCATTCAGGTGACAGTAAATCTTGCACAATGACATATGCACATTGCACACTCACACACTGACACAAACATACAGTCATATTCATTCTTACATAACGATATATAACACACTGGCACAAACATACTGTCATATTCATACTCACACGATGATATTCACTCACTGACACATACTGTCATTCATATTTACACAATGACATATGCACGCTCACTCACTGACACATACTGTTATATTCATATTTACACAATGACATATGCACGCTCACTCACTGACACATACTGTTATATTCATATTTACACAATGACATATGCACGCTCACTCACTGACACATACTGTTATATTCATATTTACACAATGACATATGTACGCTCACACACTGACACATACTGTTATATTTATATTTACACAATGACATATGCACGCTCACTCACTGACACATACTGTCATATTTATATTTACACAATGACATATGCACGCTCACTCACTGACACATACTGTCATATTTATATTTACACAATGACATATGTACGCTCACTCACTGACACATACTGTTATATTTATATTTACACAATGACATATGCACGCTCACTCACTGACACATACTGTTATATTTATATTTACACAATGACATATGCACGCTCACTCACTGACACATACTGTTATATTCATATTTACACAATGACATATGTACGCTCACACACTGACACATACTGTTATATTTATATTTACACAATGACATATGCACGCTCACTCACTGACACATACTGTCATATTTATATTTACACAATGACATATGCACGCTCACTCACTGACACACACTGTTATATTTATATTTACACAATGACATATGCACGCTCACTCACTGACACATACAGGCCCATTTATCAAGCTCCGTACAGAGCTTGAAGGGCTGTGTTTCTGGCGAGTCTTCAGACTCGCCAGAAACACAACTTATGAAGCAGCGGTCACAAAGACCGCTGCTCCATAACCCTGTCCGCTCTGAGCAGGCGGACAGGAATCGCCGGAAATCAACCCGATCGAATACGATCGGGTTGATTGACACCTCCCTGCTGGCGGCAGGGGGCGGCATTGCACCAGCAGCTCTTGTGAGCTGCTGGTGCAATGTTAAATGCGGAGAGCGTATTGCTCTCCGCATTTAGCGAGGACTTGCGGACCTGATCCGCAGTGTCGGATCAGGTCCGCAAGCCCTTTGATAAATGGGCCTGATACTGTCATATTTATATTTACACAATGAAATATGCACGCTCACACACTGACATATACATTTTTACACAATGACACATGCACGCTTACTCACTGACACATACTGTCATATTCATATTTACACAATGACACATGCAGACTCACTCACTGACACTGTCATATTCATATTTACACAATGACACATGCAGACTCACTCACTGACACTGTCATATTCATATTTACACAATGACACATGCAGACTCACTCACTGACACTGTCATATTCATATTTACACAATGACACATGCAGACTCACTCACTGATACTGTTATATTCATATTTACACAATGACATATGCACGCTCACTCACTGACACTGTCATATTCATATTTACACAATGACACATGCAGACTCACTCACTGACACTGTTATATTCATATTTACACAATGACATATGCACGCTCACAAACTGACACATTGGGGCCTATTTATCAATGGTCTTGCGGACCTGATCCGACAGTGCGGATCAGGTCCGCAAGACCTTGCTGAATGCAGAGAGCAATACGCTCTCCGCATTTAACATTGCCTCGTAGCCGCCAGCAGGGAGGTGTCAATCAACCCGATCATACTCAATCAGGATGAATACCGGCGATTCCTGTCCGCCTTATCAGAGCAGGGGGACAGGGTTATGGAGCAGCTGTCTTTAGACTGCTGCTTCATAACTGCTGTTTCTGGCAAGTCTGAAGACTCGCCAGAAACACGGGCCCACAAGCTCCATTCGGAGCTTGATAAATGGGCCCCATACTGTCATATTCATATTTACACAATGACATATGCACACTCACTCACTGACACATACTGTTATATTTATATTTACACAATGACATATGCACACTCACTCACTGACACATACTGTCATATTTATATTTACACAATGACATATGCACACTCACTCACTGACACATACTGTCATATTCATATTTACACAATGACACATGCAGACTCACTCACTGACACTGTCATATTCATATTTACACAATGACATATGCACGCTCACTCACTGTACACACTGTTATATTTATATTCACACAATGACATATGCACGCTCACTCACTGACACATACTGTTATATTTATATTTACACAATGACGTATGCACGCTCACTCACTGACACATACTGTTATATTTATATTTACACAATGACATATCCATGCTCACTCACTGACACATACTGTTATATTTATATTTACACAATGACATATGCACGCTCACACACTGACACATACTGTTATATTCATATTTACACAATGACATATGCACGTTCACACACTGACACATACTGTTATATTCATATTTACACAATGACATATGCACGCTCACTCACTGACACATACTGTCATATTTATATTTACACAATGACATATGCACGCTCACACACTGACACATACTGTTATATTCATATTTACACAATGACATATGTACGCTCACTCACTTACACATACTGTTATATTCATATTTACACAATGACATATGCACGCTCACTCACTGACACATA
Source organism: Bombina bombina (assembly GCF_027579735.1). Lineage (NCBI taxonomy): Eukaryota > Metazoa > Chordata > Amphibia > Anura > Bombinatoridae > Bombina > Bombina bombina. The sequence goes on from NC_069500.1 coordinate 1,181,511,991, forward strand.
CTGTTATATTTATATTTACACAATGACATGCACGCTCACTCACTGACACATAATGTCATATTTATATTTACACAATGACATATGCACGCTCACTCACTGACACACACTGTTATATTTATATTTACACAATGACATGCACGCTCACTCACTGACACATAATGTCATATTTATATTTACACAATGACATATGCACGCTCACTCACTGACACACACTGTCATATTTATATTTACACAATGACATATGCACACTCACTGACACATACTGTCATTCATATTTACACAATGACATATGCACGCTGACACACTGACATATACTGTTATATTTATATTTACACAATTACATATGCACGCTCACACACTGACACTGTTATATTTATATTTACACAATGACATATGAACGCTCACTCACTGACAAATACTGTTATATTTATATTTACACAATGACATATGCACGCTCTCTCACTGACACACACTGTTATGTTTATATTTACACAATGACACATGCACTCTCACACACTGACACATACTGTTATATTTATATTTACACAATGACATATGCACGCTCACTCACTGACAAATACTGTTATATTTATATTTACACAATGACATATGCACGCTCACTCACTGACACACACTGTTATTTTTATAGTTACACAATGACATATGCACGCTCACTCACTGACACACACTGTTATGTTTATAGTTACACAATGACACATGCACTCTCAGACACTGACACATACTGTTATATTTATATTTAAACAATGACATGTACGCTCATTCACTGACACATTCTGTTATATTTATATTTACACAATGACATATGCATGCTCACTCACTGACACATACTGTCATTTTCATATCTACACAATGAGATATGCACGCTTACTCACTGACACATACTGTTATATTTACATTTACACAATGACATATGCTCGCTCACTCACTGACACACACTGTTATATTTATATTTACACAATGACACATGCACGCTCACTCACTGACACATACTGTCATATTCATATTTACGCAATGACATATGCACGCTCACTCACTGACACATACTGTTATATTCATATTTACACAATGACGTATGCACGCTCACTCACTGACACTGTTATATTTATATTTACACAATGACATGCACGCTCACTCACTGACACACACTGTTATATTTATATTTACACAATGACATATGCACGCTCACTCACTGACACATACTGTTATATTCATATTTACACAATGACATGCACGCTCACTCACTGACACACACTGTTATATTTATATTTACACAATGACATATGCACGCTCACTCACTGACACATACTGTTATATTCATATTTACACAATGACGTATGCACGCTCACTCACTGACAATGTTATATTTATATTTACACAATGACATATGCACGCTCACTCACTGACACACACTGTTATATTTATATTTACACAATGACATATGCACGCTCACTCACTGACACATACTGTTATATTCATATTTACACAATGACATATGCACGCTCACTCACTGACACATACTTTCATATTCATATTTACACAATGACATATGCACGCTCACTCACTGACACATACTGTCATATTCATATTTACACAATGACATATGCACGCTCACTCACGGACACATGCTGTTATATTTATATTTACACAATGACATATGCACGCTCACTCACTGACACATACTGTCATATTTATATTTACACAATGACATATGCACGCTCACACACTGACACATACTGTCATATTTATATTTACACAATGACATTTATATTTATACAATGACATATGCATGCTCACACACTGACACATAATGTCATATTTATATTTACACAATGACATATGCACGCTCACTCACTGACACACACTGTTATATTTATATTTACACAGTGACATGCACGCTCACTCACTGACACATAATGTCATATTTATATTTACACAATGACACATGCACTCTCACACACTGACACATACTGTTATATTTATATTTACACAATGACATATGCACGCTCACTCACTGACAAATACTGTTATATTTATATTTACACAATGACATATGCACGCTCACTCACTGACACACACTGTTATTTTTATAGTTACACAATGACATATGCACGCTCACTCACTGACACACACTGTTATGTTTATAGTTACACAATGACACATGCACTCTCAGACACTGACACATACTGTTATATTTATATTTAAACAATGACATGTACGCTCATTCACTGACACATTCTGTTATATTTATATTTACACAATGACATATGCATGCTCACTCACTGACACATACTGTCATTTTCATATTTACACAATGAGATATGCACGCTTACTCACTGACACATACTGTTATATTTACATTTACACAATGACATATGCACGCTCACTCACTGACACACACTGTTATATTTATATTTACACAATGACACATGCACGCTCACTCACTGACACATACTGTCATATTCATATTTACGCAATGACATATGCACGCTCACTCACTGACACATACTGTTATATTCATATTTACACAATGACGTATGCACGCTCACTCACTGACACTGTTATATTTATATTTACACAATGACATGCACGCTCACTCCAGTGATGTGCGGTGAGGTCAGAGGCTGGTGAGGCAGTGGCTAGGAATCGGATACGCCTTCATTATTTAGATATCCTTTGTTGAAGAAATAGCAATGCACATGGGTGAGCCAATTGCATGAGGTATGTATATGCAGCCACCAATCAGTAGCTACTGAGCATATTAAGATATGATTTTCAACAAAGGATATCTGATTTTCTTCATTCTTTTGATATCCTTTGTTGAAAATCATATCTAAATATGTGCAGTAGCTACTGAGCATATTTAGATATGATTTTCAACCAAGGATATCAAAAGAATGAAGAAAATCAGATATCCTTTGTTGAAAATCATATCTAAATATGTGCAGTAGCTAATGAGCATATTTAGATATGATTTCCAACAAAGGATATCTGATTTTCTTCATTCTTTTGATATCCTTTGTTGAAAATCATATCTAAATATGCACAGTAGCTAATGAGCATATTTAGATATGATTTTCAACAAAGGATATCTGATTTTCTTCATTCTTTTGATATCCTTTGTTGAAAATAATATCTAAGTATGCGCAGTATCTAATGAGCATATTTAGATATGATTTCAACAAAGGATATCAAAAGAATGCAGATAATCAGATATTAGATGTAAATTGGAAAGTTATTTAACACTATTTCCCTAAAGTTTTCAGGAAAAGCTTATAGAAGCAGAAGCAGCTACTTCAATGTCTTAGGACAGCATAGCTTGGGAGGTTTGTTCAGCACAGCAAGCATATCATAATAGTTTACCTCCCAACATTTCCAGGAAAGGAAGCAGGTGAGGGAGACTTGTGCACAGCCACAGAGAGAGTGTGTGGGTGTCTTGTAGGTGGGGCTAAAATTCCCACGCTTTACAGGCCTGACTGTTTATGTTTTGACGTTTTGATCTCAACTGCACTCATGGCTGCTGCACTGCACTGACTGCAGCCTTATTTTACAAAATATACAACTTAGCCACCCGACCCGGTCCCACGTTCAGAACGTCTTACTCTTACTATTTTTTTTAGTAACTGTTTTTGTCAGTGCTAGCCGCTATTATACTGTGTATTTTTCAAACCAATTTATAAGTTATGACATTTATTAAAATAACCGCATTAAACGAGGTTAATAAATCTCATAACTTATAAATTGGTGTGAAAAACACCACAGTATAACTATAGCTGCCACTGACAAAAACAGTTACTAAAAAATAGTAAAAGTAAGACGTTCTGAAGTCTGTCTGAACTTGTCACGACGAGTACATTTTGCTGCTGCAGTGCTGCTGCCTAACTGCCAAGTTTGCCAACAATCATCTGCCAATGCCTTAACCAATTCCAATAACCATACCACAATTCCTGTGTTATACATAACACAATTTACATGACAGATTTACATGACAATTTTGCATGACAGAGAGAGTAAGTGTGTGTGTGTGCATGACAGAGAGAGTAAGTTGGTGTGTGTGCTGTGCATGACAGAGAGAGAGAGAAAGTGTCAGTGAGTGTGTTTGTGACAGAGAAAGAGAGAGTAACAGAGATCCAGCTAGAATGTAGTAGTCATTCAATTTATTTTATAGGCATGGCTGGAAATTTCCATTTTACACTAGTCCAATGTTTATAAAAAATTGCAGAGACAGGACACATACACACACACACAAATATACAGTGATACTCTGATACACACACTCATACACACACACACACTCACTCATACACACAGATATACACTGAAACACACACACACACTCATACCCACACACTCACTCATACACACACAGATATACACTGATACACACACATATATACACTGATACACGCATACACACACACACAGATATACATTGATACACACACAGATATACACTGATACACACACATATATACACTGATACACGCATACACACACACACAGATATACATTGATACACACACAGATATACACTGATACACACACATATATACACTGATACACACGCATACACACACACACAGATATACTCTGATACACACACATATATACACTGATACACACGCATACACACACAGATATACATTGATACACACACAGATATACACTGATACACACACGCATACGCACACACACTCATACCCACACACACTTACTCATACACACACACAGATATACACTGATACACACACAGATATACACTGATACACACGCATACACACACACATAGATATACACTGATACACACGCATACACACACTCACTCATACACACACAGAGAGCCAGAAGGTGAAGGAAGTTAATGAAAACAGCTCTTTTACTTTTTTTAAATCCAGTAGCTGTCAATGAGTGTCCACGCCAAGATACTATGGTGATAGAGAGAGTCTGTGACATTGTGTCTGGGCACTCTGTGTCAGTTACTGAATTTAAAAAAAGTAAAACAGCTGTTCTCATTATTGAGAATATGAGGTAGGATGTTCCTTGGAAGTTCATAAGTTAGTGAAAGAGTTCAGTCATTTAACTCCTTACTTATTTCACTCATTAGTAATATGATAAAAAAAAAACAAAGTGTGATTGACTGGACCTGACAACCTCAGAACTATGATCTTATTTTTAGGTAGAGGGTGAATGGAGGCTTCAGAGCATTTGGCATATGATTCAGGTGCCCATTAGTGCACAGTTCAGAGGTTCCTGATCTGTGCACTGATTGGCATCTCAATGCCAAATGCTCTGAAGTCTACAAGGGTATAATTTGATCACATTTTGGAACTACTTCAAATGTCCTGCATTCAATAAATATATACTTGTATATGTATTTATTTATGCAGAACACATTTTATTTAGAAAAAAGGTATATGATACATTTTGATATGTGTGCTAAACTTAATATAAATAAAATGTGCTGCATAATAAATATATTGGGGGGGGGACATTTTTCAGATTGAAAGGGGGACAAAATAAATCATGAAAGTAAATTTTTATTTTTGTGTTTTATTAAGCATTGCATGCATGCTGCTGTGCCACTAGAAGAACTGTTCAAGGCTAGAAGATTTAGAACTGTTTGTTTTTTGGAATGCCCCTTTAAAACATATATTTTGCCTAATGCCTATATATATATATAGTTAGTTATTATTTACAGTGTTTATGGTGAGATGGATTAGGAATATAGTTTTGCTAATTTAAACATTTCTTTTCATAGCCTCACTGTCCTAAATCAGTTGCAGATTGATTTCTAACGATTAACAGGGGCCATTGCTGGGCACAGTTTGTTGGGTCCTGGTGTACAAATTTCAAAAAGTAAGGGAGATCTATTTATGTTTGCAATGCAACCCAACTCATACAAAAATGTCCTTTTTTTTTAACCTTTTTAAGCTTAAGCCTATAAGTGTGGGTGACTGACTGGGAGGCAGACGGCAGTTCATCCTTTAAGGCTAGCTTGGATATTTCAATGGCCCTCTCCGGCAGCATTCAGCTCCTTCACTTACCTTTGTCGTTGTCGTTGTCGTCGTCGCATCGGGCTGCCTGACTCAAATCCACACCGGCCGCATCAACCTGACCACCAATGCGGCTGCGCAACAATTTCCCGCCCGGCAACTCAGCCTAGAGACTCAGACATACTGATGCCTGATTGGCTGAGCGGCCGGGCAGGCAGGGCTCAGGGCTCCCGAGGCTAGCCTCCGGTGGGAGCAGTTATGGGCTGCATTAGAGACTGCTGCATTAGTTTTTATTCCCCACTGGGTGGCAGTCTTTAAAGCAGCCCATAACATAATTACATTCATATTGCGCAATGGAAGGACAGCTGGCCTCATACCTTCTTGCGCAATATGAATGCAATGTAGTAAGTAAAGTTAAATTAAATAAACAATAAAATTGCATTGCAATAAGAAGCATAATTTGGTGGAGGGGTGGGGGGGTAGGGGGGGTCACCTTTCATATGTAAAAAAAAAAAAAAGAAGAAAAAAAAACAACATTTTTTTTTTTTTTTTTTAATGAAAAAATAGATGTAATTCCCACATTGGCCAGGGGAGGCGCTGCCTCCCCTGCCTCTAATGAATGCACGTCACTGGCTCACTCACTGACACATAATGTCATATTTATATTTACACAATGACATATGCACGCTCACTCACTGACACACACTGTTATATTTATATTTACACAATGACATATGCACGCTCACTCACTGACACATACTGTTATATTCATATTTACACAATGACATATGCACGCTCACTCACTGACACATACTTTCATATTCATATTTACACAATGACATATGCACGCTCACTCACTGACACATACTGTCATATTCATATTTACACAATGACATATGCACGCTCACTCACGGACACATGCTGTTATATTTATATTTACACAATGACATATGCACGCTCACTCACTGACACATACTGTCATATTTATATTTACACAATGACATATGCACGCTCACACACTGACACATACTGTCATATTTATATTTACACAATGACATTTATATTTATACAATGACATATGCATGCTCACACACTGACACATAATGTCATATTTATATTTACACAATGACATATGCACGCTCACTCACTGACACACACTGTTATATTTATATTTACACAGTGACATGCACGCTCACTCACTGACACATAATGTCATATTTATATTTACACAATGACATATGCACGCTCACTCACTGACACACACTGTCATATTTATATTTACACAATGACATATACACGCTCACTCACTGACACACACTGTCATATTTATATTTACACAATGACATATGCACACTCACTGACACATACTGTCATTCATATTTACACAATGACATATGCACGCTGACACACTGACATATACTGTTATATTTATATTTACACAATTACATATGCACGCTCACACACTGACACTGTTATATTTATATTTACACAATGACATATGCACGCTCACTCACTGACAAATACTGTTATATTTATATTTACACAATGACATATGCACGCTCTCTCACTGACACACACTGTTATGTTTATATTTACACAATGACACATGCACTCTCACACACTGACACATACGGTTATATTTATATTTACACAATGACATATGCACGCTCACTCACTGACAAATACTGTTATATTTATATTTACACAATGACATATGCACGCTCACTCACTGACACACACTGTTATTTTTATAGTTACACAATGACATATGCACGCTCACTCACTGACACACACTGTTATGTTTATAGTTACACAATGACACATGCACTCTCAGACACTGACACATACTGTTATATTTATATTTAAACAATGACATGTACGCTCATTCACTGACACATTCTGTTATATTTATATTTACACAATGACATATGCACGCTCACTCACTGACACATACTGTCATTTTCATATTTACACAATGAGATATGCACGCTTACTCACTGATACATACTGTTATATTTACATTTACACAATGACATATGCACGCTCACTCACTGACACACAGTTATATTTATATTTACACAATGACACATGCACGCTCACTCACTGACACATACTGTCATATTCATATTTACGCAATGACATATGCACGCTCACTCACTGACACATACTGTTATATTCATATTTACACAATGACGTATGCACGCTCACTCACTGACACTGTTATATTTATATTTACACAATGACATGCACGCTCACTCACTGACACATAATGTCATATTTATATTTACACAATGACATATGCACGCTCACTCACTGACACACACTGTTATATTTATATTTACACAATGACATATGCACGCTCACTCACTGACACATACTGTTATATTCATATTTACACAATGACATATGCACGCTCACTCACTGACACATACTTTCATATTCATATTTACACAATGACATATGCACGCTCACTCACTGACACATACTGTCATATTCATATTTACACAATGACATATGCACGCTCACTCACGGACACATGCTGTTATATTTATATTTACACAATGACATATGCACGCTCACTCACTGACACATACTGTCATATTTATATTTACACAATGACATATGCACGCTCACACACTGACACATACTGTCATATTTATATTTACACAATGACATTTATATTTATACAATGACATATGCACGCTCACTCACTGACACACACTGTTATATTTATATTTACACAATGACATGCACGCTCACTCACTGACACATAATGTCATATTTATATTTACACAATGACATATGCACGCTCACTCACTGACACACACTGTCATATTTATATTTACACAATGACATATGCACACTCACTGACACATACTGTCATTCATATTTACACAATGACATATGCACGCTGACACACTGACATATACTGTTATATTTATATTTACACAATTACATATGCACGCTCACACACTGACACTGTTATATTTATATTTACACAATGACATATGCACGCTCACTCACTGACAAATACTGTTATATTTATATTTACACAATGACATATGCACGCTCTCTCACTGACACACACTGTTATGTTTATATTTACACAATGACACATGCACTCTCACACACTGACACATACTGTTATATTTATATTTACACAATGACATATGCACGCTCACTCACTGACAAATACTGTTATATTTATAGTTACACAATGACATATGCACGCTCACTCACTGACACACACTGTTATGTTTATAGTTGCACAATGACACATGCACTCTCACACACTGACACATACTGTTATATTTATATTTAAACAATGACATGTACGCTCATTCACTGACACATTCTGTTATATTTATATTTACACAATGACATATGCACGCTCACTCACTGACACATACTGTCATTTTCATATTTACACAATGAGATATGCACGCTTACTCACTGACACATACTGTTATATTTACATTTACACAATGACATATGCACGCTCACTCACTGACACACACTGTTATATTTATATTTACACAATGGGGGGTAGTTATCAAGCCGTCAACCTCAAATACGCTGGAATTCCGCAGGGTATTTGTGGCGAGGCTGATTCGCCTTAGTTATCAAAGGCTCGAGACCGGCAAAAGTAGAATTTTGTGACGTAAGCTTCGATCCGCCGGGATCAGTCCGACACAGATCGATTCTTACGTCACTCCAGATGTTCCGCACACAAGTGCGGCACATTCTCACTACTTTTGCTAGCTATCAAAAAACTAGCAGGTACGCTCGGCACTTTTACGGCCCAGCGTACCTGGTTTTCAATCCGCCACCCCTGGAGGCGGCGGATCCCATAGGAATCAATGGGAGTCTGACCATAGCGAAAGTACAAGTTCGCTGCTGACAGACATCCCATTGATTTCTATGGGAGCTGTCTACACCTAACACCCTAACATGTACCCCGAGTCTAAACACCACTAATCTGACCCCCCCTACACCGCCGCAACTAAATAAAGTTATTACCCCCTAAACCGCCGCTCCCGGAGCCCACCGCAAGCTACTCTATACATATTAACCCCTAAACCGCCGCTCCCGGAGCCCACCGCAACTATAATAAATGTATTAACCCCTAAACCGCCGCTCCCTGAACCCGCCGCAACCTATATTAAATGTATTAACCCCTAATCTGCCCCCCTACACCGTCGCCACCTATAATAAATTTATTAACCCCTATCCTGCCCCCCACTACGCCGCCGCCACTGTAATAAAATTATTAACCCCTAAACCTAAGTCTAACCCTAACCCTAACGCCCCCTAACTTAAATATTAATTAAATACATCTAAATAAATTAACTCTTATTAACTAAATGAATCCTATTTAAAACTAAATACTTACCTTTAAAATAAACCCTAATATAGCTACAATATAAATAATAATTATATTCTAGCTATCTTAGGATTTATTTTTATTTTACAGGTACCTTTCAATTTATTTTAACCATGTACAATAACTATTAAATAGTTATTAACTATTTAATAGCTTACCTAGCTAAAATAAAGAGAAATGTACCTGTGAAATAAATCCTAACCTAAGTTACAATTACACCTAACACTACACTATACTTTAATAAATTATTCCTATTTAAAAATAAATACTTACCTGTAAAATAAACCCTAAGATAGCTACAATGTAATTAATACTTATATTATAGCTATCTTAGGATTTATATTTAGTTTACATCTAACTTTGTATTTATTTTAGCTAGTTAGAATAGTTATTAAATAGTTATTAACTATTTAATAACTACCTAGCTAAAAGAAATACAAAATTACCTGTAAAATAAATCCTAACTTAAGTTACAATTAAACCTAATACTACACTATCATTAAATTAACTAAATAAACTACCTACAAATAACTACAATGAAATACAATTACATAAACTAACTAAAGTACAAAAAATAAAAAAAGCTAAGTTACAAAAAATAAAAAATTAAGTTACAAACATGTTAAAAATATTACAACAATTTTAAGCTACTTACACCTAATCTAAGCCCCCTAATAAAATAACAAACCCCCCCAAAATAAAAAAAATCCCTACCCTATTCTAAATTACATAAATTTCAAAGCTCTTTTACCTTACCAGCCCTTAAAAGGGCCATTTGTGGGGGCATGCCCCAAAAAGTTCAGCTCTTTTGCCTGTAAAAGAAAAATACAACCCCCCCCAACATTAAAACCCACCACCCACATACCCCTAATCTAACCCAAACCCCCCTTACAAAAACCTAACACTAATCCCCTGAAGATCATCCTACCTTGAGTCGTCTTCACTCAGCCGAGCCACCGATGGAACTGAAGAGGACATCCGGAGCGGAAGAAGTTAATCCTCCAAGCGGCGCTGAAGAAATCTTCCATCCGATGAAGTCATCATCCAGGCGGCGCTGAAGAAGTCTTCGATCCGGCCGATGTCATCTTCAAAGAGGCGCTGAAGAGGTCTTCTATCCGGGCGAAGTCATCTTCCAAGCCGGGTCTTGAATCTTCCTTCCGCCGACGCGGAACCACCTTCTTCACCGACGGACTACGACGAATGACGGCTCCTTTAAGGGACGTCATCCAAGATGGCGTCCCCTCAATTCCGATTGGCTGATAGGATTCTATCAGCCAATCGGAATTAAGGTAGGAAAAATCTGATTGGCTGATGGAATCAGCCAATCAGATTGAGCTCGCATTCTATTGGCTGTTCCGATCAGCCAATAGAATGCAAGCTCAATCTGATTGGCTGATTGGATCAGCCAATCGGATTGAACTTGAATCTGATTGGCTGATTCCATCAGCCAATCAGATTTTCCTACCTTTATTCCGATTGGCTGATAGAATCCTATCAGCCAATCGGAATTGAGGGGACGCCATCTTGGATGACGTCCCTTAAAGGAGCCGTCATTCGTCGTAGTCCGTCGGTGAAGAAGGTGGTTCCGCGTCGGCGGAAGGAAGATTCAAGACCCGGCTTGGAAGATGACTTCGCCCGGATAGAAGACCTCTTCAGCGCCTCTTTGAAGATGACATCGGCCGGATCGAAGACTTCTTCAGCGCCGCCTGGATGATGACTTCATTGGATGGAAGATTTCTTCAGCGCCGCTTGGAGGATTAACTTCTTCCGCTCCGGATGTCCTCTTCAGTTCCATCGGTGGCTCGGCTGAGTGAAGACGACTCAAGGTAGGATGATCTTCAGGGGATTAGTGTTAGGTTTTTGTAAGGGGGGTTTGGGTTAGATTAGGGGTATGTGGGTGGTGGGTTTTAATGTTGGGGGGGGGGTTGTATTTTTCTTTTACAGGCAAAAGAGCTGAACTTTTTGGGGCATGCCCCCACAAATGGCCCTTTTAAGGGCTGGTAAGGTAAAAGAGCTTTGAAATTTATGTAATTTAGAATAGGGTAGGGATTTTTTTTATTTTGGGGGGTTTGTTATTTTATTAGGGGGCTTAGATTAGGTGTAAGTAGCTTAAAATTGTTGTAATATTTTTAACATGTTTGTAACTTAATTTTTTATTTTTTGTAACTTAGCTTTTTTTATTTTTTGTACTTTAGTTAGTTTATGTAATTGTATTTCATTTTAGTTATTTGTAGGTAGTTTATTTAGTTAATTTAATGATAGTGTAGTATTAGGTTTAATTGTAACTTAAGTTAGGATTTATTTTACAGGTAATTTTGTATTTCTTTTAGCTAGGTAGTTATTAAATAGTTAATAACTATTTAATAACTATTCTAACTAGCTAAAATAAATACAAAGTTACCTGTAAACTAAATATAAATCCTAAGATAGCTATAATATAAGTATTAATTACATTGTAGCTATCTTAGGGTTTATTTTACAGGTAAGTATTTATTTTTAAATAGGAATAATTTATTAAAGTATAGTGTAGTGTTAGGTGTAATTGTAACTTAGGTTAGGATTTATTTCACAGGTAAATTTCTCTTTATTTTAGCTAGGTAAGCTATTAAATAGTTAATAACTATTTAATAGTTATTGTACATGGTTAAAATAAATTGAAAGGTACCTGTAAAATAAATATAAATCCTAAGATAGCTAGAATATAATTATTATTTATATTGTAGCTATATTAGGGTTTATTTTATAAGTAAGTATTTAGTTTTAAATAGGATTCATTTAGTTAATAAGAGTTAATTTATTTAGATGTATTTAATTAATATTTAAGTTAGGGGGGCGTTATGGTTAGGGTTAGACTTAGGTTTAGGGGTTAATCATTTTATTACAGTGGCGGCGGCGTAGTGGGGGGCAGGATAGGGGTTAATAAATTTATTATAGGTTGCGGCGGGTTCATGGAGCGGCGGTTTAGGGGTTAAACTATTTATTTAGTTGCGGAGAGGTGCGGGATCAGCAGGATAGGGGTTAATAATTTTATAATAGAGGGCGACGGTATGGGGGGGCAGGATAGGGGTTACTAGGTATAATGTAGGTGGCAGCGGTGTCCGGGAGCGGCGGTTTAGGGGTTAATACATTTATAAGACTTGCGGCGGGGTCTAGGAGCGGCGGTTTAGGGGTTAATACATTTATAAGACTTGCGGCGGGGTCTAGGAGCGGCGGTTTAGGGGTTAGTAACTTTATTTAGTTGCGGGGGCCTCCGGGGGCGCCGGTATAGGGGGTAGAACAGTGTAGTTTAGTGTGAGTGCTTAGTGACAGGCTAGCAATAAAGCTGGGAAAAAGCCGAAGGGCAGCGAGATCGGATGAGTGATAACTGTCACAGTCCGCTGCTCATCGCCCCGCAGCTTTTTGACAGCTTTATTTGATAACTTAGGCGAACGTATTCAAGGTCCGCGGCGGCGAAGGTAGGCGAGCTTAGGCGGACGTATTGGGCCGGCGAAGCCAGAAAAGTAGACGGCTTGATAACTACCCCCCAATGACACATGCACGCTCACTCACTGACACATACTGTCATATTCATATTTACGCAATGACATATGCACGCTCACTCACTGACACATACTGTTATATTCATATTTACACAATGACGTATGCACGCTCACTCACTGACACTGTTATATTTATATTTACACAATGACATGCACGCTCACTCACTGACACATAATGTCATATTTATATTTACACAATGACATATGCACGCTCACTCACTGACACACACTGTTATATTTATATTTACACAATGACATATGCACGCTCACTCACTGACACATACTGTTATATTCATATTTACACAATGACATATGCACGCTCACTCACTGACACATACTTTCATATTCATATTTACACAATGACATATGCACGCTCACTCACTGACACATACTGTCATATTCATATTTACACAATGACATATGCACGCTCACTCACGGACACATGCTGTTATATTTATATTTACACAATGACATATGCACGCTCACTCACTGACACATACTGTCATATTTATATTTACACAATGACATATGCACGCTCACACACTGACACATACTGTCATATTTATATTTACACAATGACATTTATATTTATACAATGACATATGCATGCTCACTCACTGACACATACTGTTATATTCATATTTACACAATGACATATGCATGCTCACTCACTGACACATACTGTTATATTCATATTTACACAATGACATATGCACGCTCACACACTGACACATACTGTCATATTTATATTTACACAATGACATTTATATTTATACAATGACATATGCACGCTCACTCACTGACACATACTGTTATATTCATATTTACACAATGACATATGCATGCTCACTCACTGACACATACTATTATATTCATATTTACACAATGACATATGCACGCTCACACACTGACACATACTGTCATATTTATATTTACACAATGACATTTATATTTATACAATGACATATGCATGCTCACTCACTTACACATACTGTTATATTCATATTTACACAATGACATATGCACGCTCACACAGTGACACATACTGTTATATTCATATTTACGTGTAGGTCAAAAAAATATATGAGTTGATTATGTCCTAATACATATGAAAAAAATCTTTTAACAAATGATAGGTAAATGATCAAGAAAAGAAAAAAAGAAAAAAAATCTTTTAACAAATGATAGGTAAATGATCAAGAAAAAAACAACAGCCAATTGAGATGAATGTTAAAATATAATTTAATTAGACTTTACTAAATGTATTAAAAAAGTTGTAAGCGAAATAATTCATACAATGAGATAAAAAGGCAATACTAAATGTACATAAATAAATGCATGAAAACTTGTTTATATAAAATAAGTGATTCTCTGTAAGTGACCTATCTATGTAGAGAGAAGACCTCTAAAGACACTTCAAAATACTTAGCCTCTGCTGCAGACAGGGTTAAGGAAGCAAAAAAGCAGTACTAATGAGAGAAAATGAATCCTGGTGATTTAAGCAAAATAACAATGAGCTGCAACAATGATGCTCAATTCAATTTCAAAGTTTTAGGATTTGTGTAAAACGGCAATCCTGCGCAGGTTATAGCCATGAAGAAATAGTACCTTAATTTGTTCAGGAGCTCCAAGTGTTTTTGTAATCCAGTGTAGCAGTTATACCGCCAGCATGAAACAGCTCTGGGAACCCTCTGTGTGAGATGGGAAGAAAGCCGCCAAGCTCCTCTCCCCTGCAAACTCTGGAATTCCACCCTCAGCTGTGTGGCTTGACAAAGGCTCTGCTAAGAGCTGAAACGTTGCCGGAACTACTTTCTTCACACTATTGTGGCTCACTAAGGACACCGTACTCCAGGAAACACTGAAGCAACAAACGGACATCACACAGCTGAGGGTGGAATTCCAGAGGGTGCCGGGGAGAGGAGCTCGGCGGCTTTCTTCCCATCTCACACAGAGGGTTCCCAGAGCTGTTTCATGCTGGCGGTATAACTGCTACACTGGATTACAAAAACACTTGGAGCTCCTGAACAAATTAAGGTACTATTTCTTCATGGCTATAACCTGCGCAGGATTGCCGTTTTACACCAATCCTAAAACTTTGAAATTGAATTGAGCATCATTGTTGCAGCTCATTGTTATTTTGCTTAAATCACCAGGATTCGTTTTCTCTCATTAGTACTGCTTTTTTGCTTCCTTAACCCTGTCTGCAGCAGAGGCTAAGTATTTTGAAGTGTCTTTAGATGTCTTCTCTCTACATAGATAGGTCACTTACAGAGAATCACTTATTTTATATAAACAAGTTTTCATGCATTTATTTATGTACATTTAGTATTGCCTTTTTATATTTATCTCATTGTATGAATTATTTCGCTTACAACTCTTTTAATACATTTAGTAAAGTCTAATTAAATAATATTTTAACATTCATCTCAATTGGCTGTTGTTTTTTTCTTGATCATTTACCTATCATTTGTTAAAAGATTTTTATTTATTTATTTTTTTTCTTGATCATTTACCTATCATTTGTTAAAAGATTTTTTTCATATGTATTAGGACATAATCAACTCATATATTTTTTTGACCTGCCCTTTAAGGCGCCCACAGTACTTGTTTTTTCACTTCAATATTCCTTTTGCTAGTTTGTAGGGAACTAGTATCCATCTGTGGTGCTGGTCCTTGCTGTTGGATTTATAGCGCAAGAAGTTTAATCTTTTTTCCAATATATTCATATTTACACAATGACATATGCACGCTCACTCACTGACACATACTGTCATATTTATATTTACACAATGACATATGCACGCTCACACAGTGACACATACTGTTATATTCATATTTACACAATGACATATGCACGCTCATACACTGACACATACTGTTATATTTACACAATGACATATGCATGCTCATACACAGACACATACTGTTATATTTATATTTACACAATGACATATGCATGCTCATACACAGACACATACTGTTATATTTATATTTCCAGAATGATATATGCATGCTCACTCAGACATATATTGTCATATTTATATTTACACAATTAGATATGCACGCTCACTCACTGACACATACTGTTATATTTATATTTACTCAATGACACATGCACGCTCACTCACTGACACATACTGTTATATTCATATTTACACAATGACATATGCACACTCACTCACTGACACATACTGTTATATTTATATTTACACAATGACACATGCACGTTCACACACTGACACATACTGTTATATTCATATTTACACAATGACATATGCTGGCTCACTCACTGACACATACTGTTATATTCATATTTACACAATAACATATGCACGCTCACACACTGACACATACTGTCATATTCATTTACTCAATGATGTATGCATGCTCACTCACTGACACACACTGTTATATTTATATTTACACAATGACATATGCACGCTCACTCACTGACACATACTGTTATATTTATATTTACACAATGACATATGTACGCTCACTCACTGACACACACTGTTATATTTATATTTACACAATGACGTATGCACGCTCACTCACTGACACACAATGTTATATTTATATTTACACAATGACATATGCACGCTCACTCACTGACACATACAGTTATATTTATATTTACACAATGACATATGTACGCTCACTCACTGACACACACTGTTATATTTATATTTACACAATGACATATGCACGCTCACTCACTGACACACACTGTTATATTTATATTTACACAATGACATATGTACGCTCACACACTGACACATACTGTTATATTTATATTTACACAATGACATATGCACGCTCACACACTGACACATACTGTTATATTTATATTTACACAATGACATATGCACGCTCACTCACTGACACACACTGTTATATTTATATTTACATAATGACATATGTACGCTCACACACTGACACATACTGTTATATTTATATTTACAGAATGACACATGCACGCTCACTCACTGACACATACTGTTATATTTATATTTGCACAATGACACATGCACGCTTACTCACTGACACATACTGTCATATTCATATTTACACAATTGCATATGCACGCTCACTCACTGACACATACTGTCATTTTTATTTACACAATTACATGTGGTGCTTTTAAAAACTGATGTCCTACTGTAAGACCACCTGGGTTTACGACAAGCTTGTACAACAGGCAGAGAGACGGTTCTGTTACTGCTAAATGATAAGGCAACTGTCTTGCTGCCTCTGCTATATATTTTATTATATTTTAGAAATAAGCTTTCTTCTTACACGCGCTTTCTATTCTCTGTCCTCATTCCTGCTATCCCCCGTGCTCCCTTGTAAGGTCCTTCCTTTTAATTCTTTTTATTACATGTAATAGGAGGATATTTTTTTAATTTGGATGTTTAGCTTGCACAGTGCATATCTTTAGCTTCTATGAGTCTGGTTTATGCTATTGCTTGGCTTAAATAATAAAAGCTATTGAGTGTTTATACCTCAATCCCTACCAATTAATTCAACCTGTCAAGCAAGGGCTTCTGCTGTGTTTGTATGTGTTTGTCATTTTCTTGGCTTTCTCACCTCATTCATTACCCGACATGCTCTCTATCCACTATGATTCAGTCACACCTATTTTACAGATGTCTGTTCTGCACTATGAAAGCTATCTATTCCCTTTAACTAGTTAACCAAGCAAGTGATCAGTAATACAATAACTAGTTGTTTGCATTAGAGATACTATTTTGTTGAGTATATTGTATACTTATAATACATGCTATTCATATTCTCCTACTCTGTTAATATCACTAATGCATATAAAGTGCCTCTGTTCTGTTATCAATTTTGTCTAAATTTAAAGGAACATAAAACCTATTTTTTTTTTTATTTTATTTTGTGATTCAGATAGAGAATATAATTTTAAACAACTTTACAATTTACTTCTATTATCTACTTTGCTTCATTCTCTTGGTATCTTTTGTTGAAGAAGCAGGAATGCACTACTGGGAGCTAGCTAAATGCATTTGGTGAGCCAATAACATGAGACATATAGATGCAACCACTAATCAGCAGCTCCTAAACCTACCTAGGTTTCCTTTTTAATAACGGATAAGAAGAGAACAAAACAAATTAAATAATAGAAGTAGTGATGCACCGAAATGGAAATTCTGGACCGAAACCGAATCCGAAAATTCGGGATGCACTTGGCCGAAAACCGAAACTGATACCGAAAATGTATTTTTTCAAATTATTTTTTTTACGTTTTTTTTTTTGCATAATTAGAGCCAATAAAAAAGCCCACACTTTTATTGAAAGTAACACACTAAAATTGGACAAAAATATCTTAAAACAATAATATGCTACACAATAATTTTACCGAGAAAAAAAAAAACAGGCAAAAAATAATGCAATTTTCGGCCAAAATGTTTCTGCGACCAAAATTTTGGTGCATTCCTACTTAAAACAATTATAAATATCAATATACTGTATTATTCTTCATTTAGTTCTATGTAACAGAATCATATTTAACAGTTTGTTTGTTTTTTACCAATTATCCAAATAAAGTATAGTTCTAGAAAACTCATTATATGCACAACAGTAAGTCAAGTAATAAACTTAAACAGGCTAGCATCAAATTTGAAACATGCTACACAATAATTTTACCGAAAATAATAGGCAAAATAACCGAAAACCGAAATAGCCAAAAATGCCATTTTCGGCTGAAACTTTCTGTGGCCGAAATTTCGGTGCATCCCTAAATAGAAGTAAATTGGGAAGTCGTTTAAAAACACATCAGTGTTCTCCCCATGACATTTTTTTTTTTTTTGATAAAAGGTTTTTATTGAGGCTTCAGATAAATATAAGAAAACACATTCTTAAAATCGCGTGTACATTGGTCCATGAATTCGTGCTCCCCATGACTGTTTTAATGGATGAACCAACCAGCTGATTTTACTGAACACCCGGTTAACCTTTTAGCCAAAAATAAGCTAAATATGTTTAATGTTTTTTGCTCAAATTATCATTGAATACATTTATGTTATATTAGGCAATTTGTTTGTGCTTTGGCTAGCAGAAAATGTTAGCATGTTAGAAGGTATTACCCTGCCCCATCCGGCTACTTTATAATACCACCCGGCTACTTTATAATGCCACCTGGCTACTTTATAATATAATACCACCCGGCTACTTTATAATGCCACCTGGCTACTTTATAATATATTACCACCCGGCTACTTTATAATGCCACCTGGCTACTTTATAATATAATACCACCCGGCTACTTTATAATGCCACCTGGCTACTTTGTAATATAATACCATCCGGCTACTTTATAATGCCACCTGGCTACTTTATAATATACTACCACCCGGCTACTCTATAATGCTACCTGGCTACTTTATAATATAATACCACCCGGCTACTTTATAATGCCACCTGGCTACTTTATAATATAATACCACCCTGCTACTTTATAATGCCACCTGGCTACTTTATAATATAATACCACCCGGCTACTTTATAATGCTACCTGGCTACTTTATAATATAATACCACCCGGCTACTTTATAATGCCACCTGGCTACTTTATAATATAATACCACCCGGCTACTTTATAATGCCACCTGGCTACTTTATAATATAATACCACCCGGCTACTTTATAATGCCACCTGGCTACTTTATAATATAATACCACCCGGCTACTTTATAATGCCACCTGGCTACTTTATAATGCCACCTAGCTACTTTATAATATAATACCACCCGGCTACTTTATAATTCTACCTGGCTACTTTATAATATAATACCACCCGGCTACTTTATAATGCAACCTGGCTACTTTATAATATAATACCACCCGGCTACTTTATAATGCCACCTGGCTACTTTATAATATAATACCACCCGACTACTTTATAATGCCACCTGGCTACTTTATAATATAATACCACCCGGCTACTTTATAATACTACCTGGCTACTTTATAATATAATACCACCCGGCTACTTTATAATGCCACCTGGCTACTTTATAATATAATACAACCCGGCTACTTTATAATGCCACTCGGCTACTTTATAATATAATACCACCCGGCTACTTTATAATGCCACCTGGCTACTTTATAATATAATACCACCCGGCTACTTTATAATGCCACCCGGCTACTTTATAATATAATACCACCCGGCTACTTTATAATTCCACCTGGGTACTTTATAATATAATACCACCCGGCTACTTTATAATGCCACCTGGCTACTTTATAATATAATACCACCCGGCTACTTTATAATTCCACCTGGCTACTTTATAATATAATACCACCCGGCTACTTTATAATGCCACCTGGCTACTTTATAATATAATACCACCCGGCTACTTTATAATGCCACCTGGCTACTTTATAATGCCACCTGGCTACTTTATAATATAATACCACCCGGCTACTTTATAATGCCACCTGGCTACTTTATAATATAATACCACCCGGCTACTTTATAATGCCACCTGGCTACTTTATAATATAATACCACCCGGCTACTTTATAATGCCACCCGGCTACTTTATAATATAATACCACCTGACTACTTTATAATATAATACCACCCGCCTACTTTATAATGCCACCTGGCTACTTTATAATATAATTCCACCCAGCTACTTTATAATGCCACCTGGCTACTTTATAATATAATACCACCCGGCTACTTTATAATGCCACCTGGCTACTTTATAATATAATACCACCCGGCTACTTTATAATGCCACCTGGCTACTTTATAATATAATACCACCCGACTACTTTATAATGCCACCTGGCTACTTTATAATACAATACCACCCGGCTACTTTATAATGCCACCCGGCTACTTTATAATGCCACCCGGCTACTTTATAATATAATACCACCGGGCTACTTTATAATGCCACCTGGCTACTTTATAATATAATACCACCCAGCTACTTTATAATGCCACCTGGCTACTTTATAATATAATACCACCCGGCTACTTTATAATGCCACCTGGCTACTTTATAATATAATACCACCCGGCTACTTTATAATACCACCCGGCTACTTTATAATGCCACCTGGCTACTTTATAATGCCACCCAGCTATTTTATAATATAATACCACCCGGCTACTTTATAATGCCACCTGGCTACTTTATAATATAATACCACCCGGCTACTTTATAATGCCACCTGGCTACTTTATAATATAATACCACCCGGCTACTTTATAATGCCACTCGGCTACTTTATAATGCCACCCGGCTACTTTATAATATAATACCACCCGGCTACTTTATAATGCCACCCGGCTACTTTATAATGCCACCCGGCGACTTTATAATATAATACCACCTGGCTACTTTATAATGCCACCCGGCTACTTTATAATATAATACCACCCGGCTACTTTATAATGCCACCCGGCTACTTTATAATATAATACCACCCGGCTACTTTATAATGCTACCTGGCTACTTTATAATATAATACGACCCGGCTACTTTATAATGCCACACAACTGGCAAACTTTTTGATGGAGAACACTGCACATGTGCTATCTGAATCAGGAACGAAAAAGTTTAGGTTTCATGTGTTCCTTTAAGGATTGTATTGTTATAAAAAGCGAGTTGATTAAATATGTTGAATATATTTTTGAAGTATTTGTAGCTCTCCACTATCCTGGATGACAAAAATGTATTAAAGTTTTTTTTTTTTCTCTTGTTGACTTCATTCAGTATTCACAATAAAAGTGTGTGTTTTTTTTTATTTTCAGTTTTACAAGTATAAAGTAGTTAAAGGGACCAATTTCCACATAACTGCATGTATTAGACACTACTATAAAGAAGAATATGCACAGATACTGATAAAAAAAATCCTGTATAAAATCTTTTAAAATTGTACTTAGAAGCTCCCAGTTTAGCACTGTTGATTTGATTATACTGGGACACCCATTAAAAAGGGCTAGAAAAGCATGAAAGGCAGAGTCTCCCCCCTCCCCTGCATATGAAAAGACCCATTACACAAATAAGAGTCTGTAGACATCATTATAGATCTAAAACTTTGGGGCTTAAAAATAAGCTAAACTATACATTACAAAAACACTCCTAGGTGGGCTATATAAATGGATCATGTACAAAACATTTATGCAAAGAAACAATGTCCCTTTAAATAATATTTCCAGAATAACATGTCAGGTGGATGGCAATGAATAATAAGTAACACCTTTTTGACAGTAAACACAAAATACAGAGCACTGGAGTAGTAACAATATATGCATTTTCTTCATAAAAGGGGAAAGTCCACAGCTGCATTCATTACTTTTGGGAATTCAGAACCTGGCCGCCAGGAGGAGGCAAACACACCCCAGCCAAAGGCTTAAATACCTCCCCCACTTCCCTCATCCCCCCCAGTCATTATTTGCCTTTCGTCACAGGACTGGCGCAACTGGAGGATCCCAGTCCTAATAGGTTGAGGGATCTGCAGTCTTCTATTCCAGACGGCAAGCTGGGTTAGACGTGTGGGGATGCAGTTAATCTCCTTATCGTCTCCAATTTCCTTTTTTTTTGGGTATCTTATTCCAGTTCTGAGCTTTGAAGGAATGGGGTCTCTGATTGGGTGGTCCTGTTAGTGTACCCATTCTTGGGCGTTCACCTGCGGTTGCTGCCTTCGTTTTCTTTGATCCGGTTAGGATGTGTTTTATTTCTTTAGGAAGCTCATGTCTGTTATAATTTTTCCGTTGGGGAAATATTTCTGCTCTTGAATTTGATACTGGCAATTTTGTGGTCGCTTGAGCACTTCCGCCGAAGTCACATGTTAAGGTTCAGTACATTATTATGTCCTTAGTTTTGTCGATCCTATGGGATCTTGAATTTTCTGTGGCCTGGGTCAGTTTTGAATGCCCTATGTAGCAGGCTGGTCCTGATCGGGCACTAAACTCTGTTCCTTACCGCTTATATCATCCACG
This sequence comes from Bombina bombina, assembly GCF_027579735.1. Taxonomy (NCBI): domain Eukaryota; kingdom Metazoa; phylum Chordata; class Amphibia; order Anura; family Bombinatoridae; genus Bombina; species Bombina bombina. Next base: position 1,181,535,919 of record NC_069500.1, read on the forward strand.
TGGTGCCGTTGTAACTGGCTGCCTGGTTGGATGGTGAGTTTCTCACTCGGATGAGTTTTCTTCTGATCGAATTATGCTTTTGCTAGAGTTTTCGTGCAGGGCTACATATGGAGAGGACGCCTTTCATTCCCAGGCGACAGCCTGGTTCTCGTCTCTTATTTTAAGAAGGAGCATCAGGTGACTAGGTGTTCCTTTCAGTGAGTACCCTTTCACTGATGGGTTTCAAATAGCCTAGCCTAAATTTGCAGGCGACTGAAGGATTGCACTCAGTCCTCGCTGTTCTGTTCCTATTTGTTTGTGAGGGTCCAAGGAGCATCAGGTTACTAGGTGTTCCTTTCAGCGAGTACCCTTTCACTGATGGGTTTCAAATAGCCTAGCCTAAATTTGCAGGCGACTGAAGGATTGCACTCAGTCCTCGCTGTTCTGTTCCTATTTGTTGGTGAGGGTCCAGAGCGGATCCTGCTAAGGATTGCTCTGGGTAATGTTCCTCATCTTCTCTTTAAGGTCCTCTTTGGAATTGTCCTTTTGGATCTGTTTTCCTTGATGACAGTATCTCTTCCTTCGGGCCTTTGGTCAGCTGTTTCAGGAAGTAGGACCTTTGGGTTTTTCTACTTCCGGGATTCCATCTGCTCCCATGTTTTCTGAGTTCACAGATTAGGGTGTTTTCCCTTTTTCCTGTTTTTGCCCCTACTTAGACGTTTTTGGGTTTTTACCCGTCTGGGGTTAGAATGTTAGTTCATTCGTTATTCCTTGAACTGTAGGGGCTTCCATGAGAAGGATCCTGAGAGGATCTTGGAGACTATGGTCCTATTTTCAATCCAGATTATCTGGGGTTGAGCTCTGTTCTCTTGACGTTCCCTTATTCTTTGGACTTGCTGTTGTCCCTAGTGCCTTAGGGTCAACCAGAGTGGCTGTGTGGATCTCTTCATTGCCTAGCACCCCTTTTTAATTCGGGAGTTGTTTCCCATTGTGGGTGTCTTAAGCACTCTGTGTCTAGGACTTTTACGGGAGAATTCAGTGTCCAAGGTGCCTTGGATATAACTGTGATGCATCGCCTGGGGTGCGAAATCTGCTCTGGAGGGGTAACCCGGTGGTTCTTCAAGTGGTATTACTGTTGTAAGCCGGCTCCAAGTTCTGGGTGTCCAGGTTTATTTGTCCTGGTCTTTGACTGGACTTTTTGGAGTTCTGTACCAGATCCCTTAGGGGGTTCGGGAAGGGACGGTTCCGGAACATCTTTGGTTCCTACCGGCGCCTATTTTTCTCTTCTTAAGATAATTAGTCTTCTACTGGACCGGACGTAGTGGCCGGATGTTTCTGTCATTCAGTACTTGACCTGCTAAGTCTATCTACAGCTTTACGCTCCATGCCTGTGTGCTGTGCTGGTGTGCGGTGGCGCTGTGCTGTTTTCGTTTTCCCTCCTTTGGGGTGGATTTGGATGGTGTTCCACCATGGCTTAGTGGTGTTTTATGCTTCTCTTAAACCTGATGGTGAAGAGTTCAAATACAGCTGTAGCTATGTCATTTCATTATGCTGGTCCTACAAATACCCTTGCCTAAGGCATCTTTATCCATAGTATCTTCCTGATCGGTTCAGTGGGGTTGTGCCCCCTGCCTTGCGTGCAGGATGTCAGAGTGAAGGGATGATTTTGTTGTGACATGCCATCTCTGTACTTTTCTGTGGAGGGTCTCTCTTTGGGAGTACCCTTAGTCTTCGGGAAGGGGGCTGCGTCTGGGTCCTGGACCCGAGCTTTTTGGGGGGCTGGTTCCCTCCTTTTTTCTTCCTGGAAGTCTTGATGATTGGGGAATTTTATTTCCTTTGTCCTTTTGGGCATTATCAGTCGCTTTTGGTGCTGGGTCCGTTGCCTGGAGCGAGGGTCAGGGATCTGTCGGATCTATTGATCTTTGGCCGCGTATCATAGTTTGATATTGTGAGCCTTCCTTAAGGGGAGGCTTTGCGGTAGATCCTCCTTGGCAGGTAATTTCTCTACTGTTTTTTCCGGGTTCTGGTCTCTTCTTTCCGGTCCTTTTTGGGAAGGAGTTGTTCTGCACTTCCTGGAGTTTTTCTTCTTTGAGGATGGTCCTGTATAGTTTAATACCTAGGGTTGGCGACTTGGGCCGCTAAGTCCTCCATTGCTGCAAGATGCCTGTGGCTTTGGAGGAGTATATTCAGATATTTTTATACTGTTTCAGCGGCTTCCGGGGACAGTTTATCTTTGGTTGTATTTCCATGGGTGCGAGTTGGCACTCTGCGTAGAGGAGGGATTTTCCTTCTCCCTTTCAGTCTCAGGGCATTAATGAATCCTTGGTTCCTATGCAGATACTGATTTCTCCCTTTGCCCTGTTGGGCGGTAAGGTTTTGCCTTGTTTCATCCTGGTTTACTCTTTTGGAGTTACCTTCGGGGTTTCTTTCTCCCTAGTCTCTTATCTGAGTCCTTTTTCTTCCCTTCTGGGGGAATGTGGATGTTCCCCTTACTTTGGGTTGGGGGTGAGTTTGTTTGCGTGCCGAGTACCTGCGGGACTTCGTTTCCTAAGGGGCTTGTTGGTCCGGTCGAGTCTAATAACCTGAGCGGGCTCTAGCAAAGGCCTTGCTGGCTCTAACTGTTGGGCAGTTACTTGGGCTGTTTCTTTTTGTCCCTTCAGCTTCTAGTGAAGCAGTTTTCTTGTTGGGAGTTTGGGTGTTTCTCTTGTTAAGTGTGTTCAGTCCACGGGTTATCCATTACTTATGGGATATATTCTCCTTCCCAACAGGAAGCCGCAAGAGGATCACCCAAGCAGAGCTGCCATACAGCTCCTCCCCTCACATGTCATATCCAGTCATTCTCTTGCAAGTCTCAACAAAGAAGGAGGTCGTGAGAGGAGTTGGAGTTTTTTACTTAATTATTCTTCAATCAAAAGTTTGTTATTTTAAATGGCACCGGAGTGTGCTGTTTTTTCTCTCAGGCAGTATTTAGAAGAAGAATCTGCCTGCGTTTTCTATGATCTTAGCAGACGTAACTAAGATCCACTGGCTGTTCTCGCACATTCTGAGGAGTGGGGTAACTTCAGAAAAGGGAATAGCATGCGGGGTCCCCTGCAAATGAGGTATGTGCAGTAAAATATTTTCTAGGAATGGAATTGACTAAGAAAACACTGCCGATACCCATATGATGTAAGTACAGCCTAAAATGCAGTAGTAGCGACTGGTATCAGACTGGTAAATGTATGCACAGTAGAGTTATTTTCTAGGGACTAGAATTTGACTGAAAAAATACTGTTAATACTGAAATAATGTATGAGCCTTAACTGCAGTAGAAGCGACTGGTAGCAGGCTTAGTGATAACTTTACACAACATCTGAAATGTTTTTTTTTTAAAACGTTTACTGGCATGTTAATCGTTTTGTGAGGTACTTTGGTGATAAATCTCTTGGGGCATGATTTTTTCCACATGGCTAACGTATTTTTCTGCATAGAAACCGTTATAGCTGGTCTCCCACTGTTGTAATATGAGTGGGAGGGGCTTTTTGTTAGCGCCTTGTTGCGCAGTTAAAATTCAATCATAGTCTTCCTGTTTCTTCCTCCTTGATCCAGGACGTCTCCAGAGAGCTCAGGGGTCTTCAAAATTTATATTTGAGGGAGGTAATCAGTCACAGCAGACCTGTGACAGTGTGTTTGACTGTGATAAAAACGTTAACTGTTAAATTGATTATCCGTTTTTTTGGGTATTAAGGGGTTAATCATCCTTTGCCGGTGGGTGCAATCCTCTGCTAATTTCATACATTTAATGTAAAGATTTGGTTGCTATAACTGAATTAGTTCATTGTTATTTCAACTGTAATTGTTTTTTTGGTGTTTTTAAAAGCGCAGCAGCGTTTTTACTTTGCTTGAAAATTTTCTGAAAGTATTTTCCAAGCTTGCTAGCCTCATTGCTAGTCTGTTTAAACATGTCTGATACAGATGAATCTGCTTGTTCATTATGTTTAAAAGCCAATGTGGAGCCCAATAGAAATATGTGTACCAATTGTATTGATATTACTTTAAATAAAGGTCAGTCTTTACCGGTAAAGAAATTATCACCAAACATCGAGGGGGAAGTTATGCCGCCTAACTCTCCTCACGTATCAGTACCTGCGCCTCCCGCTCAGGAGGTGCGTGATGTTGTGGCGCCAAGTACATCAAGGCCCTTACAAATCACTTTGCAAGATATGGCTAATGTTATGAAAGAAGTATTATCTAATTTGCCTGAGTTAAGAGGCAAGCGCGATAGCTCTGGGTTAAGGACAGAGCGCGCTGATGACACGAGAGCCATGTCTGATACTGCGTCACAATTTGTATAACATGAGGACGGAGAGCTTCATTCTGTGGGTGACGGATCTGATCCAGGGAGACCAGATTCAGAAATTTTAAATTTTAAATTTAAGCTTGAGAACCTTCGTGTATTGCTAGGGGAGGTGTTAGCGGCTCTGAATGATTGTGACACGGTCGCAATCCCAGAGAAGTTATGTAGGCTGGATAAATACTATGCGGTGCCGGTGTGTACTGACGTTTTTCCTATACCTAAAAGGCTTACAGAGGTTATTAGCAAGGAGTGGGATAGACCCGGTGTGCCCTTTTCCCCTCCTCCGATATTTAGAAAAATGTTCCCAATAGACGCTACCACACGAGACTTATGGCAGGCGGTCCCTAAGGTGGAGGGAGCAGTTTCTACTTTAGCTAAGCGCACCACTATCCCGGTGGAGGATAGTTGTGCTTTCTCAGATCCAATGGATAAAAAATTAGAAGGTTACCTTAAGAAAATGTTTGTTCAACAAGGTTTTATATTACAGCCCCTTGCATGCATTGCGCCCGTCACTGCTGCGGCGGCTTTCTGGTTTGAGTCTCTAGAAGAGGCTATTCGCACAGCACCATTGGATGAGATCATGAACAAGCTTAGAGCACTTAAGCTAGCTAATGCATTTGTTTCGGACGCCGTTGTGCACTTAACCAAATTAACGGCTAAGAACTCCGGTTTTGCCATTCAGGCGCGCAGAGCGCTATGGCTTAAATCCTGGTCAGCAGATGTGACTTCTAAATCTAAATTGCTTAATATTCCTTTCAAATGGCAAACCTTATTCGGGCCCGGCTTGAAAGAAATTATTGCTGACATTACTGGAGGTAAGGGTCACTCCCTTCCTCAGGATAGGGCCAAATCAAAGGCCAAACAGTCTAATTTTCGTGCCTTTCGTAATTTCAAGGCAGGAGCAGCATCAACTTCCTCCGCTCCAAAACAGGAAGGAACTGCTGCTCGTTACAGACAGGGTTGGAAAAGCAACCAGTCCTGGAACAAGGGCAAGCAGGCCAGAAAGCCTACTTCTGCCCCTAAGACAGCATGAAGGAAGGGCCCCCTATCCGGAAACGGATCTAGTGGGGGGCAGACTCTCTCTCTTCGCCCAGGCTTGGGCAAGAGATGTCCAGGATCCCTGGACGTTGGAGATCATATCTCAGGGATTCCTTCTGGACTTCAAAGCTTCTCCTCCACAAGGGAGATTTCATCTGTCAAGGTTATCAACAAACCTAATAAAGAAAGAGGCATTTCTGCAATGTGTACAAGACCTCTTAGTAATGGGAGTGATCCACCCAGTTCCGCGAACGGAACAAGGGCAAGGGTTTTACTCAAATCTGTTTGTGGTTCCCAAAAAAGAGGGAACCTTCAGACCAATCTTGGACCTAAAGATCTTAAACAAGTTCCTAAGGGTTCCATCGTTCAAAATGGAAACTATTCGAACCATCCTACCCATGATCCAAGAGGGTCAGTATATGACCACAGTGGACTTAAAGGATGCCTACCTTCACATACCGATTCACAAAGACCATTATCGGTTCCTAAGGTTTGCCTTTCTAGACAGGCATTACCAGTTTGTAGCTCTTCCCTTCAGGTTAGCTACGGCCCCGAGAATTTTTACAAAGGTTCTGGGCTCACTTCTGGCGGTACTAAGACCGCGAGGCATAGCGGTGGCTCCGTACCTAGACGACATTCTGATACAAGCGTCGAGTTTTCAAAATGCAAAGTCTCATACAGAGATAGTTCTTGCATTTCTGAGGTCGCATGGGTGGAAAGTGAACGTGGAAAAGAGTTCTCTGTTACCACTCACAAGGGTTCCTTTTCTAGGGACTCTGATAGATTCTGTAGAGATGAAGATTTACCTGACGGAGTCCAGGTTATCAAAGATTCTAAATGCTTGCCGTGTCCTTCATTCCATTCCAAGGCCATCAGTAGCTCAGTGCATGGAAGTAATCGGCTTAATGGTCGCGGCAATGGACATAGTGCCATTTGCGCGCCTGCATCTCAGACCGCTGCAATTATGCATGCTAAGTCAGTGGAATGGGGATTATTCAGATCTGTCCCTTCTACTGAATCTGGACCAGTAGGCCAGAGATTCTCTTCTCTGGTGGTTGTCGCGGGTTCATCTGTCCAAAGGAATGACTTTTCGCAGGCCAGATTGGACGATTGTAACAACAGATGCCAGCCTACTAGGCTGGGGTGCAGTCTGTAACTCCCTAAAGGCTCAGGGATCGTGGACTCAGGAGGAGAAACTCCTCCCAATAAATATTCTGGAATTAAGAGCAATATTCAAAGCTCTTCTAGCTTGGCCTCAGTTAGCAACACTGAGGTTCATCAGATTTCAGTCGGACAACATCACGACTGTGGCTTACATCAACCATCAAGGGGGAACCAGGAGTTCCCTAGCGATGTTAGAAGTCTCCAAGATAATTCGCTGGGCAGAGTCTCACTCTTGCCACCTGTCAGCGATCCACATCCCAGGCGTGGAGAACTGGGAGGCGGACTTTCTAAGTCGCCAGACTTTTCATCCGGGGGAGTGGAAACTTCATCCGGAGGTCTTTGCTCAACTGATTCATCGTTGGGGCAAACCAGAACTGGATCTCATGGCGTCTTGCCAGAACGCCAAGCTTCCTTGTTACGGATCCAGATCCAGGGACCCGGGAGCGGTGCTGATAGATGCTCTAGCAGCCCCTTGGGGTTTCAAGATGGCTTATGTGTTTCTTCCGTTTCCGTTGCTGCCTCGATTGATTGCCAGGATCAAACAGGAGAGAGCATCAGTGATTTTGATAGCGCCTGCGTGGCCACGCAGGACCTGGTATGCAGACCTAGTGGACATGTCGTCCTGTCCACCATGGTCTCTACCTCTGAGGCAGGACCTTCTAATTCAGGGTCCTTTCAACCATCCAAGCCTAATTTCTCTGAGGCTGACTGCATGGAGATTGAACGCTTGATTCTATCAAAGCGTGGTTTCTCGGAGTCGGTTATTGATACATTAATACAGGCTCGGAAACCAGTTACCAGAAAAATTTACCATAAGATATGGCGTAAATATTTATATTGGTATGAATCCAAGAGTTACTCATGGAGTAAGGTCAGGATTCCTAGGATATTGTCTTTTCTACAAGAGGGTTTAGAAAAGGGTTTATCTGCTAGTTCGTTAAAGGGACAGATTTCTGCTCTGTCTATTCTTTTACACAAACGCCTGGCAGAAGTTCCAGACGTTCAGGCTTTTTGTCAGGCTTTAGCTAGGATTAAGCCTGTGTTTAAGACTGTTGCTCCGCCGTGGAGCTTAAACTTAGTTCTTAAAGTTCTTCAAGGTGTTCCGTTTGAACCCCTTCATTCCATTGATATTAAGCTGTTATCTTGGAAAGTTCTGTTTTTGATGGCTATTTCCTCGGCTCGAAGAGTCTCTGAGTTATCTGCCTTACATTGTGATTCTCCTTATCTGATTTTTCATTCAGACAAGGTAGTTCTGCGTACTAAACCTGGGTTTTTACCTAAGGTAGTTTCTAATAGGAATATCAATCAAGAGATTGTTGTTCCATCATTATGTCCTAATCCTTCTTCAAAGAAGGAACGTCTTTTGCATAATCTGGATGTAGTCCGTGCCCTGAAGTTCTACTTACAGGCAACTAAAGATTTTCGGCAAACTTCTTCTCTGTTTGTCGTTTATTCTGGACAGAGGAGAGGTCAAAAGGCTTCGGCCACCTCTCTGTCTTTTTGGCTTCGTAGCATAATTTGTTTAGCCTATGAGACTGCTGGACAGCAGCCCCCTGAAAGAATTACAGCTCATTCCACTAGAGCTGTGGCTTCCACCTGGGCCTTTAAGAATGAGGCCTCTGTTGAACCGATTTGCAAGGCTGCAACTTGGTCTTCACTTCATACCTTTTCAAAATTTTACAAATTTGACACTTTTGCTTCTTCGGAGGCTGTTTTTGGGAGAAAGGTTCTACAGGCAGTGGTTCCTTCTGTTTGATGTTCCTGCCTTGTCCCTCCCATCATCCGTGTACTTTAGCTTTGGTATTGGTATCCCATAAGTAATGGATGACCCGTGGACTGAACACACTTAACAAGAGAAAACATAATTTATGCTTACCTGCAGTGTTCCCTCTAAGGTCAGTTTTGTGAGCGGTCCAGCAATGAAAGAGTTAATAAGGGAGCCACACCTTGCAGTCTGCATTGGGTAGTGTTTGCTAATTGGTCTAATTAACTGTTTCACTGCTGGGCTGCTCACAAAACTGGCCTTAGAGGGAACAGTGCTTACCTGATAAATTTATTTCTCTTGTAGTGTGTTCAGTCCACGGCCCGCCCTGTCTTTTTGAGGCAGTTCTAAATTTAAATTAAAACTCCAGTCACCACTGCACCCTATAGTTTCTCCTTTCTCGTCTTGTTTCGGTCGAATGACTGGATATGACATGTGAGGGGAGGAGCTGTATGGCAGCTCTGCTTGGGTGATCCTCTTGCGGCTTCCTGTTGGGAAGGAGAATATATCCCATAAGTAATGGATGACCCGTGGACTGAACACACTACAAGAGAAATAAATTTATCAGGTAAGCATAAATTATGTTTTTTCAGGCGGTGGTGCCCTCAGAATGGGCCGCCTTTTGTACCCACCCATTTTGCATTCAGTGTCCTCTATAGCTTGGGTATTGTTTCCCAAAAGTAATAAATGCAGCTGTGGACTCTCCCCGTTTATGAAGAAAAACTTAAATTATGCTTACCTTATCATTTTCTTTTCTTCAGACGGGGAGAGTCTACAGCTCCCCGCCCACGTTTTTGTATGGGGAGGCGGTAATTTTTGTTTTTTGTTCTTCTGGCACCTTTTTCACCCTGATATTTCTCCTACTGTTTCTTGTTCCCTTGGCAGAATGACTGGGGGGTGAGTGAAGTGGGGGAGGTATTTAAGCCTTTGGCTGGGGTGTCTTTGCCTCCTCCTGGTGGCCAGGTTCTGAATTCCCAAAAGTAATGAATGCAGCTTTGAACTCTCCCCGTCTGAAGAGAAGAAAATTATCAGGTAAGCATAATTTTAGTTTTTTTTTAAAACAATGTTTTCAAAATATTGTAAAATGATTGTAGTATGACTTATATGTGAAGTGTATTCATCCTGTATAACGGTTTATTTAGGGTTCAGATATAGGTAAAGTTAACTGCATTTAGCTACTGAGAATATTTTATGGTAGTGTCACTGGCCGTTATCTGCTGGCTTAACAATTTTATAATACTATGACACAGTAGTAATATATAATAATGTAGACATAAGAGTTACGCCGTATTATTTTCATTTCTTTGTTGTCTATTGTATATGTTTATGGCAAGGGTTCCTTTAAAGAATGGATTGGTCTTATTTCTTCTTTTTTTGTAATAAAGAAATTAGTGTTTAAAGGGACCTTAAACTCATCATTAATCATGTTGTAAAATATTTAAATAAGAAACAAAAAAACAATTAAAACATTCAGATGGGACATGTGGTTTTAAGATACTTTTCAGTGTACTTCTATTATCAAATTCACTTCCTTCTCTTGTTATCCTTTGTTTAAAAGCATGCCTATGTAAGCCATGGGGCAGCAATGCACCGCTGGGTGCTAGCTATTGATTGGTTGCTACGCACATGTGCTTGTTGTCATTGACTCACCACATGTGTTTAGCTTGCTCCCAGTAGTGCAGACTTTTGCAGGGGTAAAAAACACAGTTATGTGTCGGCAATAGTGCAAGAATAGGATTAGAACATTAGAACACGTTCTTCCTGTACTTTTATTTCCCTTTAGCTCAGGGGTGTCAAACTCATTTGAGTCTAGGGCCATTTTCTATAGAAGTGCAGCTCATGCGGGCCCCACAATACCTACATATCTTGCCATTGCTATGTTTGTTATTTGTGAATTGCATTGAGTGTCTTTTAATGTTATATTCTTTGGCAACACTAATCGATTCTTTGCAAATAAAGCCATTTTGACACCCTTTTTTTTAAAGGGACAGTACATTATAAAACATTTTTCTATTAATGTATTTTTAATGACTTCTTATACCAGCTGCAGAATATAAAATCTATGTACAGGTAGCCCTCAGTTTACGCCGGGGTTAGGTTCCGGAAGGAATGGTTGTAAATCGAAACCGTTGTAAATTGAAACCCAGTTTATAATGTAAGTCAATGGGAAGTTAGGGAGACAGGTTCCAGGCCCCTCTCAAAATTGTCATAAGTAACACCTAATACATTATTTTAAAAGCTTTGAAATGAAGACTTTAAATGCTAGACAGCATTATAAACCTAATAAAATAATCACACAACACAGAATATATAATTAACCTAAGTTAAATGAACAAAAACTTTTGCTAAACAGCATTATAAACCTAATAAAACAATCACACAACACAGACTTCCCTTGCATTTCTCTGCAAACAGTTCTTTCTATGCATTCCAATCTGGACTGAGTTATAGACAGGAAGATCTTGTTCCTTTGAAATCTGCTCTATAGCTCAGGTCTGGTTAAACTGATTAATTTCAGCTTGCTTGGCTTTACTGCAACACAAGCGGACAGCTTCACCTACTGGCTATTTTAATAAATGCACTGCTTCTCAATGCTTTTCAATAGCAGTCACATGACTGGAAAAAAAGGTTGTTATTCTGAAACTGTGTAAATTGAACCGTTGTAAAACGAGGGTCACCTGTAATTGCATTTTCAGGTTTATTTATGTATATGAATTAGCTGGTTTTGTGCTTTTAAACCACAGCATATTACAATGGGTTGAGCTTGCAGGTAATGTCATATCTCATTATGTTATCACTTTGTGTACACACACTTGCTTCCTTATCTTAGATTTGTCTCTAAACCAAAGCTCAATACTTATAGAGAACAATGGCAATATATTATTTTATTACTTAAGGGACACTTAAGTCAAAATAAACTTTTATGATTCAAAGAGAGCATGCAGTTTTTAGAAACTTTCCAATTTACTTCAATTATCAGATTTTTTGCAGTCTTTTTATATTCATACTTTCTGGGGAACAAGCACCTACTGAGCTTGTGGACAAGCTCACAGGGTATACGTATACTTGTCTGTGATTGGCTGATGTCTGTCACATGATACAGGGGGTCAGAAAATGGGAGAAAAAATAAATTTGCCAGAAAAAAATCTACTGCTTACTTGAAATTCAAAGTGGGTGTTATTGTATTGTCTTTTTATTATGTACTTGATAATTATGTAATTGTACTGTGTTTAGTGGTCCTTTAATACCTATCCGGCACCCCACTGAGAGTGTAATTTATTCTGCTGACTGTGTTTTCATAGGCTTGTCAATAGCATAGAAGTTTCAGTATAGAAACTTTCGATATAGGTGGGGATACCACAGGCTAAGTCAGCTATTTAGGGGTAAAGGAGCTACTTGTAAACAATTAAATACACTCCAGCAGGTAAAATGGATCATTGAAACAATTTAAAGGGGAGAACATTTTTCGGTAAACTGTCACTTTAAGGAAAATAAAGCAGTAATCTTGTGTAAGATGTAAGTACAGTATTTATTTTGCTGGACTTGGCTATAGAATTACTTCTGACAAGTGTGTTGTTTGTTCCCCAGTCCCCTCCTAAAAAGGCTAGTGAAATTTACCTTAGCCTGCAACGCCCTACACAGTGATTTAATAGATCAAAGCACAAAGACATTTACATCTGGCCTTAACAATGGACACCAGGGTTTTCACGATATGGATCCCTTAACTGCTATTGATTTGTTAACCTTCGTAAAATTGTCCTAGCAAAAGAAATTGTTAAATGATTTGAAAATGTTTCTTCTGCAATGCAGTGCTTAATTACTGCTAGAAGATTAATGTCCTGTTAAGTTCACATTGAGTCTGTAGTACTAACACTGTATTTCTGCTTTACACATTGGAGATAGTGAAGAAAATAATCTGTTAGACAGCAGTAACCTATCAGGTAGTGGGTTCGTTTATCCTGATGAGCTTGATAATGACAGTGTGATGCAGATCATATTTCCAAACAGATAACTATATCCTATTTTCCTATCTATGAATTTTATATTTGTATTATTTAGTTTACGTCTACTGAGTGTTTCAAAGCAAAATAGTATGTGTGAAAGAGATGCAAAAAACAGAATTTATGCTTACCTGATAAATTACTTTTTCCAACGGTGTGTCCGGTCCACGGCGTCATCCATTACTTGTGGGAAATATTCTCCCCCACAGGGAAAGGCAAGGAGAGCACACAGCAAGAGCTGTCCATATAGCTCCCCCTCTGGCTCCGCCCCCCAGTCATTCGACCGACGGTTAGGAGAAAAAGGAGAAACTATAGGGTGCCGTGGTGACTGTAGTGTATAAAGAAAAAAAAATTTCAACCTGATTAGGAAACCAGGGCGGGCCGTGGACCGGACACACCGTTGGAGAAAGTAATTTATCAGGTAAGGATAAATTCTGTTTTCTCCAACATTGGTGTGCCCGGTCCACGGCGTCATCCATTACTTGTGGGAACCAATACCAAAGCTTTTGGACACGGATGAAGGGAGGGAGCAAATCAGGTTACCTAAATGGAAGGCACCACGGCTTGCAAAACCTTTCTCCCAAAAATAGCCTCCGAAGAAGCATAAGTATCAAATTTGTAGAATTTGGCAAAAGTGTGCAGAGAGGACCAAGTCGCTGCCTTACATATCTGATCAACAGAAGCCTCGTTCTTGTAGGCCCAAGTGGAAGCCACAGCCCTAGTAGAGTGAGCTGTGATTCGGTCAGGAGGTTGCCGTCCGGCAGTCTCATAAGCCAATCGGATAATGCTTTTCAGCCAGAAAGAGAGAGAGGTAGCAGTAGCTTTTTGACCTCTCCTCTTACCAGAGTAAACAACAAACAAAGATGAGGTTTGTCTAAAATCTTTTGTTGCTTCTAAGTAGAACTTTAAAGCACGAACAACATCTAAATTGTGTAATAAACGTTCCTTCTTTGAAACTGGATTCGGACACAGAGAAGGAACAACTATTTCCTGGTTAATATTCTTGTTGCAAACAACTTTTGGAAGAAAACCAGGCTTAGTACGCAAAACAACCTTATCTGAATGAAAAACCAGATAGGGTGGATTACATTGCAAAGCAGATAATTCAGAAACTCTTCTAGCAGAAGAAATAGCAACCAAAAACAGAACTTTCCAAGATAATAAAGAAGAACTGAAATAACTAAATTTAGACTCCAAGGAGGAGTCATGGGTCTGTAAACAGGCTTGATTCTAACCAAAGCCTGAACAAAAGCTTGTACATCTGGCACAGCTGCCAGTCGTTTGTGTAACAAGACAGATAAAGCAGAAATCTGTCCTTTTAGAGAACTAGCTGACAACCCTTTATCCAAACCTTCTTGGAGAAAGGAGAGACTCTTTGGAATTTTAATCTTACTCCAGGAGAATCCCTTGGATTCACACCAGCAGATATATTTTTTCCATATTTTATGGTAAATCTTTCTAGTCACAGGTTTTCTGGCTTGGACCAGAGTATCTATCACAGAATTCGAAAACCCACGCTTGGATAAAATCAAGCGTTCAATTTCCAAGCAGTCAGCTGCAGAGAAACTAGATTTGGATGTTCGAATGGACCTTGTACTAGAAGTTCCTGTCTCAAAGGTAGCTTCCATGGTGGAGCCGATGACATATTCACCAGGTCTGCATACCAAGTCCTGCGTGGCCACGCAGGAGCTATCAGAATCACCGAGGCCTTCTCCTGTTTGATCCTGGCTATGAGCCTGGGAAGGAGAGGAAACGGTGGAAACACATACGCTAGGTTGAACGACCAAGGCGCCACTAATGCATCCACTAGAGTCGCCTTGGGATCCCTGGATCTGGACCCGTAGCAAGGAATCTTGAAGTTCTGACGGGACGCCATTAGATCCATGTCTGGAATGCCCCATAATTGGGTTAACTGAGCAAAGACCTCCGGGTGGAGTTCCCACTCCCCCGGATGGAAAGTCTGACGATTCAAATAGTCCGCCTCCCAGTTGTCTACTCCTGGGATGTGAATAGCAGATAGATGGCAGGAGTGATTCTCTGCCCATTGGATAATCTTGGTTACTTCCTTCATCGCTAGGGAACTCTTTGTTCCCCCCTGATGATTGATGTACGCAACAGTCGTTATGTTGTCCGACTGAAATCTTATGAACCTGGCTTCCGCTAGCTGAGGCCAAGCCAGGAGCGCATAGAATATTGCTCTTAGTTCCAAAATGTTTATCGGGAGAAGCGACTCTTCCCGAGACCATAGGCCCTGAGCTTTCAGGGAGTCCCAGACCGCGCCCCACCCCAAGAGGCTGGCGTCGGTCGTGACGATGACCCACTCCGGTCTGCGGAAACTCATTCCCTGAGACAGGTGATCCTGGGTCAACCACCAGAGAAGTGAGTCCCTGGTTACCTGGTCTACTTGAATTTGGGGAGACAAGTCTGTATAGTCCCCATTCCACTGATTGAGCATGCACAGCTGTAATGGTCTTAGATGAATTCGAGCAAAAGGAACCACGTCCATTGCTGCGACCATTAGTCCTATTACTTCCATGTACTGAGCTATGGAGGGTTGAGGAATAGAATGAAGAACTCGACAAACGTTTAGAAGCTTTAGCTTTCTGACTTCTGTCAGGAAGATCTTCATTTCCACAGAATCTATTATTGTTCCCAGAAAAGGAACCCTTGTGGACGGTGACAGTGAACTCTTTTCTATGTTCACCTTCCACCCGTGAGATCTGAGAGAAGCCAACACAATGTCTGTGTGGGCTCTTGCTTTGGAAAGAGACGACGCTTGGATTAGGATGTCGTCTAGATAAGGTGCTACAGCGATGCCCCTCGGCCTTAGGACCGCTAGAAGGGACCCTAGCACCTTTGTGAAAATTCTGGGAGCGGTGGCTAAACCGAATGGAAGAGCCACGAACTGGTAATGTTTGTCCAGAAAGGCGAACCTCAGGAACTGATGATGAGTTTTGTGGATTGGAATATGCAGATACGCATCCTTTAGAGCCACGGTAGTCAAATATTGACCCTGCTGGATTGTCGGCAAGATTGTCCGAATGGTTTCCATTTTGAAGGATGGAACACTGAGGAACTTGTTTAATATCTTTAAATCCAGAATTGGCCTGAAAGTTCCCTCTTTTTTGGGAACCACAAACAGGTTTGAGTAAAAACCTAGACCTTGTTCCCCGGAGGGGACTGGGTTTATCACTCCCATCTTTGATAGGTCTCTTACACAATGTAAGAATGCCTGTTTCTTTATCTGGTCTGAAGATAAGCGAGACAGGTGGAACCTTCCCCTTGGAGGAAGTCCCTTGAACTCTAGCAGGTATCCCTTGGAGACTATCTCTAGTGCCCAGGGATCCGGAACATCTCTTGCCCAAGCCTGAGCGAAGAGAGATAGTCTGCCCCATACCAGATCCAGTCCCGGATCGGGGCTACCCCTTCATGCTGTCTTGGTAGCAGCAGCAGGTTTTTTGGTCTGTTTACCCTTGTTCCAGCCTTGCATGGGCTTCCAAGCGGGTTTGGTCTGGGCCGCGTTACCTTCTTGTCTAGCGGCAGTGGAGTTATTAGCCAGTCCGTTCCTGAAATTGCGAAAGGAACGAATATTAGACTTGTTCTTAGCCTTAAAAGGCCTATCCTGTGGGAGGGCATGGCCCTTACCCCCAGTGATGTCTGAAATAATTTCCTTCAATTCCGGCCCAAAAAGGGTCTTACCCTTGAAAGGAATATTAAGTAACTTAGTCTTGGACGACACATCTGCCGACCAGGATTTCAGCCAAAGCGCCCTCCGCGCTACTATAGCAAAACCTGAGTTTTTCGCCGCCAATTTCGTTATTTGAAAGGCGGCATCCAATATAAAGGAATTAGCTAATTTGAATGCGTGAATTCTGTCCATGACTTCTTCATAGGAAGTCTCTTTCTGGAGCGACCTTTCTAGTTCCTCGAACCAAAAGGACGCCGCTGAAGTGACAGTAATAACACGCATAGCTGTTTGAAGGATGAACCCTTGCTGAACAAAAATCTTTTTAAGCAATCCTTCCAATTTTTTATCCATAGGATCTTTGAAAGCGCAGCTGTCCTCTATAGGAATAGTGGTGTGCTTCGCTAGTGTTGAAACAGCTCCCTCAACCTTCGGGACCATCTGCCATGCGTCCCTTCTAGGGTCTACTATGGGAAACATTTTCTTAAATATAGGAGGTGGGGCAAAGGGTACACCTGGCTTCTCCCACTCCTTTTCCACTATGTTCGCTACCCTTTTGGGTATTGGAAAAGCGTCGTCGTGCACTGGGACCTCTAAAAATTTGTCCAATTTGCACAACTTCTCTGGTACTACCATAGAATCACAGTCATCCAGAGTAGCTAATACCTCCTTTAGCAAAGCGCGGAGATGTTCTAGCTTAAACTTAAATGCTACTATATCAGGTTCTGCCTGTTGAGAAATTTTTCCTGAGTCTGAAATTTCACCCTCAGACAGCCCTTCCCTCACAGCCAATTCCGATTGATGTGAGGGTAAAATAGATAAAGCATTGTCAGCGTCTGATTGTTCATCCCTTTTATCTGTATTTAAAGCTGAACAATCACGCTTTCTCTGAAATGCTGGCAGTTTGGATACAAGATTTGCTATAGAATTATCCACTACTGCTGTTAATTGTTGCATAGAAATAAGCACTGGTAGACACAGAAGGAGAGGATGTAGAACTATCCCCACTACCTTCATTAGATAAATCATATTGGGCAACATTATGAAATGTAACAGAGCTGTCCTCATTTTGTTTGGACACTATGGCACAATTATCACAAACACTCGAAGGGGGAACCACATTTGTCTCTACACACACAGAACATAGGTTATCTGATGGCACAGACATGTTAAACAGATTTAGGCAGGCAAACAATGCAATAAAAACGATTTTAAACAAAAACGTTACTGTCTCTTTAAATAATAAAATGACACACTTTATTTCTGAATGTTCAAAAAACTATGAAGGCAATATCCGATTTTTCTGAAATTTGGACCCCAGTGTCTTAATGCTTAGAAAGTATTGCACAGCAAATATGGAGACTCTAGCTCTTAAAACAAGCAAACCGGAGCTAATTGTTGTATTTAACCGTTTTTATACACCACAATCCCTGCTTACAGCATTGCTGCAGCTTTTACCTTTCTTAGGGGTCAATCATCCACAGAAATAAGCCTTCTGGAGTCACTTTCTGAGCCACAGGACCCTCTCACATGGAACTGCATGCACTGCCTTGAAATTAACTGAAGTGCCAAAATGAGGCCTCCTCCCTCAGTACACTAGAGTGAAGGGGCCTTCCTGACTAGATTTAGGTGTCTAAAGCAAGCCAGATCAATAAAAAACGTCCCCAAGTGTATATGAGCTTATAAAACATTTCAATTGCCATCATATTGTAATAAAAAACAATCGATTTGGCCCCTGACAGTGTCTACCAGCATAAAAATCAAAAAGGGGAAGCCTGTTATCTTTTTTGCTGAGGTGAAAGAAAAATGGCTTACCGTTTTCCCTGAGGGGAAAAATGACTGTCATCTAGCATTAGCCTGTGTTGTTAGAAGGAGACTAGTCATACCTGAAGCAGATAAGTCTGCAAACTGTTACCCCCAACTGAAGTTCTCTGGTTTCAACAGTCCTGCGTGGTAACAGAAATGGATTTTAGTTACTTGTGCTAAAATCATAGCCCTCTTAAACAGAAATCTTCATCACTTTTCTGTTGTAGAGTAAATAGTACAAGCCAGCACTATTTTAAAATAACAAACTCTTGATAGAAGAATAAAAAACTACAACTAACACCACAAACTCCTCACCATCCCCGTGGAGATGCTACTTGTTCAGAGCGGCAAGGAGAATGACTGGGGGGCGGAGCCAGAGGGGGAGCTATATGGACAGCTCTTGCTGTGTGCTCTCCTTGCCTTTCCCTGTGGGGGAGAATATTTCCCACAAGTAATGGATGATGCCGTGGACCGGACACACCAATGTTGGAGAAAGACTGTACATTTCTCTATTTTACTTGTGTTACAAAGAAATCTGATTGCAACATAATCTCTCATTAATGTCTAGCTAATAGTGCTTCTCTGGTCACTGTTTATATCTCTTAGTAAAATATTAGTAATGATCTCAATTTATAGAAAAATCAGCCTGTTCAGAGGAGAGCTAGTACTCTCAGCATTCTAGAGACCTGCACACGTTTCAGATTGCGTACAGGTCACTGAGTTTCCTTAGCAACTGTAACAGAATACCGGTTACTAGGAAAGAGTGCAATTCAGCTGATATTCTTACACATATTTTTTATATTAAGTACAATATGATGTATTCAAACATAAACATAGCAAACTGTTTATCAAGTGTTATTTACAAACCCAGCATGTGTTATGTGCAGCTGTTAAAAAAGATACCTGTTTTTTCCCACTATTATTTATATGGTTAATTCTCAGAAAGTTACTGTGTAAAAACTGGATTACCTTTTACATTTTTTTAAAGTCTATCCATCTATCTTTAATATTTCTCTGCTGAATAAACATTTTTATGTTTGTAGGGGCTAGACCCCAACCACCAGTGCAGCTGTTGGAGCTGTAACCACAAACAGTTGACTAAAACGCTGCATAATTATGCATCTTCTGCTATAAAATATTTGCTTTCCATACCCCTGTAAATAATACTAAACAGTCCCCATTGACCTATATTATTAACAAAGCTGAATGAATTCATTTAGCCATATCAGAAACTGGATTGAAATGCTTTCCAACTTGCAAACAGCAACATTTACAGCTCTAGAGCAGGACTTTACCTGTGTGTTTAACACATTTGTTTTGCATTTTTGTGACCACCTAATTGTTTAATATTAAAATCCTGTATTTATGTTGCTCAGTATTTGGTACTGTTTTATTTTGTCTACTGAATAAAATGAATATACTTTCCTGTTGTATTGTTATGGTTTCAGAACTTTCACATTGCTATACAGTGTCACTAAACTAGTTCTAGCATTTCTTCTAGTTTAGCTGCTGTGTTGCTCACACTCCTCCTTTGTTTATGTATGACAATTAATTGTTATTTTGGGCAGGGTGAAGTGGCTTTGTGCAACAAAACTGAACCTGAGGACATAATATAATTGATTGCTTTCAGGTCATCTGGAAATGTTATCTGATCTATTCAGCAGCCTAAATGCATTCCACATTGCAGACTAACAAAAAGGCCCACACAATAGGCATAAGGCTAACGGGACCAAGCCAACAGTTTCCCATAAAGTAGGAGCTGCAGACATGGTTTTAACATTTGAGGACACATTTCCTAGTGTTTATTTGACTGTGGCAAAGTCTACAGATAATCAAGGCATAGACTAACTTCCTTTCCATTAAATCCTACTGTGGTTTGCAATTCAGAATATTTTCTAAAACTGTCTAATATTTACAATTTATAAAGATAGAAAGCATAGGGTAGTCATAAAATATAATATCTACTAGTGATTTACAGCTATGCCCCATACATTGTCTAGTGAAATGCACAAAGCAAGACCTATAAATGTATACTATTCAAAAATAAAAACATTTTTTTAAATGTAATTGAAAATATTTGCATGAAAATATTTTGGAGTATTATGAATTGCATTTACAGCATATCTTTTGCTTAGTTAATAGAAACTAAAATGATTTTTTCAATGCTATAGGAAGAACTGCTCCCCCAAATTTTTCTTTAATGATTCAGATAGAGCATGCAATTTTAAGCAACTTTCTATTTTACTCCTATTATCAATTTTCTTCGTTCTCTTGCTATCTTTATTTAAAAAGCAGGAATATAAAGCTTAGGAGCCAGCCCATTTTAGGTTCAGCTTCCTGGATAGTGCTTGCTGATTGGTGGCTATATTTATCCATCAATAAGCAAGCGTAACCCAGGTTCTGAACCTAAAATATATTCCTGCTTTTTAAATAAACATAGCAAGAGAACAAAGAAAATTTGATAATAGGAGTAAAAGAAAGTTGCTTAAAATTGCATTCTCTGGGGCCGATTTATCAAGCCCCGTATTCACCTGTGTCCACGCGAGCCTTCAGGCTCGCCGGAAACAGGAGTTAAGAAGCAGTGGTCTTAAGACCGCTGCTCCTTAACTCGTCATCCACATCTGAGGCGGCGGACAGCAATCCAACAGATTAGCCGCAAATGTGCAGGGGGCGGCAATGCACAAGCATTTCACAAGAAATGCTTGTGCAATGATAAATGCCAACAGTGTATGCTGTTGTCATTTATCAATGTGCGGCGGGCCCGCACATTGATAAATCTACCCCTCTATCGGAATCATTAAAGAAAAAAAAATGGATTTAGTATCCTTTAACCTGCCTTTTGCTTCTCCAGTTGTTCGATAACCTGTTCAGATAAACCATCTAAATGTTACTTATTTCTGTTTCAACACAATAAACATGGGGCTGCATATCTAAACTTTATTAAATATTACAGTTGCATTCATAATTATTTACTAATTTCTATGGCTGATTTTATGTAACTTTTGTATTATTCAATAATATACACTTGGATTTATATATTGTATACACCATTGCTCAAATTACCCACATTCCTAAATGAAGGGCCTGGTGTGTGGTTTTGTAAGCCATGAAGTTACTTCCATATTGCCCCCAATTCAATTATTTTGCTATAGCTCCTCCAATCCATGTCTAGGAAGTATAATTCCCCCCCATGTTGGGCCTGTGTAGGAGGAAACATGGAGAAAATGTAGATGTGCAATAACTTTTCAGCTGTTTATTCACTCCAGGTCTCCAGTGTTTAAAAAACCCCCCAAAAAAACAGCAGTGTCATTCTGTATGTTCTTCAGATTCTGAGACTGTCCTTTAGAACACTGCTTCTTAGAAAATAGGGTCTGTGACCTTATACTCTGCTCAGGTGTCAACTTCCTCTCTAAAACCAATTCCCTAGCCCTCTTCTGTGTTTGGTCCTCCCCTGCTACCTGATTTTTCTTGTTCCCTAGAGGTGAAAACAAAGAGGTTCATGCAAAGTTTTTGTAATATTTGTGTGTTGGTCTGCAGAGCTTCTTGGTCATACAGTCAATTGTATGTACAATCATTATTTGTATAATGACGAGGCTGTGCAATCATGTTAGGCTTTTTCTTTTGGGTTTTCTCCTAGATTTTGAACACATTTGTATGTATATGCACATGGGCATGAATTCAACACACACAAATATAAGTAAGAGATACTGTAACATAATGGATGGTACTTGATTCTTTCTTTGGACCATAATTTTACGTGTTAAGTACGGTGCGTATTATTACTATGTGCCAAGATGCAGTGTTGATTGCAGAGTGGTGGTGAGTAATCCTCTGGCAGAAGTTCTCTTCTACAGATGTCTTAAAGAGGTGACAACACATTTTGCACTCTGAGTCAGACTGCAGAGGATGAGGTAGCCCACAGACTGTATGAAATTGCTGCGACAATTGAAATTTGTACATGAAATATAAAAAATGTGAAGATCGCTCCTTATTTTATTTCGGGAAATCTAGATCTTGGCACGTACCGTCAAAAAATACCATTTGTTCTTTCCCAGAATAGCTGCTTAAATTTCCAACTTTATTTTATATTTTGCTAAATACTCAATTTTTGTAATGTATTTTTAGAATATTTTCCAGTCACAGTGTATAGTCAAATGGGAGCTTAATGGTGACAACTTTCTCTAGAGTGAAAAAACGTGTATTTGCTTTACTATGGAAATTATGCTGTAAGACATTATAGTGGTTTCTCTCACTAGAAGTTAAGAATAATCAGATTAGTAATCTAATAAACATTTTGTAATTTTGCCAATAATATCTCAAAATGGTTAATTTTTAGCCTTTGAAAACAAACCTTTTCTAGTGTTAAATCCAGCAATTCTAACTGTAGTGACAAACGTATTGCTGGAGCCCCTATGCACGAGGGAAAAGGGTTACACAACTTACTATTTCACCATTACAATGTTCAATTATGTATTATTATTATTATTATTGATTTGATATTATGACCATATGGTCGGTTTATTATTGATTTTGGATGGGCCTTAGCAAGTCATATGACAATAATTATGGCTTGAAATGTTCACATTTGGTTTCTAGTTATGTTACTTTAGGGATTAATTGGGTATACTATCCACACATAAAATGTTAGCCTTTTAGGCAAATCAGATATCCCAAATGTGTCATGATTGAATGAATGCTAACCTATTGATTGGCTATTTAATTGACAGGGGTAAAGATGAGGTATCAAAGCGGGATAGTTTGAGTTGAGTTGGAGTTTTTCTGTAAATATAGCACCACTATAGCAGTGGTCTTAAAGGGTCAGGAAACCCCAACATTTTCTTTCATGATTTGGATAGAACATACAATTTTAAACAACTTTCCAAATAACTTCTATTATTAAATTTGCTTTATTATCTTATTATCCTTTGATAAAGGAACAGTATTGCACAACTAGCAGCTAGCTCCCAAATGTCTGAAGGCACCAATCAGCAGCTAGCTCCCACTGCTGTAGGATATGTGCATATTATTTTTCAATAAGGGATACCAAGAGGACAAAGCACATTTGAAAGAAAGTGAATTTAAAAGTGTCTTAAAATGACATGCTGTATCTTAATCATACAAGTTTAATTTTGCCTTCCTATCCCCTTAAGAGTTTAGAAAAAAATACTCCCTTCCATTGCTAATTATGTCATTTAGAACACTGTAGCCTATTTTATATACTGACACTGAATTGTTACAGGTAATGAAAGAGAGTAGTAGACCTAGGTGGTCTCTTTCACTCTGGCAAGTATCCGATGAGATTACCTCCAATGATAGGAATGTTTTTTTGTTTGTTTTTTTAAGTGTGGCAGCATCATGTAAAACCTGTGGTTTTTGGGTCAGGTCTTATAGTCTATGAGTTTGGCAGATTTGCAGCCATAATAACATCAGAAAATCATTATAAAATGGTTATTGTGTGGATTATGTGTTTTGTTGCCATATAAGTAAATTTATCAGTGGTT
Organism: Bombina bombina; assembly: GCF_027579735.1. Classification (NCBI taxonomy): domain Eukaryota; kingdom Metazoa; phylum Chordata; class Amphibia; order Anura; family Bombinatoridae; genus Bombina; species Bombina bombina. The sequence continues at coordinate 1,181,559,191 of NC_069500.1, forward strand.
TTCCATTCCACCAGCATACAATATATAGAGCACATAAAGCTTCAACTGAATGGTAAGATTTTGCAGCATCAGTGTATCCATCCAGCAGTAAAACATTTTAGAAATTGTAGATTAAAGGGACATCATCCTATTGTTTTGTGTTTTATAGTGCACTGTGCCTTTAAATGGGGCATAACACTCATTTGAAATTGATTTCCTCTTTTGATATGCCTATGTGGTTGAACAAACAACAGAATGATTCTTAGATTTGATTGGACTGGTCACATTAAAAGCCAAACTTTTGCAGTGAGTTAAAGGGACAGTACACTGTAAAATAGTTTTTCCATTAATGTATTTTAAATTACTTGTTATACCAACTGCAGAGTTTAAAATATTTGAGAAATTGCATTTTCATTCTTATTTGTGTATATGAAGTAGCTGAGTTTGTGCTTTGAAACCACAGCCTATTACAATGGGTTGAACTTAAAGGTGATATCATATCTCATTATGTTATAACTTTGTGTACACAAACTTGATTACTTATCTTTTATTTGGCTGGAACACCAAAACTCAATACATAGAGAGAACAATGGACAATTATCATTTTATTACTTAACTACCTTGCATCCCACTGAGAGTGTAACTTCTTCTGCTGGCTGTGTTTACTTAGGCTATTCAATAGCCCATACGCCAGTATCAAAACTTTCAGTATAGGTGGCTATACCACAGGCTAAATCAGCTATTTCAAATGCTGAAATAGGAGTAAAGGAGCTACTTGTAACCAATTTAATACACTGTATCAGGTAAAAAGGATCATTGGGAATAATTTAAAGGGGAGAATTTTTTGGGTGAACTGTCCCTTTAATTTGTTATTTACTCCTTTTTTACTGTTGATGCCATCACCTGTATGTCTCAATTCTCTGTTCTTAATAAAGCTTTCAAATAAGAAAATAAAAATCACATTTTAATGCATTTCCGTTTTGAATAGAATTATTTTTGGAATACACATACATTAGCCAAAATGCCTATTAAATGTATCACTGTTCCAGAGACATCTTTTATATTATTAATGCAAACTGGATCATTGTCAACAATCAATCTACCGTGGACAGGGGCGTACATATGTGCCCCTGTCCGACGCAGCTCGCCTCTGGCGGACTGAATTCCGCTGGTGGAATTTAACATTGCATGCGATATTTTGCGATCACATGCAATGCTGCCCCCCTGCCTCGGGCAGGAGCTGTCAATCTCCCGGTTGGACGAGACCTAAGAGGTGGATAAGTGGCTGACCGCTGCTTCATAAATACGGACTGCAGGTTCTCTATCATTGAAACAGTCATAACTCCTACTAGAAATATAAATATGCATTGCAAACATGTTTGAATAATAAAAAAAGAAGCCTTTATTTAGATTTTAAAGTCACAGTTAAAGTTTAATCATTCAGATAAACCAAGCAATTTATAAAAAATACAATACACTTCCATTATCAAAATGTGCACATTCTTTTTATAATCACACTTTCTGAGGCTCCAGCTCCAGGTGAGCATGTGTAAAGTATATACAAATATGCATTTTGTGATTGGCTGATGGTAGGGGAAATTGGATTAACTTTGAAATTTAAAATAAACTATTCTATTGCTTAGTAAATGCTATAGCATTGTCTTTTTATTGTGTATTTCTCAATTATTCAATTCTACTATATTAATTGGTTCTTTATAGGGACAATCTAGTCAAAATTAAGTGTTCATGATTCAGATAGGGTATGCAATTATAAACAATTTTCCAATTTACTTTTATCATTGCATGTTCTATATTCTCTTGGTATTTTTTGTTGAAAGCTAAACCTAGGTAGGCTCATATGCTTATTTCTAAGTCCTTGAAGGCTGCCTCTTATCTCAGTGCATTTTGACAGTTTTTCACAGCCTAACAATGCTAGTTCATGTGTGCCCTATAGATAAAATTGTGCACACTTATTTCAGAGTCAGCACTGATTGGCTAAAATGCAAGTCTGAAAAAAGAACTGAAACAGAGAGGAAGTCTGCAGAGACGTAGATAAAAGGCAATTACAGAGGTAAAAAGTATATTAATATAACATTGTTGGCTATGCAAAACTGGGGAATGGGTAATAAAGGGAATATCTATATTTTTAAACAATAAAAATTCTGGAGTGGACTGTCCCTTTAAATTTTATGTGCCTTTAATAGTTAAAAGACAAACTGAAATAACTGTGTATGCTAAGTTATCCTTATGCAGCTTTTTGGCACATCTGCATTATTAACTGTCACTCTTTTTTTTCTCTGAATCATAGACGCGGAATTTAATTGACAGTATTATGAACCTTTTCCAGCTGAAATGTATTTAGTTACAGCATTTGTTACCATTTATTAAATAACCCGGGAATTCTTAAATTATTTATAAAGTGTTTAAAAAATATGTTTTAATTTTTTTTCATGGTAAGCGTTCATACCCTATATTTTGTAACGCCAAAAGTCATCTGCAAGCATTGCTCAAGAACTACCATGCAGCGAATCTAGTTTTAACATTGCATTGACATCACATAGATTTCTAACTTTGCTCATGAGTTATGGCTGCAATAGTATAAATTCACATGTTCAAATAACTCTTTACAAACCAACATACTCAAATCAGAAAATACTTCTATGCCTCCAAAATATTGCACATTAGTACACAATGGCATACAATCTGATTATTAGAAATATCTGTTTTAGTAATACATTTGTACACTTTTACTCATAATGATATTACTTACAAGAGTATGACCCATGATCATTTCTTGTGAGTAAACCTTTTTATGATTTTGAAAACTCGTCAAAATATAATATGCAAATTAACTACCTATACAAATGAACTAGCTATCATTCATAACAATGGCTTGAATTTTAATAGTATGGATTTGTTTAAAGCAGGCTTTGACAAATCAAGGAGTCATGTTAAGAATAACTGGCATGCATGTAGAATTGTGTATTACATAGAACAAAAAGGGGGAATGAGTAGCATATGTGCTTAGACCAGGGTAAAAAAAAATACATTAGGGTAAGGGAAACAAATAAAGCACTACATTATTATTAACTGGGGAATTGAGTATCCATTAGCTTTGTAGTTTTAATAAATGTCTGCAGATTTTTGATATTCCCCCTGCTCAGTCTCTCCTTTTATAATAATAATTTAAAAAAAAGGCAGATACAACCAATCAGAGACCATGGGGCCTATCTATCAAGCTCCGAAAGGAGCTTGATGGCCCGTGTTTCTGGCGAGTCTTCGGACTCGCCAGAAACAGAAGTTATAAAGCAGCGGTCACAAAGACTCCTGCTCCATAACCTGTCTGCCTGCTCTGAGCAGGCGGACAGACATCGCCGGAAATCAACCCGATCGAGTACGATCGGGTTGATTGACACCTCCCTGCTGGCGGCGCATTGGCTGCGAGTCTGCAGGGGGTGGCGTTGTACCAGCAGCTCTTGTGAGCTGCTGGTGCAATGCTGAATACGGAGAGCATATTGCTCTCCGCATTCAGCAAGGTCTGGCGGACCTGATCCGCACTGTCGGATCAGGTCCGCCAGACTTTGTTAAATAGAGGCCTTTATCTCATGAACTTTTAAATCAGAAGTTAACTGTTAGGTTCCATAGGTGGATGGTAGACTGAAGCTTTACTGCACCTTTTTATGTAAAGCACTTCAGGAGATAGTTTTCCCCACAAAAATATAACTTGTGCTTATTTAAAATAGGCACATTATAGACTATACACTAAAGCTAATTCATCACTTTGAGGTCTCTAAAATTGATTATCAAGATGAGAATATATGTAATTTAAAACTGTAAATATTAAAAATTAGAATTAAAATTAGGTTAATCTTTGGTTATTCAAATGTTAGTAAAATAAGTATATTTAAATACTCAGTAATATTCTCTATAATTTGTATTTTTAGAATTATTTTATTGTAAATCCCCTCCAGAGTCCATAGCACTCTCTAATGTAATGGTATTCAGTTAAAGGGACATTTTACACTTGAATTTGTTTGCATAAATGTTTTGTAGATGATCCATTACAATTAATCCCCATGTGTAATATCAATTTATACACACACACACACATATGCATTATATAATAACACAATAAAGGTGGATTTGTATTTCACAGCTGCAAGGTATTGCAAGGATTTTAGGTGTGGTTGTTGGCGGTCAGTTGAGGGAAGTGAGTGTCACCCATGGGGTGCCAGTGGCTCCCCGATGCTTGGGTTTGTCGAATCCTATCTTATATATTTCTACTGGAAGGCCCACATATCCACTATCTGTAAAATAACTTCCTGAATTAATCTAAGATCACTAGATTTTGATAGCTAGCAGCAGTAAAATATTTAAATTCACCACATTTTACTTAGTGGTCAAGTTATTCAACAGTTACACCTCCGATGCTAATAAAAATATTTTTTATCTGATTTAATACCTGTGGGCCTAATGATGAAAGATTCTTCTGCTTGGAGAGAAATTGTAGTGCAGGACTTCACAGGGGCTAAACTCACTGAATGCTATAAGAAAAGGGACGGAACCTGAAAGTCCCAGAATTATGCCTTCAATAAATCTCTTCTCAGGTGAGATGATCTAAAATTATCCTTCAGCACTGAGATCTCTCACAATATTCAAGAGAGTTAAATTTTGCCATACTTCTATAAGGGGCATTCCCTGCATTTCTATATGTGAAGGAGAGAAAACCCCAGTGCTATATAGCACTGCATGACATGAGAGTTTTGTTACATTGTATGTGTTTTTTTGCAATGTAATTTGAGAGTTTTACATCGTGTGTATTTTTTTGTAATGTAATTTGTAAAAGATACACATAAATATACAAAGTATGACTTTTATTTGTTAAAGTTACACACAAATTGTCAGAGCGTAATCAAAATTTGTGAAATTAGAAATACACTGCTGTATACAGAATCTATATGCATTAAAATACAAAATAGAAAGTATTATTATTATCATTTATTTGTATTGCGCCGCAAAATTTTGTAGCGCTGGGTACAGAGATAGGGGTATACAATGATAAAATACAAAAAACATAACAGACTAAACAGATCTAGTACAAGAGGAAGAGGGCCCTGCTCCGAAGAGCTTACAGTCTCCAGGTTTAGGGTATAGAGACATAAGGTTTGGGGTAGCTTGTCACATGGACATGGATTGAAGTAGCAGCAGTGTAACAAAAACCCTTTAAGATGTATTTTGACTAGGATGAAAAGTATAGGAGAGATGTTAAGCCTCTCTGAATAGGTGGGCTTTCAAAGAGCGTCTGAAGCTACACAATGTTGGAGTCTTTTGGAGTGGGGTAGAGTTCCAGAGGATAGGAAGATAATGTGAGATGTCTAGGAGGCGAGACAGGGACATAGAGTTAATAGGAGTGGAGAGACATAGGTCAGAGGTTGATTCAAGAGGATGTGTCGGAAAGTATTTGGATTTGAGAGAGGAAATATAGTTGGGAGCGAGGTTGTTTAGTGCTTTATAGGTGAGGGTTAAAGGGACAGTCAACACAAACATTTTTATTATTTAAAAAGATAGATAATGCCTTAACTACCCATCCCCCAGCTTTGTACAACCCAAATGGTTATATTGACATACTTTATAACCTTCAAACCTCTAAATTTCTGTATGTTTCTAAGTCCCTAAAGACAGCCCCATGATCATATGCTGACAACACAGCACTAATTGGCTTAAATGCAAGTCAATAGATAATAAATTTAAAGTCATGTGATTAGGGGGCCGTCAGACGATGCCTAGAAAAAAGATAATCACAGAGGTAAAAAGTGTATTAATATAACCATGTTTTCTGTGCAAAACTGGGGAATTGGTAATAAAGTGATTATCTCTCTTTTTAAACAATAAATATTTTTGAGTTGACTGTCCCTTTAATACTTTGAATTGTATTCCAAAGTGTATGAATAGCCATAGTGGAGACTGGTAGAGCGGAGCAGCTTATGTATATCGGCAATGAGTCTATCTGAAGCATTCATATTGGATTGAGGGGGGAGAGGCAGTGTTTGGGAAAGCCATTTAGAAGTAGATTGCAGTAGTCAATAGATGACAAAGTGTTTGTTGAGTAAGGAAGGGTCGAATTCTGTAGATGTTGTGTAGGTGTGCACGGCAGGATTTGATGAACGCTTGTATATATTGAGTGAATATGAGATGAGTCAAGTGTGACCCCAAGACAGCAGACCTGGGGTGAGGTGTTGAGAATAGAGTCTCCAACTGTCAGAGAAATGTCAAGTGTTGTCTCGAAGAGGGGGGAATGAGAAGCAGCTCAGTTTTAAACAGATTGACTTGGAGATAGTGTGTGGACATCCAAGAGGAAATTGCAGAGAGACAGTTGGAAATTTCATTGAGTAAAGAGTGAGAGATATAAAGAGAAGAAAGATAGATTTGGGTATCTTCAGCATATAAGTACTACTGGAAACCAAAGGAGGATATAAGTTTTCCAAGGGAGCATGTATAGAGACAAAAAAGCAAGGAACTCAAGACAGAGCCTTGTAGTACCAACTAAGGCCTCGCTTCCATTGAGTCGTAATTCAGTTTGCGTGCACTCGCAAACCGTTAAATATGCTGTCGAAAGCAATATCGTTTATCGACTGTTTCCAATGGCGCGTTATACCTCAATATCGGCAGCTGGACTCCGGCTGCCGAAAAAATCTTCGCGTCCCATAGAAAGTAATAGAAGCCGTTAATCGATAAATTATACTAGGTTTCCAATGAAAGCGCAAACCGTTAATATACTGTCGGAGGCAGTCGATACATTGAGAAATATGACACCCAGCTCAACTAGGCGTAAAAGAGGAAAATTGTGCTTTTTGAGACCTATTTTCTATTGAAATGATAAAACTTGCAAATAATGCAAGTGTTTTAATGTAGAAATAAATTGTTATAAGTAATATTTATTGTTGTCTCATGTATAGAAATAGTTGAACTTATATTCTAATAGAAATATCAGTATATATTTAAATATAATAATATATGCAAGAACATATCAACAGAATGCAAACTAGACCTATGCCTAGGGCAGCAATACATATTACTTATATTTATGAAGTGGTAAATATAATTATATTAGAAAAATAGTATTTGATTATTAAAAATATGGATAAGTGTATCTTTATTTTTCTTGAGAGGTGATCCCCGGTAAGGAGCACAGACGTTAAACGTAAATTCTATAGCGTAAGGTCGGGTTACCTTAGCAACTAATTGATTTTCAAGAAATCCGACATCAGATGGAAGCGTTAACACAACGTTAACTTACAGCTACACGAAAAGAGCGACTGCACGCTATCCGCAAAATATTTCAATGGAAACCTGGTACTAAAATGGAACCGTAAATTACTTTTAGCTGTCGGCCGCTTCGGTAGCTTACGGCTCAATTTTTAACGACTCAATGGAAGCGAGGCCTAAGAGAGGCAAAGGATAAGAGGACATATGGTTAAAGGAAACTGTAAACAAGCGATTTGAGTGATATGAAGCAATGTCACAGATGCCAAATTAATGTAGGATTTGTAAGAGGAGAGGATAGTTAACTTGTGTTGAAAGCAGCAGATAGACCTAGTAGAATTAGTACAAAGTTTAAATGTAATAAAACTTAAAGGACAAAATCTGAAGTCTAGAGAAATACAAAATACAAAGTGTAAATGCAGCAGAACTCTTATGTCATACAGTGCTATATTGCACTGGGCTTGTCTCTCCTTCACATATAGAAATACAGTGAACACCCCTTGAAGAAGTATAGCAAAATCTGCCTTTTTAGAATCTTGTGAGGGATCTTGCAGTGCTGGAGGATCATTTTTTATCATCTGAGTGGAGAGCTTTATATCATCAGGCCCTATGTAAGAACTGCATGCAGTTCTGGTGTATGAAAATAATCTTCACAGAAGGTTTCTAAATAAATCAATTAACTTTTGTTGTGCAATTTCTAGGGACAAATAGTCAAAATTAAACTTCAGATAGATCATATCATTTTAAACTACTTTTCAATTTACTTCTATTATATAATTCTGTTATATAATTTTCTTTATTCGTGTGGTATCCTTGTTGAAAAGAATACCTTGTTAGGCTCAGGAGCACTACCGAGAGCAAGCTCCTGATTGGTGGCTGTACATATATGCCTCTTGTCATTGGCTCACCAAAAGTGTTCAGCAACGGATACCAAGAGAATGAAGCACATGTAGTAATAGAAGTGAACTGGGACGGAGTTTACTATTACATGTTCTGTCTGATTCATGAAAGAATTTTTTTTTTTTTATATCCCTTTAAATATAAGAAGTGTTAGCTGTGGGAACTTTTAGAATGAGCTGACTATGAGCCAACCCTAAGATAAAAGTACCCTCACTGTTGTCACTCTGTTCTAGGCCTGTTTGAGCAATGGGTTATGGGTGCTTACTATGGAAGCTTGCAATGCATTGAGTTGGATGCCACACATTTTAATGTGTATTGTTTATAAACAGCTTTTATTGCAATAAATTGGGTACCACACTTTGTATTGTGTATTGTTTATAAACAGCTTTTAATGTATGTATGTTTACATACATACATATATAATTTTGCAGCCTTATGATGTCGGTAATGCACAGAGATCAGTCATTTTGCTCCCTTTTAGTAGTCAGGAACACAAAGGGCTAGATTACAAGTGGCGCACTAACATTAGTGCGTGTATTAATACATTTGTGCTTGTCGGGTTAGCGTGACAAAACCTTGCGTAAAGGGTTAGTGCTAAATAAAATGTTGCATCAAATGCAACATAAATACAAATTTTAATGCATTTACACTCATATATATATACACTATCTAATAAAATGATTAATATAAATATTTATAAAAAAAAAAACGTTATAAGAGTTAAAAGGTATATGGTATATGACAAGGTATTTGACTGCTTTAATATATACAGTGTCAAGAAAAAAAAAGTATGTGAATCTTTTATAAATGACTTCATCTATGTATAAATTTGTCTTAAAATTTTGTATTGTTCTTGTATTTATCATTCAACTATTCACAGTATAGGTTGGAAAAAGTACGTGAAGCCGTAGGCTAAGGACTTCCACAAAAGCTAATTAGATTTGGAAATTGGCAAACCAAGTGTCCAATTAATGAAACGAGATTGGAGGTTTGACTTATTAAAAGCACTCAAACATTTTGAGCTTGCTATTCACAAAATGCATTTGTTGATGTGAACCATGCCACTCAGAAGACCTGCGATCAAGAATTTTTGCATTTCATAAAGCTGGAAAGTGTTACAAAGTTATCTCTAAGAGTTTGATATTCATCTGTTCCTTGTTAAATTGTCTATAAATGGAGAAGATTTAGTACAGTGGCTACTCTCCCTAGAAGTGGCTGTCCAGCCAAGATGACTCAAAGAACACACCACACAATTCTCAATGAGGTAAAAAAGAACCCTAGAGTGACCATTAAAAACTTAATTGGAACTGGTTAACATGTCTGTTCATGCATCTACTATGCGGTAAACATTTAACAGTCATGGTGTCCATGGTAGGACACCACGCATAAAGCCTCTGCTTTCTCAGAAAACCATTGCTGCGCACCTGATGTTTGCCAAAGACCACCTTGATGCTCCTCAACGATACTGGGAAAATGTTTAGCGGACTGATGAAACTAAGATTAAGTTGTTTGGGAAGAACACTCAGCGCTAAATAGGCGTAAATAGTTCACCGCATACCAAAATGAAAACATCATCCCAACAGTATGGTGGAGGGAGGATCATGATTTGCTGCTTCAGGGCCTGGACCACTTGCCATCAACAAGGGAAAAATTAATTCCCAAGTTTATCAAAATATCCTACAGGATATTATTAGGGTGGCTGTGCGTCAGCTGAAGCTCAGTAGAAGCTAGCTGGGTGATGCAGCAGGACAATGATTCTAAACATCAATGTAAATCCACAAGAGAATGGCTTTAAAAAGAGAAAATCCACCTTTTGGAGTGAATCAATCAGAGCCCAGACCTTAACCCCATAGAGATGTGGATTGACCTCTAAAGAGCTGTTTACACCAGACATCCTAAGAATAAGGCTGAGCTGAAGCAGTTCTGTAAGGAAGAGTCGTCCAGAATTCCTCCTGAAAATTGTGCAGGTCTAATCCGCAGCTACCAGAAACGCTTGCTTGAGGTTATTGCCAAAGGAGGAGCAACTAGCTATTAAATCCAAGTGTTCACTTACTTTTTTCACAGCACTGAGAATGTTTAATGGGCTATGCTCAATAAAGACATGAAAGATTATAATTGTTTGTCTATACTTGTGACTTTGATAAAGATGTGAGGAAATTCTATGACCAATTCATGCAGTAAACCAACTAATTCCAAATGTTTTTCTTGCCACTGTTTGTGTGTGTGTGTGTATATATATATATATATATATATATATATATGTGTGTGTGTGTGTATATATTTTTATATATATATATACATATATACACACACATACATATCTAAATATGTGTGTGTGTATATATATATATATATATGTGTGTGTGTGTGTATATATTTTTATATATATACATACATATATACACACACATACATATCTAAATATGTGTGTGTGTATATATATAATACAGATGAAGGAGTCACTCACAGGGTCTTGTTTCCAAATACCAATGTATTTAAGGACGTTTCGGGTCTCCCCCGTTTTCAAAATAAGCATTACACTAAAGGTACGATTTGACAGGTAGGAAGAGAACCACAAGAGGGCTGTGTCACAAATCCTGAAGGATTGGAGGGTTTGAAGCAAAAGAGGGTTGACAACAATATCAAAGGCTGCGGACAGATCAAGGAGGATAAACAGAGAGAAGTGGTCTTTTGATTTTGTTGTAAGTAGGTCGTTGGTAACCTTTGGTAACCTGTATATATATATATATATATATAGGCTTACCATACGTCCCGTTTTTACCGGGATTGTCCCTGTTTTGAGCCCCTGTCCCAGTGTCCCACCCGTTTTTCATTTTTGTCCCGGCCGCCGGTGTTCTATCAATCATTCCAGCAAATTCATCAGACTAGCGTAGTCTGCTGAATTAGCTGGAATGATAGAACACCGGCAAATCTGTGAATTTAGCTTTGTTGCGCATGCAGCATGCACTGCCTTTTACAGCTGTCTGCTGCCCGTCGGAATGTGCGACCGTGACGTCACCACATTCCTGCAACAGACGGGTCACAGAATCCGACTGATAACGTGTGCTCCACCTCTGCTTCACACTCAGTGTTTTAGGCGCCTTCAACTTAGGAGAACGCATCGTGGGGCTGCACACTGTGGCTTCCTGTTGCTGAAGCAAATACCAACAACAACAAATTTCTTGACTTTTGCAGATCTTCTTGCTGATAATGATAAGTACGTGTGAGTTACTTACTACAATACAATATTACTTGATCTTTTCCTTTTTTCATATGCAACCACATATCTTAGGCTGCTATCTCTATCTGCTATGTGGTGTTATTATTCATTTATATTATTAGATATCTCCATTAATAATTGTGCTTCTGGGGTCACTCATCAATCATCATTAATTATGGATGGTAAACTAATAATTGTGCTGCTGGTCATTAATTATGTCAATATAATTGTGCTGCTGGAGTCAACTCATCATCATTAAATTAATGATGATGATTGATGACCCCAACAGCACAATTATATTAACATAATTAGTGATGCCCAGCAGGACAATTATATTAACATAATTAATGATGATGACCCCCAGCAGCACAATTAAATTAACATAATTAATGATGATGACCCCAGCAGCACAATTAAATTAACATAATTAATGATGATGACCCTAGCAGCACACTTATATTACCTTCATTAATGTAATTAATTATGTTAATATAATTGTGCTGCTGGGGGTCATTATCATTAATTATGTTAATATAATTGTGCTGCTAGGGTTATCACATCATTAAGTATGTTAATATAATTGTGCTGCTAGGGTCATCATGTCATTAAGTATGTTAATATAATTGTGCTGCTGGGGTCATCATTAAATTAATTGATGTCACTAATTATGTTAATATAATTGTGCTGCTGGGGTCATCCTCATTAAATAAATTATTGTCACTAATTATGTCAATATAATTGTGCTGCTGGGGTCAACTCATCATTAAATTAATGATGATGATGATGGATGACCCCAGCAGCACAATTATATTAACATAATTAATGATGATGACCTCAGCAGCACAATTAAATTAACATAATTAATAACATTAATTAATTTAATGATGATGTTGACCCCCAGCAGCACAATTAAATTAACATAATTAATTATGATGACCCCAGCAGCACAATTATAATTAATGATGATGAGTAACCCCAGCAGCACAATTATATTACTATAATTAATGATGATGACGCCAGCAGCACAATTATATTACCATAATTAATGATGATGACCCCAGCAACACAATATATTACCATAATTAACGATCATGAGCACAGCAGCACAATTATATTACCATCCATAATTAATGTAATTGTGCTGCTGGGGTCATCATCATCATCATTATGTTAATTTAATTGTGCTGCTGGGGTCATCATCATTAATTATGTCAATATAATTGTGCTGCTGGGGTCAACTCATCATTAAATTAATGATGATGATGATGGATGACCCCAGCAGCACAATTATATTAACATAATTAATGATGATGACCCCAGCAGCACAATTATCTTAACATAATTAATGATGCTCACCCCAGCAGCACAATTATATTAACATAATTAATGATGATGACCCCAGCAGCACAATTAAATTAACATGATGATGATGACCCCAGCAGCACAATTACATTAATTATGGATGGTAATATAATTGTGCTGCTGTGCTCATGATCGTTAATTATGGTAATATATTGTGTTGCCGGGGTCATCATCATTAATTATGGTAATATAATTGTGCTGCTGGGGTCATCATTATTAATTATGGTAATTGTGCTGCTGAGGTCATCATCATTAATTATGGTAATATAATTGTGCTGCTGGGGTCATCATCATTAATTATGGTAATATAATTGTGCTGCTGGGGTCATCATCATTAATTATGGTAATATAATTGTGCTGCTGGGGTCATAATCATTAATTATGGATGGTAATATAATTGTGCTGCTGGGGTCATCATCATTAATTATGGATGGTAATACAATTGTGCTGCAAAAAAATGTAGTAATATAATTGTGCATGGAAAATTAGTTCTGGTTGACAAATGCCCCGCCCCTTGGCCACACCCCTGACCACACCCCCACTGGCACCGTGCCAAGTGGTCCCAGTTTCATCTCTAAAAATTATGGTAAGCCTATATATATATATATATATATAAGATCCAAGAACGGACTGCACTCACTGGATTTCAAAAATAAATTAATATTTATTCAAATGGTGAGGTTTCGAGGTTCGCAGACCCCTTCCTCAGGGTCTGCAAACCTCGAAACCTCACCATTTAAATAAATATTAATTTATTTTCGAAATCCAGTGAGTGCAGTCCCTGCTTGGATCTTCTACAAATAATTTGACTTTGCACCCTGGTGGAAGACACTTTTGATACACAGAGGAGGTATGTGTATGCATATATATATATATACACAGTATATATATATATATATATATATATATATATATTATTTATTCAGTTTGCCTGCTCCATTGGGTTGCAAATGCACAGAAGCAATGCAGGGAGGAGGGAATCTCAAGTATATATGAATATGTGTGCTTGCAATTTAGCGTTTATTTGATAGAGACCATGAGCAGAGAAGCAGAGGTTCTATAGACTTAAAGGGACATGAAACCCACATTTTTTCTTTCATGATTTAGAAAGAGAATGCAATTTTAAACATCTTTCTAATTTACTTCTATTATCTAATTTGTTTTATTCTCTTGATATTCTTTGCTGAAAAGCATATCTAGATATGCTCAGTAGCTGCTGATTGGTTGCTGCACATAGAAGCCTCATGTGATTGGCTCACCCATGTGCATTGCTTTTTCTTCAACTAAGGATATCTAAAAAATGAAACAAAAGAAATAATAGAAGTAAATTGTAATGTTGTTTAAATTTTCATTCTCTATATGAATCATGAAAGAAAGATTTTGGGTTGACTGGTCCTTTAAAGGGACATAATACTCATATGCTAAATCATTTGAAACTGATCCAGTATAACTGTAAAAAGCTGAAAAATATCACCTGAGCATCTCTATGTAAAAAAGGAAGATATTTTACCTCACAATTTCCTCAGCTCAGCAGAGTAAGTTCTGTGTAAAAAGTTATACTCAGCTGCTGCCCAGCTGCAGGTAAAAAAAAATAAAAATAAATGAAGAAATGAACAGCAGACAATCAGCATCAGCAGTGCTGAGGTCATGAACTCTTTTACTGTGATCTCATGAGATTTCACTTAAAGGGACATTATACACTCATTTTTTCTTTGCATAAATGTTTTGTAGATGATCTATTTATATAGCCCATAAAGTTTTTTTTTTTAATAAATGTATAGTTTTGCTTATTTTTAAATAACATTGCTCTGATTTTCAGACTCCTAACCAAGCCCCAAAGTTTTATGTGAATACCGTCAGCTACCTTCTCCAGCTTGCTCCTGTTTGTGTAAAGGGTCTTTTCATATGCAAAAGAAGGGGGAGGGGGGAGTGTCTTATTTGCCACTTGCAGTGGGCTTTCCAGCTACCTTTTCAACAGAGCCAAACTGACAGCTTCTAAGTAAGTTTTTAAACCATTTTATACTGGATTTTTATATCAGTATCTGTGCATCTTATTCTTTATAGTAGTGTCTATTACATGCAGTTATATGAAAATGAGTGTATACTGTCCCTTTAACTCTCATGAGAATTCATTGTAAACTTCCTTACACTGAATAGGGAAATAAGATGAGAGTGCACAAAAGCTCGCTCCTTCCACTGTCCCGGGACATACATACCGATTTGTTGCTTAGAAGTCCTTTACAATGGAATGTGGCTACTGAGGAACTTTTGAGGTTAAATATCTTTCTTTTTTACATAGAGATGTTCAGGTGATATTTTCTAGTCCACTTTTTACAGCTATACTGCATCACTTTCAAGTGTTTAAACATTTGGGTATTATGGCCCTTTAATCTAATATATTGTATTTCAACCTCTAGATTGCAAGCTCTTACACCTCTTGTATTTATTTGTATTGTTCAGTCTGTTTTTAAGGGATAGGAAAGTCACAATTAAACTTGAATGATTAAGATAGAGCATGTAATTTTAAGACACTTTTATATTCACTTCTATTTTCAAATGTGCTTAGTTTTCTTGGTATCCCTTGTTGAAAATGAATACGCATATATATCGTACACTAGTGGAAGCTAGATGCTGATTGGTGCATGCATACATTTGTCTCTTGTGAATGGCTAACTAGATATGCTCAGCTAACTGCTCTTAGTATAATGGTGTTCCTTCAGCAAAGGAATACAAGAGAGTGAAGCAAATTTGATAATATAAGTAAATTGGAAAGTTATTTAAAATTGTATATTCTATCTGAATCATGAAAGAAAATTTGGGTGTTTTCTGTCCCTTTAAGCATGCATTTTTCTTTTTACCACAAATCAGAGTGTAGCCACTGCTATAGAATTTGGCAGCACATTACACATAAATTATAATAATAATTCCTCAGTTGGATCCTAGTGAAAATCGGTGGCGCCAGCATCTGTTTGCCTCTCTTCACCTGTAGTTTTGTATACAATATATAGGGACAAAAAGAACCAAGAACAAAAGAACATAAGAACAATCCATTTTTAACCCATCACACCATGACATAGGTAGGGAATAGACCAGTTAAAGGGACATTAAAGTCACAGTAAAAGATAAAATTAGCTTTACTGAAGCATTGCAATGTTTTTATGTTGTATTTGTCGTTTGCACAATCCTTTAAAAGGACATTAAACACCTCTTGCTTTTGTGTAAAATTGTGCCAGTTCCACTCTCCCTACATAGGCCAAAAAGCAAAATCTGTAACCTTTCAAATGCTGCAGATCAAAGGCAATTTGCAGCATTTACAGATTTTGCTTTTTGGCCTCTTTTAGGGAGAGTGGGAAAAAGAACAATTTTTACACACAAAAAAGAGATGCTTAATGTCCCTACTAGTTATGGGTTGTGTTACATTATCCGTGTACATAAGACTTGCTGGATGCAATTACCACTTCAGCACAATATCACATGCGCATGTGTCATGCCTTCACTGCTCACTTTTCAACAGTAGCATTTTTGTAAATCAGAAAATCTTATATTTGAAAAACACTTTTATGGAATTCAGTTCTAATGTTAATAATGTAATTAGGTAGCAGCTATTTGTACTGTGCTATGAGTTATGGGTTTCTTTACCTTTATAGGATCCCACTGTAGCAACGGTGAGTATTTATGTAACAAAAATTCTGTAATTCCATTTGTTTCTTTTTTTATGTAGAATTTCAAAAATCAATTTTTACTACTGTAAAAGATATAATAGTTTTTGTAAGTAATTATGCTGTCCCTTAGTGTGTTGTTCCTTTAAATTTATATTATGAAAACTAGATTTAAAAAAATAATAATTACCTTACCATTATTTTAGTCAATAATTATATTCACTGAAGGTTTTTTTAATGAATGAGTTCTCTATTCACTGTCTGTCACAGTCGATCAGTTTCTGATGCTGACTTTTTTGTTTTATTTCTGGCCAATCCCCAGCAGCTCTGGGCTTTCCCTCCCCTCTCCATACTGTTTTGTCTTCCTCTGTGCTTTACAATAACGTCTGGGCTCTCTGTGCTGTCATCACGCATTGCAGAACACACTGCGCAAGGCCTGCCTATCTACCTATTAGCAGAGAACATTTCATGATATAAAAATTGAGTTATGTAGTTTTAAATTATTTTCAAAGGTTATCATAAACCTAAAAAAATTGTTCTTTCAGTTTTATATTATACTGTTCTTGTTAAAAGAGTAAGTTCGTAAAGGCTGTGGATGATACAGAAATATTGTCTGTCCTTCATACTGTGTAGGGAGGATTTGCCCATGTTTTCTAAGCTGACATTTTTTGCTTTGTTAGGCAAATAATGATAAATGCTAAAAGGCTTTGGCACTTTCCTGTTGCTTTCTATACTATATAGAAGAATATGGGTTCCATATTAGAAAGGGGATCTCCTCTTACAAATGATTAGTATTATGCAAAAGTATTAACATGGTTGTAAATTATTGATAAACTATAGCAGAGCATTGTTCTAATATACATAAATAAGTGAAATTGTTCTTCTTGGGCATATACTAGAAGCTATAATTAAATGGCAACACATTATGTATGGTATTGAAAGCCAGGAACATCATAGGGATGAGTGGGTTTTATGAATGATCTACAGAGAAAATAAATATTTATGATTATTATTTGCTGCTGTTTTGGTGATACATGAAAAACTTTAATTGATTTCCATATCATATCCAAAAATATAGACATTGTTAGATATCTCTGCACAAAGTTTATTAAGTTGTTGAAATGCAAATTATTTCTTTTGTTTTCATTTTGAAATTAAAATAAAATAGAAATCAAGTTATTGACAGAAGATAAGAACACAAAGTCCTATAAGCTTTATTAATTTCTTAGGGATTCATTTATTATACCTGCAGGCGGACAGGTTAGCAAGTATTAAACCCGTCTTCCTGCAATCGCCACTTGAGATGATTCATCGCAGGGTGAAATTTACCATTGCACAAGAGGATTCTTGCGTAATGCCGCCTCCTGCTCTGGCGCAACCAATTGTGTTGATTGTTCTCCCCACTTCTAAATGTTTGCTTCTTAAATATGTGTCCACAGGGTCGCTTATGTGAACCTGCTCCACATAGCCGGAAATGTACCCCTTAGGATAACCTTCCTCATCCTACAACCTTTATTGGAAGCCTAGTGCACAAATCAACTACTCTTTCAGAAAATAATGCTTTTGTAAAGTACTCCTGAACGCACTACACTCCAGCTTTAGATCAGGAATCTTTGTTATGGGATTTCTTATTGTTTTTTTATTTTTTATTTTTTTGGGGGGGGCTGGTAATTTAATTCAGCTTATTAAATCCTTGAAAGTTTCTACAATAGCAAGTCTCTATCTCTCTCATATGTATTGATAGTGGTGATGTGTCTTTGAAGATCTGAGATCTACGCCCACATCTCTTACTGCTAATTGAAAATACAGAAAAATCAATCAATATAGTAACCATATGCTTTTTTTAAGTCTTCAGAGATTTTCCCACATCATGCCTGCATCACCTTTGTTAGTAAATGTCCATTCCTATTAATAAACATATCAAACAGTGTTAAGCAGAGCTCAGATCTCCTAAAACCAATAATATATTTTAAATCTACTCATCAACTCTGATAAAATTGAGCTGCCAGGTGACTTGATTTTGTCACTCATATTGCTGTTATTCAGTTACCTTTTGCTATTTGTTGTTACTCTATGGCCAACCCATAAAAAGCTCCTGACCCAGCTGCAATGAAATTGGTACCTGAAGTACATAGTTATCTGTGTTAGAATGAGTTTACCCAAACCCAAAACTTCCCTCATCATTGCATTTAAAACTAACAGCCTCAATTCTAAAAGGGACACTCAAGCCAAATAAAGTTGCATGCAGTTTTAAGACACTTCCATTATCAAAGTTTGTACAGTCTTTATATTCACTCTTTCTGGGGAACAAGATCCTACTGAGCATGTGCACAAGCTCACAGGATACATGGATACTAGTCTGTGATTGGCTGATGTCTGTCACATGATACAGGGGGTCAGAAAATGGGAGATAAAATAATTTTGTGAGAAAAAAAAATCTACTGCTTATTTCAAATTCAGAGTAGATATTAAATCATTTTCTTTTTATTATGCATTTGTTAATTATGTGATTCTACTGCATTGAGTGGTCCTTTAACTGCAGATAAGCCCAGTACAATAAATTCCATGACGGAAGTGGCCATACATAATTTTAATTCCCTAACACAACACTCCCACTGCAAGATGTTTATTAAAAAAAAATAACAATACTATACCCCATTGCAAATCCTCTCTTAAAGGGACATTAAACACTAAATACATACTAGATAGAATGATGCATTCAAAGAAAAGATTAGTCCATGAGTAACATGTAGATGTATTTTTTAAAGTATCATTAGTTGTTTACAAAGTGACAAAATAAGTGTAAAGTTTTAGTATCTATAAAACACTGGGAGCTGCCATGTTGTAACTTGTGTTACCTTCTCTGCTGTGGCCAATTAGAGACAGTTATAAATAGGTCACTAGAGTGTGCAGCCAATGGCTGTATGGAATATAACAGTGTTCTGCACTTCCATTTCTAACAGGAACTGAAAAGCTCACAATTTCAGAACGGAATTACAGGCAAAGAGGACAAAATAAATAATGAAAGTATATTGCAGAGTTGTTTTATTATATACAATTTATCATTTTATATTACCATCTCAAAGTGTTTAATGTCCCTTTAACAACTGCCCCATACACAACCCCCTCTCTCTCACACTGCAAAACCCTTCCTGCAATATACTGTACCAGTGACACTCCCAATAAAAAAACAAAAAAAAAAGTTAAATAAAAAGAAAGCACAAATTAAAGCCATAAATCTCGTAGCTGAAATCAGTCTAAATACTCTTCTATTTTCAGCCCCTTCTACCCATCCTACAACAGGCCCCTCTTAATCTTCATCCTTTCTGCAGTGTGGCTCTTATGTAGGATTGCTTCCTGTATAGAACATTTTAGTAAGTGTGATTGGCTGATCAGATTAGCCAGTCATTTTGTGGTAAGCATGATCACTGTCAGAACTGAGCCCTCCCACAATTTCAGGTCACCTAAATCACTGATTAACTAATAGGATAAGTGAGATTGGGAGCTGTTGCTGGGTGGTTGGAAGAGGATGAAAGCATATTCTTTAGCTGGCCTCAAAGGGACAGTAAACATTCAGAATAATGTTATATAATTCTGCACACAGTGCAGAATTATATAACATTATTTTAGCTTTAACTTCAAAAATTAAAAGTATTTCTAGATTTTGAAGTGTAAAGTTGGACTCCGCTCCAGGATCTACTGAGTCGGTCTTTGTTATCCATAGCGCTTCGCAGGGTTGCTGGCTAGTCACAGCACGCCTGGTCGCGCTACTTGACTAAATGTATCTCACTCCCGCTACTAGACCAGAGCGGGAACAAGCTACATTTAGTTCAATAGCACGGCCGGGCGTGCTGTGACTAGCCAGCAAGCCCGCAAAGCACTTTGGATATCCAAGACCCGCTCAGTAGATCCTGAGTCCAACTTTACACTTCGAAATCTATAAATACTTTTAATTTTTGAAGTTACCGCTAAAATAATGTTATATAATTCTGCACTGTGTGCAGAATTATATAACATTATTCTGAATCTTTACTGTCCCTTTAAAGTAAGAGCTTTCCAAGTTTGTTAAATATTTCCTTATTGATCATCTTCATTGTGTTTTAGGTTGCTTAGAAGCTGGTGTAAGCTAGTCTTGTTTGTACAGCCATTTCTGAAGTGTATGTTAAAGGGACAATCTAGTTGAACATGTTTAATGTTTCAAAAGATAGATAATCCCTTTATTATTCATTCCCAAGTTTTACATACATACTTTTTACCTCTGTGATTAACTTGTATCGCAGCCTCTTTAGACTGCTCCTTTATCTCATTGCTTTTTACAAACTTGCATTTTAGCCAATTAGTGCAGGTTCCTGCATAACTCCACGAGAGCACAATGCTATCTAGCTATGAAAAGCTGATTGGATAAGAAGGGGACTGCAGGGGCTTAGAAAAAGGCAGAGGTTTAGAAGTTATAAAGTATATTAAAATAACAGTGTTGGTTGTGCAAAGCTAGGAAATGGGTAGTAAAGGTGTTATCTATTTTTTTAAAGGGACATTGTAGACTTGATGTTTCTTTGCATAAATGTTTTGTAGATGATCCATTTATATAGACCATCTGGGAGTGTAACTGATCTTCAGACTCCTAACCAAGCCTCACAGTGTCAGATCTATACACGTGTTTACACAAACAGGAGCAAGCAGGAGTCTGTAATCTGTCTTTTCATATGCAAGGAATGGGGGGAGAGTCTGTTTTTATTGTTTTCCCAGCCAATTTCACTGGGTGTCCCAGCCGTACTAAACTGTTTTTAAAAGGTTTTATACTGGATTTTTAGATCAGTATCATTTCATTTTCTTCTTTATAGTAGTGTCTATTACATGCAGTCTATCTACTCCAGAATGACAGACTTGCATTTTAGCCGATCAGTGCTGACTCATAAATAACCCCACAGGAGTGAGCACAATGCTATCTTTATGCACACAACTAGCCCTCTCTAGCTGTGAAAAACCGTCAAAATGTACTGAGATATGAGGTGGCTTCAAAGGCTTACAAATTAGAAATATGAGCCTACCTAGGTTTATCTTTCAACAAAGAATAGCAAGAGAACAAAACAAATTTGATGATAAAAATAAATGTGAAAGTTTAATAATTTTGACCAGACGGTCTCTTTAACCTACTAAATTCATAATATGCATACAAGTGCATATTATTTTCAAATTAACCTTTGCTTTGAATGCATTATAATATATTTGTGTTTAAGGTCACTTTAAAGTGGAATTGAGTTTATAAATTGAGTAAAGCTGTTACTTGTTTTCTAAATGCTCATTTAGAGATGGATACAATAGGTTCTCTTGATAAAAAAGTAACCCCAAGGAGTACACATGCAGTTACTTTCTATTTGTTGTGACAGTATGATAAACCAACAAGGAGCTTCTGACCCAGCTGCAATGACATTGGTACCTGTACTACATTGCTTGCTGCAACTGTTTTTCAACAGTCAAACTCCATCTACCACTGGCCTTGTTTGAATGATTCAAGTTTTGTTGCTGTCATCGTTACTTATTTAATGACTTGACCCATTAGAAACAGATTCGGGACAGAGCTAGGCTAGTGTACACTGCACACTTTACAACGCTCAGAATTGGAAACCCCACAGTTTTCAGATTTAAATTACAGGAAAAGGGGGAAAAATAAAAGTATATTGCAAATATGTTTTACAATGAATAATTAAACATTTTATATTACAGTCTCAAACCTATTATTTAAACAGGCCTGGGACTATATGACTAGTTAGTATATAAAAAAAATAAGCCGGAGTTTAAATTATTTTGTGTGATCAACACCGCCATACTGGTTATAATATCAGTATAAATACATTGTGGGGGGTTCCCTTCATTTAAAAGCAAAAAACATTGTTCCCATAGGTGCTACTGGACCATGTGTTGAAGCTCAATAAAAAAAAGAAAAGTTGTAAAGCTCAGTGTAATTAAGTAATGACGCTGCCAGTCATGCAGCTCTCTGCTGTTCCCATCCCACCCCCATCTCCAGCTGGCTGCACTCAAGTCAGAAGCATGTGCCTCTCATACACTACTTGCCTTTCCTGCTCTGTTTCTACTCGGGATTCATGGGTAAGATATGAAGAAATCATGTGACAATGGACCTATAAACATTGTGAGATCACTAATCCAGCCACTGGGCACATTTATACCACTGGATATAGTGCTGAAGGTTTTGTTGTTTTGCAGGGTAGCAACAGAGTCCATGTGGCCAGACCGTGTGTCATGGCTGTGCCCTTACTGATTGGTTGCAGGAAGACATGTCCCTTCCTGTAACCCTGTGTGTTTATAATCCATTGCTTTAGCCACATACAGAGATTATCTAACCACAGTAACCCTGCCTTCTCCTCTGAAATAGTTAAATATGCAGCACGTGATTGATAATAACATTTGTTCTATAAACAGGTTGTTTTTGCAAATCTTCTTGTTTTCTATAGTTATAAAGTAACATCAGCTATTTTATGCTTAATAAAGTGTTCATCACAAAAAAGATTTTTTTTAATATATTTCTCAGCTCTTTGAATGAAAGCTAAGAGGAAAAAAAAAAGATTTATAGCTGCACTTTTAAATAGAAAATATATTTTTATATTAAATGAAAATATTTTTCCTGTTCTTAAAGCCATGTGTTTAGGTTTAGCTGTGGTTACAGATTCACAGAGCATGTTAGTGCATTATATTTTGTTATGCAAATTATTGTAATTTAGAACAATTTTATAACTATTGTTATATAAAACGTAATAATTCTTACAATTTTCTATAAATATGTATGCAGTTTGATTTTTAGCTACAAAACTACTCTTTTTTTTTGTGTCTAAAATGTATATATAAGTTATATAAGTTGTCCTTGTGCTAGTTATTGAGACAACAAAGAGTTAATATTACGCTATTAATAAAGCAGCATGCTATGACCAGGCATTCTGCTTACATGTATTGTTTCTGTTTGTATCCAATACGAAAGAAGCTCAGTTTTTAATTAGCTGAGTAGAGGGAAAAAAGGACAGAAAAAAAAAAAAATCCCAAAAAAACCCAATAGTACTGTGAGAAGCCCTATGGGGAGCCGCTGGGACATGTTGCCATGCCAACAAGTACAAGAGCCTGCCTGCCAGCTTGTCAATGGGCAATACTAGGAAGGAGCGTCCAAATGCAGCTTGCTTGCTGCAACGCGATTGGTCACACCTCTGTTGTCTTTGTGTAGGGCAAGGGATGCTGGGTAAGACCCAGAGTGAATGCTCAGTTTGTCTCAAGGCTGCAGTGAGGTAATGCTTTTGAATCTTTTGGGATTACAAGCTTGAACCTCTTTAAAAAAAAAAAAAAAAGACTGCAGTGTGTAGCATATTTTTTTCCTATTTGCTGAATTTCCTTCCTGAGCACATTTTAAAACAAGTTTTAGACAGGGCATGCAGCGTTTAGATAGTAGAGTTCAGGAAAGGAAAAGGTGAGCGCAGAAAAATATGAAGGAAAAATGACGTTGGTGTTGAATATGTAGATGTTATTTCCCATTTATGCATTATTAACCCTTTGGATGCCAGATTGGCACACAGTACTTCGGAGCCCTTTCTGGCAGCCTAAAGTTTAAACCATTGCTTGCTGACGGTGACTTTACTGTGATAGTTAAGGTATCAATAGACTTATTTACGTTCCATTGTTGTGTAGTTTATTGAACCAGATAACTTCAGCATGATTAATACCAACCTTTAATCAAACAACAACAAAGCTGTCTTACAAGTTTACATGATTTAGTAAATATAAAAGTAATCTAATGCTGCTGCCAAAGTCTTCCACATTTTTTTTTTTTTTTTTTAATTTTTTTTTTTTAACTACAATCCTTAATCCTAATCTAAATGCAATTATAATATCTGTATAATATCCACCTTATGTGATTACCATTTTATAGTCTAGGAACACTTTCATTGGTACCTAAGGGGTTAAACCCCCACCATTTTACTCTTAGTCACCACAATTTTCGACTGCGTGCTTCAGCCTTTGCGTAATACAAACCCTTGACTAGTTTAGAAATGGCGGCACTATGCATTTGTTGTGTTTTCGAATTGGACTTTCGCTTAAAGCCTACAGAATGTATCATGGGTCGATGTTAGTTTAGACTGCTAAATGCTCTTGCGAATGTCCTGTCGATGGACGCAGGATAGACTTATAGCTCATTCTTATATGCTCTCTTTTATTTTGTTTTTGTTCAGCTCTCTGGTGATTTGTAGCCTTGTTTTGCTATAAAGAAGTGTTCCACAAAAGCTGAACTGGACTAACCCCAAGGATACGGATTCACTTGAAACACAAAACAGCACATAGTGGTAACGTAGCTATCACTCGCTCTAGTGTATTTGCTGTTTGTACGATAGGTTAATATAAAAATACAGCATATATGTAAATCCCACTTACATAAGGATAAATATTTAAGTATATTGCTGTGTTTACATGTACATTACAGGTTTAGTAGTTTTCCTCTGTTTTTTAAATAATGCTTGTTTTCAATATTTTTCACTAGCAATTATGCTGCTATGTACTTTTTATATTTTTATTTGTGGGGAGTGTTCCTGTTGTTACAAAGCATAATCCTACAGCTTCATCTTCTACAGTTTAAATGGACAGTCAACTACAGAATTGTTGTTGTTTGAAAAGATAGATAATCCCTTTATTACCCATTCTCCAGTTTTGCATAACCAACAAGGTTATATTTATACACATTTTACCTCTGTGATTACTTTGTATCTAAACCTCTGCAGACTGCACCATTATACAAGTTATTTTGACAGACTTGCATTTTAGCCAATCAGTGTAGACTCATAAACAACTCCACAGGAGTGAGCACAATGTTACCCATATGATACACATAAACTTGCGCTGTCTAGCTGTGAAAAACTATTAAAATGCACAATATCAATGAGATAAGAGGCAGCCTTTCAAGTGCTTAGAAATTAGCATACGAGCCTATCAAGGTTTAGCTTTCAGCAAAGAATACCAAGAGAACAAAGCAAATTTAAAGGGACATAACACTCACATTTTTTCTGTCATGATTTAGAAAGAACATTTCATTTTAAACAACTTTTTTTATTTACTTCTATTATCTAATTTGCTTCATTCTCTTGATATCCTTTGCTGAAAAACTTATCTAGATAGGCTCAGTAGCTTCTGATTGGTGGCTGCACATAGATGCCTCGTGTGATTGGCTCACCCATGTGCATTGCTATTTCTTCAGCAAAGGATATCTAAAGAATGAAGCAAACTAGATAATATAAGTAAATTGGGATGTTGTTTAAAATTGTATTCTCTACCTGAATCATGAAAGAAACATTGTGGGTTTAGTGTCCCTTTAATGATAAAAGTAAACAGGAAGTTGTTTAAAATTGCATGCCCTGTCTGATTCATGATAGTTTAATTTTGATTAGACTGTCCCTTTAACATTACACATCCATCATAGAAATCATTCTTTTAAATTCACAAACATTGATATGAGACTCATTTACTTAGCTTGTGGTCTGATCCACCTTAAATTGTAATAATGTGTACAACTCAATTTCATGTAAACAGACTGATACCTTCACCCTTTTACCTAAGCTTTAAAGGGCCATGAAACCCCCAAAAAATGATTTCATGATTCAGAAAGAGCAGGGTTCTTCAAACGTTTCCCCCAATACCTAGTGTCATAATAACACATACCTTTGCAACCCTATTTTTATGCTTGGTTTGAAAATTTCTAAATATACATGATAGCTGCAATTTTTGGCTAAAATGTGTGCACTTGAAAGTGTTGCAAAAGGTAATAACACACACCACACACATTCTCATACAACACACACACACTCATACTACACACTTTCATACAACACACACACACTCTCATACAACACACACACACCACTCACACTCATACAATACACCACACACATTCATACAACACACACTCCACACACACACTCTCATACAATACACACAAACCACATACTCTCATACAACACACACACCACACTCATACAACACACACACACCACACACACTCTCCTATAATACACACACCACCCACACTTTTATACAACACACACACACACTTTCATACAACACACCACACATTCTCATACAACTCTCATACAACACACACTCCACACACACACTTTCATACAACACACACCACACGCTCTCATACAACTCTCACACACCACACATCACACACACTCTCATACAACACACACTCCACACACACACTTTCATACAACACACACCAAATGCTCTCATACAACTCTCACACACCACATATCACACACACTCTCATACAACACACACTCCACACACACACTTTCATACAACACACACCACACGCTCTCATACAACTCTCTCACACACCACACATCACACACACTCTCATACAACACACACCACACGCTCCCATACAACTCTCACACACCACACATCACACACACTCTCATACAACACACACTCCACACACACACTTTCATACAACACACACCACACGCTCTCATACAACTCTCATACACCACACATCACACACACACTTTCATACAACACACACCACACGCTCTCATACAACTCTCACACACCACACACACTTTCATACAACACACACCACAAGCTCTCATACAACTCTCACACACCACACATCACACACACTCTCATACAACTCTCAAACACCACATATCACACACACTCTCATACAACACACACCACACTCTCATACAGAACACACCACACACTTTCCTATAACATACACACATATGTTGCGACCCAGTAAACATGGTGTTGCGATCCAGTAATGGGTCCCAACCCGTGGTGTAAAGAACCCAGAGATAGAGTATGCAATTGAAAACAACTTCCCATTTTACCTCTATTATCAAATTAGCTTTTTTTTTCTTGGTATACTTTGTTGAAGGAGCAGCAATGCTGTACTGGGAGCTAGCTGAGCATATCAGGCTAGCCGATCACAAAAGGCATATATGTGCAGTAGGGCTGGGCGATATGGGAAAAATTTAAATTGCGATGATTTTGGATCCAAAAAAACGGTGAATTTAATCGCGATTTAAAAAAAAAAAAAAAAACTCTTAAACATACATTTCTTACTAAAAAATGTATAGAATTTTAAAGTACATATTTCTCATTGACCAATACAGGCTGAGAGCATTAAAATACACACAACATAACTAGTTTAAATAAAATATAAGTGCAAACAGATACCTGACGTGCAAGAAATACTTTTATATAGATGTGTGTGTGTGTATGTATGTATGTATATGTGTGTGTATGTATATATATATATATATATATATATGTGTATATGTATATATATATATATATGTGTTTATGTATGTGTATATAAATATATATATATATGTGTGTGTGTGTGTGTGTGTGTGTGTATATATATATACATACATATATATGTGTGTGTGTGTATATATATATATATATATATATATATATATATATATATATATATATATATATATATATATATATATATACACATTATTTAGAGTTTACTGTCCTTTAAATTTGTCTATTTATTCTGTTCTTTACAGACATAACTTTTAAATAATATTGGTTTGGTTTTATTATTCATAAAGTCTTAAATAATTTGTATAATTATTACTCTATTAAATGGCAATTATAGTGGAAACTTTAACAATAGCATTAGCGACCCTTCAGTTCTAAAGGGTTAGATACTACATAATTAAAATAGTGCTTAGGGGCTGCAGAGAAGTGCTGGTGCCAAACCAAAACTGTGGATAACCTATACGCAGCAGCACTATCCACGTCCATGCATGATGGAAAAAGATTGTTTTTAACATTCATTATCTTAGGAGTAGAAAATTTGTGAATAAGGTTGATTTGTTGTAGGATTAGAAAGTGTCATTATTTTTGTGATATTTTTGTGATATAATACAAAAATGTCAAAGCAAAGCTTGACAGAGTGGCCACTAAATTAAAAAAAAAACATGTGCAAATCTGAAGTTACTGCATATGTTACGCTCCTTTGATTTGACTTATCAGTTCTTACTACGAAGTGTAAGGTGCTGTGAAGCTGCATATTACCCAGCTGACCCGTTACAATCCCGGTCTAGGTAGACTCTATACGGCAGTATGTACAGCATACCAGACATGTGGGTTTGCTATGGGAACGTTGCTTTGTGTTAAGCACACAGACTCCTGTACCATGCCATGCCTAGCACACGTGCTCTGCCTACCTATACAGCACAGGGGATATGAGTAAGCCCACCAGGGACCATACAGAAGTAATCACACGGTCATTCACTGCTCCTCCTCCAGTTTTCTTTTCTTTACACAAGGGGCTCCACCACTCTCCTACAATAAAGGAAGAACATATGGAGCATAGCACAAGCGCAGATTCAGCCTCTTCCTCATGCCTGTAAATTTCTGACTGTGTCACTGCATAGATCAGAGGTACTTTAGTGGCATTTGTAGTTCATAGGGGGCGGGGCTAAAAATAGTATGGTTAATCGCGATTTAAAACCACATATACGGTTAATCGTTCAGCCCTAATGTGCTGCCGCCAATCAGTAGCTAGCTCTCAGTAGTGCACCCCGGCTCCTGATCCTAGGTATGCTTTTCAACAAGATACCAAGAGAATAGCAAATTAGAAAATAAAAATAAATTAGAAAGTTGTTTGAAATTTTATGCTGTATCAGAATCATAAAAGAAACATATTTTGGTAACCACATTTTGTTATCTACACTTGTATTTGTTCTATTCTTTTACTCTGTACCACTGTGCACACCTTCCAAAAAATTTGGTTTCTAAAAATAATCACAAGCATTTTAATCAGTTATAATAAATAAATAATTTGTGATGGAGGAAAACATACGGCTAGATTACGAGTCTTGCGTTAGGCTTAAAAAGCAGCGTTGGCCGGTCCCAACGCTGCTTTTTAACGCCCGCTGTTATTACGAGTCTTGCAGGTACAGGTGTACCGCTCACTTTTTTGGCCAGACTCGGAAATACCGCAAATCCACTTACGTCAATTGTGTATCCTCTTTTTTTTTTTTTAATGGGACTTGCATAGTGCCAGTATTACGAGTCTTCCAAAAAGTGAGCGGTAGACCCTCTCCTGTCAAGACTGGTACCCATTTAAAAGTTAGTAGTTAAGAGTTTTACACTACAATGCCGTAGCATAAAACTCTTAACTAAAGTGCTAAAACGTACACTAACACCCATAAACTACCTATTAGCCCCTAAACCGAGGCCCCCCCCACATCGCAAACACTTAAAAACATTTTTAACCCCTAATCTGCCGAACCGGACATTGCTGCCACTATAATAAATATATTAACCCCTAAACCGCCACACTCCTGCCTCGCAAACACTAGTTACATTTTAATAACCTCTAATCTGCCGTCCCTAACATCGCCGACACGTACCTACATTTATTAACCCCTAATCTGCCGCCCCCAACGTCGCTGCCACTATATTAAAGTTATTAGCCCCTAAATCTAAGTCTAACCCTAACCCCCCTAACTTAAATATACTGTAATTTAAATAAATATAAATAAAATAACTATCATTAACTAATTTATTCCTATTTAAAATCTAATACTTACCTATAAAATAAACCCTAAGCTAGCTACAATATAACCAATAGTAGCTAGCTTAGGGTTTATTTTTATTTTACAGGCAAGTTTGTATTTATTTTAACTAAGTAGAATAGTTATTAAATAGTTATTAACTATTTAATAACTACCTAGCTAAAATAAATACAAATTTAATTGTAAAATAAAACCTAACCTAAGTTACAATTACACCTAACACTACCACTATAATTAAATTAATTCCCTAAATTAAGTAAAATTATCTGAAGTACAAAAAAAGACAAACACTAAATTACAGAAAATAATAAACAAATTACAAGATTTTTAAACTAATTACACCTAATCTAATCCCCCTAACAAAATAAAAAAAAAAAGCCCTACCCTACACTAAATTACAAATAGCCCTTAAAAGGGCCTTTTGCAGGGCATTGCCCCAAAGTAATCAGCTCTTTTACGTGTAAAAAAACGTACAAATCACCCCCCCCAACATTAAAACCCACCACCCACACAACCAAACCTACTCTAAAACCCACCCAATCCCCCCTTAAAAAAACCTAACACTAACCCCCTGAAGATCACCCTACAAGGAGACGTCTTCATCCAACCGGGCAGAAGTGGTCCTCCAGACGGGCAGAAGTCTTCATCCAGACAGCATCTTCTATCTTCATCCATCCGGCGCGGAGCGGCTCCATCTTCAAGACATCCGACAAGGAGCATCCTCTTCTTGGATGGCGTCCCTTCAATTCTTGTAAATTATTTTATTATTTTCTGTAATTTAGTGGGGGGTTTTGTACTTTAGATAATTTTATTTAATTTAGGGAATTAATTTAATTATAGTGGTAGTGTTAGGTGTAATTTTAGCTTAGGTTAGGTGTTATTTTACAGGTACTTTTGTCTTTATTTTAGCTAGGTAATTATTAAATAGTTAATAACTATTTAATAACTATTCTACCTAGTTAAAATAAATACAAACTTGCCTGTAAAATAAAAATAAAACCTAAGATAGATACAATGTAACTATTAGTTATAATCTAGCTAGCTTAGGGTTTATTTTATAGGTAAGTATTTAGTTTTAAATAGGAATAATTTAGTTAATGATAGTAATTTTATTTAGATTTATTTAAGTTAGGGGGTGTTAGGGTTAGGGTTAGACTTAGGTTTAGGGGTTAATAACTTTAATATAGGTTGCAGCGACATTGGGGGCGGCAGATTAGGGGTTATTAAATATAATGTAGGTGTCAGCGATGGTAGGGGCAACAGATTAGGGGTTCATAAGTATAATGTAGGTGACGGCGGTGTAGTTTATTTAATTTAATTGTAGTTAATTGTAGGTGATTTATTTAATTAATTTAATGATAGTGTAGTGTTAGGTGTAATTGTAATTTAGGTTAGGATTTATTTTACAGGTAAATGTGTACTTATTTTAAGTAGGAAGTTATTAAATAGTTAATAACTATTTAATAACTATTATACCTAGTTAAAATAAATACAAAGTTGCCTGTAAAATAAATATAAATCCTAAGCTAGCTACAATGTAACTATTAGTTATATTGTAGCTAGCTTAGGGTTTATTTTATCGGTAAGTATTAAGTTTTAAATAGGAATAATTTAGTTAATAGTAGTAAATTTATTTCGTTTTATTTAAATTATATTTAAGTTAGGGGTGTTAGTGTTAGGGTTAG
Source organism: Bombina bombina (assembly GCF_027579735.1). NCBI lineage: Eukaryota > Metazoa > Chordata > Amphibia > Anura > Bombinatoridae > Bombina > Bombina bombina. The sequence goes on from NC_069500.1 coordinate 1,181,590,857, forward strand.
ACTTAGGTTTAGGGGATAATAAATTTAATATAGTAGCGGCGAGGTTGGGGTCGGTGATGTTAGGGACGGCAGATTAGGGGTTAATAAAATTTAACTAGTGTTTGCGAGGCGGGAGTGTGGCGGTTTAGGGGTTAATACATTTATTAAAGTGGCAGCGATGTCCGGTCAGCAGTTTAGGGGTTAAACATTTTAGTTAAGTGTTTGCGATGTGGGGGGGGGGCTCGGTTTAGGGGTTAATAGGTAGTTTATGGATGTTAATGTACTTTTTAGCACTTTAGTTAAGAGCTTTATGTTCCAGCGTTAGCCCATAAAACTCTTAACTACTGACTTTTAAATGCGGTAGGAGTCTTGCCAGGAGAGGGTCTACCGCTCACTTTTTCAGGCGATCGTAATACCGGCATTAGGAAAATCCCATTAAAAAGATAGGATACGCAATTGACGTAAGGGGATTTGCGGTAAGCTAAAATCGCGGAAAAAAAGTGAGCGGTAGACCCTCTCCTGCCTGACTTGTAATACCAGCGGGCGTTAAAAAGCAGTGTTGGGACCCCTCAACGCTGCTTTTTAAGGCTAGCGCAAGACTCGTAATCTAGCCCATAGATTGTTAGGCTGGAGAGAGCTCGGCAATAAGACAGATGTTGTTGTTTATGGAAACTATTCACTAATATCTCTTTAATGGTTAACTTTTTCTATAGAGAGCTGGTCAGTTATGATGAGATTGGCCTGGGGGCCACATTACAGAATACATCACGCTTACACAAATGATAATGCCTCAAAATAAAATTAGATTATAATCATATTTTAGTTAGGGAATTAGTTACTGTTAATTAAATTAATTTAACTGTATATACTACTGTAACTGAACAATTTGAGATGCGCAACCACTAGAGCCTAAACTTTAACAAACACACTTCTCTTAGTGATACAAAGATCATTTACTGCACAAAAAATTGTTAAAAAGCAGAATTATTTCCTTTAAAGTAAAATATACAAAATATACTATAAACTTTAATATGAACACGTGTTCTAAAAAAACATCAGATATATTAAATCAATATTAAATCAATCCTCAAAATCCAATAGTGGAAATCTAGTTATGAAACAAAAAGAAGCACTATAGATTGTGAAGTACACAATTACCTAGAGGTGCTTTCTGGATACAGTTTTTTTTCTTTCTATTAACGGAATGTTGTGTAGTTTTTTATATATATATATATATATATATATATATATATATATATATATATATATATATATATATATATATATATATATATATATATATATATATATATATATTTATATACAGGGAGTGCAGAATTATTAGGCAAGTTGTATTTTTGAGGATTAATTTTATTATTGAACAACAACCATGTTCTCAATGAACCCAAAAAACTCATTAATATCAAAGCTGAATAGTTTTGGAAGTAGTTTTTAGTTTGTTTTTAGTTATAGCTATTTTAGGGGGATATCTGTGTGTGCAGACGACTATTACTGTGCATAATTATTAGGCAACTTAACAAAAAACAAATATATACCCATTTCAATTATTTATTTTTACCAGTGAAACCAATATAACATCTCAACATTAACAAATATACATTTCTGACATTCAAAAACAAAACAAAAACAAATCAGTGACCAATATAGCCACCTTTCTTTGCAAGGACACTCAAAAGCCTGCCATCCATGGATTCTGTCAGTGTTTTGATCTGTTCACCATCAACATTGCGTGCAGCAGCAACCACAGCCTCCCAGACACTGTTCAGAGAGGTGTACTGTTTTCCCTCCTTGTAAATCTCACATTTGATGATGGACCACAGGTTCTCAATGGGGTTCAGATCAGGTGAACAAGGAGGCCATGTCATTAGATTTTCTTCTTTTATACCCTTTCTTGCCAGCCACCCTGTGGAGTACTTGGACGCGTGTGATGGAGCATTGTCCAGCATGAAAATCATGTTTTTCTTGAAGGATGCAGACTTCTTCCTGTACCACTGCTTGAAGAAGGTGTCTTCCAGAAACTGGCAGTAGGACTGGGAGTTGAGCTTGACTCCATCCGCAACCCGAAAAGGCCCCACAAGCTCATCTTTGATGATACCAGCCCAAACCAGTACTCCACCTCCACCTTGCTGGCGTCTGAGTCGGACTGGAGCTCTCTGCCCTTTACCAATCCAGCCACGGGCCCATCCATCTGGCCCATCAAGACTCACTCTCATTTCATCAGTCCATAAAACCTTAGTAAAATCAGTCTTGAGATATTTCTTGGCCCAGTCTTGAAGTTTCAGCTTGTGTGTCTTGTTCAGTGGTGGTCGTCTTTAAGCCTTTCTTACCTTGGCCATGTCTCTGAGTATTGCACACTTTGTGCTTTTGGGCACTCCAGTGATGTTGCAGCTCTGAAATATGGCCAAACTGGTGGCAAGTGGCATCTTGGCAGCTGCACGCTTGACTTTTCTCAGTTCATGGGCAGTTATTTTGCGCCTTGGTTTTTCCACACGCTTCTTGCGACCCTGTTGACTATTTTGAATGAAACGCTTGATTGTTCGATGATCACGCTTCAGAAGCTTTGCAATTTTAAGAGTGCTGCATCCCTCTGCAAGATATCTCACTATTTTTGACTTTTCTGAGCCTGTCAAGTCCTTCTTTTGACCCATTTTGCCAAAGGAAAGGAAGTTGCCTAATAATTATGCACACCTGATATAGGGTGTTGATGTCATTAGACCACACCCCTTCTCATTACAGAGATGCACATCACCTAATATGCTTAATTGGTAGTAGGCTTTCGAGCCTATACAGCTTGGAGTAAGACAACATGCATAAAGAGGATGATGTGGTCAAAATACTCATTTGCCTAATAATTCTGCATTCCCTATATATATATATATATATATATATATATATATTGCAACTTGGTGTTCAGATATAGAATTATATAAAGTATATAACATTGTGCATGAAGTCAGCACATTCAGGGATAAATGCTGAGTCTCTGATTTTATCAGATCAATGAGCTATCCTATGAGTGAGTATGAGGATTTGCTTGAACATATTTCACTGTGGTGTTTTCTTTTTTTTCTTTTTCTTTTTTTCAGCACCATCTTTATGATATTGAATTTTAAGGATTGATATAAGGACATTTTATTATGGACTAACTTTTTATTATTGTAACAGATTTTTTTATATTAAAGTATATTGTACATTTTACCTTATTTTCTTCATAAATGGAAAGAGTCCACAGCTGCATTCATTACTTTTGGGAATTCAGAACCTGGCCACCAGGAGGAGGCAAAGACACCCCAGCCAAAGGCTTAAATACCTCCCCCACTTCCCTCATCCCCTAGTCATTCTTTGCCTTTTGTCCCAGGAGGTTGGCAGAGAAGTGTCAGAAGTTTTCTATATGGAGGGTGGTACTCTTCAGGCATGGTACTGGAGTTTTAAGTAGTCCTGCCAGCCTCTCAGTAAGAGCATGGGTGACAGAGTGTGAAGATGCAGGGAGAGTCTTTCTGCGAAACCATCCCGACTCATATTAACAGCTCCACAAGCAATCATTGTTGACAAGTTTTTCTGCCTGCTTTTTTCTCTCAAGTCCATAGCAGAAGCGACGCTACCATCTGTCACACTTGAAGGGCCGTGTTCCTTTTCCACGGGGTAGATTCCGGTAAGATTGTTTCATTTTACTTTCATCATGGATGTATTGTAATTTCAACTGTTTATCCGAGAGGGGCTACAACCTTTTCGAGGATAACTGTAACATAGGGTCTCAGTGAGACTCCTTTTTGTATCTCAGAATCAAAGGTTAATATCTCCTGAGGGGGGTTATTGAACAGGGGGGTTTATAATCATGTTTGTTATGTGATTCTGTCTGCTACTGTGTAGTGTTGCTTCGGCTCATGGCTATTTTGGAACATAACGGCCTATGTCTAGTGGCGCAGCCTTTACGGTCGGGTACGCTATTGCATGGACTGCACGGTTTACTTTGTGACCGGGCATGGCCACATTTTGGCTCTCCATTTCCGCATTCCTGACTGTGTGGCAACGGAGAAATCCTGGTCCGCTGGTGTCTGGTTCCCTGGAGGTGGTGAGTGCCCCAGACATTGGTGGTGTGTAATATACCTTTAAGGAGGAACCCTCCCATCAACATCCTTTCTCTATTTAAGCGCCCTTTTACAGTCACAAACTGCCTGTTAATTGAAGTAAACTAACATACTTATTAAGTTCTCTGTAGTTTACAATTTATTTAGATTTCAGGTCTATACATTCTAAACTTTATTGCAGTACTATCTGAGAATCATCAAATTCTTTGCCTTCACCTTATATTTGATTTGAAGAAATATCGGAAGCCAAAACCCTCCTGTTACACTTTCTGTGTAACCGCTCTCACCTCCATTGAATCCCAGCTGTAACGGAGCGTCTAACGAAACCCGGAAGTAAGTCACGCTCACACAGTCCTTCACCCCTGACTCTCACATCCCGCTCAGGTAAGAAGCATAGCTGTGCTTTCTATTTTTCCTTACTAAGAGAAGCTGTGTACAACCTGTTTAGCGGTAAGCTTGTTTTCCTCTACATTGAAATACCAAGTTTCGTCAAATATTCTGCCAGTGACTTTATTGTTCATTCCGGATCTCTGTGGATCTGCCTCATGGGAGCAAGCTTTATTGCAACCTAACGGTTCACTGTGTAAATAGGTTTTAACTGTGTGAGTGTGTGAAGCTATATTGAACTGATAATCTTCGTTCAGATAAACAGCATAAATTGTGTAATAACGCTGTAACGTTACTGATACAATCCCTGTATCATTATCCTGCAAATTTGTATTACCTAACCTGATTCTCATTACTGAATTGAATCTCAGTTGTATTATATTTCTGAGTTCTCATTTCACTTTCTGTTCAACTACTCTTATAAATTAGCTCACAGTATCTGCACTTTGTTTCAGTTCATAGATTCTGAGTCATTGATACAAAAGAGCAACAAAACATACTTTATTCCTAAATACATTTAAGAGTGTTACAGGGTGTAAGGTGCTGTTTAGCTTTTTCTTATTGGTCCATTTTTTATTCAATATCCCAGTTATATACGATTCTGAATTTTTGGAGACAGATGTCTCTGATTCAGACTCTACTTCTTGTGAAGAATATGAATTGGCCCGGGTGATACATGCCCATCAGTTATGTTCCGAATGGTGTTTTAGAGTGCTCTAATCCTCGGGATCGGGGAATCAGGTGCCCACTGCGCCATCCACCTCTGGGGATTCTATTTCCCACGAGGCGAGTTCCCTACCACCTACTCTTACTACGCATGCAGGTAACCCAAACGCTGCTTATCCTTCTATGGAGTGTGGCCTGTTCCCACCAGAGGTTACAACACTGTTCCGTATGGCCAAATCTTTGGCGCATCTGCACCTTCCGTGAGTGTGCTTACGATATTGCTCGTGTTCCATTAACCGGGGCTCGTCAGGCATGGGAGCGCCTGGTCCAGTTCAGCCCCCCCGGGGGAGTGACTGCCCCTTAGGCCTCAGGGGGTCAACCGTCGGGCCAGTGTTTTCTTTTGTGGAGGAATGTTGCGCCTTTTTCGTTATAGACTGGCGCACCTTCATGTTCTACTGAGGCACGTTTTGGCGTTGCTGGAGGATCCCACTCTTAATGAGTCTGGGGATTGTCAGTCTTAATCTTCGACTGGCTTGCTTGCATAGACATAAGGGGATGAAATAATCTTCTTATAGTCTTTTTTATTTGTGTATCCTTTTCCAGTTCTGAGCTTGGAAGTCCCGGACTCCTGTTGGGCTGGTTCTGCGGGTCTGTCCGTTCTTCTTGGGCGATAACCTACGGGTTGCCTTATCTTTTATTTTATTTCTTTTGTGGAATTGATACTCATGATTTTGTGGTCGCACTGTTTACTTTGAGGACGTACTAGTCTTATGTTCTGTCTGACTGTTCTTTATCCCTCCATCTCGGGGGAGACTCTATATGGCCTTGAACTTGGCCCTTGGTTTCAGGCTGGTCCTGACTGGGTACAAATCCTTCTGTCTTTGAAGCCTAGTTCAGACATGTGGCGCCTTTTTATGTCTGTTGGTCCGGTGAGGGTGTCTAGTGATCACAATATGATTTGTGTTGTTTACTTGTTATTTTACAAGCTTCAACTAGCATCTTGAGAGGACTTGAAGGTCCGTGGTTGCTTAGGGGCACGGAGGATTGATTCAGTCCTCATTCGCCTTTCTATCTAGTGGGCCGGGTCTCCGTTGAGTTCCGCGGCAACATGCTCAGTCTTTTCCGATTTTTCCAAGAACTAGAGTGTTCGTTCCCATTGTGGGTTGGAGGATTTAGGTCCTTCATACCGCCGTTCTTATGATTTTGCCTTTCATGGTCTCTTTGGAAGTGTCCTTTTAGGACTTTTTCCTTTTAGAGGCTCTCTTCCTTTGGGTCAAGACTTTCTGGACTTTGTCCATTTTTTTTGGCGGCTTTGGCTGCTTAATTAGGAAGTGAAGGCCGTGAGGCTCTCTCTCCCTTCGAGAGTTAGTCGTCTCCATATCAGGGGCGATAGGAGGTGTTGTCTCTTTTTTCCAAGCTTTTTGCTAGGGATGTTTTTCTGCCTAGGTTTGGGATGCTTTGCATTCTTCTCCCTTGGGTGTGGTCCTCTGGAACGTTAATCTGAAAGGATTATGGAGACTAGCCTTTCTTTTCTACTCTCTTTGGGCTCTAGAGAAACTGTGTGACTTTGTCACGGCCTAGCACCTTGTTGGGGGGTGTTGACCTCCGGCCAAGGGTACTCTCTTCCCTTTGGGCTGGGAGTTACGAGTGAGTCCTGTACCCGTTCTTCGGGTTTCCCGGTTATCATCTCCTGTGAAGTCTGATTGCATCAGACGGGGTATCTTCTGTTCCCTGGGGGTGTCGTTCGTTCTAGGACGATTCTGGGTCCAAGGTTCCTGTCTTGGATCCTTCTTGGATGTCTGGAGACTTATGATCCTGTGGACTGGTTCGAGATGACCCAGTATTTTCAAGGACCCTATTTTGCGACATAGGGGCTAGCTCATTGGGCTCACAAGCAGAAAGGCCAGAGTTCACATCCACCTTCGGGTACTGGTTATAAACTTTTAAGGCCTGACTTCTCCTTCAGACGGAATGTGCTCCTCTTCATGGGGAGTTTTTTTCTCTGTTGGGTCAACAGTGGTGTCTGGATGATTTTTTAATTCGGTCTGTGTTTTGATCATACTATGGCTTCATGTCTTGTGGACATGTACGCTGTTCTTATCTGTACCCTTCCCTTTTGAGGGAATAGTTTGTCTTCCTTATGAGCTAGGGTTTCCTCTCTCTGGAGGGTCATTGTCCTGACCTGTGGTAGGAGGTTGGATCAGGTGGCTTATTTCTGTAAGGGGCAGCATCTGCTGCTCTGTGGGCTCTGTTCCACCTGTTGGAAATTGATCTCTCTACATAGAGTTGTGACAGTTCTTCCTACGGATCTATTGCACTTTTCTCTGTTCCAGGTCCTAGGGGGTTCTCCTTGGGAGTGGGTGAAGCACCCCTTTTTCTTTCCATTCCCTGGGAGCTTGTGGTTGGGGTCTTTCTGTCCCCCCGTCTATCAGACATGTCTGTCGCTTGGGCTAATCCGGTGTTGGAGCAGGATCTGAGATCTGTTGCTCTGCTATTTCGTCCTCGGAGCATTCAAGGTACGGTAAGCCTCTTTGAGGTTTCTCCTTTCTCCACGTTCAAGATTTGTGGGAAGGACTGGCGGCTCTTAGATAGCCTGTAACATTATCCGCTGGTTAGTGGATACTTGGCAATCTGAAGGATCCTATCTTCAGCTGCTTTCTACTTGCCCTGCAAGTATTTAAGTTTCAGAGTCATTTTTAGATGGCTGCAGTGTGCAGTGTTTTTGCTTCAGGTGTTGTTCTTCAGACCTATCTAAACTTGCTGCACGAGGTTTAGTTTCTGAATATTTCGGTATTCTGAGCTACCTTTTTGCGACTTGGGGACCTTCATCTTCAGTTGCATTCTAGAGTGCGGTTGCACTGTGTTAGGGGAAGATTCTCTCTCTGTTTCAGACTCCCGGCCTTATACCTTCGTTTCTGTATTTCTGGGGTCTGGGCATTGCCTCCCCTTGTTTTTATGAGACTGGTTGGATCTCTGTTAGCCTGACCCGGTTTCTCTGTTTTTTTTGCTCTGCGTTTGTGCCCTTTTTAGTTTTTTTTTTTTTCTGGAGTTCCTGATGCTCAGCTAGCTTCACTGTAGCAAACCGAGGGTTGCATGTTTGATCCCCGGCGAGGTCTACGCAGCCTTTCCTCCTTTCAAGGTTTCGAGGTTGATAAAAATGAGCAGCGCCTTGAGTCCCTTAAGGGGGATTAGTCGCGCTTTACAAGTACAATCATGTTTTCTCTGTGTCTTTTCTTCTTTGTGGAAGAATACGGTAGTTTTTTCCCTTTCTTTAGTAAGGGGTTTGGAGACCGACTGCTGAGCGACGGTGTCTCTTGGAGGCTGTTGACTCAGTCGAGTCTAGTTCCTGTGGTCTCTAGCAAGACTTGTTTCTGCGGTCTCTAGCAAGGCTTGTGGACTATCTGCGGTTCAGTGTCCTTGGGCCTTTCCCTTTTTTTTTCAAAGTTGTTCTTGGCTTCGGAGGAAGCAAATTTTGTTGGGTAGGGGTTTTCAGGTCTGGTTCCCTCAGAATGGGCCGCATATTGTACCCTCCCGTTTTTGCATTCAGTGTCCTCTATAGCTTGGGTATTGTTTTCCCAAAAGTAATGAATGGAGCTGTGGACTCTTTCCATTTATGAAGAAAATTTTAAATTATGCTTACCTGATCATTTTCTTTTCTTCAGATGGAAAGAGTCCACAACTCCCTGCCCGTATTTTGTCTGTGGGGCGTCTGTTATTTTTGTTCTTCTGGCACCTTTTCACCCTAATATTTCTTCTACTGTTCCTTGTTCCCTGGGCAGAAAGACTGGGGGATGAGGGAAGTGGGGGAGGTATTTAAGCCTTTGGCTGTGGTGTCTTTGCCTCCTTCTGGTGGCCAGGTTCTGAATTCCCAAAAGTAATGAATGCAGCTGTGGACTCTTTTTCCATCTGAAGAAAAGAAAATTATCAGGTAAGCATAATTTTAAGTTTTTAAGGAAGTTTGTTCTATTCATAAAAAAAATGTATATGTAAAGCATGTTGGTTCAAGCTAAGCCCTGGGGTGACATTGCAGTCCTTCATTCATTTTATATGGCTCCTTTTTACCATCCCATTTTACTCCACCTCTCTCCCTTTGCAACACAAAATGATTTACTCCTATGCACCTGTATAATTCCTGCTCTGTGGCATTTATGTTGCTGAAGTATTGTTCATTTAAAGGTTGTTTTTTGTTTGTTTTTTATTCTTTGTGAAGCGTCTCCTACCACTGTCTCATGAACCCAAGCACTAGAGGCACATATAAAATAAGCCCTTAGACCTGGGTAAGTGCCCTTGCACTACTGGAGACAGATATTGGTTCAGGGTTGGCAGAAAGGTTGTCACCTCAGCTATGTTTTCCTGGACACTTATAAGTTACACATGCTGCAGGGTGTGCAGGGAGGAATATGCATAGTGCATATGACTAGTGCTGTCCAGAAACACAATACATGTTCCTTCCTGCACACCCTGCAGCATTTCTAACTTATAAGTGTCCAGGAAAACATGGCTAGTTGTCAGGCACACTTTTCCCTTTCTAGCAGCAGGCTCTTTCAACCCAGGCTCACTTCACTATTGTGTCCCACTTTCACCCATGCTCAGTGATGTGTTCTGACTTGTGATTAATACATGCAACTAACCCATGCCCTAAGGGTCTGTTTATTGCTAATGTTTTCTCTGTCATTAGATAGTTAAATTACTGCTCTTAGTGTGCTTTATTGCAGTGGTTTAACTTTTTGATTGCTCGTGTGTTCTGTTCAACCAAGGGTTAAGACACTGCTGCAGGGTGTTCAGGGGAATAAAATGGTTAAGACACAGCTTAAAGGGACAGTATACACCAATTTTCATATAACTGCATGTAATAGACACTACTATAAAGAAGAATATGTGCATATACCAATATAAAAATTAAGTATAAAACCTCTTAAAACCTTCATAGAAGCTCCCAGTTTAGCACTGTTGATGAGGTAGTCTGGGACACCCACTGAAAGGGGCAGGGTAAACAAAAAGAACAGACACTCCCTTCCCTGCATGTGAAAATACAGGTAACATAAACAGGAGTCTGTAAACATGTGTATACATCTGACTTTGTGGGGCTTGGTTAGGAGTCTGAAAATCAGCACAATGTTCTAACATATAGGCAAAACTATACATTTTTATTTTTTTTATAAAAACACTACCAGATTTGCTATATATTTGTGTTTATATATTTTTATATGTGTATCTATGTATTTACAGACACATAAATACATATGTATACATATGCGCAAGGACAAACATACCTGGCCTTTAACCGCAGCGTGAGACCACTTCTGGAAGCTCTGGCACTCTCAGCTGTTACGTTACAAAAATTATTTTTTTAAAGGAACTGGGAGGGATAGGGCAGCTACACTACAGAAAAGGAGTGCGGGGGGGGGGGGGATAAATGGCGATCGCAGGAGGGGTGGTGGTGGTGTTGGGACCACTACACTACAGAAAAAAGGGGGTTTATGGGTACTGGCAGACAGCTGCCAGTACCTAAGATGGTAAGAGGGGGAGGGTTAGGCAGCTGTTTGAGGGGGGGATCAGGGAGGTTGGAGGGTTAGGGGATTGTATATCCCTTTAAGATATCATCAGAATTTGGATTGTGAGGACTTGAGTTTAGGAGCACTGCTTATAGCAAATTAGAGCATTTTTATCATTACCCTATTATGCCCCTGCAGCATAGCACAGCCGTCTGCCCCATTTCTGGGATTACGACCGATCTTTAACTTTTTAGATACCAGTAATGGGAACTGCAATCTGAATGTACAGAGACAGAAATTATTTACAGAGACTTGGATTTCACAGAACATCTCTTTGAAGGATGAATATATTTTGTGTCTGTAGTAAACAATCTTTTGTCTGTGGGCAAGGTCAGCATTTACTATAATTCACATGACCTTTGCTTACACACCTGTTCTGCAACTAAAAAGAACAAACAGTGTGACGCAATGTGCGCCATATTCTAAGACGGCAAATCCTGTAGATGAATAGCTGCCCACATCCCTTCAATAGATACCCCTCCTCGTTTAGACCTATGTTTTAGTTGTAGATGTAATTTATTCCTGGTGGTTGCGTCTTGTTAGTTTTGCTTGTATACTTGATGAGATCACTTTATTGTTCACTGCAGGGTAGCTGGGCTGTGTTCCAACGCTAGACGTCCTAAATTGCAAAGACAAAGAATCGTGCAGCGGCATAGAGAGACTTCAGTAAAAGCACCGCAGCTCTCAGAGAAATCAGTCCCTATAATCAGAAACATTAGGATTTGGGCAGTGCTGTGCCACACCTTCCCCTACAGGGCATCTTTAGCTAAAATAAAGATATCTCATGGTGCAATATACTGCTATAGAGCTAATATGCAATGCTTTTATAGTGATCACATGTAATGAAACACAAGCTTAAACCAATTTAAAACCATAGCTGAAAATGTATTGGTAAAATGTATAGTCTTTTGTTAACCAATATTGTATATATTTAGTTTTGTTATAAAATCTGTATATTAATTGGATGCTGAGCTTTTTCTCTCAAACACTTCTGTAGCTGTTTGCTTGTTTATTTTTAAATGGATTCACTAGCTTGAATTATAATGATTTTATTAGATCAAATGGCCCTGCAATGGGCTAGACTACAAATTGAGCGCATAATATCGATATTTGCCCTCAACTTATAAATACCAGCGAACATAAATGTGCGCTGGTATTACAAGTGATGTGCAGTGCAAACGCGACCTCGCATTTACATTGCACGGAAGCATTTTGGCTGTGCTCACGAGAGAGCACTTCCGTAAGCTCCAATAGGAGCCTAGTTCTCATGCCGTGCGACATAGCATGAGAACTTGCGCAGGAAAGAGGCAAGTCGTGCAGAAATGGCTAGCAGATTGTAAATATATATGAATATATACATATATATATATATATATATATATATATTTAAATGTTAATTACACATATTAACACATAAATATATATGTATATAAGTGTATACATATATATTTATTGAGAACACACAGTCCCCATAGACCGCAATGTGCCATTTTGTTTTCTAACACCCCCACACCCGCCAACTTTCAGCCCTCAAAACTGCTTCTTACGGGGGGGTTTATTAAAAAATGCTACACTTTTTATTTTTTAATAAACACACCACTGTATTTTGGGACCAATTGGGGGGCATTTTTAAAATGAACCAGAGATCTGATCTCTGGTTAATTTTATGAGCGCTAATTGCTACCGCAAGCTTGCGAGTCATCAACTTACAAGGTGTCCTAATGTTGACTGGTCCTAACACTATAATACTGGGCTGAATCATTTCTGCTTTTCTCTTTACAATAGAATGAGACTCCCTTGCTTTATATGCGCTTTAAAGTGCCATGTGCATATTATTAAAGGGTCGACTGAGGTAAAACAGTGTGTGGGGAAAAAAAAGTGTAAAAAAAACCATAAGTATTTTAATAAAATTTCCAAAAAATCTTCAAAATTACTTACACTTTAGTGTTGCCAAGTGTAGCTTGCTCCATCCCCTTATCAGTGTCCTACTCCAAACCTTTTGGTATGATATAACAAAGTGTGCATGTAAAGATAATTACTTATGCAAGCAAGGGGGGAGGGGGTTGAGGAGGGACAGCAGACACTGCAAATTTTTTGTTGCCAAGAGGCTTGCTCGTTTCCCTGGGGATAATGCCACATACTTTGTGAAAGCTTCAGCATTATACTGTGCGCTGCTTTTGTAAGATGTCATCTGACTCTGCCACCTACCGTGCACGTGCACGAGTGCATTCTGCAGAAGCTATGGTCTGGATAGCACCTTCCATATATGGAAAAGCTCAGGGGGGAGCTTGCTGCAAACTAAAACTATGCCTGAATTAAAGGGGTAAAAGGAGGTTAAAACAGAAACAATTTTGCAGGTAAGCTTTAGCTGCATTATATATTTAGTAACTTATGTCAGTTCATACTGTTTTATGTCCCTTTAACCAATGGACAATGGTCAGTCTTCCTTTTTTTAATACAAATTCTAAAAGTTTGCTTTAGCACACCTTATAAAAATAGAGTTTAAAAGGACAGTCTACTCCCAAAATGCCTATTGTTTAAAAATATAGATAATCCCTTTTGTTAAAAATTCCCCAGTTTTGCACAGCCAACATGGTTATATTAATATACTTTTTTACCTCTGTGATAACCTTGTATCTAAGCTTCTTCTGACAGCCCCATAATCACATGACTTTATTTTTTATCTATTGACTTGCATTTTAAAGGGACAGTCAACACCCGCGGTAATTTAAGGCCATACCATAGATCCAGAATAGAAGATGCAGCTACACCGCATCGATGTTGATGAGCTCTAACGGTATTTGAGTAATCACCAAAAATACATAGGTTTATTCCTTGAAAATCTGGCTGCCAAACTCCCCCCACTATTACGTATAAACTTTCTTTTTAATTGAATCCTCCAATCGCAATGATATCCTCGGTCGGTTTGTGAACAGGCAGAAGATAATGCGCATGCGTATTATGAAAACAGAACCATCACCCTTTGAAAAATGAACGAGCATCTGAAAACATCAGAGAAGGGAACGAAGGAGGAGGGGGAGGAGTTTGGCAGCCAGATTTTCAAGGAATAAGCCTATCTATTTTCGATGATTACTCAAATACCGTTAGAGCTCATCATCATCGATGCTGTGTAGCTGCATCTTCTACTCCGGATCTATGGTATGGCCTTAAGTTACCGCGGGTGTTGACTGTCCCTTTAACCAGTTAGTGCCGTGTCATCCACAACTCCATTAGTGAGAGCACAATGTTATCTATATGGCACACATGAACTAGCAGTCTCCTGTTGTGAAAAGCTAATAAAAAACTGTGATAAGAGGCTGTCTGTAGTGGCTTAGAAACAACAGGCAGAAATTTAGAGGTTTAAATGTTATAATGTATATTAATATAACAATGTAGGTTTTGCAAAGCTGGGGAGTGGATAGTAATGGTGTCATCTATCTCTTTAAACAATAACAATTTTGGTGTAGACTGTCCCTTTAAGTACATCTTTGGGAGTGCTGTCAGTGAGACCAAATATTTTTAAATGCTGGAGAAATAGCCAATTTTATATTAAAAGTGGGATTTTAGACAGTCACCAATTTACAAGGTGTCCCAATGTTTACTGGCCCCAACACTACAATACTTCTCTACACTATAATCATTCCTGATTGTCTCTTTTAAATAGAATTAGACTCCCTGCCTTTTTCATAGGAACCATATCCTCAAAATTGTCATTAAAGGGACAGTCTACACAAAAAACTGTTATACATAATGCCTTTACTACCCATTCCCCAGCTTTGCACAACCAACATTGTTAGATTAATATACTTTATAACCTTTAAATCTCTAAATTTCTGCCTGTTTCAAAGGCTCTATTGACAGCCTCTTAATCACATGCTTTTGTATTTGCTTTTCACAACAGGAGACTGATAGTTCATGTGGGCCATATAGATAACAATGTGTTAACGCCCGGGAAGTTATTTAAGAGTTGGCACAACACAGTACTAAATGCAACTCACTAGATTTTTTAATAGTCACAGTCGTGATCAGGGGGATGTCGGAGGAGGCTTAGATACAAGGTAATCACAGAGGTAAAAAGTATAGTAATATAACTGTGTTGATTGTGCATAACTGGGAAATGGGTAATAAAGGGATTATCTATCTTTTAAAATAATAAAAAATTATATTGTAGACTGTGCCTTTAAAGTGAAAATCAGTTATGTTGTTGCAGTCATGTTCACCATACAGTAGTGTAGATTCATGAAGTTTTGAGTCGAAAGGAGATGACAGGCATTTGCTGAGCTTGTATCTTGCTGTTCTAAGAATGGTGTTAATCATAAAAAGTGATGGAGAGATTAGAATCTGCAAACAAACAAATAATCATGATAACAATAAATATATTGTATAGTAGAGCACTTGACAAACCTAACATTCTAATTCTGGCGTTTAACTTTACCATTGTGTGACTCCTAAAAAATGTATGGCACACTATTAAGTTTTGTTTTGTCAGCCACCAGTACAGTCCTGTTGATCGCTTATAAAAAGTTTAAATGCATATAAAATATATATTTTTTAAATTTATAATACAACTTTTTATCCTCTTTTAACGAGAAGTCTAGTAAGTGTAATGTTCACTGCTAGTGGTTCTCTTAAGGAGCCTTAAGCTAGAGGAGACAAGGGGAAGGGTATTGCACTCACATGTGCGGCCGAATAACGCACAAATATTCGTGATTAGTTTTATACAAAGTTGATGATATTTCTATGTTGACTAGCAGAGTATTTCCTCTTATAAACAATCAAAAACAAGCGCTGTGGAATCTGTTGGCGCTCTACAAATAACCAATAATAATAATAATAATAATAATAATGATGATGATGATGAAGAACAAGATTCCAATAGGCCAAAACACCTAAATATACACCAGTATGCAACAGAAGTGAGTACAAACCTGTGCAATATCACTTAAATGTCAAAGGATTCAAAATCGTATCACCTCTCAATAAATGCATTGTTGACAAGTATTTACACTTATGAACAATCAAAAACAAATTCTTCTAGAAAAAGACTATATTGAAAATACAGGGCCGCAAAGTAGAAAGTGAATACACCTGTGATCACGGACACATAAGATTGAAAACCTGTGATCATTGAAACAAAATTGAGTACACCTGTGATTTCCAATTAGCCTTATTGCATGAACATGGATGTAAAATTACCTGTAAACACCAGAGCTTTCTCAATTTTGAGCCTATGGGCTGTGTCTATCTGCGTGTCTGCATCATAGCTCCACATGGAAAAAGAATTGCCAGAGGAATTGAGAAATCTCATTGTGAGACTTCACAAAGATCGAAAAGGATACCCGAAGATCGGTGACAAACTAGTCATAGTACCACTAATCATAGCTGCAGTGTCCGTCCTCCAAATGATGCCACGGACAGTGCACTACTTGCACAATCTAGCTCTTAAAAACAGACGGACAAGTGCTTCAGACTTAGCTCAGGGGTTATTAATATAAATCTGAGTTTCTGTGAAAAGTCAGACAGTGCAAAGGTCTTTTGCATAATGTCAACCTCTATGTAAGGCGGCAAAGAAAAAAAAACTTTTTGTACTCTTTGGAACAAAACTGCAAGATTAAACATTGCTAAAGAACATGAATAGAAGCCTTATGGATATTGGGAACACACATTCTTTAGTCAGATGAGACCAAGATAAATTTGTTCGGCTCAGATTGGGTCTAGTATGTGTGGGGTGAACTTGACCAGGATTACCACAGTGAATGTATTGTCCCAACAGTGAAGCACAGGGGTGGGAGTTTCATTATATGGTGCAGCATGAGTGCAAAAGGTGTTGGGAAGATGCCATTTATAGATGGCACCATGAATGCCTGCAATATACCAAAATACTGGCTGACAAGAAGACTACCAGTTTCCAGAAACTTGTCAGAAGAGTAATATTCCAGCATGATAACGATCCAAAGCACAATCACCAAAGAAGAGAAAACGGAAAACTATAACCTGGTCAAGTATTTGCCTTGAATCCAGTTGAATACCTTTGGGGTATTTTAAAGAGAAAGATAAAGCAACACAACCTCTTCATCAAAGAGCAGCTGAATAAAATAGTTACTGAATAATGGCAGAACATCCCTCTAGAAATGTGTGCAACACTGGAATCCTCCATACTGAGGAGAATTGAGTTTGTCATAAAAAATAAAGGTGGAGATATTAAGAAGACAAGGACATTACTAGATTTATTTTAGTCATCTTTATAAAGTCATTTTTTAAAAAAAATTAATACCCATTTATTTCTGATAGGTTTCAATTGTCGTGGTTTTTTTTTCCTGGGACAGTCATGTTTTTCGGATTCCTGTCCCTGCCTCCTGTCCCTGCTTCCTGTCCCTTCTTCAGTTTAGTCTGTATTTAGTTTAATATTGTGTGCAGTGCAGTACTCCCACCACAGAGGTCACTGTGGCTTTATCTGTGGTGGTCTTTTAAAATTAAGGCTAGCAGTGTGCAGTCAGGTGAAGTCATGAGATGTAATGTATAATACCACGGAGGATAGGAGACAAGGGAGGGGTG
This sequence comes from Bombina bombina, assembly GCF_027579735.1. Classification (NCBI taxonomy): domain Eukaryota; kingdom Metazoa; phylum Chordata; class Amphibia; order Anura; family Bombinatoridae; genus Bombina; species Bombina bombina. The sequence goes on from NC_069500.1 coordinate 1,181,608,108, forward strand.
AGAAAGCAAAGCATCTCAATAATGTTTCACAATTTGGAATATGTTTAATTACCTCCATTTATATACAGAAGCTTTGCTTAGTAAGGGCTTAAAAAGACATTATAAACTAGATTTTTATTTGCATACATTTTTTTATAGATGATCCATTTATATAGCCTATATAGCTTTTTTATTTTTAAATGTATAGTTTTGCTTATTTTTAAATAAAATTGCGCTAGATTATACCTACTCCAGCTTGCTCCTGTTGTGTAAAGAGTCTTTTCATATGCAGGGGAAGGGGGAGTGTCTGCTGTTTCCCACTTTCAGTGGGTGTTCCATCTAATCTTTTTAAGAGTGCTAAATTTGGAGCTTCTAAGTAAGTTTTTAAATGGTTTTATACTGGATTTTTAGATCAGTACCTGTATATATTATTCTTTATTGTAGTGTCTATTACATGCAGTTATATGAAAATTGGTGTATACTGTCCCTTTAAGGCATTGGGCTCTTCATGTACTGGGAATAGAATTCACAGAACATACAAAAAATGTAGATTTATTGTGGCATTTATGGGTCTCTTAACCACCTGCTGCCCACAATCATTGCAGCAGCAGATATCAAAAATTAATCTTTACCTCATAAATTGCCTCCTTCTTGTGACATTTTCAATAGTGTTTTAGCAAAAGTAAAAACTAAAAAAACAAATCCTTAACATATCTATAAATATTGTTATTCATTCTAGCAGCCCCAAAACACAGTAGTTTGCCGTTTAAACACATTGAGGTAATGTCATTGGCTTTGTATCATCTATATAAACTAGGGTGCTTTGTGGTGTCCTATACAGATGCTGAAGGGTTAATAATTTAACCCTTGCTTTCTTATTTTGATACTTGCTGTAAAGGTATTCTTCCTATGTCCGTTATGTGCTTGAGAGTAAGGGAGGTGAGGAGAAGCTTGATTATTTAACCCATATTAAAGCGCTATAACAAACGCTTTTATTTGTTAGAGCAATTTTATGTTTAAGTTCTCTCTAGAGCAGCAATTCATTACCTTAAAGGGATAGGAAAGTCAAAATTAAACTTGCATTATTCAGATAGAGCAGTGTTTTTCAACCAGTGTGCTGTCATGGCACACTAGTGTGCCGTGAGAGATTCTCAGGTGTGCCGCAGCAGACTGACAAAAGTGCAGGGGAGGGTCCCTCTTTCAAATTTTGAAATATTAGGAGGTATGTGAGAAGCTCATCAGGCATCATTTACAACCATGACATTGACATTCATTCACAGATAATCATTATGATTGTTTGTGAATGAATGTCAATATGTCATGTATAGTTTGTAGGAGGCATGGCAGCACAGTACAGTGTGTATATATATATATATATATATATATATATATATATATACACATACATACATACACACACTGTATATATATCCTGTATTAGGCTACAATGTGTGATTTTGTAAAAAAATTTGGATGGTGGTGTGCCACATGATTTTTTAATGTAAAAAAGTGTGCCACGGCAAAAAAAAGGTTGCAAATCACTGAGATAGAGCATGTAATTTTAAGACACTTTTAAATTCACTTCTATTTTCAAATGTGCTTCGTTCTCTTAGTATCCCTTGTTAAAAAATGAACGCACATATCTTACATTAGTGGGAGCTGCTGCTAATTGGTGCCTGCACACATTTGTCTCTTGTGATTGGCTAAATAGATATTTTCAGCTTCCTATCAGTAGTACAATGCTGTCCCTTCAGCAATGGATAACAAGAGAATGAAGAAAATGTGATAATATAATTAAATGGGAAAGTTGTTTAAAATTGTAGGTTCTATCTGAATCATAAAAGAAAATTTTCGGGTTTACTATCCCTTTAACACATTTGGTGAGGCAATGACTAAAGATAAATGTGTGCAGCCACCAATCAACAGCTAGTTCCCATTAGTGCATTGCTGCTGCTGAGGATATGTACATATTCTTTTCAACAAATATACCTAAGAGAACAAAGCAATTTGATAATATAAGTACATTTAAAAATTACGTTATATCTGAATCATGAAAGCTTAATTTTAACGTTCCAAATGATAAATTTATACTACAAGTATGTGCTTGTTTTGGGGTTGTTTGAAATGGCTTCCTTTGAATTTTTTTCAGCTTTTGGCAACTATGTGATACAAAACTATAGACAGTAATGTATTTAGAAAGCAAATATTGTAGTTCTAAGCATTTGGAAAGTATACAAAAAGTAGACAAATACAGCAGAATTCCATAATCAAAATGTGAAAAAAGTAAATGTAATAACACTTACTCTGAACTTTAAATGGACTATAGATTTTTTTTTTTTTAAACAAATATTAAAATTTCCTTTAATTTGCCATTACGCCTGTAGCATGTGACAGCCATCATCCAATCATAGACTCATACTTATACACTGAACTCTTGCAAATGCTCAGTAGGGGCTGGTGTTGCATAACGTGTGCATATAAAAAGAATGTGCCCAATTTGATTATAGCAGTAAATTGGAAAGTCTTATACAACTGCATACTGTATCTGAATCATGAAAGTTTAATTCTGACTTTAGTGTCCCTTTAATCCAGGCACTGACAATAGGCTTGCACATATACTGATAAAGGCTTTACTTATTCCCCTGGCAGTGAAAAGCATTACATGAATTCCAAAAAAGCATCAATAAAAGTTAATGGAGATCCATGAATGAAGCAGTTTCCTTGCTATCTTCAGAAATTCTTTTTAGCAATAACTGATTTCTGTACTACTATTCTTATTAAAAAGGCAATTTTATTTTTCGTATGAAAGGAAGTATATTGCATGCCATGGGCTATATGCATCAGTGACCAAAGTAGTTAATGGAATTTATGCACACTGGTTTTCAACCTATTTCTGCCTCATGCAACTTTGACCAAACTAAACATGGTGCCAGACCAACCTCTCTGTACAAGCTGTCATATACGCACAATCCTAGCACCTTAACAGCTATTATTACCAACAACAATTTAATGAACAATCCTTTTTGTGACCATTCAGGGCTTGCACGCAAGGATCTTCTTACAATCTGTATTATTTAGCTCTGTAGTGGAACATGGGGTTTTAAAGGGGGGAAAAAATATGAGTGCATTTCAGTTTAGAAAAAAATATAATGTGATGACAAAAAATGCTTCTAAAAACTGTCACTGTTGCAGGGACTAAAAAATCTGTCACGGTTTCTGTGATAGATTTAAGTGTGCACAGAACAAACATTTTCCTGTGGACAGAACAGCAAACCACATCAAGTTTTTCTGTGGGCAGGAGAACAAAGCATATCAAGATTTTCTGTGGGCAGGAGAACAAAGCATATTTGGATATGTACTGTGGGCAGGAGAACAAACAATGTCTGTATATGTTCTGTGCACAGAAGATCAAAGCATATCTGGATATGCTCTGTGCACAGGAGCGCAAAGCATATCTGGATGTGTTCCATGTACATATAGCAGCAATAACCTTTCAATTTGACTGTTATGGCTGTTAAATATGAAATATGGAATTTGATAAAAACTGTCTTTTTTTCATGAGGTGTCGATTCCACCTCTTATCCAGTATCCATACTATTTATACAGCACTCCATAGAAAAGAGAAAAAACAGCCGCTTCAGAGCTGTGCTGTGCCATATGGCTAGTATGGCTATTGGATAAGAGGTGGAATCGTCACCCCATGAAAAAAGACTGTTTTGTGAAGGGTGGCCGGACGGGGTCATGTAATAGAATGATTACCTAAATAAATTTAATGTTTGAGTGCATTGTCCATTAGAATTCATGAATGAAGGTACCGTATATTTTATTACATAGATTCATAATATCATTTCTTGCAGGTTAAACTTTACTATCACTTTAAGTATTATTTGCTTACTGACTGACAATCACACAGCTTTGTTGGTGATCAGAGAAAAACCTCTACAACTATGAAAACAAAACTTTGTTTTATTCAGGAACATTATGGACATGATTTGATTGTCCATTTAAGACTTCTTTAGCAATGATTTTTCATTCATGATTTAGCCAGATCAAACAATGGGAAACAACTTTCCAATTTACTTCTGTTATGCAATTTGCTTTATTCTCTTGATATAATTTGCTGAAGTTGTAGCAATACACTTCTGGGAGCTAGCTGGACACAGGTGAACCACTGGCGAGGCATATGTGTGCACCAATTAGCAGATAGCTCCCAGTAGCACATTGTTGCTCCTGGGCCTACCTAGGTATTCTTTTCAGCAAAGGATGCCAGGAAAACAAAGCAAATTAAATGATAGAAGTAAATTGGAAAGTTGTTTAACCTTTTAATGCCATTATGGCATTCTATTCTGTCCTAACTGCACCAGGTTTTAGCACTGTTAGGATGGAATAGAACGTTCTAGCCGTTTGGCTGTCCTAAAGCCAACGGCGCTTCCAGGATTCGATCGTGATCTCGAGGTCTTGCCTAGCGTCATAGGGACGCCCCCCTTGCCCAATCCTATCATTGAAATCTTGTGATCGTGTGCATGATCGCAGGGTTTCAATCTGTTTTCATCTGGAACGTTGTTCCGATGTAGACAAATTAACCCTGTCATCAAAGGGTTAAAATAGTATGCTGTATCTGAATCATGGGTCTCATGTCCCATTAATGAATCTGACCCTTCTTGAAAAAAGTAGGATACCCTTGGTTTATAATAAAACAAAATTGAATACATTAATTACGTGTGCGTGTGACGTTTGTTGAAACAAATGTAGAAATACCTTTTTGTCCATTCTTCTGAATGTTTTAAATACCTTGTTCAGTTTTATTTTGTGTCATTGATCAATTGGTTTGATCATTCATTCATTATTTATTCATTCTTTACAGGGCTTTGAGAACACACATGCTTTTCATATCTGTCTCATGAGTACTCAACATAATCCTATAATATAAAAGGCCAAGTGTGTTTGTCCGAAGCTGTCATGCGCAGTAGAGACAGCACGAGGACAAACATACTTGGCCTTCAACACACTGACCTGGCATCTGGGCCGAAGGTATGTGATGGGGGTAGGGCCAGACGTGACGTGGGAAGGGCCGGGCGTTACACAGACGGGACCGGGTGTGACGTGGGCGGGGCCGTGCAGACAGAAGAGAGAAACCTCAAAAGAGGGGGGATAGAGAGAGAGAGCAAAAGAGGGGAGAGGGAGGGAGAGAGACAGTAAAAGAGAGGATATAGAGAGGGGGAGAAAGGGGAGAGAGAGCGCAAAAGAGGGGAGAGAGAGCGCAAAAAAGAGGGGGGAAAGAGAGGGGGCAGAGAGAGAACAAAAGAGGGGAGAGGAAAGCAAAAGAGAGGGGGGATAGAGAGAGCAAAAGAGAGGGGGGGATAGAGAGAGCAAAAGAGAGGGGGATAGAGAGAGCAAAAGAAAGGGGGGACAGAGAGAGCAAGAGAGAGGGGAGAAAGAGAGCAAGAGAGAGGGGACAAAGAGCGCAAAAGAGAGGGGGGAGAGAGCACAAAAGAGAGGGGGGAGAGTGCAAAAGAAAGGGGCAGAGAGATAGCAAAATAGGGGAGATAGAGAGAGCAAAAGAGAGGGAGACAGCAAAAGAGAGGGGGAGAAAGGGGAGAGAGAGAGAGCAAAAGAGGGGGGAAAGAGAGGGGGCAGAGAGAGAGAGAGAGCAAAAGAGGGGAGAGGAGAGCAAAAGAGGGGGAGAGAGAGAGCAAAAAAGAGGGGGGATAGAAAGGGCAAAAGAGAGGGGGGATAGAGAGAGCAAAAGAGAGGGGGGTGGGAGAGAGCAAAAGAGAGGGGGGATAGAGAGAGCAAAAGAGAGGGGGGATAGAGAGAGCAAAAGAGAGGGTGGATAGAGAGAGCAAAATAAAGGGGGGATAGAGAGAGCAAAATAGAGGGGGATAGAGAGAGCAAAAGAGAGGGGGGATAGAGAGAGCAAAAGAAAGGGGGAGAGAGATAGCAAAATAGGGGAGATAGAGAGAGCAAAAGAGAGGGGGAGAAAGGGGGGAGAGAGAGCACAAAAAAGAGGGGGGAAAGGGAGGGGTCAGAGAGAAGAGAGAGCAAACGAGGGGAGAGAGAGCAAAAGAGAGGGGAGAAAGAGAGCAAAAGAGAGGGTGGAAAGAGCAAAAGAGAGGGAGAGAGAGGGGGAAAGAGACAGCAAAAGAGCGGGGGAGAGAGACAGCAAAAGAGCGGGGGAGAGACACAGCAAAAGAGCAGGGGGGGAGAGACAGCAAAAGAGAGAGGGAGAGGGGGGAGAGAGCAAAATAAAGGGGGAGAGAGCAAAATAAAGGGGGAGAGAGCAAAAGAGTGGCAGGGGAGAGAGCAAAAGAGTGGCGGAAGAGAGAGAACAAAAGAGCTGGGGAGACTGGGGAGAGAGACAACAAAAGAGCGGGGGAGAGAGACAGTAAAAGAGCGGGGGAGAGAGACAGCAAAAGAGCGGGGGGGGACGGCAAAAGAGGGGGAGAAGGACAGCAAAAGAGAGGTGGGAGAGAGAGAGCAAAAGAGAGGGGAGAAAGAGAGCAAAAGAGGGGGGATAGAGCAAAAGAGGGGGGAAAGAGAGAGCAAAAGAGGGGGGAAAGAGAGAGAAAAGGAGAGGGGAGAAAGAGAGCAAAAGAAAGGGGAGGGAGAGAGCAAAAGAGGGGCGATAAAGAGAGCAAAAGAGGGGGAAGAGAGAGAGCAAAAGAAAGGGGGGATAGAGAGAGAGCAAGGGGTGGAACCACTGTACTGCCAAAAATGGCCAGTGTACACAGGCTTTAGGACTAGTTTACAATAAAATGTGTATAAAAATAATGCTGATAAAAACAACTGTATCATTTTATATTGAAAACATTTTCAAATCCATAGAATGTTCCCTAAACCTGTAATGTGCAATCAAACTCTGAAGGTCCAATTTGTTCTAAACTTAATGAGACATTTTACTCAAAAATATTCTTATCCTCCTCATGAACAACCAACATTTAAAAATGTTGTACAGGCTTCATAGATTTAAAGGGACAGTCAAGTCCAAAAAAAAGTTCATGATTCAAATAGGGCATGTAATTTTAAACAACTTTCCAATGTACTTTTATCACAAATGTTGCTTTGTTCTCTTGGTATTCTTAGTTGAAAGCTAATCCTTGGAGGTTCATATGCTAATTTCTTAGACATTGAAGGCCGCCTCAATCTAAATGCATTTTAATAGTTTTTCACCACTAGAGGGCATTAGTTCATGTGTTTCATATAGATAACATTGAGCTCATGCACATGAATTTACCATGTAGTCAGCTCTGATTGGCTAAAATGCAAGTCTGTCAAAAGAACTGAAATAAGGGGGCAGTCTGCTGAGGCTTAGATACAAGGTAATTACAGAGGTAAAACGTGTATAATTTTAACTGTTGGTAATGCAAAACTGGGGAATTGGTAATTAAGGGATTATCTATCTTTTAAAACAACACAAATTCTGGTGTTGACTGTCCCTTTAAGTTAAAACTAATGCAGAAGCATCAGTTTTGTTTAATGCTTTTGGCTTATACTTTCTGCTATAGGTCGTTTGCTGGAAGTTACAAATGGAAGTGATACTGCTGTCCGGTTTAAATGCCACTCTTTCATGTGATTTGTATATATTGTTTGAGTACATCATCTCTATGAACTGGAAGTAGCTGCAGTAACAACTGAATGTAATCTGGCCTATTTACCATTATCAATAGTGTTGGGAGAAACTGTAGACAGGGACAGGAACTGGGTATTCATTTTCACTATGATGGGCCATTTTCAGGGTTTTGGTTTGGTTTATGCTTTTTTTTTGTCTCTTAGATTCTCACAATATTTTCAATGCCCTAAAAGGTTCCCATGGCTGAATTAGTTTAGCAAACACTGTATTAGATTGTATAAAACAACGTTCGTGACTCTGCATGATCATCACGTAAAATGTACAAAAACTTAATGATGCATAAAAGAGGAATTGTGGGTAAGTTTGTACAATTCATTTAAATCTTGCTCTTCCTTTGCAGGTGATGTGTCGCCTATCAGCATGTCACCAATCAGCCAGTCACAGTTCATTCCTCTCGGGGAAATCTTATGCTTGGCCATCTCCGCTATGAATTCTGCAAGAAAACCTGTCACGCAAGAAGCACTAATGGAGCACTTGACAACCTGCTTTCCAGGTAACAAAAGGCCATAAAAGGGTGTTAACACTTCTTCCTTTATCTCCTTTGTGAAAAGTGCAATCTATAGTTCAGCATTTCAGGCCCTGCATATATTTGCCTTTGTTACTTCGGTTTTCTTCTTCAAGTAATCTTGATGGAGCTTTAAAAGGGACAGTAAAAACGTTAAGATTTTGATATACAATATGTGTGGAGTAAAACAACTTTGCACTATACGTTTAATATTTATTTTGGCCCCTTCTACTGTAATGCAAGTCTGAAAATAAGAGTTTTCCAATTGTGACAGCTGGGATAGAACATGACAGGCTTCACAAGGTTAAAGGGCATAAAACCCAACATTGTCTTTCATGATTCATATAGAGCATAAGATTTCAAACAACAAGCTCGGGAGTGTGCACGTATCTGCAGCACTATATGGCAGCAGTTTTGCAACAATGTTATTATTATTATTATTATCATCAGGTATTTGTAAAGCGCCAACAGGTTCCGCAGCGCTATTGTTATACATTAGCAAGAGCACTAGATGGCAGCACTATTTCCTGTAATGTAGTGCTTCAGGCATGTGTCTGCTACCAATCTAGATATCTCTTCAACAAAGAATAACATGAGAACAAATTTGATAATAGACGTAAACTTTAAACTTTTTAAAATTGTGTTCGCTATCTGAATAATGAAAGAACAATTTGGGGTTTTATGTCCCTTTAACTCTGCTACAAATCTGTCCCTAATTGACTTACAAAGAGATCATCAGATAAAGAGCTGCAAAACAATGAAGATTTTGCTAACGTTATGACTGCCGCTAGCATTGTCTACTCTAGTAACAAAACTTGATTGGCTCTACAAATAGGGCAAGTGGTGGGTGGAGTTTGGGTATTAAAACAATTGCAGCAAACACGATTTTAACTCATTCAAAAGATTTTCAAACTCACACTCTATGTTAATATATTGCAACACTGCAGAAAAAGCTTGTAATTAGGTGTTTACTGTACCTTTTAATGTCAAGGGGGCTTGGAATATCCTTTTAAAGAGCTGTGTTTTTCATAAGCTTAAAACATATTTCTGTGAAAACAGCAACCATCCTTCTACTACTGCTCTCCAAATGTGCGTCAGTATGCATTACCGCAGGCTGTGGCTGGGGATTATGTACAGGCCCACTATAAAGCAGCAGGGATGTGCACTCTCACTTCCATATCGTCTGCCAGGGTGCTAGGGGATATTGATAATAGTAATGAAAGAGACTTGCACTCGCTGGTACTTTTCAACAAATCTTTACTGTGACCGTGTATCATTTCGGGGATAATGTATTCCCTTCCTTACAGTGTGTGTGTGTGTGTATGTGTATATATATGTGTGTGTGTATATATATATATATATATATATATAACAACAAGAGCAGGGAAAGCGTTGGTGATCAGAATGAAAAAATAGTTATGGTATTATTTAAAAAAAAATATATATATATACGTATATAAGTGAAAAGCTGTTTAATCCAAGCATCAATAAATGCTATTCAAATGTACAGTCCAGAATATTAAATCCCAGAGTAAAGAACGATCATCTCACACCCAGCTGGATGTACACTTACTTGAGAAAAGCTCAATCCTTATGAGGTAAGTTGTACGCAACGATCTGGCCCTCCCAGAGTATGGTTAGTGATGTCAACAGGACTCCACCTCCTTGAATCTGTATCTCACTGGTATTAGAAACTTTCTCTCTCTGGCTGGATCCAGTATTGGGACTGTGTTGATTTTAGAGACTGCATTTTTACTTTTTGTTTCCTACTCATTTTGTGAAAAACTGCCTGTATATACCTCATAACTTTGAGGTTAAATATTGTGAGTGTGACACTTTATTCTTTTAGCTGATTTTTACTTTATTAAACGGTGTTATGCTATGATGGTCTCTTTGCTTGTACTTCTGTCTCCCCATCTGTGATAACATTTTCCTGATATAAGGAGCTTTGAGAGGAAGTTTCTAATGCCAGTGGGATACAGATTCAATAATTATATATGTATATTTCTCTTGTTAAGTGTATCCAGTCCACGGATCATCCATTACTTATGGGATATTAACTCCTCCCAACAGGAAGTGCAAGAGGATTCACCCAGCAGAGCTGCTATATAGCTCCTCCCCTAACTGCCATTACCAGTCATTCTCTTGCACCCAACGAATAGATAGGATGTGTGAGAGGACTGTGGTGATTATACTTAGTTTCATACCTTCAATCAAAAGTTTGTTATTTTATAATAGCACCGGAGTGTGTTATTCCTTCTCTGGTAGAATTTGAAGAAGAATCTACCTGAGTTTTTCTATGATTTTAGCCGGAGTAGTTAAGATCATATTGCTGTTTCTCGGCCATCTGAGGAGAGGTAAACTTCAGATCAGGGGACAGCGGGCAGATTAATCTGCAAAGAGGTATGTAGCAGCTTATTATTTTCTGACAATGGAATTGATGAGAAAATTCTGCCATACCGATATAATGTAAACTCAGCCTTAAATGCAGTAGCAGCAACTGGTATCAGGCTGTCATGTATGTATATTTTACACTTCAGTATTCTGGGGAATGGCACTTCACTGGAATTATACTGTATGCATAAAACTTTAGCCTAATTTGCAGGGACTAGCAACAGGCTTTTTAATAACACTCAATTTATTAATGTTAAACGTTTTTTGCTGGCATGTAAAATCGTTTAATTTTCTGAGGTACTGGGTGAAAAAATGTTTTGGGCACTATTTTTTTCCACTTGGCAGTCGTTTTATTTAATTTATGACAGTTTACTGATCTTTCTTTTCTGCTATCAGGGTTAGTTATCCTTTGCTAATGGGAGCAATCCTTTGCTAAAATTGTGTTTTTTACAAAGATTTGATGCTATAACTTTTCAGTTTATTAATTTTCAACTGTCATAACTTTTTCTGTGCTTCTTATAGGCACAGTACGTTTTCATATTATAGTAAATTACTTGAAAAGTATTTCCAAGTTGCTAGTTTATTTGCTAGTGTTTTAAACATGTCTGATTCAGAGGAAGATATCTGTGCTATATGTGCTAAAGCCAAAGTGGAGCCCAATAGAAATTTATGTACTAACTGTATTGATGCTACTTTAAATAAAAGTCAATCTGTACAAATTGAACATATTTCACCAAACAACGAGGGGAGAGTTATGCCGACTAACTCGCCTCACGTGTCAGTACCTGCATCTCCCGCTCGGGAGGTGCGTGATATTGTAGCGCCGAGTACATCTGGGCGGCCATTACAAATCACATTACAGGATATGGCTACTGTTATGACTGAAGTTTTGGCTAAATTACCAGAACTAAGAGGTAAGCGTGATCACTCTGGGGTGAGAACAGAGTGCGCTGATAATATTAGGGCCATGTCAGACACTGCGTCACAATTTGCAGAACATGAGGACGGAGAGCTTCATTCTGCGGGTGACGGTTCTGATCCAAACAAACTGGATTCAGATATTTCAAATTTTAAATTTAAGCTGGAAAACCTCCGTGTATTACTAGGGGAGGTGTTAGCGGCTCTGAATGATTGTAACACAGTTGCAATACCAGAGAAAATGTGTAGGTTGGATAAATATTTTGCGGTACCGGCGAGTACTGACGTTTTTCCTATACCTAAGAGACTTACTGAAATTGTTACTAAGGAGTGGGATAGACCCGGTGTGCCGTTCTCACCCCCTCCGATATTTAGAAAGATGTTTCCAATAGACGCCACCACACGGGACTTATGGCAAACGGTCCCTAAGGTGGAGGGAGCAGTTTCTACTTTAGCTAAGCGTACCACTATCCCGGGGGAGGATAGCTGTGCCTTTTCAGATCCAATGGATAAAAAGTTAGAGGGTTACCTTAAGAAAATGTTTGTTCAACAAGGTTTTATATTGCAACCTCTTGCATGCATTGCGCCTGTCACGGCTGCAGCAGCATTTTGGTTTGAGTCTCTGGAAGAGACACTTGAATCAGCTCCATTAGATGAGATTACACACAAGCTTAAAGCCCTTAAGTTAGCTAACTCATTTATTTCAGATGCCGTAGTACATTTAACTAAACTTACGGCTAAGAATTCCGGATTCGCCATTCAGGCACGCAGAGCACTGTGGCTAAAATCCTGGTCAGCTGACGTTACTTCTAAATCTAAATTGCTTAATATACCTTTCTCCAACATAGGTGTGTCCGGTCCACGGCGTCATCCTTACTTGTGGGATATTCTCTTCCCCAACAGGAAATGGCAAAGAGCCCAGCAAAGCTGGTCACATGATCCCTCCTAGGCTCCGCCTACCCCAGTCATTCTCTTTGCCGTTGTACAGGCAACATCTCCACGGAGATGGCTTAGAGTTTTTTAGTGTTTAACTGTAGTTTTTATTATTCAATCAAGAGTTTGTTATTTTAAAATAGTGCTGGTATGTACTATTTACTCTGAAACAGAAAAGAGATGAAGATTTCTGTTTGTAAGAGGAAAATGATTTTAGCAACCGTTACTAAAATCCATGGCTGTTCCACACAGGACTGTTGAGAGGAATTAACTTCAGTTGGGGGAACAGTGAGCAGTCTTTTGCTGCTTGAGGTATGACACATTCTAACAAGACGATGTAATGCTGGAAGCTGTCATTTTCCCTATGGGATCCGGTAAGCCATTTTTATTCAGACAGTAAATAAGGGCTTCACAAGGGCTTATTAAGACTGTAGACATTTTCTGGGCTAAATCGATTCATATATACACATATTTAGCCTTGAGGAATCATTTAATCTGGGTATTTTTGTAAAATAATATCGGCAGGCACTGTTTTAGACACCTTATTCTCTAGGGGCTTTCCCTAATCTTAGGCAGAGCCTCATTTTCGCGCCGGTATTGCGCACTTGTTTTTGAGAAGCATGACATGCAGTCGCATGTGTGAGGAGCTCTGATACATAGAAAAGACTTTCTGAAGGCGTCATTTGGTATCGTATTCCCCTTTGGGCTTGGTTGGGTCTCAGCAAAGCAGATACCAGGGACTGTAAAGGGGTTAAATGTAAAAACGGCTCCGGTTCCGTTATTTTAAGAGAAATTTTGGTGAATTTTGAACAATTCCTTCATACTTTTTCGCAATTGCAGTAATAAAGTGTGTTCAGTTTAAAATTTAAAGTGACAGTAACGGTTTTATTTTAAAACGTTTTTTGTACTTTGTTATCAAGTTTATGCCTGTTTAACATGTCTGAACTACCAGATAGACTGTGTTCTGAATGTGGGGAAGCCAAGGTTCCTTCTCATTTAAATAGATGTGATTTATGTGACACTGAAAATGATGCCCAAGATGATTCCTCAAGTGAGGGGAGTAAGCATGGTACTGCATCATTCCCTCCTTCGTCTACACCAGTCTTGCCCACTCAGGAGGCCCCTAGTACATCTAGCGCGCCAATACTCCTTACTATGCAACAATTAACGGCTGTAATGGATAATTCTATCAAAAACATTTTAGCCAAAATGCCCACTTATCAGCGTAAGCGCGACTGCTCTGTTTTAGATACTGAAGAGCATGAGGACGCTGATGATAATGGTTCTGAAATGCCCCTACACCAGTCTGAGGGGGCCAGGGAGGTTTTGTCTGAGGGAGAAATTTCAGATTCAGGGAAAATTTCTCAACAAGCGGAACCCGATGTGATTACATTTAAATTTAAGTTGGAACATCTCCGCGCTCTGCTTAAGGAGGTATTATCCACTCTGGATGATTGTGAGAATTTGATCATCCCAGAGAAACTATGTAAAATGGACAAGTTCCTAGAGGTCCCGGGGCTCCCAGAAGCTTTTCCTATACCCAAGCGGGTGGCGGACATTGTAAATAAAGAATGGGAAAGGCCCGGTATACCTTTCGTCCCTCCCCCCATATTTAAAAAATTGTTTCCTATGGTCGACCCCAGAAAGGACTTATGGCAGACAGTCCCCAAGGTCGAGGGAGCGGTTTCTACTTTAAACAAACGCACCACTATACCCATAGAAGATAGTTGTGCTTTCAAAGATCCTATGGATAAAAAATTAGAAGGTTTGCTTAAAAAGATGTTTGTTCAGCAAGGTTACCTTCTACAACCAATTTCATGCATTGTCCCTGTCACTACAGCCGCGTGTTTCTGGTTCGATGAGCTAGTAAAGGCGATCGATAGTGATTCTCCTCCTTATGAGGAGATTATGGACAGAATCCGTGCTCTCAAATTGGCTAATTCTTTCACCCTAGACGCCACTTTGCAATTGGCTAGGTTAGCGGCGAAAAATTCTGGGTTTGCTATTGTGGCGCGCAGAGCGCTTTGGTTGAAATCTTGGTCAGCGGATGCGTCTTCCAAGAACAAACTACTTAACATTCCTTTCAAGGGGAAAACGCTGTTTGGCCCTGACTTGAAAGAGATTATCTCTGATATCACTGGGGGTAAGGGCCACGCCCTTCCTCAGGATAGGTCTTTCAAGGCCAAAAATAAACCTAATTTTCGTCCCTTTCGTAGGAACGGACCAGCCCCAAGTGCTACGTCCTCTAAGCAAGAGGGTAATACTTCTCAAGCCAAGCCAGCCTGGAGACCAATGCAAGGCTGGAACAAGGGAAAGCAGGCCAAGAAACCTGCCACTGCTACCAAGACAGCATGAAATGTTGGCCCCCGATCCGGGACCGGATCTGGTGGGGGGCAGACTCTCTCTCTTCGCTCAGGCTTGGGCAAGAGATGTTCTGGATCCTTGGGCGCTAGAAATAGTCTCCCAAGGTTATCTTCTGGAATTCAAGGGGCTTCCCCCAAGGGGGAGGTTCCACAGGTCTCAATTGTCTTCAGACCACATAAAGAGACAGGCATTCTTACATTGTGTAGAAGACCTGTTAAAAATGGGAGTGATTCATCCTGTTCCATTAGGAGAACAAGGGATGGGGTTCTACTCCAATCTGTTCATAGTTCCCAAAAAAGAGGGAACGTTCAGACCAATCTTAGATCTCAAGATCTTAAACAAGTTTCTCAAGGTTCCATCGTTCAAAATGGAAACCATTCGAACAATTCTTCCTTCCATCCAGGAAGGTCAATTCATGACCACGGTGGATTTAAAGGATGCGTATCTACATATTCCTATCCACAAGGAACATCATCGGTTCCTAAGGTTCGCATTCCTGGACAAGCATTACCAGTTCGTGGCGCTTCCTTTCGGATTAGCCACTGCTCCAAGGATTTTCACAAAGGTACTAGGGTCCCTTCTAGCGGTACTAAGACCAAGGGGCATTGCAGTAGTTCCTTACTTGGACGACATTCTGATTCAAGCGTCGTCCCTTCCTCAAGCAAAGGCTCACACGGACATAGTCCTGGCCTTTCTCAGATCTCACGGATGGAAAGTGAACGTGGAAAAGAGTTCTCTATCTCCGTCGACAAGGGTTCCCTTCTTGGGAACAATAATAGACTCCTTAGAAATGAGGATTTTTCTGACAGAGGCCAGAAAAACAAAACTTCCAAACTCTTGTCAAACACTTCATTCCGTTCCTCTTCCTTCCATAGCGCAGTGCATGGAAGTAATAGGTTTGATGGTAGCGGCAATGGACATAGTTCCTTTTGCGCGCATTCATCTAAGACCATTACAACTGTGCATGCTCAGTCAGTGGAATGGGGACTATACAGACTTGTCTCCGAAGATACAAGTAAATCAGAGGACCAGAGACTCACTCCGTTGGTGGCTGTCCCTGGACAACCTGTCACAAGGGATGACCTTCCGCAGACCAGAGTGGGTCATTGTCACGACCGACGCCAGTCTGATGGGCTGGGGCGCGGTCTGGGGACCCCTGAAAGCTCAGGGTCTTTGGTCTCGGGAAGAATCTCTTCTACCGATAAATATTCTGGAACTGAGAGCGATATTCAATGCTCTCAAGGCTTGGCCTCAGCTAGCAAAGGCCAAGTTCATACGGTTTCAATCAGACAACATGACGACTGTTGCGTACATCAACCATCAGGGGGGAACAAGGAGTTCCCTGGCGATGGAAGAAGTGACCAAAATCATTCAATGGGCGGAGACTCACTCCTGCCACCTGTCTGCAATCCACATCCCAGGAGTGGAAAATTGGGAAGCGGATTTTCTGAGTCGTCAGACATTACATCCGGGGGAGTGGGAACTCCATCCGGAAATCTTTGCCCAAATTACATTCCCGCCGTTTCCTCTCATCCCCAGGCTGGTAGCCAGGATCAATCAGGAGAGGGCGTCGGTGATCTTGATAGCTCCTGCGTGGCCACGCAGGACTTGGTATGCAGATCTGGTGAATATGTCATCGGCTCCACCATGGAGGCTACCTTTGAGACGAGACCTTCTTGTTCAAGGTCCGTTCGAACATCCGAATCTGGTCTCACTCCAGCTGACTGCTTGGAGATTGAACGCTTGATCTTATCAAAACGAGGGTTCTCAGATTCTGTTATTGATACTCTTGTTCAGGCCAGAAAGCCTGTAACTAGAATAATTTACCACAAAATATGGAAAAAATATTTCTGTTGGTGTGAATCTAAAGGATTCCCTTGGGACAAGGTAAAGATTCCTAAGTTTCTATCCTTTCTTCAAGAAGGATTGGAGAAAGGATTATCTGCAAGTTCCTTGAAGGGACAGATTTCTGCCTTGTCTGTGTTACTTCACAAAAAGCTGGCAGCTGTGCCAGATGTTCAAGCCTTTGTTCAGGCTCTGGTTAGAATCAAGCCTGTTTACAAACCTTTGACTCCTCCTTGGAGTCTCAACTTAGTTCTTTCAGTTCTTCAGGGGGTTCCGTTTGAACCCTTACATTCCGTTGATATTAAGTTATTATCTTGGAAAGTTTTGTTTTTGGTTGCAATTTCTTCTGCTAGAAGAGTTTCAGAATTATCTGCTCTGCAGTGTTCTCCTTATCTGGTGTTCCATGCAGATAAGGTGGTTTTACGTACTAAACCTGGTTTTCTTCCAAAAGTTGTTTCTAACAAAAACATTAACCAGGAGATAGTCGTGCCTTCTTTGTGTCCGAAACCAGTTTCGAAGAAGGAACGTTTGTTGCACAATTTGGATGTTGTTCGCGCTCTAAAATTCTATTTAGATGCTACAAAGGATTTTAGACAAACATCTTCCTTGTTTGTTGTTTATTCTGGTAAAAGGAGAGGTCAAAAAGCAACTTCTACCTCTCTCTCTTTTTGGATTAAAAGCATCATCAGATTGGCTTATGTGACTGCCGGACGGCAGCCTCCTGAAAGAATCACAGCTCATTCCACTAGGGCTGTGGCTTCCACATGGGCCTTCAAGAACGAGGCTTCTGTTGATCAGATATGTAGGGCAGCGACTTGGTCTTCACTGCACACTTTTACCAAATTTTACAAGTTTGATACTTTTGCTTCTTCTGAGGCTATTTTTGGGAGAAAGGTTTTGCAAGCCATGGTGCCTTCCATTTAGGTGACCTGATTTGCTCCCTCCCTTCATCCGTGTCCTAAAGCTTTGGTATTGGTTCCCACAAGTAAGGATGACGCCGTGGACCGGACACACCTATGTTGGAGAAAACAGAATTTATGTTTACCTGATAAATTACTTTCTCCAACGGTGTGTCCGGTCCACGGCCCGCCCTGGTTTTTTAATCAGGTCTGATAATTTATTTTCTTTAACTACAGTCACCACGGTATCATATGGTTTCTCCTATGCAAATATTCCTCCTTAACGTCGGTCGAATGACTGGGGTAGGCGGAGCCTAGGAGGGATCATGTGACCAGCTTTGCTGGGCTCTTTGCCATTTCCTGTTGGGGAAGAGAATATCCCACAAGTAAGGATGACGCCGTGGACCGGACACACCGTTGGAGAAAGTAATTTATCAGATAAACATAAATTCTGTTTTCAAAGGGCAGACCTTATTCGGGCCCGGGTTGAAAGAAATTATCGCTGACATTACAGGAGGTAAAGGCCATGCCCTGCCTCAAGACAGAGCCAAACCTAAGGCTAGACAGTCTAATTTTCGTTCCTTTCGTAATTTCAAAGCAGGAGCAGCATCAACTTCCTCTGCACCAAAACAGGAAGGAGCTGTTGCTCGCTACAGACAAGGCTGGAGACCTAACCAGCCCTGGAACAAGGGCAAGCAGGCCAGGAAACCTGCTGCTGCCCCTAAGACAGCATGAATCGAGGGCCCCCGATCCGGGAACGGATCTAGTGGGGGGCAGACTTTCTCTCTTCGCCCAGGCTTGGGCAAGAGATGTCCAGGATCCCTGGGCGTTAGAGATCATATCTCAGGGATACCTTCTAGACTTCAAATTCTCTCCCCCAAGAGGGAGATTTCATCTGTCAAGGTTCTCAACAAACCAAATAAAGAAAGAGGCGTTTCTACGCTGCGTGGGAGTGATCCATCCGGTTCCGCGGTCGGAACAAGGACAAGGGTTTTACTCAAATCTGTTTGTGGTTCCCAAAAAAGAGGGAACTTTCAGGCCAATCTTGGATTTAAAGATCCTAAACAAATTCCTAAGAGTTCCATCGTTCAAAATGGAAACTCTTCGGACAATTTTACCCATGATCCAAAAGGGTCAGTACATGACCACAGTGGATTTAAAGGATGCTTACCTTCACATACCGATTCACAAAGATCATTACCGGTATCTAAGGTTTGCCTTTCTAGACAGGCATTACCAGTTTGTAGCTCTTCCATTCGGATTGGCTACGGCTCCGAGAATCTTCACAAAGGTTCTGGGTGCTCTTCTGGCGGTACTAAGACCGCGAGGAATTGCGGTAGCTCCGTACCTAGACGACATTCTGATACAAGCTTCAAGCTTTCAAACTGCCAAGTCTCATACAGAGTTAGTACTGGCATTTCTAAGGTCACATGGATGGAAGGTGAACGAAAAGAAGAGTTCTCTCTTTCCACTCACAAGAGTTCCCTTCTTGGGGACTCTTATAGATTCTGTAGAAATGAAGATTTACCTGACAGAAGACAGGTTAACAAAGCTTCAAAATGCATGCCGTGTCCTTCATTCCTTTCAACACCCGTCAGTAGCTCAATGCATGGAGGTGATCGGCTTAATGGTAGCAGCAATGGACATAGTACCCTTTGCACGCCTACATCTCAGACCGCTGCAATTGTGCATGCTAAGTCAGTGGAATGGGGATTACTCAGACTTGTCCCCTACTCTGAATCTGGATCAAGAGACCAGAAATTCTCTTCTATGGTGGCTTTCTCGGCCACATCTGTCCAGGGGGATGCCATTCAGCAGGCCGGACTGGACAATTGTAACAACAGACGCCAGCCTACTAGGTTGGGGCGCTGTCTGGAATTCTCTGAAGGCTCAGGGACAATGGAATCAGGAGGAGAGTCTCCTACCAATAAACATTCTGGAATTGAGAGCAGTTCTCAATGCCCTTCTGGCTTGGCCCCAGTTAACAACTCGGGGGTTCATCAGGTTTCAGTCGGACAACATCACGACTGTAGCTTACATCAACCATCAGGGAGGGACAAGAAGCTCCCTAGCAATGATGGAAGTATCAAAGATAATTCGCTGGGCAGAGTCTCACTCTTGCCACCTGTCAGCAATCCACATCCCGGGAGTGGAGAACTGGGAGGCGGATTTCTTAAGTCGTCAGACTTTTCATCCGGGGGAGTGGGAACTTCATCCGGAGGTCTTTGCCCAAATACTTCGACGTTGGGGCAAACCAGAGATAGATCTCATGGCGTCTCGACAGAACGCCAAGCTTCCTCGTTACGGGTCCAGATCCAGGGATCCGGGAGCGGTTCTGATAGATGCTTTGACAGCACCTTGGACCTTCAGGATGGCTTATGTGTTTCCACCCTTCCCGATGCTTCCTCGATTGATTGCCAGAATCAAACAGGAGAGAGCATCAGTGATTCTAATAGCGCCTGCATGGCCACGCAGGACTTGGTATGCAGATCTAGTGGACATGTCATCCTGTCCACCTTGGTCGCTACCTCTGAAACAGGACCTTCTGATCCAGGGTCCCTTCAAACATCAAAATCTAATTTCTCTGAAGCTGACTGCTTGGAAATTGAACGCTTGATTTTATCAAAACGTGGTTTTTCTGAGTCAGTTATTGATACCTTAATACAGGCTAGGAAGCCTGTTACCAGAAAGATTTACCATAAGATATGGCGCAAATACTTATATTGGTGCGAATCCAAGAGTTACTCATGGAGTAAGGTTAGGATTCCGAGGATATTGTCTTTTCTACAAGAAGGTTTAGAAAAGGGTTTATCCGCTAGTTCCTTAAAGGGACAGATTTCAGCTCTGTCCATTCTTTTACACAAACGTCTGTCAGAAGTTCCGGACGTTCAAGCTTTTTGTCAGGCTTTAGCTAGGATCAAGCCTGTGTTTAAAACTGTTGCTCCACCATGGAGTTTGAATTTAGTTCTTAATGTTTTACAGGGGGTTCCGTTTGAACCCCTTCATTCCATTGATATCAAGTTGTTATCTTGGAAAGTTCTGTTTTTAATGGCGATTTCCTCGGCTCAAAGAGTCTCTGAGTTATCTGCCTTACATTGTGATTCTCCTTATCTGATTTTTCATTCAGACAAGGTAGTTCTGCGTACTAAACCTGGGTTCCTACCTAAGGTGGTCACTAACAGGAATATCAATCAAGAGATTGTGGTTCCATCTTTGTGTCCTAATCCTTCTTCAAAAAAGGAACGTCTGCTACACAATCTAGATGTAGTCCGTGCCCTGAAATTTTATCTACAGGCAACTAAGGATTTTCGACAAACGTCTTCCCTGTTTGTCGTTTATTCTGGTCAGAGGAGAGGTCAAAAAGCTTCGGCTACCTCTCTCTCCTTTTGGCTTCGTAGCATAATACGGTTAGCCTATGAGACTGCTGGACAGCAGCCTCCTGAAAGAATTACAGCACATTCTACTAGAGCTGTGGCTTCCACTTGGGCCTTTAAGAATGAGGCTTCTGTTGAACAGATTTGCAAGGCTGCAACTTGGTCTTCTCTTCATACTTTTTCCAAATTTTACAAATTTGACACTTTTGCTTCTTCGGAGGCTGTTTTTGGGAGAAAGGTTCTTCAGGCAGTGGTTCCTTCCGTATAAAGAGCCTGCCTGTCCCTCCCGTCATCCGTGTACTTTAGCTTTGGTATTGGTATCCCATAAGTAATGGATGATCCGTGGACTGGATACACTTAACAAGAGAAAACATAATTTATGCTTACCTGATAAATTTATTTCTCTTGTAGTGTATCCAGTCCACGGCCCGCCCTGTCACTTTAAGGCAGGTAATTTTTCCATTAAACTACAGTCACCACTGCACCCTATGGTTTTCCTTTCTCTGCATGTTTTCGGTCGAATGACTGGTAATGGCAGTTAGGGGAGGAGCTATATAGCAGCTCTGCTGGGTGAATCCTCTTGCACTTCCTGTTGGGGAGGAGTTAATATCCCATAAGTAATGGATGATCCGTGGACTGGATACACTACAAGAGAAATAAATTTATCAGGTAAGCATAAATTATGTTTTTTTAATAATATACCATTACTATTTTTACATTCTGATCACTAACGTTTTCCCTGCTCTTGTTGTTCTACATTTCTTTTATAGAGGGATTTGAGGATCCCCTCTGACCCTAGGGATATAGCGGTTTGTGGTATCTTTTTGCATGCATACATCTCTGTGGAGTTGGTTCACATAAATATTGTATACCCACCCATATTCTGTCTGCACCCCCCAAAATCGCGCTAGCAGGGCTTGTCAGGACTTGTTCATGTGTGTGTGTGTGTGTATATGTTTATGTATATATAATATATGTGTGTGTATATATGTATATGTGTGTGTATATATATATATATATATATTTTCAGAGAATATGAATGATATCGCAAAAACTTTTCTTTCACTCATGGTTAGTGTTTGGCTGAAGCCATTTGTTATCAATCAACTGTGTTTACTCTTTTTAAATCATAATAACAACAGAAACTACCCAAATGACCCTGATCAAAAGTTTATATACCCTGGTGTTTTTGGCCTGATAACATGCAAGGGGTTTGAATGGCTATTAAAGATAACCATCCTCACCTGTAATCTGTTTTCTTGTAATTAGTGTGTTTGTATAAAAGGTCAATGAGTTTCTGGACTCCTGACAGACCCTTGCATCTTTTCATCCAGTGCTGCACTGTTGTTTCTGGATTCTGAGTCATGGGGAAAGAAAAAGAATTGTCAAAGGATCTGTGGAAAAAAGGTAGTTGAACTGTATAAAACAGGAAAGGGATATAAAAAGATATCCAAGGAATTGAGAATGCAAATCAGCAGCGTTCAAACTCTAATCAAGAAGTGGAAAATGAGGCGTTCTATTCGATAACATGCTGCATTCATCTTCCCATCAATTCTGACCAAATTTCCTGTGCCTTTGTTGCTCACACATCCCCAAAACATCAGCGATCCACCTCTGTGTTTCACAGTAGGAATGGTGTTCCTTTCATCATAGGCCTTGTTGACTCCTCTCCAAATGTATAGTTTATGGTTGTGGCCAAAAAGCTCAATTTTGGTCTCATCACTCCAAATGACTTTGTGCCAGATGGTATGAGACTTGTCTCTGTGCTGTTTGGCGTATTGTAAGCAGGATACTTTGTGGCATTTGCGTAGTAATGGCTTTCTTCTGGCGACTCGACCATGCAGCCCATCTTTCTTCAAGTGCCTCCTTAATTGTGCATCTTGAAACAGCCACACCACATGTCCTGTATTTCACCTGAAGTTATTTGTGGGTTTGTCTTTGCATCCCGAACAATTTTCCTGACAGTTGTGGCTGAAATTTTAGTTGGTCTACCTGACCGTGGTTTGGTTTCAACAGAACCCCTCATTTTCTACTTCTTGATTAGAGTTTGAACACTGCTGATTTGCATTCTCAATTCCTTGGATATCTTTTTATATCCCTTTCCTGTTTTATACAGTTCAACTACCTTTTCCCGCTGATCCTTTGACAATTCTTTTACTTTCCCCATGACTCAGAATCCAGAATCGTCAGTGCAGCACTGGATGAAAGATGCAAGGGTCTGTCAAGAGTCCAGAAACTCATTGACCTTTTATACACACACACACTACTTACAAGAAAGCAGATCACAGGTGAGGATGGTTACCTTTAATAGCCATTCAAACCCCTTTGTGTCAAATTGTGTGCATGTTATCAGGCCAAAATCACCAGGGTGTGTAAACTTTTGATCAGGGTCATTTGGGTAGTTTCTGTTGTCATTATGATTTAAAAAGAGTAAACACAGTTGATTGATAATAAATGGCTCCAGCCAAACACTAACCATGAGTGAAAGAAGCTTTTGAGTTATCACATTCTCTGAAAAATGGCCAAGAAATCATAAATTTGGCCAGGGTATGTAAATGTGTGTGTGTGTGTGTATGTATATATATATATATATATCTCAAAATAACAGGAGTATTGCATTGAACAATAATTTAATCTATTTCATGCATCAATCAAGCTTAAAATTAACTTTCTTTCATGTAATTAGCAAGAGTCCATGAGCTAGTGACGTATGGGATATACATTCCTACCAGGAGGGGCAAAGTTTCCCAAACCTCAAAATGCCTACAAATACACCCCTCACCACACCCACAAATCAGTTTTACAAACTTTGCGTCCTATGGAGGTGGTGAAGTAAGTTTGTGCTAGATTCTACGTTGATATGCGCTCCGCAGCAGGTTGGAGCCCGGTTTTCCTCTCAGCGTGCAGTGAATGTCAGAGGGATGTGAGGAGAGTATTGCCTATTTGAATGCAGTGATCTCCTTCTACGGGGTCTATTTCATAGGTTCTCTGTTATCGGTCGTAGAGATTCATCTCTTACCTCCCTTTTCAGATCGACGATATACTCTTATATATACCATTTCCTCTACTGATTCTCGTTTCAGTACTGGTTTGGCTTTCTACTACATGTAGATGAGTGTCCTGGGGTAAGTAAGTCTTATTTTCTGTGACACTCTAAGCTATGGTTGGGCACTTTTTTATAAAGTTCTAAATATATGTATTCAAACATTTATTTGCCTTGACTCAGGATGTTCAACGTTCCTTATTTCAGACAGTCAGTTTCATATTTGGGATAATGCATATGAATAAATCATTTTTTCTTACCTTAAAAATTTGACTTTTCCCTGTGGGCTGTTAGGCTCGCGGGGGCTGAAAATGCTTCATTTTATTGCGTCATTCTTGGCGCGGACTTTTTTGGCGCAAATTTTTTTTTCTGTTTCCGGCGTCATACGTGTCGCCGGAAGTTGCGTCATTTTTGACGTTTTTTTTTTCGCCAAAGGTGTCGGCGTTCCGGATGTGGCGTCATTTTTGGCGCCAAAAGCATTTAGGCGCCAAATAATGTGGGCGTCTTTTTTGGCGCTAAAAAAATATGGGCGTCACTATTGTCTCCACATTATTTAAGTCTCATTATTTTGTGCTTCTGGTTGCTAGAAGCTTGTTCACTGGCATTTTTTTCCCATTCCTGAAACTGTCATTTAAGGAATTTGATCAATTTTGCTTTATATGTTGTTTTTTTCTATTACATATAGCAAGATGTCCCACGTTGAAGCTGAGTCAGAAGATACTTCTGGAAAATTGCTGCCTGGTGCTGGAGCTACCAAAGCTAAGTGTATCTGCTGTAAACTTTTGGTATCTGTTCCTCCAGCTGTTGTTTGTACTGTTTGTCATGACAAACTTGCTAATGCAGATAATATTTCCTTTAGTACTGTTACATTACCTGTTGCTGTTCCGTCAACATCTAATACTCAGAGTGTTCCTGATAACATAAGAGATTTTGTTTCTAAATCCATTAAGAAGGCTATGTCTGTTATTCCTCCTTCTAGTAAACGTAAAAAGTCTTTTAAAACTTCTCATTTTTCAGATGAATTTTTAAATGAACATCATCATTCTGATACTGATATTGGTTCCTCTGATTCAGAGGATTCTGTCTCAGAGGTTGATGCTGATAAATCTTCATATTTATTTAAAATGGAATTTATTCGTTCTTTACTTAAAGAAGTCCTAATTGCATTAGAAATTGAGGATTCTAGTCCTCTTGATACTAAATCTAAACGTTTAGATAAGGTTTTTAAATCTCCTGTAGTTATTCCAGAAGTGTTTCCTGTCCCTGGTGCTATTTCTGAAGTAATTTCCAGGGAATGGAATAATTTGGGTAATTATTTTACTCCTTCTAAACGTTTTAAGCAATTATATCCTGTGCCATCTGACAGATTAGAATTTTGGGACAAAATCCCTAAGGTTGATGGGGCTGTCTCTACTCTTGCTAAGCGTACTACTATTCCTACGGCAGATGGTACTTCCTTTAAGGATCCTTTAGATAGGAAAATTGAATCCTTTCTAAGAAAAGCTTACTTGTGTTCAGGTAATCTTCTTAGACCTGCTATATCTTTAGCGGATGTTGCTGCAGCTTCAACTTTTTGGTTAGAAGCTTTAGCGCAACAAGTAACAGATCATAATTCTCATAGCATTATTATTCTTCTACAACATGCTAATAATTTTATTTGTGATGCCATCTTTGATATCATTAGAGTTGATGTCAGGTATATGTCTCTAGCTATTTTAGCTAGAAGAGCTTTATGGCTTAAAACTTGGAATGCTGATATGTCTTCTAAGTCTACTCTGCTTTCCCTTTCTTTCCAGGGTAATAAATTATTTGGTTCTCAGTTGGATTCTATTATCTCAACTGTTACTGCAGGGAAAGGAACTTTTTTACCACAGGATAAAAAATCTAAAGGTAAATTTAGGTCTAATAATCGTTTTCGTTCCTTTCGTCACAACAAGGAACAAAAGCCTGATCCTTCATCCTCAGGAGCGGTATCAGTTTGGAAACCATCTCCAGTCTGGAATAAATCCAAGCCTTTTAGAAAACCAAAGCCAGCTCCCAAGTCCACATGAAGGTGCGGCCCTCATTCCAGCTCAGCTGGTAGGGGGCAGATTACGTTTTTTCAAAGAAATTTGGTTCAATTCCGTTCACAATCTCTGGATACAGAACATTGTTTCAGAAGGGTACAGAATTGGCTTCAAGATAAGGCCTCCTGCAAAGAGATTTTTTCTTTCCCGTGTCCCAGTAAACCTAGCGAAGGCTCAAGCATTTCTGAAATGTGTTTCAGATCTAGAGTTGGCTGGAGTAATTATGCCAGTTCCAGTTCTGGAACAGGGGCTGGGGTTTTATTCAAATTTCTTCATTGTACCAAAGAAGGAGAATTCCTTCAGACCAGTTCTGGATCTAAAAATATTGAATCGTTATGTAAGGATACCAACATTCAAAATGGTAACTATAAGGACTATCCTGCCTTTTGTTCAGCAAGAGCATTATATGTCCACAATAGATTTACAGGATGCATATCTGCATATTCCGATTCATCCAGATCACTATCAGTTTCTGAGATTCTCTTTCCTAGACAAGCATTACCAGTTTGTGGCTCTACCGTTTGGCCTAGCTACAGCTCCAAGAATTTTTACAAAGGTTCTCGGTGCCCTTCTGTCTGTAATCAGAGAACAGGGTATTGTGGTATTTCCTTATTTGGACGATATCTTGGTACTTGCTCAGTCTTCACATTTAGCAGAATCTCATACGAATCGACTTGTGTTGTTTCTTCAAGATCATGGTTGGGGGATCAATTTACCAAAAAGTTAATTGATTCCTCAGACAAGGGTAACCTTTTCAGGTTTCCAGATAGATTCAGTGTCCATGACTCTGTCTTTGACAGACAAGAGACGTCTAAAGTTGATATCAGCTTGTCGAAACCTTCAGTCACAATCATTCCCTTCGGTAGCTTTATGCATGGAAATTCTAGGTCTTATGACTGCAGCATCGGACGCGATCCCCTTTGCTCGTTTTCACATGCGACCTCTTCAGCTCTGTATGCTGAACCAGTGGTGCAGGGATTACACAAAGATATCTCAATTAATATCTTTAACACCGATTGTACGACACTCTCTGATGTGGTGGACAGATCACCATCGTTTAGTTCAGGGGGCTTCTTTTGTTCTTCCGACCTGGACTGTAATTTCAACAGATGCAAGTCTGACAGGTTGGGGAGCTGTTTGGGGGTCTCTAACAGCACAAGGGGTTTGGGAATCTCAAAAGGTGAGATTACCGATCAATATTTTGGAACTCCGTGCAATTTTCAGAGCTCTTCAGTCATGGCCTCTTCTAAAGAGAGAATCGTTCATTCGTTTTCAGACAGACAATGTCACAACTGTGGCATACATCAATCATCAAGGAGGGACTCACAGTCCTCTGGCTATGAAGGAAGTATCTCGAATTCTGGTATGGGCGGAATCCAGCTCCTGTCTAGTTTCTGCGGTTCATATCCCAGGTATAGACAATTGGGAAGCGGATTATCTCAGCCGCCAAACGTTACATCCGGGCGAATGGTCTCTTCACCCAGAGGTATTCCTTCAGATTGTTCAAATGTGAGGACTTCCAGAAATAGATCTGATGGCCTCTCATCTAAACAAGAAACTTCCCAGGTATCTGTCCAGATCCAGGGATCCTCAAGCGGAAGCAGTGGATGCATTGTCACTTCCTTGGAAGTATCATCCTGCCTATATCTTTCCGCCTCTAGTTCTTCTTCCAAGAGTAATTTCCAAGATTCTGAAGGAATGCTCGTTTGTTCTGCTGGTAGCTCCAGCATGGCCTCACAGGTTTTGGTATGCGGATCTTGTCCGGATGGCCTCTTGCCAACCGTGGACTCTTCCGTTAAGACCAGACCTTCTGTCTCAAGGTCCTTTTTTCCATCAGGATCTCAAATCCTTAAATTTAAAGGTATGGAGATTGAACGCTTGATTCTTAGTCAAAGAGATTTCTCTGACTCTGTGATTAATACTATGTTACAGGCTCGTAAATCTGTATCTAGGGAGATATATTATAGAGTCTGGAAGACTTATATTTCTTGGTATCTTTCTCATCATTTTTCCTGGCATTCTTTTAGAATTCCGAGAATTTTACAGTTTCTTCAGGATGGTTTGGATAAAGGTTTGTCTGCAAGTTCCTTGAAAGGACAAATCTCTGCTCTTTCTGTTCTTTTTCACAGAAAGATTGCTAATCTTCCTGATATTCATTGTTTTGTACAAGCTTTGGTTCGTATAAAACCTGTCATTAAGTCAATTTCTCCTCCTTGGAGTTTGAATTTGGTTCTGGGGGCTCTTCAAGCTCCTCCGTTTGAACCTATGCATTCGTTGGACATCAAATTACTTTCTTGGAAAGTTTTGTTCCTTTTGGCCATCTCTTCTGCCAGACGAGTTTCTGAATTATCTGCTCTTTCTTGTGAGTCTCCTTTTCTGATTTTTCATCAGGATAAGGTGGTGTTGCGAACTTCTTTTAAATTTTTACCTAAGGTTGTGAATTCTAACTTATGTCGAGTCGGGTAAAACTCCGCCTCAAAGGATTACAGCTCATTCTACTAGGTCAGTTTCTACTTCCTGGGCATTTAGGAATGAAGCTTCGGTTGATCAGATTTGCAAAGCAGCAACTTGGTCTTCTTTGCATACTTTTACTAAATTCTACAATTTTGATGTGTTTCCTTCTTCTGAAGCTGTTTTTGGTAGAAAAGTACTTCAGGCAGCTGTTTCAGTTTGAATCTTCTGCTTATAATTTCCGTTTTTTTCATTATAAAATTTAAACTTTATTTTGGGTGTGGATTATTTTTCAGCGGAATTGGCTGTCTTTATTTTATCCCTCCCTCTCTAGTGACTCTTGCGTGGAAAGATCCACATCTTGGGTAGTCATTATCCCATACGTCACTAGCTCATGGACTCTTGCTAATTACATGAAAGAAAACATAATTTATGTAAGAACTTACCTGATAAATTCATTTCTTTCATATTAGCAAGAGTCCATGAGGCCCACCCTTTTTTGTGGTGGTTATGATTTTTTTGTATAAAGCACAATTATTCCAATTCCTCATTTTTTATGCTTTCACACTTTTTTCTTATCACCCCACTTCTTGGCTATTCGTTAAACTGATTTGTGGATGTGGTGAGGGGTGTATTTGTAGGCATTTTGAGGTTTGGGAAACTTTGCCCCTCCTGGTAGGAATGTATATCCCATACGTCACTAGCTCATGGACTCTTGCTAATATGAAAGAAATGAATTTATCAGGTAAGTTCTTACATAAATTATGTTTTTCTAGAGACTGTGTTGGCTTCCTGGATACAACAATATCCATCACAAATGGCAAACTGCACTCATCTGTATACAGGAAACCAACAGATAGATGCAGCTACCTCCACAACTCCAGCTCCCACTCCAATCACATTAAAAAATCCATAATCTGCAGTCAGGCTACAAGATACCACAGAATTTGCTCAGACACCAAGGACTGTGACAAACACCTTATCACACTGTCCCAATCATTCAGAGAAAAAGTTTACAAAACGAGGATTATAAATAAATAATTAACTCTGCCCTCAATACTCCATGTGAACACTTACTACAATACAGTGAGAAGAAAAACATATCACGTATCCCACTAGTAGTCAAATACAACCCTGCTTTTGAAGGAATAGGAAAAATCATTAAAGACTTACAACCACTACTCTTAGAGGATCCCACACTCAAAAAAATATTTCCAAAACCCCCAATCCTGGCATACAGACAACTACCTAACCTAAAGCAGTAACTGGTCCACACAAAGCTACCCCTTGAGAAAAAGAACACTCAGAATGGAACTAAGTGCTGCTATAAAGCTCTCTGCAAACTGTGTCAACACGTTTGTGAAAGCAGCACAGCAAATCACAATAATAAATCATATAACATTAGAGGGGCATATTCATGTATATCTGCAAAAGTGGTTTACAGGATACATTGCACTGCATGTGTAGTTGGATGCTATATTGGAGAAACAAACCAAAAACTGCACCTTCGAATGAACTTACAAACACTCAATCAAAAATCACTGTGAAACAAAATACTGTACCCCTGTTGGTCACTATTTCACCCAACCTGACCACTCCATCCAAAACCTCAAAATCAAAATTCTCAGAGACAACTTCAAAAACACCATGGAAAGAAAAACCTTTAAAATGAAAATGATAAGGCACTTCAACTTGTTAAATTCTGGATTAAATGCGGACTCTGGGTTCTTATCAATTTTTTTTGTAATGTACTTTAATTTAGTCAATTACATCGTATATTCCACATTCTTTATACATAGGTACACAGGTAAGCCTATGTACATACTTTTGCCATTATTTTTTTTTTAACTTTTGTAATCCCCCTGTATATATAATTTCACATCTTTATAGATATTGATTCCATGTTGATATATAACTTTTTCAGTATGCTCTATGTAAAGCTATACATTTCCCCTGCCTGTTCTCCTACACTGGACACTGTCTGCCTGTCACCTAAGCCCCCCTCTTTATTTTTACGACACCTCCTCCTCTCCCTGCACTCAGACCTCTGTATTCTGTGTTATTATTATTATACTTTATTTATGAAGCGCCAAAATATTCTGCAGCGCTATCCATTAAATTTAATTGAATTGGTCAGTATTGCTTCAGACTTGAAAAAGGAAGGAACTCTTCCGAAAGCTTGTCAACGTATGTTAGTCCAATAAAAAAGTATCATTGATATCTAAATCTCTGGACTAATACGGCTACTCCAATTAACGTGTATATATAAATACATTCTTTTTTACATTAGGAACGTAAACTCTCACTTGAACAGAAATTGAATGTATAACGTTTGTCTGTTCAAGGTTGAAGGCTGGGGGCACATATTAGATTTGTGGAGTGAGGCCACACCTGGATATTTGCTGTGCCAGTGTTTAGCCCTATTTATGTGTTCAGATATGTGCTTCAAACTGCTGCTGTTATCATGAGACCAGAATCTAGAGCAGAGTATAAGCTCTGTCTTTAATATTACTGAGGCTTCGGAGGTGATGAAAGAATTCTAGTAGGTGTAATGTAAGAAATCTAACACTGCTGTGACAGACTGACTGTGGTATTCTGCTACCACAGACACTCTGGCACTGGAAACTTTCCATCTGGTCTAGCTTTACTACCTATATGTGTGTATTGACTTCTTGGCCATGTGGTTTTTGTGGCCATGCCAGAATACAGTTTATGAGCCTCTTAAAAGAAAGATGGAAAGCCAAAAGGATGAGGGCATGTTGAGTTCATACCTTCACTTTTATTATTGTTTATTTTAGCTCCATATGGCTTTCAAATTCCTCATCACTTGACCAGATTTTTTTTTTCCCTATGTTTATTTTACATGACTGTTCTCTGTAATAGCATGTATTATCTGGAAGTTGACACATTGTTTTGTTTTTCATTCAGTTAGCTGTATCTCACTTCCCTCTTATATTTTTGTGCACAATTAGTTGGTATCAGGTTCCAGAGATTTAAAGTGAATCTTGAGTTCAATTAAAAAGCATTAAACTTAGCTATGGATTATTTTTTTTCATTTTCTAATAAAAATATTGATATGTGCATAATAAGTTTACAGTGTACAGGTGTGTCTAATATAAGTACCCTGTAAAACAATATTATAACATTCCGCTAATTAACAAGCTGTTTTACCCTGGAATAATTTATTGCATAAATGGAACATAGTATAGATAGATTTTATGTATGTATATATATGTTTGTGTGTATGTATATATATATATATATATATATATATATATATATATATATATATATATATATATATATATATATATATATGATAGATAGATAGATAGATGTACTATAGTGTTTTATATCATTTTTATAACATTTTTTTATTTCCTTCCTAAGATAGGGAGAGTCCACGGCTTCATTCCTTACTGTTGGGAAATACAACACCTGGCCACTAGGAGGAGGCAAAGACACCCCAGCCAAAGTCTTAAATATCCCTCCCACTTCCTCATTACCCCAGTCATTCTTTGCCTTTCATCACGTTAGGAGGTAGCAGAGAAGTGTCAGAAGATTCAGAGAGTCCTAAAAAAAGGGTATCTGCCCTTCGAGATAGGACTGGAGTTTTAAGTAGTCATGTTAACCTCTCAGTGAGAGTATTGATGAAAGTTAGAGTCTGGAGATGCAGGGAAAGTTTTTCAGTGAAACCATCCAGACTACTGCTAACAGCTCCTAAGCAATCAGTGTTCACGAGTTTCACTGCCTGCTTTCTCTCACTCAAGTTCATGTCAGGAGCGCTGCTATAAGACTGTCACACTTGAGAGGCTGTGTTCTGTTCCACAGCATGAATCCTGGAGGTAAGATCGTTTACATTTTTACACATTTTTACAATATAACAGGGTCACAGTGTGCCTCCTTTATACCGTGATAGGATCTAGTGTTAATATCCTCTGAAGGGGGTTTATTGAACAGTTGGGTTTAATTAATCAGTGTATTATATATTTACATGCTGCTTTGTGTGATTTTCCATCTTAATACAAGGAGAGTCCACAGCTTCATTCATTACTTGTGGGAAATACAGAACCTGGCCACCAGGAGTAGGCAAAGACACCCCAGCCAAAGGCTTAAATACCTCCCACACTCCCCTCAACCCCCGTGATTCTTTGCCTTTCATCACAGGAGGATGGCAGAGAAGTGTCCGAAGATTCGGAGTAGTCTCTTATGGCGGGTAGTACTCTTTGGAATGGGATTGGAGTTTTTAGTAGCCTTGTCAGCCTCTCAGTGAGAGCATTGACGAATGTCAGGATCTGGAGATGCAGGGAGAGTCTTTCTGCGAAACCATCCAGACTCGTATTAACAGCTCCTTAAGAAATCAGTGTTGACAAGTTTCACTGCCTGCTTTCTGTCACTCAAGTCCATGTCAGGAGCGATGCTACAACACTGTCAAACTTGAGAGGCCGTGTTCCTGTTCCACGGCGTAGATTCTGGTAAGACTGTTTCATTTTTTAATACCTGTAATGATAGCGCAAGAAGACAGGGTCAGAGTGTGACTCCTTTTATCTGTATAGAATCAAGGGTTAATATCTCTGGAAGGTGATTATTGAACAGGGGGGGGGATGTATATATGATTATTTTTATTGTGTTTTTACTGCGATATGTGTGAGATGTGGCTCTGGCAATGTTTAAACAGTCAGGTTCTTCCGTCATTTAGCACTCTATGTGACCGGGTGTGGCCTTATTCTCTGGCAGTTTCTCTGTGGGCCTGGTTTTTAGGAGTTGGTGAGTGCCCCGGCCATTGGGAGTATCAAAGCTGCCACTTAATTTTCTATAGTCCAAATTAAAGGCACAAGTTATGGAGGACTCTGATGCGTTAGAGGGTACTCCCTCTTTGCCTAAATCTAATGCCTGTGCTTATTGTGAGGAGGCTACGGTATATCCTCATGCTCAACTATGTTCGACATGCCTTGATAAAATAGTGAAATCTAAAAATAACAAGATGTTTAGTACCACTGAGCCGTCCACCTCTGAGGGGTCTTCGTCCTGCGAGGTGTGTTCCCTACAATTATCTCCTTTTACACATGCAGCTCCCCAGTGCACTACTAGTCCTCCTGCAAGAGGGGCCCTGTGGCTGCCAGATTTTGCTGATCAGTTGCAAACGGCGGTGCCTGCGGCCTTCAGTGCTTTACCTTGCAACTGCTAAGCGCAAGCGAAAGGTTAAACATTGCTATCCTTCCCAGGGGTCATCTACTCTGTTGGATGTATCTGAGACTAGATTATCCGCTGAAGCAGAGGACTACTTTGGAGGACTCTTTCTCTGGGTCGGCTGCCGAGGAACCAGACTTTAGATTTAAGATGGAGCACTTACACTTTTTATTAAGAGGTGTTGGCTACTCTAGAGGTTCTGGAACCGAAGTTACCAGAGGAACCTTCTATTCCTAAACTTGATAAAGTTTGAGGACATGGTGGTGCCCCAGACTTTCCCAGTTCCCGTAAAGATGGTGAATATTATACAGAATGAATGGGAGAGACTTGGATGGAGCTATCTCCACGCTCGCTTAGCGCACCACTATCCCTCTTGAGCATAATTTGTCGTTCAAGGAACCCATGATAAGAAATTAGAGACCCTGTTAAGAAAAATGTTTCAGCACACGGGGTTCGTATTTCAGCCTGCAGCAGCGGTTGCTGTGGTGGAGGGAGCTGCTACTTATTAGTGCGACTCTCTGTCAGAGATTATCAAGGTGGAGACTCCCCTCGATGAGATACAGAAAAGAATTAAGGCCCTAAAGCTAATTAGTTTATCTGTGATGCAAATATGCAGATAATTCGCTTGAATGCTAAGACATCAAGCTTTTCTGTTCTGGCCCGGAGGGCCCTGTGGTTGAAGTCGTGGTCTGCTGACATGACGTCCAAATCTAGATTACTTTCCCTTCCATTTAAGGGAAAGATTCCTTTTGGTCCAGGTCTGGACTCTATCATATCCACGGTCAAGGGGGGCAAGGGTGCCTTTCTACCGCAGGATAAGAAAACTGAACCTAAGGGTCCTAATTTTCGTCCCTTTCGTTCTGATAAGTCCCAACGACAGCAGCCTGCTGTGAAACCCAAGCAGTCCAAGGGATCTTGGAAACCTTCTCAGTCTTGGAATAAGACCAAGCAGAGCAAGAAGCCCGCCGAGAGAAAATTGGCATGAAGGGGCTGCCCCCGATCCGTCTCTGGATCTTGTAGTGGGCAGACTATCTCTTTTTGCGGAGGCTTGGATGAGAGACGTGCAGGATCCTTGGGTTCTGTAGGTTGTTGCCCAGGGTTACAGAATAGGTTTCAAAACTCACCCTCCCAGGGGCAGATTCTATTGTCAAGACCAGAGAAACGAGATGCCTTTCTAGAGTGCGTAAGGGACCTCTCCTCTCTAGGAGTAATTGTTCCGGTACCTTTAGCAGAAAGAGGTATAGGGTACTATTCAAACCTTTTCGTGGTCCCAAAGAAGGAGGGCGCATTTCGCCTGACAAGTTTCTGTCGGTCCCATCGTTCAAGATGGAGACGATAAGGTCTATTCTGCCCTTAGTCCAAGAGGGTCAGTTCATGACT
This sequence comes from Bombina bombina, assembly GCF_027579735.1. Taxonomy (NCBI): domain Eukaryota; kingdom Metazoa; phylum Chordata; class Amphibia; order Anura; family Bombinatoridae; genus Bombina; species Bombina bombina. Next base: position 1,181,643,079 of record NC_069500.1, read on the forward strand.
ACAATAGACTTGAAGGACGCCTACCTTCATGTGCAAATACACAGGGATCACTTCAAGTTCATAAGATTCGCTTTTCTGGACCAGTTTGTAACTCTCCCCTTCGGTCTGGCTACTGCCCCAAGAGTCTTTACAAAGGTTCTGGGAGCTTTGCTCGCGGTGGCGAGATCAAGAGGTATTGCAGTTGCACCTTATCTGGATGACATCCTGGTCCAGGCTCCATCCTGCAGGCTGGCAGAGGATCATTCAAGAGCTCTTCTACTTCTTCGATCTCATGGATGGAAGATAAACTCAGGAAAGAGTTCTGGTCACGATAATAGACTCTGTATCCATGAAGATATTCCTCACAGATCAGAGACGTTGAAAAATTGCTTCCAACTGTCTTGCCCTTCAAACCTCCTCAAGGCCATCCGTGGCCCGGTGTATGGAGGTGATTGTGCTCATGGTATCAAGTATAGACATTCGCCAGGTTTCATCTCCGACCTTTTCAGTTGTGCATGCTGAGGCAATGGAACAGCGACCACTCAAATCTATCCTAAAAGATCTCTCTGGACAGCCGGGCAAGGGACTCCCTATCTTGGTGGCTTCGTCCGCATCAGCTGTCCCAGGGGACATCCTTCCTGAGACCATCCTGGGAGACTGTGACTACAGACACAAGCCTCTCAGGATGGGGAGGTGTTTGGGGTATCAGGAAGGCACAGGGCAGGTGGAGTCGGGAGGAGTCGCTTCTTCCGATCAATATCCTGGAACTTCAAGCAATCGTCAACACTCTGAAGGCTTGGCCCCTCCTGGATTCGTCCCAGTTCATCAGATTCCAGTCAGACAACATTACCTCAGTTGCTTACATCAACCACCAGGGGGGGAACGAGAAGCTCCCTAGCCATGAGGGAAGTTTCTCAGATTCTGGAATGAGCAGAGACCCACAACTGCTCGCTGTCAGCGATCCACTTCCCGGGTGTGGACAACTGGGAAGCGGATTTTCTCCGCAGACAATAGTTTCATCTCTTCACCCCAAAGTGTTTGCAGAGATTTGCAACAGATGGGGGACTCTGGAGATAGATCTCATGGCGTCCAGACTCAACTTCAAGCTGCCTAGATACGGGTTACAGTCCAGGGATCCCCAGGCAGAACTGATAGATGCCTTGGCAGTACCTTGGGGATTCAACCTAGTCTACATATTTCCACCGTTACCACTTCTGCATCGAGTAGTGGCCCGCATCAAGCAGGAGCAATCCTCAACTATTCTGATTGCTCCGTCATGGCCACGCAGGATGTGGTTTGCGGATCTGGTGGGAATGTCATTGTCTCCTCCGTGGAGGTTGCTCTTTGCATCAAAATCTAGATTCTCTGAGGCTGACTGCATGGAGATTGAACCCTTAGTCTTAGCCAAGAGAGGGTTTTCTGAGAGTGTGATTGATAATCTCATTCAAGCCAGGAAGCAGGTCACCCGTCGCATCTATCATAAGGTGTGGGGGACCTACTTACTCTGGTGTGAGACTCGAGGATATTCCTGGCACAAGGTTAGAGTATCCAGGATGGTTTGGAGAAGGGATTTGCCGCTAGTTCCTTGAGGGGACAGATTTCTGCTTTATCTGTGTTACACAAGAAGCTCGCTGAGCTTCCTGATAACCTTTCTCTCAAAAGCTGCTTCTGCCGAAGCGAAAACCTCAAATTGGTAAAACGTTGCAAAAGAATATAAAGAGGACCATGTAGCCGCCTTACAAATCAACTCCATAGAAGCCTTGTTCTTAAATTCCCAAGAAGAGGCCACAGCTCTAGTTGAATGAGCCGTAATCCTCAGAGGAGGCTTATGTCCCGCTGTCTCAATGCGAAACAGAGGACACTCCTCAGCCAAAAAGAAAAGGAAGTCGAAGAGGTCCTCTGACCCCCACGCTTCCTGGAAAGAGAACAAACAGAGAGAGACATTTGTCTAAAGTCCTACGTGGCCTGAAGATAGGAATTCAAGGCACAAACCACATCCAGAATTACGTTGAAAGGAACCACAATCTCTTGTTTGATGTTGTGAATTGACACAACCTTAGGAAAAAAACTAACTTGGTTTGTAGTACAGCCTTATCAGCATGGAAAGCCAGATAAGGAGGGACGCATTGCAAGGCAGTAATCACAGATATTCTGCTCGCTGAAGCAATAGCCTGTAGAAAAGGAACCTTCCAAGACAATTTTATGTCTACTTCATGCATAGGCTCCAATGGAGCCCGTGCAAAACCTAAAGAACAAGATTTGAACTCCAAGGAGGAGCAATAGATCTAAACACAGGTCTGATCCTAGTAGAGCCTTAACCAGTGACTGCACATCAGGAGGCTCAGCGAACCTCTTGGGCAGTAACACAAACGGGGCCGAAATCTGTCCCCCCAGATCATCCTGGAGCACAGAATAAGTAGGTCCTCCACACCATATGATAGATGTGACGACCAAAGAGACCTTGGTCAGCAGGTAACTTCCATGGAGGAGATAACGACATCCCCACTAGTCCGCAAACCATATCCTTCGCTGCCAAGTCAGAGCAATCAGTATCACTGACGCCTGCTTGATTCGAGCCACTACACTAGGAATTAGTGGTAACGGCCGTAAAATATAAATTTGATTAAACCTCCAAGGCATCGCTAATCCATTAGGTAGCTCTGCCTGAGGATCCCTGTACCTCGACCCATATCTGGGTAACTTGGTAATGAGATGTCATCAGATCTTCCTCTTGCAAATCTCTGCAAACACTCAGGATGGAAAGACCAATCCCCCGGATTAAAGTATTGTCTGCTGAGGAAATCCGCTTCCCAATTGTCCACACCTGGAATGTGGATCGCTGACAGCAGAATCCAAGATACTTCCCTCATAGCTAGGGAGATTCTCATTCCCCGCTGATGGTTGATGTTATCCACCGAGGATATATTGCCTTATTGGAATTTAATAAATTGGGACGAACCCAGCAGAGGCCAAGCCTTCAGAGCATTGTATATTGCCCGAAGATACAAAATGTGCCTTCCTGGCACCCCAAACAGCTCCCCATCCTGACAGACTCGCAACTGTAGTCACATCACCCAGGATGGTCTTGAGATGGACATCCCTTGGGACAAGTGTTCCGGACAAAAACACCAAGAGAGCGATTCTCTCGATCGGTTGTCTAGAGAAATCTGTTGAGACAGATCAGAATGACCGCCGTTCCACTGCTTCAGCATGCACAGTTGCAACAGTCTGAGGTGAAACCTGGCAAAGGAAATAATGTCTATGCTGGACACCATGAGAACAATCACCTCCATACACCTAACCACAGATGGCCTTAAGGAGGTCTGTAGGGCAAGACATGTTGAAGCTAGCCTGCAATGTCTCTGGTCTGTTTAGAAATATTATCATGTCTATGGAGACTATTATAGTGCCCGAGAATTCTACCCTGGTACTTGATACAAGAAAACTCTCTCTAGATTTATCTTCCATCCATGGGATCGAAAAAGACAGAGGAGAGCATTCCGAATGGTCCACTCTCCGAAAAACTTCTTGGAGAATGCTGTGTTGGCCAGGAATCAAACCTGAGTCAACTACTTGGAAGGCAGCTATGCTCACCACTATACCAGCTAGACCAAACAGTAGATCAATAAATTGGAAGTGCTGGTCCAGGAAAGCAAACCTTAGGAACTGGAAGTGGTCCTTGAGAATTTATACGTGAAGGGAGCATACTTCAAATCTATCGTGGTCATGAACTGCCCTTCTCGAATGAGGGGAAGAATGGACCTATTGTCTCCCTCTTGAACGAGGGGACATTTAAAAACTTGTTTAAGCACTCCAGGTTCAAATCGGACAGAAAGTTACCTCCTTCTTTGGAACCACGAAAAGGTTTGACTAGTATCCCAAACCTCTCACTGCAATAGGCACCAGGACAATAACTCCTAAGAGGACAGATCCCTTACGCACCCCAGAAAGGCTTCCCTCCTTTCTGGTCAGGAAGACGGAAGAGAGAGGAGGAACTGCCTTTGGGTGGCTGAGACTTGAAACCTATCTTGTAACCTATGACCTCCAGGACCCATGGATCCTGCACGTCCCTGAACCAAGCGACTGAAGTCTTAGCATTTAGGCAAATAATCTGCCTAATAGCATTACAGATAAAAGAATTAGCAACCCTTAAGGCCGTAAATCTTTCCTGAGTAACGTCGAGGGGACCTCTCCACCCCGATCAAATCCTATCAGGAGACACACCAGAAAGGTAGTTTCTCCAGTAACCACGACAACGGCCGCCTCCGGTTGAAACAAATATCCTGTATATTGAAACAACTTTCTTAACAGAGTTTCCATCCTTTATCCATGGGCTCTTAAAACGAAGAGCTATCCTCAAACGGAATATTAATACGTTTAGCAAGGGTGAAGATAGCGCTATCCCCTTTTAGGGACGGAACATCACAAGTCCATAGAGAGTCCAGAACCGGGAACGATTTGTTAAAGGTAGAAGAGAGGAATGATCCAGACCCACTCATTCTAGGTAACAGACTCCTCCATCGCTAGTGCAATAACCGGAGAACTATAGAAATAAAACATTATCTTATTAAAAAAACTGCACCTTTATATCCCAATGACTGGGGCACTCACCACATTCCATGACCCAGACGGTACATGGTGCACAATGCAGGACCGTCCCTGCTATGAGAAAAAGCACGCCAAGCTTGTAAGCTGTAAGCTGCATGGCTCTTAAAGTGAAAGTGAAACCTGTATATTCCATAACAGCCTATGAGCCCATAACATCTCACACATAAAAGCAGCAAAAAATAAAACATATAAGATTATTCCCCCCTGTTCAGTAATCCCCCTCAGGAGATATTAACCCTTGATTCTATACAGATAAAAGGAGTCACACTTTGACCCTGTCTTCTAGCGTTATCATACATGTATAAAAAAATTAAACGATCTTACCAGAATCTATGCCGTGGAACAGGAACACAGCCTTTCAAGTGTGACAGGTTAGTAGCATTACTCCTGACATGGACGTGAGAGCAGAAAGCAGGCAGGGAAACTTGTCAACGCTGATTGCTTATGTAGCTGTTAATCTAAGTCAGGATGGTTTCGCAGAAAGACTCTCCCTGCATCTCCAGACTCTAACTTTCACCCATGCTCTCACTGAGAGGCTGACAGGGCTACTTAAAAGTCCAGTCTCATTGCGAAGAGTACTACCCTCCATAAGAGACTACTCCGAATCTTCCGACACTCTGCCCACCTCCTGTAATGAAAGGCAAAGAATGACTGGGGAATGAGGGGAGTGGGGGAGGTATTTAAGCTTTTGACTAGGGGGTCTTTGCCTCCTCCTGGTGGCCAGGTTCTTAATTCCCACAAGTAATGAATGAATGAAGCAGTGAACTCTCCTCCCATTAAGATGGAAATACAGTCTTTTGTTCAGGCTCTATCCAGGATCAGGCCTGTATTTAGACATTCTGCTCCTCCTTGGAGTTTGAATTTAGTTCTTAGGGTTTTGCAGAGGGCTCCGTTTGAGCCTATGCATTCTCTTGACATTAAGATACTGTCTTGGGAGGTTCTTTTTCTACTGGCTATTGCTTCGGCATGCAGAGTCTCTGAGTTGGCGGCCTTGCAATGTGAGCCTCTTTACCTGGTTTTTCATGCCGATAAGGCTGTCCTTCGCACTGGGTTGGGATTTCTCCCGAAGGTTGTGTCTGATCGCAACATTAATCAGGAGATTGTAGTTCCTTCCTTGTGTCCTAACCCTTCTTCTTCAAAGGAACGGTTACTTCATAACTTGGATGTGATTCAAGCTTTGAAATAGTATCTTCAGGCTACGAAGGATTTCAGACAGACTTCAGCATTGTTTGTTGTCTATCTTTTTGGCTGAGGAGCATGATTCACCTGGCTTATGAGACAGCGGGACATAAGCCTCCTCAAAGGATTACGGCTCACTCAACTAGAGCTGTGGCTTCTTTTTGGGCCTTCAAGAATGAGGCCTCTATAGAGCAGATTTCTAAGGCTGCTACCTAGTCCTCCTTACATACTTTTACAAATTTGATGTGTTTTTGCTTCGGCTGAAGCCTCTTTTTTTACACTCCCATTTTCATTCAGTGTCCTATAGAGCTTGAGTATTTGTTTCACACAAGTAATGAATGAAGCGCTCTCCTCATATTAAGATGAAAAACATAAATTATGCTTGCCTGATAATTACATTCTAAGCAGCAAATCAGTATGTCTGTTCCGGGACGGCTGAAGGATTGAGCCTCGTGCACTCTCATATTATTTTCCTATTCAGTTTAAAGGAAGTTTACTATGAAATCTCATGAGAGTTAAGTCAAATCTCATGAGATCACAGTAAAAGAGTTCATGACCTCAGCACTGCTGATGCTGATTGGCTGCAGTTAGTTTCTTCATTTTTTTATTTTTATTTTTGCCTGCAGCAGTTGAGTATAACTTTTTACACAGGACTTACTCTGCTGAGCTGAGGAGATTGTGAGGTAAAATATCTTCCTTTTTTACATAGAGATACTCAGGTGATATTTTCCTGTCAGCTTTTTACAGTTATACTGCATCAGTTTCAAGTGATTTAGCATATGAGTATTATGTCCCTTTAAATTGTTATCTTGGAAGGTTCTCTTTTTATTGGCTATTGCCTCTGGATGTAGAGTTTCTGAGATCTCTACTTTGCAATGTTAGCCCCCTTATCTGATTTTTTCATGCAGATAAGACAGTTCTACGTACTTTACGTACTAAATTAGGTTTTCTTCCTAAGGTTGTGTCAGATCGCAACATCAATCAGGAGATTGGGGTTCCTTCCTTATGTCCTAATCCTTCTTCATCAAAGGAATGTTTACTTCACAATTTGGATGTGGTTCACGCCTTGAAGTTCTATCTTCATGCTACTAAGGAGTTTAGACAATCTTCCTCTTTGTTGTCTATTCGGGGAAGCGTAAGGGGCAGAAGGCTACGTCATCAGCTTAGCTTACGAGACTGTGGGACATTGTCCTCCTGAGAGGATAACGGCTCATTCCACTAGAGCAGTGGCTTCCTCTTGGGCCTTTAAGATCAAGGCCTCTATGGATCATATTTGTAAGGCAGCTACCTGGTCCTCCTTACATACTTTTTCAAGATTTTACAAGTTTTATGTTTTTGCTTCGGCTAAAGCGGCTTTCGAGAGAAAAGTTTTGCAGGCTGTGGTGCCCTTAGAATAGAGGCTGCATTTTCCTTTTTGTTCCCTCCCATTATTCATTCAGTGTCCTATGGAGCTTGGGTATAGTTCTCCCTATCTTAGGAAGGAAAACATAATTTATGCTTACCAGATAAATTCCTTTCCTTCCGGATAGGGAGAGTCCACGGCCCCCGCTCGTTTTTTCTTGTCTATGGGTGGTCCCCTATTATTTATTTTATTCTTCTGGCACCATTTATACCGTAATGTTTCTCCTACTTTTGCTTGTTCCCTCGGCAGAATGACTGGGGTAATGAGGAAGTGGGAGGGATATTTAAGCCTTTGGCTGGGGTGTCTTTGCCTCCTCCTGGTGGCCAGGTGTTGTATTTCCCAACAGTAAGGAATGAAGTCATGGACTCTCCCTATCTGGAAGGAAAGGAATTTATCTGGTAAGCATGAATTATGTTTTTATTTAATTAAAGAAAAATAAGCATTACTATAATAATAATTTAAATACTTTCATTTAGCTAAAACAAAGTGATTATATTTATTATTAATACTTGCCCCTCTTTCCTCAAACTTAGGTCCTTGTGCAGATCTATTTCCACTCCAAACGACCTTCTGTTCATTGAGCTTCTTGACTAGTATGCATGCGAGCAGTGGCATTAAAGGGAGAGTGTAGGCAAAATTAAACTTTCATGATTCAGAAAGAACATGAAATTTTGTAACAATTTTCCAGTTTACTTCTTATCTAATTTGCTTTGTTCTCTTGGTATCCATTGTTGAAAGCATACATAAGATAAGTAGGCTGCTTGTCACTGTCTCTCCCAATGTGTTCAACTAGGCCCCAGTAGAGCATTGCTCTTCTTCAACAAAGGATACCAAAGAATAAAGCAAATTTGATGAAAGAAGTCCATCCGAAATCTGAAAATTGTATGCTCTATTTAAAACTGAAAAAGTTTTCTTTTTATTATTATGTCCGTTGAAGGTCTATTTCTCTGTATGTTTATTTTTTATAATGTATCTTTTTTTTTTTTTTTTTAAAGATTACACTAGCAGACTGATGTTTCACAGTCAAAAAGTTTTTTTTTTGTTTTTTTTTAAACAATTTTTTTTATTGAAGTCATAAACAAATATAACAATAGTGACACTTCCAAAAACAATGACAAAAGAAAAGAATATAGTGCTATTACAGAGATTCTGCCCATCCAACAATACAGATTATGCCATCCTAATGAGCATTTATAAGTTTAAAGAATGGTATTTGATGAGGATTCTTAATGAGGTGAGGGAGCAAAAATTGGCTGGAGATATGTCAAAGCAAAGAGGTTGACTAGGCAATAGAGGTAAACAGAAGGAGCTGATGAAGCCAGTTCATCGAGGGCATTAGCAAAGATTTGGACTATATAGATTGAGACTTCAGTTTTATATTTTAAGCTTAAAAGGGGAGTAGCTACAGCGTTGGTCACATGCGGACCGTATGTTATCATGAATGTTATATCTAATGTAGCTACTCAGAGTCAGTTGTTTGGCCACTTTTGGACCAAATTAGCGAGGAGGGGGGATAAAGGAGTGCAGCGGACAAGAGCCGCTCGAAGTGGAGCGGGGAAGGGAGAGGAGGGCGGAGCCAAGCAGGATAGTAGATTAATTAGCAAAGGTCATATGATATAATTACAACATATTGGGCTTAAAAGGAGGGACATGTGTTTTATAAAAAGTGAGGGGTGGTAGTTAAGTAGGAAGCAGCTGAATCTTAATCCAACACTTAATGCAAGTAAATTCGCTTTCTAATTAACAAAAGTTGCACTCTACAAGATTGTATTGTGTGGAGGGGAGACATTAGATTATTTGGAGCCTAGGGGACCTCAGGGTGAGCCCCTCTCCTAGGGGAGTGCCACCTATAGGCAATGCGGGAAAAAGGAGGAGGGATATGACCCGCAGGCAGTAAGTACCAGCAGGAAAGGGAGGAGAGAGGCTCAACCCGAGCAAATAATGTGTACTAACAATGTGGGCTAGAACATAGAGAAACTAGGGATGAGACTCATACAGTCGCAAATAGTGACAGCATATAACATGTCGAATAAAAATAACACAACATTTAGGTAACAAAAAGAGATACCTATACAGCTGAATATATCGGAATGTAAGGTAGATGGGAAATAACTTTACTCTAAGGCATTCCTAAAAACTACATATCTAGGTAGATAGATACATTTTGGTGTAAGGATAATAGATGGAATTTTATAGCTAACTCAAAATACCTTCAACTATAGTCTTGATCCAGTGCAAAGGGAATATAATTCTGTGCAGAACAATATGGAATTTAAACTCCTGAGTTGGAACAGTTAGTATTAAACTGGGTAGGTAAATCGTGGGTATCAAGCTCATGTATATAGTGCAGGACTAGGGGCGAGGGTGGTTAGGATAGAGTAGCCATATATTAAAATAGTTGTAAGCCGGTTTAGCTTAACCTTAGTACTCAGATAGAAGGGGCAATGAAGCATATTGAAACATGCAAATACAGTAAGTAGCCATAAACTATTGTAAGATAAAACCAAAAAGACATAATAGTATTAGCTAGAGTTATGGGATTAAATACATTTCCCTAATGTATAGGTTTGTTGCTCATCTTAGGATAATAGTAGAAGTGTAAAAGAAGCTATTCTGCAAGGACTCATTTTAAATGAGATACTAAATGCTATATAAATTATTAGGTGGCGTCTAGTATGTGGGCACTAGAAGGTCAACACGTAATACAGCATTGTGCCAAAAGCCCTATGTAGTAGTAAGATATATGTAAACATTGCATTGATCCTGAAGTAGGAATTTTTTATAGGGTAAAATAAGCAGGAGCTGACCTATATCAAAGTAAACACTAGTAAGGTACATCAGTGAGCATGTAATGCGATTACCAGCTTACATCAGGGTTACTTTGTCTGAAATGTATACTCTGGCTATATAAGGCTGGACCTTGAGAAATGAAAAGGAGTTAGGATAAAAGTGAAACAGCCCCACTACTTGGCGTACAGACGCATATAGTATATTCCATACAGACATAATGCTCTATGTTTATAATTATAGCATATGCCTCAGAATTCTAACCCCATTCAGCTTCAGATATAGTGGGAGCAAAAGAAAAGCGCAAAAGAAAAACAAATATAAGTGGCTCCCAAAGTTTGCTTAATAAGGGAGATGGATATTTAACATAAGAGAAAGGGACTATTGAACCATATTTAACTGTAGGGAGAATGTGAGAGAACATACTAATATCAGAGATAGAAGGGATTTAAGAATGTGTATCATTACTCTAATAAGAGGTAACCCTTGTAAGGTATACACATGTTAGCTATAAGGTTCTACAAGGAATAGACATGTAGATGATTCCCAGTGTATATGTATTAACCAGGAGTGTAGGGGGCAAACTGCAACTAGATAGCTACATCCTTGAATAAAACAGAATTGACATGTATTTAAAATAAATGAAAATGTACACAGCTGCTAACCTCTGAGAAACTCATATCTTCATAGCTGTACAGGTTTGAAATAGTGCAATACTCCAAAGAGAGCCGTAACACATCAAAAGCAGAAATCAAATTTTTAAGGGTTAACAAGAAAATACAATCAACAGCACAGTAGGAGAGCAAACATTCAACTAGCCCAGGTTCTAACAGTGAAGATTATTAAACAGTAACTTTCAGTCATTGGTCTAATTAGCCAAATGCAGACCCGATTCTTAACCTACTCCAGCTGCATGAGGGGGGCAGCAGTAGGGACATTTAATATGGCCCACGTTGCATTTTAGAAAGTACATATGTCTTACAGAAGCTTGGACTCCATACCCCATTTGCAGGAGAGAGACGGATGCGGTCGATAGCGATAGTCCATTTAGCCAGAGTCTCCCCCAGAGATCTAAAGATGCGACCGTTATGATGTTTATGTCCGATGGAGGTCGAGGAGGTCTCGGCACCTGGAGGGGTAGAGGTGAAGTAGTTATAGTTTCCGTAAGCGGGAGCTTCGTAATTGATACTCTTCTCTCCTCTAACTCCGCCAAGAGTGGCATGCTCCCTGTAGCGCCTGTTTCCTCGCTGTCCTCTGCAACGAGTTGATTCAGCGGTATGCGCAACTCATACTCCGGCTCTCTAGACCCTGCATCAGAGGTAACATGTTGAAATATTTGCTGCGACTCGCGGTCAACATGTTCCGGTAGCGTGTCAGATAGGTCTGCCGGCAAATCTTGTGAGGTGCCCCAATCAAGGCCTTTCCCATCAGGGCTGCAGGGATCATGCTTCAGGACATATAGTAGATCCTCCCTCTGTCGGTCTAATTTTGCGCTGAGTTCCGCAAAGATGGAAGCAAAGTCCATTGTTTCTTGGACGGTAATGTTGGCGTTTGTAGCAGGACTTATCCTTGTAGGCTTGGGTAAGAGGGAGAGTGACATCGCTTCACTTCTAGCCCTTGAAATAAGTGTCAGATACCCAGAGGAAGTTAGGTTAAGGGCCCAGTAGCAGGTTGAAGTTGAATGACCGCCACGTGGATTCTCTGTCAGGCTGATGTTAAATTGTCCAGTTTAAGAACTCACAGGGGTCATGAGTATGTTGGTATTCCATTTAGAGTTATAGTTATCCACTTCTGCAGTGATAAGTCACCAAAAAAAAAAAAAGAGGTAAAAGTGTTTTTAAAAGCTGAGAAGCAGGAGCCCTCACACTATGTGTCTGCTCTTGTCGGCGGTTGGCTCCGCCCCCCGATTATAATGTATCTTAAAGAGAAACTTTATATAGATTGATTTTTTTTTTCCCCTCAAAAAGAATTTTATTTAAAAAAAAAAATGGTTACTAAAAAAAATATACCATTGCAGAAAGTAAGAAAAAAAAGTTCTGCTTCTGGGCTACTCACCATGCTGATATTTTTATCCTGTGCCTTCAGCTCTCTTTAAAGCAGTTTTCTTATTTTAACCTATTACAGAAGCCAGTTGATAAAACTCTGTAAATGTATACTGAGTGCAGCCATCTTGGTACACCCGTACAGAAGCACAGATCAGTGACATTGCTGGGTTTTTGACAGCTGTATCTTACATTTGAGTTAACTTGCACGATAGAAAGAAGAAGAGTTAAATTTTTTCCCTCCACAGTTTAAAAGTTACATAACAAATATAAAAAAGCACTCAGGAATAATATAGCAATGCAGTTACCACCAATATTACAGCTCCTGCTCTGTACTGTGCACTCTAAAGTGCAGAGATCTGTGAATAAGCGCCACTTCTGTCACAGGGTACACTCAAATTCCAAGATGGCGGCGCCCAGTGTGAAGATCTAGAGCTTTACTAACCAGCACTTTTGAAGGGTTAAAATAAGAGAACTGGAAGCGCAGGTGGAAAACAATAGCATGGTGAGTAGAAACCATGATATTGTAGTTATACCCAGCAGTTTAATGACCCTTTAACTCTAAAAAAAATATTCGCAAGTGAGACTAGAGAACATTCTGTAGAATGCAGAACCCTGACCTTCATACATACTGCACAGTGATTGTTTGATGTTTGCAGGTGCTCATTTATATCTGTTTCTTGTTGGCCATAAAAGAGTAGACAAGATAAATACCTAGGACTTTTCAAAGAGTATGTTCCTGGACTGTATAGCTATGCATGTTTTTTGTTTACAAATGCATTTTTAATGTTTTTAATATGGTTATTTTGTATTTAGATCTTTTGCAATGCAGTGATTTATTTCTGAAGTATAGAGAAACATTGAATGTTATAGCCTTTTAAAGATCCCTGTTCCACGGTTTTTGAAGAACAGTTGGAAGTATTTCCCAAAGGCTCATCATAAGAGAAGTTTTGTTTCTTCTTTTGATTGCATGTGTAAGTGTTCACTTTGTCTGATTATTTTGTTTGTGATTTTTCATCATACTTAATATTATTGATTTGAAATATGTTTGTAGACATTGGCATAAATATGTACATATTTAGTAAAGTAACCAGTTATCTTGGCTAAGGGGGTGCTCATTTGGAAGAAAGTAATGTAAACCTTTATAAACTGAGCCTAGGTAGAGATCATTGCTGGAGTGTTGTGTGCATCTTTGTAAATGAATCTTTAAAGATCTAAGCCACAAGATGGTGCTAGTGAGCTTCTCACATTGTATTGTTTTATGTGTTTAGTATTGAACTATGTATTAAGAGGGATAACTACACAACAGCCAGTCCAGGCAATGCGAGATTGCTATTCACTTTATAGTGTAGGAAATGTATGTGAGAAAGAGATCTGTCAAGATTAGAAGTTCACTGAGTTTTGGATAAAATTGGTAGTTTTTTTTTCTTCATATTTTGAGAAACCATTGACTATTAATAATAATATAGAGATATGAAATTAAAATACTGTTAACTATGAAACATAAAGCTGATACTTGAAACCTTTTATTATTAAAAGACGTGCTCTTTTAAAAAAAAAAAAAAAAATCATATCCGTTGACTCCTTCAGTTCCATGAACGTTACAGACTAATTGTGTGTGTCACATAGATGTCCCAATACCTTGATTAAGAATACTTTACTTAAATGTGTATTCCTGGTATTAGTTCTGTGTTTAGGTGTCTTGTGTGTATTTCTCTATATTATTTTGTTCTGAAATACAAAGTCAGACACACATACTTGTGACTGTGCACTCACATTACTTTGTGTGTTCATGGGTGCCTGGTTTTGGGTTTAACTTTGTATTCCATGTCTAGTTTATGTGATTTTTTTTTTTTTTTTGTACACAAGTATGTTTGGTGCATATATGATTTCATATTCGAGAATTGCAGATGCAGAATAGATAAGAGAGAGGAGCCCATTTATAATGCTATACATTTTACTCTTTAAAACATTGTAGAATATAATAAACCCATAGCACAAGATGTTCACCCCTGATGTGATAATCTTGCATTGTTACCGAACAATGTGAAATCTATATTTCATAGTATTTGTATATTATGGTGTTTTTATAGAATGTGAGTGTGATATGTTTGGAGTTTTCTGTACTTCCTTCAATTCTCCCAGTCAGGATTACTACTGTTGGGATCTCAGCTGCAGAACTAGCTGAATCAAATTATATGTAACCTTGTTATAAATGGTTTGTATCACAATGTTGCAAGGTAGCCACTATGTGTAAGTAGCATGAGAGTAACAATTGTGATTTGATAGAATAGCGAGTTATAGTTGTGAAACAGCACAGCTATAGGCGATACTGGTTACTGCTAAGTTGCAATACAAGTGAAACTCTCTGGGAGATTGACACTGCAGATAACTATGGATGTGAGAACAGACGGCAGTAGCAGTTACTGCAGGTAGTTAGGTAACACTATGGAGCTTGAGAAAGATCCTTGTGAGTATCGGAGATGTTGGAGGGGGCGTGGCTAAACGGGTCCTGTGCTATCGGACTCCTGCTTGAAACTGCTTGTGCTGAGGTTGCCCTGTTACTCCACAGGAGGAGAGGCACTGTCCGGAAAGTCTGTAAACAGGCCGAGGAATCCACAAGCTCTATTCTCAGAGCGTATGCGTCTGATGGAAGGAAAAACCCCTGTTACGTCACAGGGGGGAGTGGTTAAGTTTCGTTCTCCAGTTTCTTTGCGGTGTTGCTGGAATCCGTACATATAATGCTCCGAACGAAGGTGCTGTATCATTTTTGCGGTGTGAGTTAGCAGGCAGCTGGTAGAAGTAGAGTAGGAGGATCTGGAGTTAGTTCTTAGTGCCTGCTTCTCAGTGTAGCCTGTGTGCTTAGTTTGGATTGCAGTTCCTGCTCAAAGAGAGTGTGTGCTGAGGTAACAAAGTAGCAGGAAAGTTCCTTAAACAATGAGGTCAGGAAGCAAGTATGAAAACTGGCTGCAGGGAAGAGTTCAGCTTACACCAGGATTTGCTAACAGAATACTAAGCACCTGGTTACAGGTGCATTGGGAATTTATAGCCTCTGTGGGAGGGGACTCCTTAAAGGTACAGTTCTGACAGTGAGCATCAAATGTTGATATTCCGTAGAATACTTGGGTATACATTTTTAGATAGTGGGCTATGGCTTTCTCCCCCTGAATGTTACTGACTAGTTTATTATACGATTGTTGTACTTTCCCTGTTTTATTGCCGATATTATTGATTATGTACCACAGGCTAAAATATGTAAATTCTTGACAAAGGACATTCTATATAATTTATATGGCCTCAAGTGTTTTTCATGAATGGGTCAGTATTCTCCCCATGATCTATTTAAAGGGAACACCACATGGCTAAAATTAGCAATTTATAATTATTTTATATATTTGTTGCACATATTGGGCTAAATTACAAGTGGAGCAAAAAAATATTAACAATCAAGTTAAATCAATAGTGCTCCTATTATTGCGTTTATATTACAAGTTGAAAGTAAAAGTATTTTGTTTGAGTGAAAATCTCAGGGGTGTTAATATCTGGAGGTTGGATAGTGTGTGCCACAAAACCAATTTCTTTGTTCTTTGCACAGCAAAAAAAGTATCTTTATTTTAAATATATAAATCTATCTCTATTTTTTGCAAACGTTGTGTAGTGCTCGTATAACAAGTTGAAAGTAAACTGTTTTTACTCATGCGCTAACCTGACGCTCGTAAAAATCAGAACTTAGAATATAGCGTGTGCAAAAACCTATTCTCGAATAGAAGTCAATGGAGCAAAAAAGTGGCAGATAGCTGAGCACATCTTGTTAGCCAATCATAAGAGGCAAATGTGTGCTAGCACCAATCAGCAGCTAGCTCCCACTAGAGTAGAATATGTGCATATTCATTTTCAACAAGGGATACCAAGAGAGCGAAGCACATTTGAAAGTAGAAGTAAATTTTAAAAGTGTCTTAAAATTACATACTCTTTCTGAATCATGCAATTTTAATTGTGACTTTTATACCCCTTTAACTGCAAAGGACTCCAATGCACTTAAATACATGTCTTATGTGTGCACATATGTATTTATTTGTTTATATGTGCATATATGTCTTTAAATACATATATACATATAAATCAGTGACGTGCCCTCATAAGGAGGCAAGTGAGGCTGTGCCTCACCTGTTAATTGAAGAAAGAAGGTTTTAATAATGATTTTTATTTAAAAAATGAAGTGTCCTGTTTTCAGATGCCAATATTGCAAAACTCTTCACACCCCTTGGCCCGAGCGATCCAAGTTGCGCAATGAAAGAGAGGCGGTGAGCTGTTCAGCTGCCCTTCCATTGCACAACATGGATATCTTGCTAATTAAGTGTATGAGCCACGAGAGCTAGCGGCCGCATTCTGAGTCTTGACAAAGTCCGAACAAGCAGGACGAAACGCGTAGACGTAAGGAGGGCACATCTGAATTTCTGTTAGGGGTGTAGAAGCCGGATAGCGATCAAACAAACTTGTAGTGACAGCACCGTACCAGGTACTAATGGAGGTGGAGACAGGAAGCTTCTAATCCAACGCTGCATAGATGTATTATATCGAGTCATTCCTAGGACTTGTTTGTTTTATCAAGGCACGATAATTTTATTCTTCTTGTAAGTGCAATCATTTATATGCTCTGAATAAAATTTGTAAGATTCACCTTGAGTCGTGGATGCGCTCTGTGTTCTGTCATTTCAGTATCAAATATTGTAGTGTACAAAACTTGCTTAACACAGAGTGCCCCAGAAGAGATGATCCTCAAATAAGTGTTGCAGGTGTATTCTGATCTAGCATAAGGTGTTTAGGAGTCACATATATGGTCATAACTGGTTAAAAGACATGCATGGGAAATGTATCTGGTCTAGCTTCTGTTGTGTACTCATGACTTACAACATTATAGGGAGGCAAATGGGTTTGCGTCTGGTGTGTGGGTCATAAGTTCCAAAAGTTGTAAGAGGATATACATCTGATGGGTAACCTACCTGTTACAAAAGTTAAGGGTAGCAAGGTACATGTATAAATAACTAATAGCTTCATTGAGTAAGTCTACAGTCTGCTCATAACACAGCTATAGCTGAGGGACATTAGTGACATTGCAGTGCACACTAACAGCACTGAGGTTGGCTGTGTGGCTGGTCTATATGAGTGGAATAGGGACTGACTCTAGCACACAGCCACTGTTGCTTTGTGCATTGCAGCTGTGCAACTGCTCTACCTTAGTGCCAAGAAAGGTTAGATTAGTTTATAGTGTGTTGTGAATTATGGCATGATGGGAAACTTTTTTGTGCTTGAAGTCAGCAAGTGACTGCTGGAAATTGGTCTGTCTGTCTGTCTGTCTGTGTGAGTGGGTCTGTCTGCCCGTGTGTGTGGGAATGTCTGTCTGCCTGTGTGTGTGGGAATGTCTGTCTGCCTGTGTGTGTGGGAATGTCTGCCTGCCTGTGTGTGTGGGAATGTCTGCCTGCCTGTGTGTGTGGGAATGTCTGACTGCCTGTGTGTGTGGGAATGTCTGCCTGCCTGTGTGTGTGGGAATGTCTTCCTGCCTGTGTGTGTGGGAATGTCTTCCTGCCTGTGTGTGTGGGAATGTCTGCCTGCCTGTGTGTGTGGGAATGTCTGCCTGCCTGTGTGTGGGTATGTCTGCCTGCCTGTGTGTGTGGGTCTGTCTGCCTGTGTGTGTGTGAGTCTGTCTGTCTGTGTGTGTGTGTGTGGGTCTGTCTGTCTATATGTGCGGGGGTCTGTCTGTGGGGGTCTGTGTGTGTGGGAATGTCTTCCTGTGTGTGTGGGTCTGTCTGTCTGTGTGAGTGGATCATTCTGCCTGTGTATGTGTGTGTGGGGGACTGTCTGTCTGCCTGTGTGTGGGGGACTGTCTGTCTGCCTGTGTGTGGGGGACTGTCTGTCTGCCTGTGTGTGGGGGACTGTCTGTCTGCCTGTGTGTGGGGGACTGTCTGTCTGCCTGTGTGTGGGGGACTGTCTGTCTGCCTGTGTGTGGGGGACTGTCTGTCTGCCTGTGTGTGGGGGACTGTCTGTCTGCCTGTGTGTGGGGGACTGTCTGTCTGCCTGTGTGTGGGGGACTGTCTGTCTGCCTGTGTGTGGGGGACTGTCTGTCTGCCTGTGTGTGGGGGACTGTCTGCCTGTGTGTGGGGGACTGTCTGCCTGTGTGTGGGGGATTGTCTGTCTGCCTGTATGTGGGGGACTGTCTGTCTGCCTGTGTGTGTGGGTCTGTCTGCCTGTGTGTGTGGGTCTGTCTGCCTGTGTGAGTGGGTCTGTCTGCCTGTGTGTGTGTGAGTGGGTCTGTCTGCCTGTGTGTGTGTGAGTAGGTCTGTCTGCCTGTGTGTGTGTGTGTGTGTGTGAGTAGGTCTGTCTGCCTGTGTGTGTGGGGGGGGGGTCTGTCTGCCTGTGTGTGTGTGTGTGTCTGTCTGCCTGTGTGTGTGTGGGTCTATCTGCCTGTGTGTGTGTGGGTCTGCCTGCCTGTGTGTGTGTGGGTCTGTCTGCCTGCCTGTGTGTGTGTGGGTCTGTCTGCCTGCCTGTGTGTGTGTGGGTCTGTCTGCCTGCCTGTGTGTGTGTGGGTCTGTCTGCCTGCCTGTGTGTGTGTGGGTCTGTCTGCCTGTGTGTGTGTGTGTGGGTCTGTCTGCCTGTGTGTGTGTGGGGGTCTGTCTGTGTGTGGGGGGGTTTCTTCCTGTGTGTGTGGGGGGTTTTCTTCCTGTGTGGGTCTGTCTGCCTGTGTGTGGGGGGGTCTGTCTGCCTCTGTGTGTGTGGGTCTGTCTGCCTGTGTGTGTGGGTCTGTCTGCCTGTGTGTGTGGGGGGGTCTGTGTGTGTGTGTGGGGTTTCTTCCTGTGTGTGTGTGGGTCTATCTGCCTGTGTGTGTGTGGGTATGTCTGTCTCTGTCCAGTACTTGCGTTATGTGCTAGATGTTGACATAACTAACTCTTTTTAGGTGCTAAATACTTGTTGGTGACAGTAATTTAGTGATATATGTATGTTTTTTGTATATATACAGGGAATGCAGAATTATTAGGCAAATGAGTATTTTTCTTCCACGAACGCCGTACCGCTCAAAGCCCCAGGCCGGTTAGTATCCAAACGGAAGTGTGTAAGGGGAAAGTGGTAGTGGAGCACAGGGGGTGCACGCCGCTGTTAGCAGCCGGTTCCGCTGCTGTAATACAGCATGAAAAACAAAGAGTGCGGCAGCAACAAGCAGAGGCAAAAAAAATTGTATGTTTAAAAATACAATACTTTATTGATCCATTAAAAAGCCTTTAGGCAAAATATATATAGATACAAAGGGTAGCAGGATAGGAACCTCCTTACATGTTTCGTGCCTATGCTTGGCACTTAATCATAGGAGTATTTTGACCACATCATCCTCTTTATGCATGTTGTCTTACTCCAAGCTGTATAGGCTCGAAAGCCTACTACCAATTAAGCATATTAGGTGATGTGCATCTCTGTAATGAGAAGGGGTGTGGTCTAATAACATCAACACCCTATATCAGGTGTGCATAATTATTAGGCAACTTCCTTTCCTTTGGCAAAATGGGTCAAAAGAAGGACTTGACAGGCTCAGAAAAGTCAAAAATAGTGAGATATCTTGCAGAGGGATGCAGCACTCTTAAAATTGCAAAGCTTCTGAAGCGTGATCATCGAACAATCAAGCATTTCATTCAAAATAGTCAACAGGGTCGCAAGAAGCGTGTGGAAAAACCAAGGCGCAAAATAACTGCCCATGAACTGAGAAAAGTCAAGCGTGCAGCTGCCAAGATGCCACTTGCCACCAGTTTGGCCATATTTCAGAGCTGCAACATCACTGGAGTGCCCAAAAGCACAAGGTGTGCAATACTCAGAGACATGGCCAAGGTAAGAAAGGCTGAAAGACGACCACCACTGAACAAGACACACAAGCTGAAACGTCAAGACTGGGCCAAGAAATATCTCAAGACTGATTTTTCTAAGGTTTTATGGACTGATGAAATGAGTTTGAGTCTTGATGGGCCAGATGGATGGGCCCGTGGCTGGATTGGTAAAGGGCAGAGAGCTCCAGTCCGACTCAGACGCCAGCAATGTGGAGGTGGAGTACTGGTTTGGGCTGGTATCATCAAAGATGAGCTTGTGGGGCCTTTTCGGGTTGAGGATGGAGTCAAGCTCAACTCCCAGTCCTACTGCCAGTTTCTGGAAGACACCTTCTTCAAGCAGTGGTACAGGAAGAAGTCTGCATCCTTCAAGAAAAACATGATTTTCATGCAGGACAATGCTCCATCACACGCGTCCAAGTACTCCACAGCGTGGCTGGCAAGAAAGGGTATAAAAGAAGAAAATCTAATGACATGGCCTCCTTGTTCACCTGATCTGAACCCCATTGAGAACCTGTGGTCCATCATCAAATGTGAGATTTACAAGGAGGGAAAACAGTACACCTCTCTGAACAGTGTCTGGGAGGCTGTGGTTGCTGCTGCACGCAATGTTGATGGTGAACAGATCAAAACACTGACAGAATCCATGGATGGTAGGCTTTTGAGTGTCCTTGCAAAGAAAGGTGGCTATATTGGTCACTGATTTGTTTTTGTTTTGTTTTTGAATGTCAGAAATGTATATTTGTGAATGTTGAGATGTTATATTGGTTTCACTGGTAAAAATAAATAATTGAAATGGGTATATATTTGTTATTTGTTAAGTTACCTAATAATTATGCACAGTAATAGTCACCTGCACACACAGATATCCCCCTAAAATAGCTAAAACTAAAAACAAACTAAAAACTACTTCCAAAAATATTCAGCTTTGATATTAATGAGTTTTTTGGGTTCATTGAGAACATGGTTGTTGTTCAATAATAAAATGAATCCTCAAAAATACAACTTGCCTAATAATTCTGCACTCCCTGTATATATATATAATATTTATATATGAGTTTGTTTCGTGGGTGTTTCATAGCCAGTGCCTCACCAGCGTCTGACCTCACCGCACGTCACTGATATAAATACATAACTACATATGTACACACACACACATACATACATACATATTTAGAAAATGTGTATGTTTCGCTATATTAAAAAAACTTTTTTTACCATTAACTTGTAATACCAGATTGTACGCTATTATGTTAGCGGGCCTGCAGTATTGATAGGGCCATTAAACAATTTGGGATACATTATGTAATTAATTTTTGCGTTAGATTGCTTAAGGGACAGTGTTAAATAACATCAAATGTTATGTTGAAAGAATTACACTATCCCTACCCAGATACATCATAATGCAGAACCTTGATTTTGCACACCTCTCTGGGGTCAAGAACCCTGATCTTGCACACCTCTCTGAGGTCAAGAACCCTGATCTTGCACACCTCTCTGAAGTCAAGAACCCTTGCACACCTCTCTGAGGTCAAGAACCCTGATCTTGCCCACCTCTCTGAGGTCAAGAACCCTGATCTTGCACACCTCTCTGAGGTCAAGAACCCTGATCTTGCACATCTCTCTGAGGTCAAGAACCTGATCTTGCACACCTCTCTGAGGTCAAGAACCCTGATCTTGCACACCTCTCTGAGGTCAACAACCCTGATCATGCACACCTCTCTGAGGTCAAGAACCCTGATCTTGCGCACCTCTCTGAGGTCAAGAACTCTGATCATGCGCACCTCTCTGAGGTCAAGAACCCTGATCTTGCGCACCTCTCTGAGGTCAAGAACTCTGATCATGCGCACCTCTCTGAGGTCAAGAACCCTGATCTTGCGCACCTCTCTGAGGTCAAGAACCCTGATCTTGCGCACCTCTCTGAGGTCAAGAGCCCTGATGTTGCACACCTCTCTGAGGTCAAGAACCCTGATCTTGCACACCTCTCTGAGGTCAAGAACCCTGATCTTGCGCACCTCTCTGAGGTCAAGAACTCTGATATTGCGCACCTCTCTGTGGTCAAGAAACCTGATTATGCACACCGCTCTGAGGTCAAGAATCCTGATCTTGCACACATCTCTGAAGTCACACAGGTGCTAGAATTATCTTATATTGTTGACTAGTTTATTACGTATGTCATCTGATTTTCTTCCTATCTTCAAGATATATCTACCCTCCGTTTATATTGTAACTTTAGCGAATGGTTGTGCTAGTAATTCCTGTACATTTCCTGTTATCCTGTCACTCTCTTACTTCTCGTCAGTACACCAGCATTTCTATTTTCAGTAATTATATCCCCCAGTCCAGAGTTACTTGGAGGAAAGAACTACTTGGAGGACAGAGCTGCTATTCTTTTTGTACTCGAATAAGATCATAGTTACCAATGTTTGGCGCATTTGGCCACAAGGTATATCAGATTTATAGAAGCATCCACTGGGTATTTAAGGGGATATGGTATATCACGACAGAACCTTATAATGCTGTGTGCAAAACCAGGACAGCTAGCAGGAAAAGCTGATATATCTTTGTTCACTTAGGCTGTTAGGCCTGAATTTAATAATTCATATTAAATGTTACCGTGCAAGATTACGTTTCCTCTTGCTAACATAACTTGCACAAATGCATATGTTCATTATGCTACACACTTTTCCTTGTGAAACAGCTGTTCCTATCATAGTTCTACCTTTCAATTAAGCTGTCCCTAAGGGATACGTGATATTGCAGACCGTGGTTAACCAAACAGAAGGGCTAGTAAACCATGGGAAGGAAGGAAAGCAGAAATAATAAACCATTCTAGACAAATATATTACCTTGACTTTGCTTCATTCCTTGCGTGCTGAAATATGGCCAGCAGTGAAATGCCTCTGCAGTCTTACAAGTGACATTTGTTTTTTTGTATCTCCCCCCCCCCCACACACACACACACACACTCACAGCTTGTATTACATTTAATTACAGTGAATTTAAACCACAACTCTTGAGTACTTCTCAGAATAAATGTGGAGAGGAATAATTTTGTAAGAGACTGATAGATTGCAAATAATGTTCTGCTAGTGGGGCCAAGCTGCAGTTTAAAGTGAAAGGAACATTTTGCTTTCCAAAAGCAGATCTAATTCCTTGTTAGAAAAAAACTCAAGTTCCAACAAACACAAATATAATCTACAATTCTGTTTAATTAAATTCACGTAACTTCAAATACTTCTCCAAATTCTTAATTTGGTGCATTCCTAATCTCGCTTTCATCAGTCCGACTGAGCAGGGAGCTGGCAATTGGCTATATTAGTAAAGCATTATATGTGCGTGTGTGCATGTATCTGTATGGCTTGAGACATGTCACAATCTGCATATATAAGTTGGAAGATAATTTGGTCTTAAAAAGGTTCAAAGGTTCAACCTGATGTTTGACCTGATATTTTAAGCAATATTCTGAATAAAGAATTTAATTTTTACTGCAAATAAGACCTGTGTGTGCTATTCGTTCCAATTATGTATAATATATATATATATATATATATATATATATATATATATATATATATACATACATACACACACACACACACACACACACACACACACACACACAGGTTGATTGCTTCTCTGTTTTTATTAATGCAAATGATGACCCTGAGGGAAGTCTCCCTAAGGGTGATGTGAGAAACCATAGGTGGATCTATTGCTCAGTGTGCCTAGAGGCATATGGCTGCACCTCACTGACGAGGCCCACAATAGGCCAAAACGTACATCTGGGGTTTTGCAGTTTCTCTTCTTCAGAGAGGGATTGCCTGGTATTTCGGAGCTGGACTGCACTATTAAGTCAGGATCAGACTGATATGCTACAGGGAAGTTCTTCTCTGTGAAAGGCACATGTTGAACAAAAAGAGGCTGCTTCTTGGGTGGTAACTAGCCATAGTACAAGCTATTATTCTATTGTTAGTTCCCAGGTTCTCTGTTTTTATTTAAGAAAATATAATGTATCTGCTTGTCAAATTTTATTAAGATTGGTGCAGTATTTTCTTCATAAATGGAAAGACAACTGCATTCATTACTTTTGGGTCAGAAGTTTTTGTCTCTTATGGAGGGTACTACTCTTCGACACTGGACTGTTCTTCTTAGTCGTTAACCTTCGGGTTGCCTCTCATTTAATTTTATCCGGTTAGGATGAATTTTATTTTTTACTTTTATGTTTCCTTCGGTAACTTACTCTGGGATCGATACTCGCTGTTTACTTCTGCGTAAGTTTGTTCAGGACACGTTCGTCCCATGTTTGTCTGTTTTTTCTTCCTCCCTCTCTGAGGGCGGATTTAGGTAGCTTGACAGTTATGACCCTGGTTGCAGGCTGGTCCTGCTTGGGTTCAGCTCTTCTGTCTCACGGCGTATTCAGACACGTGGCGCCTGTTCTACCTGGCTGGTCAGGTTGAGGCGCTGAGTGCTCACAATATTATTTGTGTTTCTTGTTATTTTATTTTACATGTTTCAGCTATGCTTTCTTGAGCGGACTTGCGGGTCTGTGCAGCTCACTGGATTGTTTCAGTCCTTAATAGCCGTCTATCTGGTGAGTGGGTCAGTAAATTTCGCTGTGTCACTCTCTGTTGCTTCCAATATCCTCGGGACCTAGAGTTTACCTTCCCACATGGTTGGAAGGTGGAGGGTTTAGAGCATTTTTTCCATTGGTCTGGACGGTTTTGCCTTTCGGAGGCTCTGGGAATTGTCCTTCTTGGGACTTGTTCCTTTAGTGGTTTTCTGTTCATTGAGACCTTTTTGGACTATGTCCGTTTCTCCTTGGGATCGGGTCACCTTCTTGGGGACCTAGATTTCCCTTCTGAAGTTGGTTGTTCCCTTTTAGAGACATTAGACAGTGTGGTGTGTCTGGGCTCCATTTAGGGGTCCCTTCCCGGAGTTGGGAATGCTCTGCATCTCCTTCTTGGGTAGAAAAGGTCCTATTGGCTTTTCCACTCATATGGTTCAGGTATTGCCATCTGTTGTGGCATCTCTACCCATGTTTTTCTGTCCTCTGATTTCGTATCTGAGGTGATGTGGAGACTTGCTGTACTCTGTTCGGGTGACTTGTCCTCACTGTTCCCCTTGTGCTTGGAGTTGTGGTGCTGTTTGGATGCTTGTTAGACTCTAGAGTCTTTATAGGGCCTTGTGAGGCTTTAACTCTTTTGGAGTGGGCTCCTGCAAGGGGTGGTTTCTTCCCTTGGGTTGGGATTTGCAAGGAATTGCTCGTGTTATCCGGGATAATCTGGATTTTCCCCTGTGGGTCTGTTTTCTATATCAGACAGGATATTTAAGTTCCTGGAATCTTGTTTATTATAAACATTTGTGGGGCTCGGGCCTTCTTTCCTGGTTCTTCCAGTTGTTGAGTGTTTCCCTCAGCGTTTTCATGTGTGGATCCCGCTGGGGGTTATTGCCGGACCTTTATGATCCTAGGGCTGGTTCGGGGTGCTCCAGCTTAGGCTTAGCCTTTGTTCAAGGTGTTCAGTTTTACAACTTGGCCAGATTTCCTGAATACCGGGGCTCTTTGGGGCTTGTCTTGTGCTGGACGATACGATTCCCTTGGGACAGCCAACTGATGTAACCTGATAGTGGGCTTTGCTGCCTAGTAAGCGGACGGTTTGCAGTTGTTCAGCTGTAGCTATTACGCCTTGCATGTGTGTTCGAGAGTTGTTTTTTTAAGTTTGTCTCGGTTTGGCCTGCGGCTTCCTGTCTTATGGGCAGGTGCTTATTGATGTTCTTTTTTCAGGGGGTTAGTTGTCCTCCTTTAGGAGGTATGGTTCCTATTGTAGGAGCCTCTCCCGTGTACGGGAGGATGGAACCAGTGTTTTATCTGGTCCGGGGAATGGCCTGCTCTTTGAGTTGTTCCTTTTCATCTGGGGAGCTGCTGGCTCCGCATTGAGATTTTAATTGGGTGGTTTTGCCAAAACTCATTGGGTCTAAAACCTGTTCGACTGTTTCTAAGGAGGAGTTTTTGGGTTGGATGTGTCCATTCTTCCGCCCTCTTGGGGGTTGGTCTTGGGGTCTCTTTTGTTCCCCTGCTTTCAGATCTGCCGTCACTTGGGCTGGCCCGGCTAGGTGTAGGATCTGAGTTCTGTTGCTCATCCTCAGGTCTTGGGGATGCCAGTGGGCCTTTTTTTGAGGTTCTGTGCTTCCCTTTTTGAGATCTGTGAGTAGGTCGGGTGGCTTGGATTGCCTGGAGTGTGCCCTCTTGTCTTGGAAGTTTGGCAATCTGATATTTTGTTTTGCCGCTCTTTCCTTACGGATAGTATTTTCTTCTGTGTCTTCCTACGGATGGCAGCGAGTTACTGGACTCTAATGTTTACCTTTCTGGGTTTGCTACACGTATTGTTTCTGTTTGCTCTGTATTTTGAGTTCTGACGGTTTGAGGACTTCGTTTTCAGCTGTCTTGTTAAGTGCTGTTGCACGATATTTGGGAGATGTTTTCTTCTCTTTGCCGATGCCCGATTTTGCACCTTGTGCTTGGTCTGGGTGCCGTCTCACCTTGTTCTCAGGACCTATTTGGGTCTCTGTGGGCTTGTTGAACCATTTGGGTATCGCTATGGTTCCTCCTTGTCCTCTCCCTTTTGGGGACTTTGGCTGTTACTACTGATGCTAGCAAAGGTTGTGTGGGGACTGGCTGCTGGGCGAGGGTCTATCCTGGAGCAGTGTTGGCTCAGTAAGTCTGCTTTTGCGGTCTATAGTTAGGCCTTTGGACTATCTGTGCATCAGTATCCTTGGGGCCTTTTCCTTTCTAGTTTTTTTTCCCTGCTTCGGTCAGGTTGTGGTTTTTCAGGCCTTGTGCCCTCAGAATAGGCCGCCTATTGTACCCTCCTGTTTTCGCATTCAGTGTCCTCTGTAGCTTGGGTATTGTTTTCCCAAAAGTAATGAATGCAGCTGTGGATCCTTTTCATTTATGAAGAAAAACTTAATTTATGCTTACCTGATAATTTTCTTTTCTTCAGATGAAAAGAGTCCACAGCTCCCCGCCCGTATTTTTCTGTGGGGCGTCTGTTCTTTTTTATTCTTCTGGCACCTTTTCACCCTGGTATTTCTTCTACTGTCCCTTGTTCCTCAGCAGAATGACTGAGGGATGAGGGGAGTGGGAGGAGTATTTAAGCCTTTTGGCTGGGGTGTCTTTGCCTCGTACTGGTGGCCAGGTTCTTATTTCCCAAAAGTAATTAATGCAGCTGTGGACTCTTTCCATCTGAAGAAAAGAAAATTATCAGGTAAGCATAATTTTAAGTCTTTTTGTTTAAGGCTCTAGTAATTATTTTCATTGTTAAATTATAGCATTTGCTATAGCATTGCTAAATTGTTAAAGAAAATCATTCATACAAATTTACTAGCACCAGAAAACAAGGTTTAAAGGGACATTATACACTCATTTTTTCTTTGCATAAATGTTTTGTAGATGATCTATTTATAAAGCCCATAAAGTTTTTTTTTTTTGTTTTTTTTTTAAAAATGTATAGTTTTGCTTATTTTTAAATAACATTGCTCTGATTTTGAGACTCCTAACCAAGCCGCAAAGTTTTATGTGAATACTGTCAGCTACCTTCTCCAGCTAGCTCCGGTTTGTGTAAAGGGTCTTTTCATATGCAAAAGAAGGGGGAGGGGGGGGGGAGTGTCTTATTTCCTACTTGCAGTGGGCTTTCCAGCTACCTTTTCAGCAGAGCTAAACTAAGAGGTTCTAAGTAAGTTTTTAAACATTTTTATACTGGATTTTTATATCAGTATCTGTGCATCTTATTCTTTATAGTAGTGTCTATTACATGCAGTTATATGAAAATGATTGTATACTGTCCCTTTAATATTGAACAGTCCTGCAAACTTAAACTATAGCTGTACCACAAAGACAGAGAAAAAAAGGTGAGAGAATGAATGGGATTTTGTTGCTCAGATGCTTTAAGAACCATATCAGAAGGGGAGGTAGATTGATTACTGTAGTAGCACCTCCCAGAAAGAGATCAAACTATTTGAACCGGGCAAGGTTCCAAGGGTTCTCCAGCTTGCTAGTTTTATGCACTGTGCACATCAAATGGTTCATCCTGCTCTGGATCACACCATAGGAATTTAAGTTGCATGTTCAGAATGATTGTGCCCCTCCAAATATTTGATACATGAAATGTAAAGTGTCTTTATAGAGGTTTTACTCTGAGCTATAATTCTCTGTATTATGGGACCTACAGGAAGGAAATTGGTAGATAGGGTTTGTGACATTATTGATGCCAGGGTGAATAAAAATTAAAAAAAATTTTTTTATTTAAATAATATTTTTTTTTAAATAAAATGCTTTTTGTGGAACAAATCTATCTAAATATAGTTTTTATTTAATATACATTATAATCTATCCTGAAATAAAGATTAGTTTGTAATTATGTAACAATATGCTGTATATTCATGGCTGTAATGTTTAAAAAAAAAATTGGTAAATTAATTCCATTTATACATTCACAATGTTATTCTCTCCCAGAGGTTTTTGTCAGATTATTTTGGGCAATTTTTCTATCTTGAAGCTATTATCACATATTGGACTAGTTACAAAAATAGCGCTATTTTAACATGCGCCAGTACGTTAATATAGTTTACGGCCACACATTAAATAACCAGCCATTACAAGTGGCTGGTTAATGCTACCACAAGCTCGCAGTAGCACTTTGCACTAAGCACATTTGACCAGAGGTCAGACCTCAGGTTACTTAAAATAATTGTCCTCCATTTGCCTCCTAAATAAAGGGTACAGTTGGTTTATTAAAATAAAAAAATATTTCTTTCTTAATACAAGGAGAGTCCACGGCTTCATTCCTTACTGTAGGGAAATACTGAACCTGGCCACCAGGAGGAGGCAAAGACACCCCAGCCAAAGGCTTAAATACCTCTCCCACTTCCCCTATCCCCCAGTCAGGAGGGATATATGCCTTTCGTTATGGAACTGGAGTTTTAAGTAGTCTTTTTCAGCCTCTCAGTGAGCCTCTCAGTTTGATTTATGGTGCTTTATGTGTGAGATTTATTTGGGCTCATAGACTGTTGTTATGCGGTAACGGAACATACAGGTGTTTTACTTTCACTTTGAACGCTGCGCAGCTTGACACGCTTTTTCTCATAGCAGGGGCAGTCCTGCATTGCGCACCACGTGACCGGGTGTGGTCACACTTTCGTATTCTCTTTCCTGACCGAACTAGCTATCGGGGAGGTTGCTTCTTCTCTGGTTGCCTGGGTCTAGGAGGTGGTGACTGCCCCAGTCATTGGGGGTATAAAGGTGCCGTTTTTGTGAGAAATAAAAAGTGCATTTATTTGTATCCTACTGTTGTTAGCTATGGATTATCCTGATATGCTTGAGGGTACTTCCTCCTATTCCTAATAGTAATACCTGTCTATATTGTGAGGAGGCCTTGGTGTGCCCGCCCTCTCAACTATGTTCCATATGCATCAACAAGGTTATGTCTAAGAAGGTTAACCCCTTTAGTACGACTTGCCGTCCCGTGAAGTGCATACCCATCAATCATCTCCATTGTCACATGCACCTTCCCGTAGCACGCCTGATCCTCCGTCTAGAGGGAGCCTTTTACCATCAGACTTTACCGCGCAGTTAAAAATGGTGCTCTACCTCGCCCTGCTAAGCGCAAGTGAAAGGTTAAACATAGCTCTCCGGTCCAGGGAACATATAGTGATTTGCTTGATTGGTCTTACTTTTAAGTATCCGAGGATGGGTCACACTCTGAGTCATCAGAGGGTGAAAATTTATGGTTCGGAGTCTGCTGCCTCTAGGCCTCGGGCTGCAGAGGAGCCAGCCTTTAGATTTAAAATTGAACACCTAGGTTTTCTTCTAAAGGAGGTTCTCTCGACATTAGAGGTTCCAGAGGCCAAGTTGCCTAACGAACCTTTGATCCCTAAATTAGACAGTTGTATACGAGGACAGGGTAGCCCCGCTAACTTTTCCTGTCCATGTATAAATGGTGAATATTATTAAAAACTAATGGGATAGAATTGGATCTTCCTTTTCCTTTTCCCCTTCGTCTGCCTTTAAAAAATTATTTCCAGTCCCGGACTCTCAGCTGGAGTTGTGGAGTTCCGTCCCTAAGGTGGATGGTGCTATCTCCACGTTAGCTAAGCGTACTATTATCCCTCTTGAGGATAGCTCGTCTTTCAGAGAGCCTATGGATAAGAAGATGGAAACTTTCTCCAACATAGGTGTGTCCGGTCCACGGCGTCATCCTTACTTGTGGGATATTCTCTTCCCCAACAGGAAATGGCAAAGAGCCCAGCAAAGCTGGTCACATGATCCCTCCTAGGCTCCGCCTACCCCAGTCATTCTCTTTGCCGTTGTACAGGCAACATCTCCACGGAGATGGCTTAGAGTTTTTTAGTGTTTAACTGTAGTTTTTATTATTCAATCAAGAGTTTGTTATTTTAAAATAGTGCTGGTATGTACTATTTACTCAGAAACAGAAAAGAGATGAAGATTTCTGTTTGTATGAGGAAAATGATTTTAGCAACCGTTACTAAAATCCATGGCTGTTCCACACAGGACTGTTGAGAGCAATTAACTTCAGTTGGGGGAACAGTGAGCAGTCTCTTGCTGCTTGAGGTATGACACATTCTAACAAGACGATGTAATGCTGGAAGCTGTCATTTTCCCTATGGGATCCGGTAAGCCATGTTTATTAAGATAGTAAATAAGGGCTTCACAAGGGCTTATTAAGACTGTAGACTTTTTCTGGGCTAAATCGATTCATTATTAACACATATTTAGCCTTGAGGAATCATTTAATCTGGGTATTTTGATAAGATTATATCGGCAGGCACTGTTTTAGACACCTTATTCTTTAGGGGCTTTCCCAAATCATAGGCAGAGCCTCATTTTCGCGCCGGTGTTGCGCACTTGTTTTTGAGAGGCATGACATGCAGTCGCATGTGTGAGGAGCTCTGATACTTAGAAAAGACTTTCTGAAGGCGTCATTTGGTATCGTATTCCCCTTTGGGCTTGGTTGGGTCTCAGCAAAGCAGATACCAGGGACTGTAAAGGGGTTAAAGTTAAAAACGGCTCCGGTTCCGTTATTTTAAGGGTTAAAGCTTCCAAATTTGGTGTGCAATACTTTTAAGGCTTTAAGACACTGTGGTGAAATTTTGGTGAATTTTGAACAATTCCTTCATATTTTTTCGCAATTGCAGTAATAAAGTGTGTTCAGTTTAAAATTTAAAGTGACAGTAACGGTTTTATTTTAAAACGTTTTTTGTACTTTGTTATCAAGTTTATGCCTGTTTAACATGTCTGAACTACCAGATAGACTGTGTTCTGAATGTGGGGAAGCCAGAGTTCCTTCTCATTTAAATAAATGTGATTTATGTGACAATGACAATGATGCCCAAGATGATTCCTCAAGTGAGGGGAGTAAGCATGGTACTGCATCATTCCCTCCTTCGTCTACACGAGTCTTGCCCACTCAGGAGGCCCCTAGTACATCTAGCGCGCCAATACTCCTTACTATGCAACAATTAACGGCTGTAATGGATAATTCTGTCAAAAACATTTTAGCCAAAATGAACACTTATCAGCGTAAGCGCGACTGCTCTGTTTTAGATACTGAAGAGCATGACGACGCTGATAATAATGGTTCTGAAGGGCCCCTAAACCAGTCTGATGGGGCCAGGGAGGTTTTGTCTGAGGGAGAAATTACTGATTCAGGGAACATTTCTCAACAAGCTGAACCTGATGTGATTACGTTTAAATTTAAGTTGGAACATCTCCGCATTCTGCTTAAGGAGGTATTATCCACTCTGGATGATTGTGACAAGTTGGTCATCCCAGAGAAACTATGTAAAATGGACAAGTTCCTAGAGGTCCCGGGGCTCCCAGAAGCTTTTCCTATACCCAAGCGGGTGGCGGACATTGTAAATAAAGAATGGGAAAGGCCCGGTATTCCTTTCGTCCCTCCCCCCATATTTAAAAAATTGTTTCCTATGGTCGACCCCAGAAAGGACTTATGGCAGACAGTCCCCAAGGTCGAGGGAGCGGTTTCCACCTTAAACAAACGCACCACTATACCCATAGAAGATAGTTGTGCTTTCAAAGATCCTATGGATAAAAAATTAGAAGGTTTACTTAAAAAGATGTTTGTTCAGCAGGGTTACCTTCTACAACCAATTTCATGCATTGTCCCTGTCGCTACAGCCGCGTGTTTCTGGTTCGATGAGCTGGTAAAGGCGGTCGATAGTGATTCTCCTCCTTATGAGGAGATTATGGACAGAATCAATGCTCTCAAATTGGCTAATTCTTTCACCTTAGACGCCACTTTGCAATTGGCTAGGTTAGCGGCTAAGAACTCTGGGTTTGCTATTGTGGCGCGCAGAGCGCTTTGGTTGAAATCTTGGTCAGCTGATGCGTCTTCCAAGAACAAGCTACTTAACATTCCTTTCAAGGGGAAAACGCTGTTTGGCCCTGACTTGAAAGAGATTATCTCTGATATCACTGGGGGTAAGGGCCACGCCCTTCCTCAGGATCGGCCTTTCAAGGCAAAAAATAAACCTAATTTTCGTCCCTTTCGTAGAAACGGACCAGCCCAAAGTGCTACGTCCTCTAAGCAAGAGGGTAATTCTTCTCAAGCCAAGCCAGCTTGGAGACCAATGCAAGGCTGGAACAAGGGAAAGCAGGCCAAGAAACCTGCCACTGCTACCAAGACAGCATGAAATGTTGGCCCCCGATCCGGGACCGGATCTGGTGGGGGGCAGACTCTCTCTCTTCGCTCAGGCTTGGGCAAGAGATGTTCTGGATCCTTGGGCGCTAGAAATAGTCTCCCAAGGTTATTTTCTGGAGTTCAAGGGGCTTCCCCCAAGGGGGAGGTTCCACAGGTCTCAGTTGTCTTCAGACCACATAAAAAGACAGGCATTCTTACATTGTGTAGAAGACCTGTTAAAA
The DNA here is from genome assembly GCF_027579735.1 of Bombina bombina. Lineage (NCBI taxonomy): Eukaryota > Metazoa > Chordata > Amphibia > Anura > Bombinatoridae > Bombina > Bombina bombina. The sequence continues at coordinate 1,181,675,896 of NC_069500.1, forward strand.
ATGGGAGTGATTCATCCTGTTCCATTAGGAGAACAAGGGATGGGGTTCTACTCCAATCTGTTCATAGTTCCCAAAAAAGAGGGAACGTTCAGACCAATCTTAGATCTCAAGATCTTAAACAAGTTTCTCAAGGTTCCATCGTTCAAGATGGAAACCATTCGAACAATTCTTCCTTCCATCCAGGAAGGTCAATTCATGACCACGGTGGATTTAAAGGATGCGTATCTACATATTCCTATCCACAAGGAACATCATCGGTTCCTAAGGTTCGCATTCCTGGACAAGCATTACCAGTTCGTGGCGCTTCCTTTCGGATTAGCCACTGCTCCAAGGATTTTCACAAAGGTACTAGGGTCCCTTCTAGCTGTGCTAAGACCAAGGGGCATTGCCGTAGTACCTTACTTGGACGACATTCTGATTCAAGCGTCGTCCCTTCCTCAAGCAAAGGCTCACACGGACATTGTCCTGGCCTTTCTCAGATCTCACGGATGGAAAGTGAACGTGGAAAAGAGTTCTCTATCTCCGTCAACAAGGGTTCCCTTCTTGGGAACAATAATAGACTCCTTAGAAATGAGGATTTTTCTGACAGAAGCCAGAAAAACAAAGCTTCTAGACTCTTGTCGGATACTTCATTCCGTTCCTCTTCCTTCCATAGCGCAGTGCATGGAAGTGATAGGTTTGATGGTAGCGGCAATGGACATAGTTCCTTTTGCGCGCATTCATCTAAGACCATTACAACTGTGCATGCTCAGTCAGTGGAATGGGGACTATACAGACTTGTCTCCGAAGATACAAGTAAATCAGAGGACCAGAGACTCACTCCGTTGGTGGCTGTCCCTGGACAACCTGTCACAAGGGATGACCTTCCGCAGACCAGAGTGGGTCATTGTCACGACCGACGCCAGTCTGATGGGCTGGGGCGCGGTCTGGGGATCCCTGAAAGCTCAGGGTCTTTGGTCTCGGGAAGAATCTCTTCTACCGATAAATATTCTGGAACTGAGAGCGATATTCAATGCTCTCAAAGCTTGGCCTCAGCTAGCGAGGGCCAAGTTCATACGGTTTCAATCAGACAACATGACAACTGTTGCGTACATCAACCATCAGGGGGGAACAAGGAGTTCCCTAGCGATGGAAGAAGTGACCAAAATCATTCTATGGGCGGAGTCTCACTCCTGCCACCTGTCTGCTATCCACATCCCAGGAGTGGAAAATTGGGAAGCGGATTTTCTGAGTCGTCAGACATTGCATCCGGGGGAGTGGGAACTCCATCCGGAAATCTTTGCCCAAGTCACTCAACTGTGGGGCATTCCAGACATGGATCTGATGGCCTCTCGTCAGAACTTCAAAGTTCCTTGCTACGGGTCCAGATCCAGGGATCCCAAGGCGGCTCTAGTGGATGCACTAGTAGCACCTTGGACCTTCAAACTAGCTTATGTGTTCCCGCCGTTTCCTCTCATCCCCAGGCTGGTAGCCAGGATCAATCAGGAGAGGGCGTCGGTGATCTTGATAGCTCCTGCGTGGCCACGCAGGACTTGGTATGCAGATCTGGTGAATATGTCATCGGCTCCACCATGGAAGCTACCTTTGAGACGAGACCTTCTTGTTCAGGGTCCGTTCGAACATCCGAATCTGGTCTCACTCCAGCTGACTGCTTGGAGATTGAACGCTTGATCTTATCGAAGCGAGGGTTCTCAGATTCTGTTATCGATACTCTTGTTCAGGCCAGAAAGCCTGTAACTAGAAAGATTTACCACAAAATTTGGAAAAAAATATATCTGTTGGTGTGAATCTAAAGGATTCCCTTGGGACAAGGTTAAGATTCCTAAGATTCTATCCTTCCTTCAAGAAGGATTGGAAAAAGGATTATCTGCAAGTTCCCTGAAGGGACAGATTTCTGCCTTGTCTGTGTTACTTCACAAAAAGCTGGCAGCTGTGCCAGATGTTCAAGCCTTTGTTCAGGCTCTGGTCAGAATCAAGCCTGTTTACAAACCTTTGACTCCTCCTTGGAGTCTCAACTTAGTTCTTTCAGTTCTTCAGGGGGTTCCGTTTGAACCCTTACATTCCGTTAATATTAAGTTATTATCTTGGAAAGTTTTGTTTTTGGTTGCAATTTCTTCTGCTCGAAGAGTTTCAGAATTATCTGCTCTGCAGTGTTCTCCTCCTTATCTGGTGTTCCATGCAGATAAGGTGGTTTTACGTACTAAACCTGGTTTTCTTCCAAAAGTTGTTTCTAACAAAAACATTAACCAGGAGATTATCGTACCTTCTCTGTGTCCGAAACCAGTTTCGAAGAAGGAACGTTTGTTGCACAATTTGGATGTTGTTCGCGCTCTAAAATTCTATTTAGATGCTACAAAGGATTTTAGACAAACATCTTCCTTGTTTGTTGTTTATTCCGGTAAAAGGAGAGGTCAAAAAGCAACTTCTACCTCTCTCTCTCTTTTTGGATTAAAAGCATCATCAGATTGGCTTACGAGACTGCCGGACGGCAGCCTCCCGAAAGAATCACAGCTCATTCCACTAGGGCTGTGGCTTCCACATGGGCCTTCAAGAGGCTTCTGTTGATCAGATATGTAGGGCAGCGACTTGGTCTTCACTGCACACTTTTACCAAATTTTACAAGTTTGATACTTTTGCTTCTTCTGAGGCTATTTTTGGGAGAAAGGTTTTGCAAGCCGTGGTGCCTTCCATTTAGGTGACCTGATTTGCTCCCTCCCTTCATCCGTGTCCTAAAGCTTTGGTATTGGTTCCCACAAGTAAGGATGACGCCGTGGACCGGACACACCTATGTTGGAGAAAACAGAATTTATGTTTACCTGATAAATTACTTTCTCTGATATTTTATTTTCTTTAACTACAGTCACCACGGTATCATATGGTTTCTCCTATGCAAATATTCCTCCTTAACGTCGGTCGAATGACTGGGGTAGGCGGAGCCTAGGAGGGATCATGTGACCAGCTTTGCTGGGCTCTTTGCCATTTCCTGTTGGGGAAGAGAATATCCCACAAGTAAGGATGACGCCGTGGACCGGACACACCGTTGGAGAAAGTAATTTATCAGGTAAACATAAATTCTGTTTTTCTCCGGAAAATGTTTCAGCATACAGGATATTTATTTCAACCGGCAGCGGCTGTTGCCTCGGTTGCTGGAGCTGCGGCCTACTGGTGCGACTCCTTAGCGGAATTGATCAAGGTGGAGAGTCCCCTCGACGTTATCCAAGATAGAATTAAGGCTTTGAGAATTGTTAATTCTTTTATCTGTGATGCAGACATGCAGATTATTCGCCTGAATGCTAAAATCGCTGGTTTCTCAGTGCAGATGCGTCGGGCATTCTGGCTGAAGTCCTAGTCTGTGGACACGACTTCTAAGTCTAGACTTCTTTCCCTCATCTTTAAGGGAAAACATTTTATTTGGTCCAGGCCTGGACTCCATTATCTCAACAGTTACAGGGGGCAAGGGTGCCTTCCTAGTGCAGGATAAAGTCCCAATGTCAGCAGTCCTCCTCTAAGCCTGAGCAAACCAAGAGCACTTGAAAGCTGGCTCAATCCTGGAATAAAGCAGAACAAGAAGCCTGCTGAGAACAAGTCGGCATGAAGGGGCAGCCCTAGATCCAAGGCTGGATCATGTAGGGGGCAGACTGTCGATGTTTTCAGATGCTTGGTCCAGTGATGTACAGGATCTGTGGGTCCTGGAGGTCATAGCTCAGGGATAAAAGATAGGTTTCAAATCTCATCCACCCAAGGGCAGATTTCTCCTCTCAAGCCTGTCTATAAAACCAGAAAAGAGGGAAACCTTTCTGGGGTGCGTGCAGGATCTTTCGTCCTTAGGGGTCATTGTCCCGATTCCTATCGCAGAAAGAGGTTTGGGATACTACTTAAACCTGTTTGTGGTCCCAAAGAAAGAGGAAACTTTCCGCCCAATTCTGGACCTAAAGTGCTTAAACAAATTTCTAAATGTCCCCTCGTTCAAGATGGAGACAATAAGGTCCATTCTTCCTCTAGTTCAGGAAGGACAGTTCATGACCACTATAGAACGGAAGGATGCCTACCTTCATGTTCCAATCCACAGGGACCACTCCCAGTTTCTAAGGTTTGTGTTCCTGGATCAGCACTTCCAGTTCATTGCACTTCCGTTTGGTCTAGCTACAGCCCCAATAATCTTTACAAAGGTTCTGGGAGCTCTTCTGGCCATTGCCAGAACCCAAGGTATAGCAGTAGCTCCCTACTTGGACAACATTCTGGTTCAAGCGCCATCCTTTCATCTAGCAGAGGACCATTCGGTATCTCTTCTCTCTATTTTTCGATCACATGGATGGAAGATAAACTTGGAAGAGAGAGATTCAATATCCATGAGGATATTTCTAACCGACCAGAGATGGTGCAAGCTAGCTTCGTGTTTTGCCCTCCAGACCTCCTTAAGGCCATCTGTGGCTCAGTGTATGGAGGTAATTGGTCTCATGGTGTCCAGCATGGACATAATTCCTTTTGCCAGGTTCTGTCTCAAACCGCTACAGCTGTGCATGCTGAGGCAGTGGAACGGCAATCATTTGGATCCGTCTCAACAGATTTCCCTGGACAACTGGTTGAGAGAATCTCTCTCTTGGTGGCTCTGTCCAGATTATCTGTTCCGAGGGACAACATTTCTCAGACCATCCTGGGAGATTGTGACTACGTGCGCGAGCCTCTCAGGATGGGGAGCTATTTGGGGTGTCAGGAAAGCACAGGGCCTTATTGTCTCAGGAGGAATGTTCCCTCCTGATCAACATTTTGGAACTTCGAGCAATCTACAATGCTCTGAATGATTGGCCTCTTCTGGGTTTGTCCCGATTTGTCAGATTCTAATCAGACAATATAACCTTGGTGGCTTACATCAAACATTAGGGGGGACGAGAAGCTCCCTAGCAATGAGGGAAGTATCTCAGATTCTGGAGAGGGCGGAGGTCCACAGCTGTTCGCTGTCAGCGATCCACATTCCGGGTGTGGAGAACTGGGAAGCGGATTTTCTCAGCAGACAATCCTTTCATCCGGGGGAATGGTCTCTCAATCCCGAAGTGTTTGCGGAGATATGCTACAGATGGGGGATGCTGGAGATAGATCTCATGGCGTCTCGTCTCAATACCAAACTACCCAGATATGGGTCAAGGTCCAGGGATCCTCAGGCGGAGCTAATAGATGCATTAGCAGTGCCTTGGAGGTTTAATCTACCTTTTTCCGTCATTACCACTCCTTCCTCGGGTAGTGGCCCGCATCAAGCAGGAGCAGCCATTAGTGAAACTGATTGCTTCATCGTGGCCATGAAGGACGTGGTTCACGGACCTAGTGAGGATGTCATCTTCTCCATGGAAGTTACCTTGTCGCAGGGATCTGCTGGAACAAGGTCCTTTTGTTTATCAAAATCTAGATTCTCTGAGGCTGACTGCGTGGTGATTGAACGCTTAGTCCTAGCCAAGAGAGGTTTTTCTGAGAGAGTTATTGATACTCTCATCCAGGCTCGTAAGCCGGTTTCTCGTCGCATCTATCATAAGGTGTGGAGAACCTACTTATTCTGGTGTGAAGAGCAGGGTTTTCCTTGGCATAAAGTTAAGGTTGCCAGGATTCTGTTGTTTCTCCAGGATGGTCTGGAGAAAGGTCTTTCGGCCAGTTCCCTGTGGGGATAGATTTCGGTCTTGTCTGTTTTACTGCACAAGAGGCTCTCTGAGCTTCCAGATGTTCAGTCTTTTGTTAGGGCTCTGATTAGGATCAGACCTGTTTTCAGATCTTCGGCTCCCCCTTGGAGTCTGAATCTGGTTCTTAAAGTTTTGCAGCAGGCTCCGTTTGAGCCTATGCATGAAATTGATATTAAATTGTTGTTCTGGAAAATTCTCTTTCTACTGGCTATTTCCTCGGCGCGCAGAGTATCTGAGATTGCAGCCTTGCAATGTGAGCCTCCTTATCTGGTGTTCCATTCGGATAAGGCTGTCCTATGTACTAAGTTAGGGTTTCTCCCTAAAGTTGTGTCAGACCGCAACATCGATCAAGAGATTGTGCTCCCTTCATGGTGTCCTAATCCTTCTTCAAAGGAACATTTACTTCATAATTTGGACGTGGTTCGTGCCTTGAAGTTTTATCTGCAAGCTACTAAGGATTTTAGACAAGCTTCCTCCTTGTTTGTGCCATATTCTGGGAAGCGTAAGGGTCAGAAGGTCTCTTCGACTTCCTTATCTTTTTGGTTAAGAACTCTTATCCGCTTAGCCTATGAAACAGCGGGACATAGACCTCCTCAGACGGCTCATTCTACTAGAGCAGTGGCTTTCTCTTGGACCTTTAAGAACGGTCCTCCTTACACACTTTTTCTAAATTCTACAAGTTTGATGTTTTTGCTTCAGCTGAAGCAGCCTTCAGGAGAAAGGTTTTGCAGACTGTGATGCCCTCAGATTAGGGTCCGCCTCTTTTTTTTGTGTCCCTCCCATTATCATTCAGTGTCCTCTTGAGCTTGGGTATAAGTTTCCCAACAGTAAGGAATTAAGCCGTTGAGACTCCTTATATTACAACGGAAAACATAAATTATGCTTGCCAAATAATTTAATTTCCTTCTGTATAAGTAAAGTCCACGGCTCCCGTCTGTGTTTCTCCGATGATCAGCCCCCTAAATTTTGTTTTTTCTTCTGGCACCTTTTATACTCTGATATTTCTCCTACTGTTCCTTGTTCCCCTCGGCAGCATGACTGGGGGATAGGGAAAGTGTGAGAGGTATTTAAGCCTTTGGCTGGGTGTCTTTGCCTTCTCCTAGTGGCCAGGTTCAGTAATTCCCAACAGCAAGGAATGAAGCCATGGACTCTCCTTATACAGAAGAAAATTAAATTATCTGATAAGCATAATTTTATGTTTTTATAGCGATCAAAAAAGGTAAATGCATGTGACTATGGGTGTAAAGTAATCATAAAGTCAATATGAAGCTATAAATTCCTAGATGCTAAAATGTGTGAAACGCTGCTTTAAAGGTACTATTTTTTTTATTTTTTTTTTAGGAATCCAACTTCTCTTTTGCTCCCAGCAAAATATGTCTAGCTTAAAAGATAAATGTGTTTGGATATGCCTCTTTTTATGTATGGCCATGAAACATTTTTCTCATATTTGCTTTCAAAACAAATAACCAATGTAAGAGAGCACTAATGTATTCTTATTAGGTGAAAACATTTCTTCTGACAGTTTGTGTAAGGTGGGAGAGAAACTGGTGTTTGACCCTAGGAATTGAACTCTTTTATGAGATTTTTTAAAAAGGAAATGCTGCATTGGCAGTGACAGGTTTAATTACAATAGGTGTGTGAGCTTTCTGTGAAACCTATTATTTTTAGCCTTTTGGAAACCCTTCATGGATAAACGGTTTTCTTTTAATCATCCCTGCTTTCATGCATGTCCTTTTTAACATAAGCACAAATGCATGAAGTGGGGAGAAAATGCCTCTTCCATTAACTTGGGTCACTTTGTGTCAGTGTTCGTTGTGTGCAACAAACAAGACCTAATCTTCAGTCTAGAAGCTCAGTGTCAGGGCGCAGCAGACTCTCTTGAGATGCAGAAAACGTACATGTCTGATGATTCAGTGTCCAGACAGCTTCTGCTATTGAATTATTAAAGAACTACATAATCTTAAGTAACAGTGTTGCTCATGTCATGCAGTATTTTAAAGACCAGAATCTTTAACACAAGGGTTTCCTAACAGGAATGTGTATTTTTAGAAAAGTGAGAAAAATAACCTCTTGCACACTATAAGATGATTATTAATCATTCCATTTTAGGGGAATTATTACTGTAGGATGTAGACTAGTACTGATGTTGCTTATTTGTGTATATAATTTCTTTAGGTTGAACACTTTTTTTTTTTAATTAGAAAAATCAGTTGCTTATTTGTCATATATGATATTTTTAGGCTTACCACCTTTTTATTACCCATCTCCCCCCAAATGTTTTTGATCATCAGGCACAGTGTACCTTTTAATTTTTATGTATAACCTGCTATAAATAGAAATAGAGAATGAGATTAAGATACCAATTCAGGCCTGTCCTGCAAACTGTGGAATGAATGGGAGATCGGATGTACTATCGTTACTTATAATATTTGATATAGTCATTTTCAGACTCTATCATTGTGACTGAATTATAATTAATTTGCTATATTTATTTCTCTCAGACACTGGTTTATCAGTGTCTCATATATATATATATATATATATATATATATATATATATATATATATATATATATATATATATATATACAGGGAGTGCAGAATTATTAGGCAAATTAGTATTTTGACCACATCATCCTCTTTATGCATGTTGCCTTACTCCAAGCTGTATAGGCTCGAAAGCCTTCTACCAATTAAGCATATTAGGTGATGTGCATCTCTGTAATGAGAAGGGGTGTGGTCTATTGACATCAACACCCTATATCAGGTGTGCATAATTATTAGGCAACTTCCTTTCCTTTGGCAAAATGGGTCAAAAGAAGGACTTGACAGGCTCAGAAAAGTCAAAAATAGTGAGATATCTTGCAGAGAGATGCAGCACTTTTAAAATTGCAAAGCTTCTGAAGCGTGATCATCGAACAATCAAGCGTTTCATTCAAAATAGTCAACAGGGTCGCAAGAAGCGTGTGGAAAAACCAAGGCGCAAAATAACTGCCCATGAACTGAGAAAAGTCAAGCGTGCAGCTGCCAAGATGCCACTTGCCACCAGTTTGGCCATATTTCAGAGCTGCAACATCACTGGAGTGCCCAAAAGCACAAGGTGTGCAATACTCAGAGACATGGCCAAGGTAAGAAAGGCTGAAAGACGACCACCACTGAACAAGACACACAAGCTGAAACGTCAAGACTGGGCCAAGAAATATCTCAAGACTGATTTTTCTAAGGTTTTATGGACTGATGAAATGAGAGTGAGTCTTGATGGGCCAGATGGATGGGCCCGTGGCTGGATTGGTAAAGGGCAGAGAGCTCCAGTCCGACTCAGACGCCAGCAAGGTGGAGGTGGAGTACTGGTTTGGGCTGGTATCATCAAAGATGAGCTTGTGGGGCCTTTTCGGGTTGAGGATGGAGTCAAGCTCAACTCCCAGTCCTACTGCCAGTTTCTGGAAGACACCTTCTTCAAGCAGTGGTACAGGAAGAAGTCTGCATCCTTCAAGAAAAACATGATTTTCATGCAGGACAATGCTCCATCATACGCGTCCAAGTACTCCACAGCGTGGCTGGCAAGAAAGGGTATAAAAGAAGAAAATCTAATGACATGGCCTCCTTGTTCACCTGATCTGATCCCCATTGAGAACCTGTGGTCCATCATCAAATGTGAGATTTACAAGGAGGGAAAACAGTACACCTCTCTGAACAGTGTCTGGGAGGCTGTGGTTGCTGCTGCACGCAATGTTGATGGTGAACAGATCAAAACACTGACAGAATCCATGGATGGCAGGCTTTTGAGTGTCCTTGCAAAGAAAGGTGGCTATATTGGTCACTGATTTGTGTTTGTTTTGTTTTTTAATGTCAGAAATGTATATTTGTGAATGTTGAGATGTTATATTGTTTCACTGTTAAAAATAAATAATTGAAATGGGTATATATTTGTTTTTTGTTAAGTTGCCTAATAATTATGCACAGTAATAGTCACCTGCACACACAGATATCCCCCTAAAATAGCTATAACTAAAAACAAACTAAAAACTACTTCCAAAACTATTCAGCTTTGATATTAATGAGTTTTTTGGGTTCATTGAGAACATGGTTATTGTTCAATAATAAAATTAATCCTCAAAAATACAACTTGCCTAATAATTCTGCACTCCCTATATATATATATATTCTATTCAAAATACAGTAAAAAACAGTTTAACATTAAAATTGATTAAAAATGATTTTTCATGTTTCAAGATATTTGACTGGAAAGGGCTCAAACATGTGTGTCTATATAATATATATATATTTATATTATATATACATACATACATACATATACACACACACACACACACACATATTTAGACATATATATATATATATATATATATACATACACACACACATACAGGCATACCTTGTTTTATTGTGCTTCGCTTTATTGCGCTTCGCAGATATTGCTCTTTTTACAAATTGAAGGTTTGTGGCAACCCTGTGCCGAGCAAGTCTATCTGCACCATTTTTCTAACATATAAACACATACATATAAATGAATATACATAAATATACACACCACCAGCAAAAAGGTTATGACATGCTGAAGGCTCAGGTGATGGTTTTCAATTTTTAGTATTAAAGTATTTTTTAATTAATGTATGTACATTGTTTATTTAGACATAATGCTATTGCACTACAGTATAGTGTAAATATTATAGAACTTTTATATACACTGGAAAACAAAACAATTAGTGTGACTCACTTTATTGCTATATTTGCTTTATGGTGGTGGGCTGGAACTGATATCTCTGTATTTCAAAATCAGTGTCCTTTAACCAGGGGTCAAGTCCGGCGGGAACGCATGGGAACGGAGTTCCTGCACTATTTTTGCAGGAGGAACTAAGTTCCCCCTGGAAAGAGAGTAAGAAAGTAATGGGCAGTAACACTTCCTACAATACACTAAATACAAGCCTGTCAGCGGCCCTGCTGTGTGTTCACTCCGCACTGTGTGTAACACCTGGTGCTTACATTACTGTGTGGAACACCTGGTGCTTACATTACTGTGTGGAACACCTGGTGCTTACATTACTGTGTGGAACACCTGGTGCTTACATTACTGTGTGGAACACATGGTGCTTACATTACTGTGTGGAACACATGGTGCTTACATTACTGTGTGGAACACCTGGTGCTTACATTACTGTGTGGAAAACATGGTGCTTACATTACTGTGTGTAACACCTGGTGCTTACATTACTGTGTGTAACACCTGGTGCTTACATTACTGTGTGGAACACCTGGTTCTTACATTACTGTGTGTAACACATGGTGCTTACATTACTGTGTGGAACACATGGTGCTTACATTACTGTGTGGAACACATGGTGCTTACATTACTGTGTGGAACACATGGTGCTTACATTACTGTGTGGAACACATGGTGCTTACATTACTGTGTGGAACACATGGTGCTTACATTACTGTGTGGAACACCTGGTGCTTACATTACTGTGTGGAACACATGGTGCTTACATTACTGTGTGGCTTGTTCTGGGGTTATTTAGCTCCCCTCAGCAGAAATAAGACTATTGCATCTTAAGTGGGTGAGACTCTGTGACAAAGGAGGATTCTCAGGCCCAACGGCAAACATTCAAACCTTCATTGGATTTCATTTGCTTTCATTAGCCCAAGTGTATATATTATATACATATAAATACAGTGTGTATGTAAATAAAACAATATAAATTATAAGGGGGGTTGGAAGTTTTGAGGAGTTCCCACACTTATTTTTGTAGGACTTGACCCCTGCCTTTAACCTTTTTGTCATGTGAAATGGAGACCCCAGAATGTATTCAAAAGTTCAAGAAAAAAAAAAAAAGCCATAAAATATATTGATTACTTTAGTTATTTACATTTGCTCTTTATGGTGGCAGCTGTATGTATACTTTTGTTGTACAGACATTTAGGGGGTTCTACTTGTGTATTGGAAACCTAAAATAAATAGTTTATGCAGTAATCTATATACATTTAATTTTTGCTTGTGATATGCAAAAACAAATGTTGTTGGCCTATATATACACTTATATAATATGCGTAAATGGGTACAATGTATTTTACAACTTTTTTTGTTTAAAACATGAAATTAACATTTCAGCCATCCATTAATTAAGTTTATATTCTTTATTTACAAACTGAACAGATACTATTTATTAGTTAATGGCTTGAGTGCAGTTTGATCATTGTTTTTCTGTCGTTTACATTATGGTAGGTACAGCTATGAATATGGCATTTTGCCGAAACGCGTAAGCTTGCCAGCCAGAGGTTTATCATTGACTGTCAGCGTTTATTCATACTTTAAAAAACTCCACAAAGTTTTATCTTATGGCAGTTGCTGCTGGTTGTTCTTATGGATGTAGGTACTTAGTAAATACATACAATACATGCATTTCTCACCGAGGTGTCACCAGCACACCTAAAAACTCTGGTACGCTGATGAAGCTTGAAATCAGCTGACCCCATTACATAAAAGTGTAGCACTTGTAAGCATTGCATCTGGGGTTGTCAGCTAAGAGATTTGATGGAACATTAGTTTTCAGCTGTCTCTATTTCATTGTCCCATTGTGAGCCCAAATTGTTCTCTTTTTAAATAAAATGTATTAAATTGTCAGTTTTCCCTTACTTTTCTTTCTCTGTTGTTTCCATGTTGTCTGTCATTGTAGCAGCATTTTATTTTTTCTTGCACATCTCTACTGCTTGTGTTTTTATTATACTTAAGCTTAGTTTTATTAATTTTGCCCCATAATCATACTGTATATAAGCTGTCCACGATAGTACTCAAAGAATGCTTCACATAATCTTTTTAACTCATGGGTTTATTTTGTTAGTCACTATAATCTGTGTTTATTGGTGTATGACTTTTTATTTTCTGTACAGTGTTTAGAACTAGGATTGCCCGATGTCCAGTATTCAACCGGACAGTCTATTGTTTAGCAAGCTGTCAAGTTAAATCTTACAAAACTACTGAACACTTAAATGTCCAGTTTTTAAAAATCCCAGAGTGTTAACTGAATATAAAAGGCCTAAATGCATTACAAATATGGAGCAGAAAGTAAAAGGCAATCAAGGGGTCATATATGTTACTGGCAGCCAAGGGGTAAAATTACTAAAGAGTTGTAAAAAATATACATCAATGGATCAAGAGTAGGGGCAAAGGTAGAGCACAGATTGTCCAGTATTTTGTGGAGGACTGCTATTAAGAACTGTTGCTGCATCTGTTAAAATATATAATTTCCTATTGTATGATTGTTGAACCTTTTTAGAATTTGCTTTTTTTTTAATTATTTTTTTATTCAAATTAGTAATCAGGCTGTTTGCCCTAACTTTACTGCACTTATCCAACACCAATTCATGTATGATTGTTGCAACAGCCAGTTTTTTACCCTTAAAGTTATAGTAAACGTTCCCCTTTGTATAAACCGATCCTTAATGTTAGCAATATTTTAGAGATGCGCTATAACTTACTTTTTAATGTAGCACTGAAATTCAAATTCCTTGTGCTCCAGCCTCCCACTTCAAAAGTTATTTTTTTGTTGAGCTAACGGTTTGAACTGTTCACCAATCAGCGCTGTAGCCATACAGTACTTTTGTTGTAGCTAGGGCACAATTTGAAGAATATTTCAAACCATTAGCTCAGCAAAAATATTACTTTTGAAGTGGGTAAGCCGAAGTGTTAGAAATTTTAATTTCAGCGATTCATTAATAAGTAATTTATAGCGCATCTTCATTACAACTGATGAATTAAACTCCATCTAAAATCTTGCTAACATTCCAGATCTGTTTAGACAATTGGGAACGTTTACTATCACTTTAACCTTTAACGTTTATTTTGTGTAAAACTGATTAATTGTAAAAGAAAAAAAAAAGTGTAGTCGTTTTTACACCAATTTACCGTAATTTTTTCAAAAACTTTTTTTTTTGCAAAAAATAACACTGTATGTTTTTGTCAAACAGACTTGTTCTTTATCGTTTAGGCTTTAATTTTCTTCAAAATATATATTTTAGGCTATCCGTGCTGTTATCTCACTAACTCCATATTTTTTGTTTTTATTCAGGTGTTCCAACCCCAAGCCCTGAAATCCTCCGACATACACTCAACATGCTTGTGCGAGAGAGGAAAATCTACCCTACACCCGATGGATACTTTATAGTAACCCCACAGACTTATTTTATAACCCCATCTCTTATAAGAACTAACAGTAAATGGTACCACTTGGATGAGAGGATAGCTGATCATTCTCAGTGTACCTCTCCACAACCAGGAACTATAACACCTTCCCCTTCAGGATGTGTCAGGGACAGAACTCTCTCCAAAAACCACTGCGACTCTTGTCATTGCTGCAGAGAAGATATGCATAGCATTCATGCATCAACTTTACAAAGGAAATCCACAAAGGACTGCAAGGACTCATATTGTCCTCCATCCATGTGCCAGATCCCCCCTACTGAGAAAAGCAAAAGTACCATAAATTATTCTTATAAAACCGAAACCCTCACAAAACCTAAGGATGGGGAAAAGCCATCTAAAAAGTTTGGTCTAAAGTTGTTTAGGCTGAGTTTTAAAAAGGACAAAGCAAAACAATTGGCAAATTTTTCAGCCCAGTTCCCTCCTGAAGAGTGGCCCTTGAGAGATGAAGACACACCTACCACTATACCCCGGGAAGTAGAAATGGAAATAATTAGACGAATCAACCCAGACTTGACAGTGGAAAATGTTGTACGGCACACTGCACTAATGAAAAAACTTGAAGAAGAGAAATCTCAGAGAAGCAAAGCTGGGTCATCGGCTCATCATAGTGGCAGAAGCAGAAGAAGCAGGACTCACAGAAAAACTCATGGAAAATCTCGATCTCATAGCAAGACTAGGGCTTCCAAAGGTGACCCCTCAGATGGTTCCCACTTAGATATACCTGGAGAAAGGGAGTATGACTTCTTATATAAACCTCGAAATAGGTCACCCAGAGAGGGTTGTTTTATAATGGAGCGTAAAGGAGGAGAAAATTTTGTTGTTCTAAGCAATCCAAACATGATTGAATCCCATTTTCCAGTCACACCAGAATGGGATGTTTCTGGTGAACTGGCCAAAAGGAGAACTGAAATGCCTTTTCCTGAACCCTCTAGGGGAAGCTCACACTCAAAGGTCCATCGAAGCCACAGCCATACACAAGATAGAAGGTCAAGGAATGAAAGATCTAATAAAGCTAAAGAAAGATCTAGATCAATGGACAACTCCAAAGGACCTCTAAGTGGTGCTTCCTTAGGTACACCAGATGACCTAACCGAAGGCTGCAGCCTTGATGATAAAACACCAAGCCAGTCTTATATTGATGACAGTACCTTAAGACCATCACATTCTTTGACGCATCAAAGAAATCTATCCTTTAAAGACCCATGCATACCAGAATTGGCGAGTGGTGGTGCAGATACCCCTAAGTCATGTAGTCTGATAGAACAAGGCAAACTTCCAGAGACTTTATCCTCATACAGTGAACTTAATTCTTGTTCCAAAAAAACACCAGATGACTATTTTCAATGTAACACATCTAGTGAAACAATACTCACTGCACCATCACCTCTAGGAAAGAATAAAGATGATATTGATATAACAAGTGTTTCTGAAAGCTTGAAAAGACTATCGCCAGCTGACAAGCCACAGCAACACATAGCTAGAGAACAAGGTGAATATAAAGAAGAATCACCTAAAGGAACAATCAGTAGTCTTTCAGTTGCTCCTTCTAGTCAATCACCTGAAGTAATTGCAAATGGTAGATTAGTGCCACATCACAATACAGAATCAAGCAGTCTTGACAAAAGGAAAGAAATATTCAGTAAGGATACCCTATTCAAACCTTTGCACAATAGCCTATCTGTGAATAGTTTTCATAAATCTGGTGTGACATTGTTAAAAACACACCAAAAGACTTCTCCTGAAACACTGCCAGCAAGCGTTGAAAACTTTGAGCAACCTATTACCACCTCAGTTACACAAAATCTGGCCGTTTCACCAAGGCCACAGGAACCAACGGGGAACCCAGAAGCCTCTTTTGATTACTATAATGTTTCTGAAGATGATGAATCTGAAGAAGGGACGCAAAAGACAGCAGAGGAGGAGAAGAACAGAGATGAAGTAGGGACAATGCAATGGCTACTACAAAGGGAAAAGGAAAGGGATTTGCAAAGGAAGTTTGAAAAGAACCTCACTCTACTGAACCCAAAGGAAACTGAAAATGGCAGCAGTCAGAGAGCCACACATTCGGCTCGTCTAGATAGTATGGATAGTAGCAGCATCACTGTAGATAGTGGCTTTAATTCACCACGGTAAGAGTCTACAGAATAATACTGACATGGTGCTTTCTTTATAGTTTTTATCAGAGGTGTATTGCTGCATTTGACAACCTTTGAAACTTAAGGATTCTTTGCAGTATTTAGTTAAACTGCTAAGATTATAATACTCTACAGATATTGAATAAGATATTCTATTATTTTGCAATCATTATGGGTTAGAACACAGTTTGAATAATATTGTAGAAAAGGGGTACAAAATATTGGTGTTGTAACATTTACCTGACATGTGTATGTGTATATACTGTATATCCGTGTTCTCAACAGAAAATGTTGCCAGCCAGGAGGTGGCATTATAAAGTAGCCGGGTGGGGACATTTTATACTATCAAAAGCACAAATTAATTGAAAAATGTAACATAAATTTATTTAATGATAAATTGTGGAATGAACATTGACATTTTTTAATATTAGCTCATTTTAGCTTAATATTGGCTATCATTTTTAGCCAGGTGGTCAGTAACATTTCCAATAAAAAGATCCTCTGGGGAGAACACTGTGTATGTGTGTGTATGTTTGTATGTATATATGTGTGTGTGTGTGTATATATATATATATATATATATATATATATATATATATATATATATATATATATATATATATATATATATATATATAAAGGTCCTCTGGGGAGAACACTGTATATGTGTGTATGCATGTATATGTACGTGTGTGTATATATATATATATATATATATATATATATATACAGAAAATAGTAGTCCAAAGAGAGCACTCAACGTAAATCAAAGTGAATCTTTTAATCCAGTATGTGAACGTTTTCGGGGAGTGACCCCGTCATCAGACAAGTGAAAAAGAAAAACAAGTGTACTCACCAAATATTACAATTTAAATGCTGGTGTCTGTACGCCGCCTGTCCCCGCGGGAGAACGCTTCTCCGAAACCGGAAGTGACCAAGTAACGTCATCACGTCGGGTTCTGGCAGCGCACCGGTTCACCGTTGGACAAAGACCTGTGTATACAAAACGGTTGCCACGGTATTATCAAACATAGTGTTACGAGGCATTTTTACAAATATACATGCAAACTTAAGCCAGAAGTGCAAGCAGATGATAATAGTCTACTAAAGTGTATTAATAAAGTGCTTAAACTGTGTGATACGAGTGTGTGCAAAGAGGTTATAGCAACCTAATATTAAAAGTTCTAACCTACGAGGGGAATAAAAAAACAGTGTATGTTATAAGTAAATGAAGAACAATATGATTGGAGAATGAGAGGAAAGAAAAAAGAAAATGGAAAGATAGAAAGGTGTAGAAACAAAAAAGAGAGAGAAAAATAAATAAATAAATAAGAGTGAAAAATAAAAATAAATGTAAATAAAAAGGAGAGAGAAGTTAAACTAAAAACAGAAAAAGTAGAAAAATACCACCATAAATATAGACTCGCCTGTACCACTCTATATGTGGTCTACCTGCTCTACTGCAACTGTGGCTTATTCTATGTAAGAAAGACAATAGATGACCTTTGCACGAGAATGTCCAACTATAGATCAGCGATAAGGACCGCTATAGATAGGGGCCAGTCAGACCAATCAGTGGCCAGACACTTCCTCCAAAAAGGTCATACCGCAAAGGATCTAAGATATACACTTATAGATCATGTCCCACCGCTAACGAGAGGAGGAGATAGGGGAAGACTACTACTTCAATGGGAGGCCAGATGGACCTATGAATTGGGTACTTTGGTCCCAAATGGACTAAATACACATCTGGACTGGCATTGTTTTTTATAGAAACCCCTGTTTTTTATAGATACCCCTGATACATCTCAGGGGGTCTCTCCAACGGCCTTTCACAGCTCAATTTAAATCTCTATTTAAATCTCTACTGAAAATAGTCCATATATTTACAATGGGACTATACCCCCATTAGATAGTCATCGTTGGATACAATTTCTGACTAATGTTGGCTATTATGTAATGCAACTCTATTATATAGTTAGTTGCCATACACATACTTCAGTGTTATTTACATATTATTTCTATTAGAATGCCCCCTACAGGCATTAGGTCCAATATTGGTCAATAGTCCCTGTTATTTCCATTGCTATTTCTATTTCTAAC
This sequence comes from Bombina bombina, assembly GCF_027579735.1. Classification (NCBI taxonomy): domain Eukaryota; kingdom Metazoa; phylum Chordata; class Amphibia; order Anura; family Bombinatoridae; genus Bombina; species Bombina bombina. Next base: position 1,181,694,021 of record NC_069500.1, read on the forward strand.
ATAACCATTGATATAATCATAGTTCCACCTACGGATTAAATCCTGGTACCTCTTTTAAAAGATTCCTCCCCTTTGTTTTCTTCTTTGCTTGTCTCTTTTATCTCTCTTTCTTTCTTTTATCGCTTCTTCTTCCTTTTCCCGGTTTAGTTGGATCAAATACCAGCACATATTTTTCTGGTTATTATATGCAGGAACATGGCACTACACCCCTCTCTAGCTTCCCCCTCTCCCTCCTTCCTCCTTCCCCCCCTTCTTTTAAGTCTGGTTAATACGTCTATTTATCCTCAGGAATGGAGGACACGTAGCCAGCACTATGGCCAAATAGCCAGCTTTAGTAAATCTCCTGCATATTTACTATTTACACATATTTACACATATGTGCACCTGCTTCTCAAATGGAACATTAAGGCCATATCCCTTATATTTGCATTCATGGCAAACGATCACCTACTTTTTCTACTTTTTCTGTTTTTCGTTTAACTTCTCTCTCCTTTTTATTTACATTTATTTTTATTTTTCTCTTATGTATTTTTCTTTCTTTTTTTGTTTCTACACCTTTCTATCTTTCCATTTTCTTTTTCTTTTTTCTTTCCTCTTATTCTCCAATCATATTGTTCTTCATTTACTTATAACACACACTGTCTGTTTTTTATGCCCCTCGTAGGTTAGAACTACTGTTAGACTTTTAATATTAGGTTGCTATAACCTCTTTGCACACACTCGTATCACATAGTTTAAACACTTTATTAATACACTTTAGTAGACTATTATGATCTGCTTGTACCTCTGGCATAAGTTTGCATTTATATTTGTAAAAATGCCTTGTAACACAATGTTTGATAATACCATGGCAACCGTTTTGTATACACAGGTCTTTGTCCAGTGGTGATCCGGTGCGCCGCCAAAACCCGACGTGATGACATTACTTGGTCACTTCCGGTTTCGGAGGAGCGTTCTCCTGCGGGGACAGGCGGCGTACAGAGACAAGCATTTAAATTGTAATATTTGGTGAGTATACTTGTTTTTCTTTTTCACTTGTCTGATGATGGGGTCACTCCCCGAAAACGTTCACATACTGGATTCAAAGATTCACTTTGATTTTTGGCGAGTGCTCTCTTTGGACTATTTTCTGTGTATATTCTGGGATGCATCCCGACGACTTTTCTAACATAGTGAGTGCTGGACTTTTTGCATTATATATATATATATATATATATATATATATACATATATACTATATATATATATATATATATACACCATTTTTTTAAGTTTTAATTCAGGTGCTTAAAATTCAGGAAATTCATAACATCCCTAATGACATCATCAATGGCCTAATGAATGTCATAAGTTCAACATCACAGACCTACCTCATCAATTATATCTCTTACATTGACAACTGCTGACATTACATTTCATCAAGTTTATGAAAAGTATTGATTTGAAAATAACTTGTAGATTTTTTATTTATTTTTTTGCAAGGAAATTCTTAACATTTTAAATCATAAATGTTGAATAAAACTACTGTATAATAAATGTTATTTTACGATTTGTTATTTCATACTAAATTATTGATATTTGATATTGCTCATTAATCTGAGATTTATAGTACTATCAATATTTATTATTGACTGTTGTGTTATATGAGCAAAGATGAATGAGTGATGAAGCATTTATGTAATTGTCAAGTAATATGTGACATAACATAATTTATGATAATATTTATGATTTCAGACCTGATGACCTTTATGATGACATATGTGATGATAATGTCACCATTTTTTTTACTTACTGGCTTTTGAATGAAAGTGGCGCGGTTTGTTTGTTTTTTTATATTGTGTTTTGTAGCTTTATTTGTTAAAGGAATTAGCTATGACAAACTAGAATATTTTATTTTTTCATTAGAATCTCCCTTAAAATAGAGAGTACAATCATGAAGAGATGGAGCATTAAATAATTAAGTATATGTTTATCTTTATATCTTCTATATTGGGCAGCAAGCTGTGCAAATATTAAAAAATATATATATATATATATATATATATATATATACCTTTTTTTCTTCTTAAATGGAAAGAGTCCACAGCTGCATTCATTACTTTTGGGAAATAAGAACCTGGCCACCAGGAGGAGGCAAAGACAACCCAGCCAAAGGCTTAAATACTCCTCCCACTCCCCTCATCCCCCAGTCATTTTTTGCCTTTCGTCCCCGGAGGTTGGCAGAGAGTGTCAGAATTTTCGTTTTTTGGCTCTTATGGAGGGTAGTACTCTTTGGCATGGGACAGGAGTTTTAAATAGTCCTGTCAGTCTCTCAGTGAGGGCTTGGATGAAAGTTAGAGTCCGGAGATGCAGGGAGAGTCTTTCTGCAAAACCATTCTGACTCAGATTAACAGCGCCTTAAGAAATCGGCGTTGTCGAACTTTGCTCCGCTGCCTGCTTTCTTCTCTCAAGTCCATGGTGGAGGCGATGCTACTATCCTTCACACTTGAAAGGCCATGTTCCTGTTCCACAGTGTAGATTCCGGTAAGATTGTTTCATTTTACTTTATTCATCAATGTACTGTAATGTGAATGTTTTCCCGAGAGGCTACCACCTTGCAGGTCTAACTTATCATAAGGGTCTCAATGAGTCTCTTGTAGTATCTTGGAATCAAGGGTTAATATCTCCTGAGGGCGGTTATTGAACAGGGGGGTTTATAATCATGTTTGTTATGTGATTCAACCTGCTTATGTGTGATGTTTATGGGCTCTTGGTTTGGAACATTGAAGCCTTTGGAAGTGACGTGGCCTTGTGGTTGGGCACCCTTTTTTGACTGTATGGCTCCAGCTACCTAACCTGGTCATGGTTGGCCAGGTTTTCGGAGTATTTTTTTACTCTTTGCACAGAGTAGCCAATTTCATCTGGTAGTTAGCCGTGTGGCTTGAGCCTCAAGGGCTGTTGGTTCATACCCAGCTGCTGGCGTTGGATGTCCAATTTCTGGTGTGCCTTAGGGTTGCATTCCCCTGGTCAGCTTGCCAGTGTTCCCGTGGATTCCCTGCTCTGCAGGACGAATGGGTTGGCTGTGCCTCTGCTTGGTAAGCTACTTGTAGGGGGGTCCTTTTCTAGGACATCTGTGTTGGGAATTTCTCTTCTCATTAGCCGGTGATTTCAGACCTTCAGGACAGTTGTTGCCCTTCCGGCATCATCCCTTTTCTTTAGGGGATATTCTCCTCCCTATGGAGATAGAGTCGTTGCTTGGGGCTTCTCCTGGATGGGAGGCAGAAAGGTGGGATTGGTTCCCCCCTGGGGTCTTGCTGGCTCCAAGCAGACTTGTTGGGCCTTTATTTTGATAGATCCTTAGGTTTATGGCCTTGTTGTCTGTTTTCAGAGTCAGGTTTTACTTGTACTCTGTGGGGATGGCTGTGCTATTCTTACACTCGTTCCCGTACCTGTTTCGGGATTCTTTTGTTCCCCTGTCTTGGATCTGGCTGGGTTGGTCCAGCGGGGTGTGGGTCTGCAGGTCAGGATGGCCGAGCGGTCTAAGGATTTGCCTTCGGGTCGCAGTCTCCTCTGGATGTGTGAGCTTTATTGAGTCTATCCTGTTAGCTTAGTCTGCTAGGGTATAGATTTTCCTTTTAACTTGCTCCATTGATTTCAGAAGAGGCTTTACTCTTCCTTCGGGTTCTGAGGGTATACTCTCCTTCTCAGGGGGCCTCAATTGAGGTTTTGTGTTCCCCTTTTTAGGGACCTGTGTGTAGGTCCGGCGACTTAGGTTTCCTGGAGCATGCCCTCTGTCTGGGGGTTGCTTTTGCTGTCTGTTTCTTGCTTGACTGCGTCTTCTTCCTCGCAAGTACCCTCTGTGTCGTCCTGTTATGGACTCTGTGTTCTCAAACTTGGGGTCATTTCACCTGGGTGTATTACACACTTTTTCATGGTCGAATGCTTTGGTATTCTATGGTCAGACACTGGGAGGACTTTGCCTCTTCAGTTGCATTCCGTGCTTGCAGGATGTTGGAGAGACGTCTGTTCTGTCTCTGTGCCCGTTTTTTTTTTTTTTTTTTTATTATTATTTTATTGAGGAATTATATATTACAGCGGTTTAAGATGCCAAGGTGTGAAAAGAATACATTTACATAAAAAAAAAAGTAAAAGCAGAGATTATACATACATCAGCATGAGAGGTATTTTGATGATTCTTGGCTGATTTTCCTCTTTTTAGTCCCCTTTAAAAACGTTATGGACCACTCTTGGATCCGTATAGTCAATATACAGAAATCTTATAGGGATAAATAAACACAAACAAAACATAAACAGGAATAAACAAAACATAAACAGAAATATATAAAGAACAGGGCTGCAGTGTAAAGCTTAGCTTTGAAGATATGTTAACGTATCTGGGAGCATGTCCGCCAGGGCCCCACAGGGAAAATTATCATGGGGGACCATAGGGTGCTTGTGTCTTTGTTAGGGGGCAAGGCTACCATGTATGGGCCTGAGTAAAAAGAATTCTATCCTGTTCAAGACTATCTAATGGGAGTGGAGGGGCAGTGCTTTGAGTATAACTAGGGCTTTTTAGTGCTCAAACGCATGGCGCTCTGGATTCCACTGGCGTGGCTAAGAGACTGTTCAACAATTTTGCAAAGGGGTTGGCTATCTCATCATGCTGTTCAGACTGCCCCAGTAGGAAAGTGAGAAGGTATTAAACAAGTGCAGAATGTGATCCCTTGTAGCGCGGTAGAAGCCTCTTCCTGCGGTATCTAAGTGGAACATATGCACCCATGCAAAATAAACTTTCAACCCGCCCACCCCGCAATGCATCAGCGTCTAAATAATAAACAAAAACAGTCAACGGGACTTCTAAATAAGGCTTGCACGCAGTGTTACTACTGTATGTTATGTAACCTCCTTGCGTGTATCACAGAGCAGGTCCCTCAGCCAGTATCAAAACATGAGCGTGTCCAGAACAGCGTCGCCACATAACAAGGGACTCGCTGTGCTTTGCTCTGGCTGGAGCGTTGTCTCCCGGGTAGATAAATGGGTGGTCTGATGGTTGTTGTTCTCTGTTCATGCAGTTTCATGCCCCCACTGCTCACTTGGGCTGCAGGTTGCGATAGTGTCCATGAGTTTATGTCCACAGCATATTGCAGCGAGAGATCGTAGCTCTTTTCCCCCAAGTTAAACATTAAGTCAGTGTGGAACGGTAGTGAGTCCGCCATTTGAGACAGGGGGGTGGGCGAAGGGACCGGGTCATCTGGTTGCTGGGATAATAAAACAAATTGTAACTTGTGCAAAATGTTCCCCTCGTTAAGGAACGGTTCACCATCCTTAAGCTTGGCTGACAGAGTGTATGTGCAAGGGGCCGCTTCTCTTAGGGAAATTTGCATGCAGCGGTACTCCCCAGTGTTTGAGTCTGCGGTGTCTTCTTTGCAGGGGACATGTTGCTGAGCATCCATGTTATTTGCAGTGACTATACTTGAGTGCTGTTCCCTGTACAACTTCTCTGGTGTGTTATGAGGCACCCCAGTCCGATGTCCCGTTTCCTCTTCAATCTCTTGCAGTCTGTGTATAAGGAAGTCGTAAGGTGCAGACTCCATGAGTCTTTGCATGAGTGAAGCAAGTTTAGCCGGCATGTCCTCCCAAAGCTCCATGTTACTTTCCTGTGAAATAGGATATTGCTATTCCCCCCTAGAGGTCCCGGCAGTGTAGAAATTTGCTTATTAGTTTATCAGAGTTCAGTCCTGTGTGATAGGTTGTAGAGACTCAGTAAGTCTGATTGTTCAGACAGCACTGATCACCCGGCTCTACCCGGGGGGGAGGTGATTGCCTAGAGAAAGAAGGCCGCCGCCATAGGCCCTTAAACTCCGATCTGGACCTCCAGTGTCATGCAAACAGCTGAAAATAGAAAAATACAGTACAGCAATATCCAGTACTGCAGTGTGCTTAGATGATATGTTTCTTTCCTGCTGTTTAGGTATAATAATCGGCGGATTATTAAAATTTCCTCTGGAGCTCACAGAGAATGCGTCCTATCTAGAACACAGCACAGACACGCCCCCCCTCTGTGCCCGGTTTTATCCTGGGTTTCGCTTGGTATAGGCATGGCCTCCTTTCCTTGTTTGGGCCCCTTTGGGTCTCTGTGAGCTGGGCTCACTTGTGGAGGTGTTCTTTTTTATATTAGGGGACCTTTAGGTTTTCTTGGTTCTCCTTTGCCTTGTTCCCTTGGAGGTTTCGGCTGGTGTCTCCTTCATTTGTGGAGATGAGCGGTGGGGGACTGTTTTTTGGGCGACTGTGTCTCCTGGAGGACTGTTGGCTCAGTCGAGTCCGTTTGTGGTCTCTTGTTTAGCTTCTGGACTAACTGTGAGTCAGTGTCATTGGGGCTTTTCCTCTTAAAGTTTTCTCGGCTTCAGACGAAGCAGAGTTTTTTATTGGGTAGAGGTTCAGGCCTGGTGCCATCAGTATGGGCCGCCTATTGTACCCTCCCGTCTTGGCATTCAATGTCCTCTATAGTTTGGGTATTGTTTTCCCAAAAGTAATGAATGTAGCTGTGGACTCTTTCCATTTAAGAAGAAAAACATAAATTATGCTTACCTGATAATTTCCTTTACTTCTGATGGAAAGAGTCCACAGCTCCCCACCCGTAATTTTATGTGGGGCGTCCTTATATTCTTCTGGCACCTTTCACCCTGATATTTCTTCTACTGCTCCTTGTTCCTCTGCAGAATGACTGGGGGATGAGGGGAGTGGGAGGAGTATTTAAGCCTTTGGATGGGTTGTATTTGTCTCCTCCTGGTGGCCAGGTTCTTATTTCCCAAAAGTAATGAATGCAGCTGTGGACTCTTTCCATCAGAAGAAAAGGAAATTATCAGGTAAGCATAATTTATGTTTTATTGCGCTTCGCTTTATTGTGCTTTAAAGATATTGCTTTCTTTACAAATTGTATGTTTGTGGCAACTTTGTGTGAAGCATTTTGTATAAACCAATGAGTTTCTTCTTAAACATTGCATAGCTTGGTGGCATTATATAGATGACCCATTTGTAATTGGCATAGATCAATAACGGACCACTTTATAGTATACTGAATATACATTTTTTAAAATACTAGGATTTAACTTTGTAAGAAGGAATTAATAACTGTTCTCTATGTTAAAATGACTAAATACAATTTTATGTTGCTCAAGTTTCCACCTTAAACATCATAACCTATTAGTCAGGAATATTCTTGTCAAGAGGTATGGAATACAGAATTGCTATTAGAATTGAACAAGAAGTAATGAAAATTGAAAGAAATTACCTTTTTAGTGAGTTTAGTGTTCTTTCATCTGAAGCACTGAAAATTATTAAAAAGCATTTCAAAGTGTTCATCCTGTGTCGCATAGCTATGGTTGCCACCCAGACAGTATTTTTCCAACATGGCTTGGATTTCTTTAATATTTTTAAGGTTTAGATTAAAATAAAGATTAAATATAGAAATAAAGTTGCTATCATGGACAAACCTTTTCTAGGTGTGTTGGAATCTAATAAAAAACAAATGATCATTTAAAATCAGTCCTAGCTTTACTTCCTGATGTATTCTGTTTGTTTATGCAAATGTATACTAATTAGTAGGACCAGTATTTTCTTCTAGAAAACCTTACTTATAGAAGAGGTAGGTCACAGTGTAATAGACTGATGAGGACAGGGGTTAATTTTTAAATAGAAAGGATTTGTCTTTATGTTTGAATTTTGTATATTGTGATTAAAAGCAATTATTTTGTTCATATTACAAGCAAGAGAGATGAACTACACAAGTATAGCCTCCTTACTTCATGTTACATTTTGTAAATTCTTAAATATTCATAACAGTTATGTGTGAGAGATAACCTGATTTCACCTCATGATTCAGGATTCCACATTCAAACTTAGAATGATCTCAAAATATTCCAAACCGCCTAACTTTTATCCAAACCAGTATGAGAGAAAAAATATTTGGTCATTAAAATAAATAAAATGTCCTAATTCACTCTTAATTAAATAATGTGCTACATCACATATAAATATTTTTCCACTAAGGTAGGGGGCTCTAGGTACGGATATGCATATGGGTTTCACAATACCCCACCTTTTTTTATTTAGAATATTTAGATTACCTCGTGCCATTGCAGTCCTATTATAAGCAGTTTTAAAGCATAGTAGTACATAATAGGAAATTACATGCAGCCCATAACTTCAGCTGTTCCATTTGCTACATCAAGAAGCTGATAAAGAACACCCAAATCAATCTCAAAGTAAGTTATGGTGATTGAAAAGATTAAGATGTATCGCTATACTCACACAATGGATAAGGTACTAACCATAACTTATTTTGAGACAGGTTTAAACAAATAGGAGACAGGGGCAGAACTACCATTGATGCAGCAGGTGCAGTGGCACCAGAGTCCATAGCATATATATATATATATATATATATATATATATATATATATATATATATATATATATATATATATATATATATACAGTGGGGCAAAAAAGTATTTAGTCAGCCACCAATTGTGCAAGTTCTCCCACTTAATAAGATGGGAGAGGCCTGAAATTTTCATCATAGGTATACCTCAACTATGAGAGACAAAATGTGAAAACAAATGCAGACAATCACATTGTCTGATTTGGAAAGAATTTATTTGCATATTATGGTGGAAAATAAGTATTTGGTCACCTACAAACAAGCAAGATTTCTGGCTCTCACAGACCTGTATCTTCTTCTTTAAGAGGCTCCACTGTCCTCCACTCATTACCTGTATTAATGGCACCTGTTTGAACTTATTATCAGTATAAAAGACACCTGTCCACAACCTCAAACAGTGACACTCCAAACTCCACTATGGTGAAGACCAAAGAGCTGTCGAAGGACACAGAAACAAAATTGTAGACCTGCACCAGGCTGGGAAGACTGAATCTGCAATAGGCAAGCAGCTTGGTGTGAAGAAATCAACTGTGGGAGCAATAATTAGAAAATGGAAGACATACAAGACCACTGATAATCTTTGGATGATCCAGAAGCGGATTGGGAGAATGTCATATGGTCAGATGAAACCAAAGTAGAACTGTTTGGTAGAAACACAACTCGTCGTGTTTGGAGGAGAGAGAATGCTGAGTTGAAACCAAAGAACACCATACCTACTGTGAAGCATGGGGGTGGCAACATAATGCTTTGGGGCTGTTTCTCTGCAAAGGGAACAGGACGACTGATCCGTGTACATGAAAGAATGAATGGGGCCATGTATCGTGAGATTTTGAGTGCAAATCATGGCTGGGTCTTTCAGCATGACAATGATCCCAAACACACCGCCCGGGCAACGAAGGAGTGGCTTCGTAAGAATCATTTCAAGGTCCTGGAGTGGCCTAGCCAGTCTCCAGATCTCAACCCCATAGAAAACCTTTGGAGGGAGTTGAAAGTCTGTGTTGCCCAGAGACAGCCCCAAAACATCACTGCTCTAGATGAGATCTGCATGCAGGAATGGGCCAACATACCAGCAACAGTGTGTGACAACCTTGTGAAGACTTATAGAAAACGTTTGACCTCTGTCATTGCCAACAAAGGATATATAACAAAGTATTGAGATGAACTTTTGAAATTGACTAAATACTTATTTTCCACCATAATTTGCAAATAAATTCTTTCCAAATCAGACAATGTGATTGTCTGGATTTGTTTCCACATTTTGTCTCTCATAGTTGAGGTATACCTATGATGAAAATTACAGGCCTCTCTCATCTTCTTAAGTGGGAGAACTTGCACAATTGGTGGCTGACTAAACACTTTTTTCCCCACTGTATATCTATCTATATATATATATATCTATATATCTATATATATATATATATATATATATATATATATATATATATATATATATATATATATATATATATATATATATATATATACAGTATATATATATATATATATATATTATGATCTGTCTCAAATAGAAACACATTCAAAATTTATTTTTAGCAGTTCATAGAATGAACAAAACCTCCTCAGTCTTTCACTCTTAAATACTTAATTATGATGTCCGTTTTAACGGGGCAGCATCAAGTAAACAAAAGAAGACCGCCTCCTTTATTTTATTTTTACAGACAAGTGATATATAGGCAGAGCCTACTAAACTGTCAAAGATTTTCCAAAGAGTTTGTTAACTCTATGAACTGTCTGTCAACCATTGTGTGTCATTGGAACGTCCCATTTCTGGTATAAAATATAATTGTTTTATGGATAAACTGTTTCTTGACTGGAAATATCCAACTGTCCATATTTGCAGGATTGTTTCAGGTTGGGAGCTATTTCACCCTGCCCTTCCATTTTTGTGTTCTTATTTCTGTAAAAGAAACAGAAGACCTCCTAGATTCTGCCTTTACCACTCAAGACCTATCCCTGACACAAGACTCTGTGAACTACAGGTCTATGCCCATGGACCACCCAGACTCATAGCCTCCTGGTCCCAGAAACACAAGGAACCAGGTTAAGGAATTATGCAACTGTAAATAACTAATCAAAATTAATTTTCCCACCTGATCTAAATAAAATATATAGGTAATTGTCAAAATATATATCAGTAATACAATTTAAAGGGACAGTGTACTCCTCAGTCAAGAGGACAGTGCACTCAGTCAAGAGTACAGTAAGAGTTAATTGTGCTCATATCTGTTGCAGGAGCAAACTAGGAACTAGTTTTCTACAACTGCCCTCATGTTTACATAGCTTTGCTATAACCAGCACTGCAATATTGAAATTGTCTGTATAGATGTTGGCAAAAACAGCTATTTAAAATAACAAAATAAAGTAGCTATTTGAAAAGAAATTAATAGAATCCTGCAAGTAATATGAATCACTGAAAACACGTAAAACTGTATCCCTCTAAGGTGGGGTAAGTTCAAAGACATTTTAATACATTAACATTGTAATCTATGACTATGCTCTATAAAATCCTTTCAGAACTTTGCATTGAGACCCAGCACTAGCAGTATTTTAATCCATAAAAAAGCATGTGCATGGGTTTTGTCATGATTTTTTGATGTGTGTTACTGAACAGCCTTCCCTTGTTTTGGATGTTTTGTTTTACGGCACTACTTTTTTCCCACTATTTATGAATTGTCACATGCTCAGTTCACATGATTTCAAACAACTGTTCTGTGGTTTAATAAAGAGTTAAAAATAAAGCCCAAATTCCAATAACATAGGTCCTCAGAATGTTAATTTATCTTTGCAATTTTGTTTGGACATTTATAAAAATGTTAGTAATAAAAATAAAATATGGGAATTGTTAATTGCACGTCTTGATTTGTTGTTAAGGTGAAACACCTGCATTCTTACACATCAAACAGTCATCATCAATACTGAATCAGTTAGTGACAGTATTCATTTTACATTGCCTGAGTATATTTAGTTTCCCTCTAGGTCAGCAAATGGTCCTTTTCTTACTGTTCCTCGCGTATTTAACCAACCTAAATTTAAAGCGCTATGAAACACATTTTCTTTCATGTTTCAGATAGAGCATATTATTTTAAGCAACTTTCCAATTTACTTCTGTCATCTAAAATGCTTAGTTCTGTTGGCATCCTTTGTTGAAAACCATACCTAGGTACGCTCAGGAGCTGAGAACTTGCATCTGATTTATGGCTGCACATATATTGTAATAGCCTTTTGTCATAGGCTTACTGATGTGTTTATCTAGCTCCCAGTAGTGCATTGCTGCTCATTCAATAAAGGATATCTAGAGAACCAAGCAAAATTGATGATAGAAGTAGATTGAAAAGTTGTTTAAAAATGATAAGAAGTATATTAGATTTAGTACTTACATACAGTGATAGAGTTGTATCTGAAGTGTATGTGGGTGAGATATTATGCTCTAGTGATCATCAGTCTGTATGGTATAATATCCAGGCAAAGGTACTGTGCACCCACAGTAAAACAAAAGTTTTAGACTTTAGAACAACTGATTTTCTTCTTAAACGGGAAGAGTCCACAGCTACATTCATTTCTTTTGGGAATTCAGAACCTGGACACCAGGAGGTGGCAAAGACACCCAAGCCAAAGGCTTAAATACCTCCCCCACTTCCCTCATCCCGCAGTCATTCTTTGCCTTTCGTCACAGGAGGTTGGCAGAGAAGTGTCAGAAGATTGGAGATAGTCTCTTATGGAGGGTAGCACTCTTTGAAATGGGACTGGAGTCCTGTCAGCCTCTCAGTGAGAGCATGGATGAAGGTTAGAGTTTGGAGATACAGTGAGTCTTTCTGCAAAACCATCCCGACTCATATTAACAGCTCCTAGGCAATCGTTGTTGACGAGTTTCGCTGCCTGACTTTATTCACTCAAGTCCATGTTAGAAGCGAGGCTACTATCTGACTTGAAAGGCTATGTTCCTGTTCCACGGCGTAGATTCCGGTAAGATCGTTTCATTTTATTTTGATATGTGAAGGGTTAATATCTCCTGAGGGGGTTATTGAACAGGGTGGACTTTAATCATATTTGTTATGTGATTCTGTCTGCTAATGTGTAGTGATGCTTGGGCTGATGGCTATTCGGAACATAACAACCTTATCAGTTTGTTCGGTCCTATTAGAATAGCGCGCCTTTTTTGGCTTACACGGTGCACCTCGTGACCGGTTGTGGTCACGTTGTATTTCCATTTCCGTACTCTGACCAAGTGGCGATGGAGAGTGTCTGTTCGTTAGTTGTCTGGTTCACAGGAGGTGATGAGTGCCCCAGCCATTAGGGGTGTAACTTATGGCCATGTCTCTTGCCTGAGATTTCGGGTTCCAGATTCTGGATTCGGTCCTGGGCGGTTCAGTTTCAAGGGGTCGGTTTTGTCCCTAATGGGAGATTTGGTAACTGCTTGACGATTAGTTTTACTGGCTCTCAGGCGGGATCCTACAGGGGCAGCTATTGCACCTTAATGTGGGCTTGTGGTTGTTTGTATCAACTAAGCTGGGGCAATAATGGCCTTATGGTCTCTTCTCAATTGGTATGGTTTTTACCGTTTCTCTACATCCTCTTCTCCATGCCTATGGCTAGGGATGCGGTTCCTTTGTGTTTGCCCTCCTTTGGGGAGGTTTTGGAAGTATCATAGTATCCTTTGAGGCCCCGAGGGTCCTTATCTGCTCGTTTCCGGGGGATTCTTCCCTTTCTTGCGTGCACGAGGTAATGGGGCTGTATACTTGTACTAGGATGCTGTAGTTCAGCGCCCTATCTTCCTTTTTGGGAGTGTTCCTTCTTTAGGGAAGGGAGCTGTTTAGGGGTTCTGGAACCCGAGCACATAGTTTTTCTGTCATGGCTTTGTGTTTACATGCCAGGTTTAAGTAACAGTCAGAGTTGTTCTCCCATGGGTTTTGTTTCCTCTTAGGCTCCTCCTTTCACTTCCTCAGGTCTGGCTCAGAGAATTTTGTATTCGGTACTCGGAGTGGGGGTTAGGGATCTGTCTGCTCTCTGGAGTTTTTACCGTGTACTTTCAGTTGATCCTGTTCTCCTACCTTCGGTGGGGGGTCCTCGGTGTCCATCCCTCCACTGGTTGCATTTGCTGCTGGTGTTGGGCACTCTTCTAAGGTCCGGATTCTTCCTTTTCAACATTTATTTTCTGTGGGATGGTGTACCATGATGGCTTAGGGTCAACTTTGCTGCCTTGAGACAGGACCTCGCGAGTTCTTGTCAATGTGGCTCTGTGTTCTCTCAGAGAGCCTTTTTTATCTGCTAGGACAGTTAGTCTACCTCTGTTTGACTAGTTTAGCTGTTGTGTTGGCTAGACTATGGTGCAGTGGGGAGCTTGCGGCACCGTAAGTTATATGGTGCTGTGTCATGGATCTGAGGGTGGACCTTTGTTCTTCCTCGTGATCGCTCTTTCATGGGTGTGGAGTTACTTTCTGGTCCTTGTCCTTCTAGGGAGTTCATGGTTTTGTAGCAACCTTAGGTTCGCTTTAGTCGTTTTGAGGTTTCTTCTTACCCTTGTTGGTTGATATCTTATTGGGTCCCCTGTTCTCCCCCTCGGGGGTAGAGGGAGGTTCTCTTCCTTCGGGTCGGGGGTACCTTTAGTGGGAGCCGGGAGCCGCAGGGCTTGGATCCTTGGAAGCCTTTGTGCTCAGTGGTCTCTAGCACAGTTTTGCAGGTTGTTTAACTGATGGGCAGTTACTTGGTCCTTACAATTTTTTTACCCCTTGTTTTCTAGTAATACAATTTTTTTATTGGGTGTTGGTTGAATTCAGGCTGTGTTGCCCTTTGAAGGGGCCACCTTCTGTACCCGCCCTTTGCATTCAGTGTCCTCTATAGCTTGGGTATTGTTTTCCCAAAAGTAATGAATGCAGTTGTGGATTCTTCCCGTTTAAGAAGAAAAACTTAAATTATGCTTACCTGATAATTTTCTTTTTTTTCTAACGGGAAGAGTCCACAGCTCCCCGCCCGCGTTTTATCTATGGGGTGGACGTATTTGTTTGTTCTTCTGGCACCTTTTTCACCCTGATATTTCTCCTACTGTTCCTTGTTCCTTTGGCAGAATGACTGGGGGATGAGGGAAGTGGGAGAGGTATTTAAGCCTTTGGCTGGGGGTGTCTTTGCCTCCTCCTGGTGGCCAGGTTCTGAATTCCCAAAAGTAATGAATGCATCTGTGGACTCTTCCCGTCAGAAGAAAAGAAAATTATCAGGGAAGCATAATTTAAGTTTTTTCTTACATATGCAAATACCTAAATTAATCTCTTAAAGGGATGGCACACGTTACAGGAGTACAAGAACAGTGGGAATATTTTAAAAATGTTATTCTAGATGCAACTAAACATTGTATTAGTACTGTTTGTAAAAGTAAAAGAAAACAAATGTGGTTTTCAAGAGAAGTAGCATATGCTGTTAAGACAAAAAAGACAGTCTATAAAAGATTCAAATTCACTGGCTCTGAGGAGGATAAGGAAAAATTGAGAACCCAACAAAATCTGACAAAGCATTTAATCAGAATGGCTAAAGCTGATGCAGAAGAGAAAATAGCACAATCTGAAAAAAAAATGGTGACAAAACCTCCTTTTAGATATATTACTGGAAAAGAGCAGGGCTGGACTGGGAAACCAGATCGGCCCTGGAAATGTTAGAAGACCAGCCCCGGTGCCCCCCCCCCCCCCCATGTCAGTATAAGTTTTTATTAATATAACTGCTAGGCTCACTCCAAACCTCATACTAGATTAATCCTTCATATCTAAAGTCAGACTTCTATAATACTTTTCTTATTCATACAAACAACTTTATTTTTTTGCTGAACCACTATCCTTACCAGAAGCCGAACTCATTACGGTGTGTGCACGGCTGCATTACAGACTTTATGACACTCCTCTTCCCAAAGACAACTGCCTGTGCCTTCTCCCCCCCCCCCACGTGTGTGCCACGCCTCCCTCCCAGCACGTCAGTATCAACCAGCTCTCCGGGACCGGACCCAACCACCGCGTGTGTGCTGGGGGGTCTCATATTAGTGAAACCTAACCAGACTAGAGCACACAGCACAGTGAGACTAGAACAACAGTGTTTATACTTTGCATCACTACATGAGAGCAGGGTGAGGAGTCAGTACCTAGGTCTGATGCTATGTAGTGACTGAAACCAAACAAGAATAATACACCCCTGCAGTCACAAATAATGGTTAATTCCGTCACCCGACGGTGTTGTGTGAGATTCTAACTACGCTGATGGCTGGTAACGGACCTGCAGGGCCCGGTCGCCACTGCTACCTTTGCGCCGCCCCTGCATGTCTGAATGAGTGGCTGAGCCTGTCAGTCTGTTTTTTGCCTGCTGGCGGTTCTGCCACTGCGCTCCCATACAACTGTGCTTTGCTGCTCTCCACACTGAAGCTGCCCCTGCCGACCCACCAGGATTTTTCCCGGTATTTCGGTGGTCCAAACCGGCCCTGGAAAAGAGAAGAACTAACAGAGGGATAGTAAGACTCAAGACTGATGATAGAGTAGTGGAAGGAGATAAACAAATAGCAAACTGTTTAAATGATTACTTGTTCAGTCTTTAAAACAGATTGTAAAGATGGTGAGGATTCTATTAAGGGATGTTACTTTAAATGTTAAATTATTTTTACAGAGTAAGAGGTTTCAAGGGCTTTATCAAAAAATAAAAGCAAATAAGTCTGTAGGTCCAGATAATATTCATCCAAGTGTTCTAAGAGAATTCTGATCTATGATAGCTACTTAATTTGCTGATTTATTTAATCAATCACTGTTAACAGGCGTTGTTCCAGAAGACTGAAAATTGCCAATGTAGTCCTGATTCATAAAAAGGGTAGTAGGGAAAATTCTACTAACTATAGTCCAGTCAGTTTGAGCTCAATTGCAGGGAAAATAATGGAAATTATTTTAATGGAAAGACTTGTGTCTTACCTTCAGACAAAGGACAGCATGGTTTCACTTCTGGAAGATCATGTTGGACTAATCTAATTGATTTCTTCGACCATGTAACTAAATTAATAGACCAGGAAGGAGCCATAGATGTTGCATATCTGGATTTTAGCAAAGCATTTGACACTGTCCCACACAACAAACGTATTAACAAAATATACTAACACCCTAAGGTGTGGATATGGGTGCTATCACCCATAAAAAAAAAATAAAGTTGTCTGGTAAAACTCTCCTCTTTGATCAGGAAACACAGGTCTTTCCTGATCAAAGAGGAGAAAGTTTTACCGGACAACTCTGAGGATCCAGTCTGCTCAGCTTGCACTACTTATTAGTGCTTCTCCAAATGTGAGTGTATTATATCCAGCATACCATATAAGATATACTCTACAGAATAACGCTATGTGGTGCCTTCTCTTTTCTAGAATTATTTAAAAAAAAATTATTGCCTTGGAGCAGATGCTAAGATTAAGGGCTAGTTTATAAATGAAGCTGTATTTTGCGTTCTCACTATAGTGAAAACTTAGCTAGAGTTAAAATATTTGCGCTAGTCGGGTTGCGCTGGTATTACAAGTTGAAAGTAAACTGTTTTTTCTGTAGTGGTAACCAAAATCGCAAATAAAGTTTAAATCCGAAAATCATGATCGCGTTTACACATTCACCCATAACACCTCAATATCGCGTGAACACTAGCATATTCACATTCCCTGTAGAAGTCCATGGAGAAAAAAAATGTTGAGTAAAAAAAAACCTCAATATTGTGAAAACAACATAGCATATTCTTATTAGCAATAACCTGACATGAATATAGGAATATGTTATTTTCCAATGTTCTTTATATAACGTAATATGTTCTATTTATTCATAATTAAATATTTCTTACTATATCTGATGGTTTATAAAAAATATATATATATATATATATATAGGAATATCTATTTATATATACTTATATATTTCCCTATGTGCAGAACATTGGAATGTGAAAATTTACTATTTTAAATACAGTAACTACATAGTTAAAACCTTTATTAAATATGAATATTGCATAAATATGTTTTTAGAAGTTTTCATCTACTTAACTGCAAAGGGATCCAATGCACTTCTATATATGTATACTTATATAGTTATGTGTTTATATGTGTATATATGCAGGGGTCAAGTCCTACAAAAAAAAAGTGTGGGAACTCACCAAGATATATATATATACACACACACATACATACTATATTTATATGCATATAATCTATACTCCAATGAAGGGTTGAATGGTTGCCTTTGGGCCTGAGAATCCTCCTTTGTCACAGAGTCTCACCCATTTAAGGTGCAATAGTCCTATTTCTGCTGAGGGGAGCTAAATATCTCCACACAAGCTACACAGAAATGTAAGCACCATGTGTAATAAATGATAGCAAATATACTATTCACAAAGGGGTGATAACACAGCAGGACTGCTGACATTCTTACATTTAGTGTATTATTGGAAGTGTTACTGGTTACTGCTCATTACTAGAGGACCTCACTATCTCTCTAATCAGACTGCTCCAGGTGCTCCAGCTCCTCCCACCACCAGCAGCAGCAGTGTTTACTTAAGTGTGTCTGTTCTCTGTCCAGGGGGAACTTAGTTCCTCCTGCAAAAATAGTGCAGGAACTTCATTTCCATGCGTTCCCGCTCAAATTGACCCCTGTATATATATATCTGTACATACATATATACAAATATAAATAAATATATACACATATATAGACATATACATACATACATATACACATCTTTAGCAATATATCTGTATGTATCTCAATGTTAAAGCTCTTTTGCTGTTTTTTTTCTAACACCCGAGATCTCATATCTGTGAGGCCTTATACATTTTTTGTACAATATTTTTTTGGGAATAATCTTTATTAGACAGTTTATTGTGAGTGTAACTATACTTTGTAATGTATTTCTTTCCTAAGATATGGTGAGTCCACGGCATCATCAATCACTGTTGGGAATATCACTCCTGGGCCTGGCCAGCAGGAGGAGGTAAAGAGCTCCACAGCAAAGCTGTTAAGTATCATTCCCCTTCCCACAAACCCCAGTCATTCTCTTTGCTTTCGGTTCAAGGAGGAGGTGAAGATTTTATTATTTTGAAAGCCAGAGTAGGTTTACTCTGACCTTTCCTCTCAAGATTGGGTCTAGCCATACTCCACATTAGTCTCTTCAGTAGGGCAGTGGTGGCTTTAAAGCAGTTAGGAACTTGTAAGGTGGGCCTTGCTGCGTTTTCCTAACATATTTGCTGCCCTGGAATAGAAAGCCAGAGTAGAGTTACGCTGATCTTTCTTTTTCCACAGACCTCTGTAAGTAGTTGGCATCCTTCCATGCTGTTTGAGCTGTCCTCCTGCCGGACAGCTAGAGATGCAGGTAAGTGCCCCTTGTCCTTTGGGGGTCTGAAGGAGGCTGGCACTTAAGGGGTTAACCTGGTTCATAATCCATCACTTTGGGGACTAGTATCCTAGATTTAGGATCGTGTTAAAGCAGTGGCAGGCACTAGGATAAGCATGTGATATAGAGACATAGGGTAAAACTTCCTTTATCAATAGGAAGAGTTAACCCCATTTTGTTGGCCAGTATTTAAACTTATTTTTCCAGTTTGTGTATCACAGATAGAAACGATATTTTTGCACTTCTATACTTGTCATGTATATCGTAGCTCTGTGATCTTTTAGCCGCTGCACAACTAGCAAACAGGAAGCGGCTCCATATTCATGTCCTCTTCCTGTCTGAAGTGCGCGGTTCATAGAACCAGTCACAGTTTTTAAGACCGGTCACGTGAGTGCATCAGTCCGTTCTGTGTAGGTTCCAGATCGGTTGCGAGCAGTTTACGATGAGACATGGAGGGACAGTTAGAGACGTTCCTCCTATTGTTTTGTGTTGGGCAGGTAGGCACCTCAGTCTGAAAGCTGAGGTGTAGGGACGCTAACATGTTCTATAAAATAATATAGTGAAACTTTTGCATTTTTATTCTTGTCTAATTGTTTTTGCCAGAATTAAGTGTTAAAAATAACAGTGGATAACTTACTGACTGGGAACTAAGAGTGGAGCCCAGGCATGAGTGTTTTTATAAAATGAGTAGGAAACCTGACACCAGGTATTACTTTATAAATTTAGCTTTTCTCACTCGGGGGGCACTGGTGAGCATGAAGGATTTCTTTTAAAGGAACAGTTACTTAAAGAATGTTTTTATTTTTAATTTTCATTAAAATTATTTTACTTTCCTGCATCATGGAGCAGGATGCTGTGCCCATGACCAAATAGTATGCCCTTGCCCTTTATGTTCCCCTTGCAAGTTGAGAACTTTGCGGTAGCCTATTGGTTCAACGTCTTGTCTGAGTTTCTTCAGGGGAGACTCCCTTAGAGGAGTTCCAAGTCAGGAAGGGAAGACTTTCTTTAGAGATGTCTCAGATCCCTGGGCTCTGTACATAGTATTTTAGGGTTACATCTACCTCTCAAGAGTATCTGCAGACCAGATACAAAGAGAGGCATTCTTGTAATGTGTATAGGATCTTTCTCTCCTGGAGTAATAGTTCTAGTACAGGAACAGGGTCTAGGTTTCTATTCCAATCTGTTTGCAGTTCCCAAAAAAGAGGGAATTTTCTGTCCTTTTCTAGATCTTAAGGTTCTAAACAGGTTTCTCAGAGTACCTTCCTTCATGATAGAAACTATCCGTTCCAGTCTTCCTTTTGTGCAAGAGGGTCAGTTCATGGCGATCATAGACCTGAAGGATGCGTACCTTCATGTTTCCATTCACAGGGATTTTTACAGACTTCTGAGACTCGCCTTTCAGGACAAAGGTTCTGAGAAGTGATCGGGTTTCGAGGGAATTGTAGTGGCACCCTGCATGACATATTGGTTCCTGCGCCATATTTTCACAAGCAAACTCTCAAACAAGAGGTCTTTTTGTCTTTTCTATGTTCCCACGGTTGGAAAGTGCATCTGGAAATTAGTTCCCTTGTTGCAGCTACAGGGTAGTTCCCTTAGGGACCATAATTAATTCCCTATCGATGAAAATATTTCTGACAGAAATCAGAAGTTACAAAATTCTTCCTTTTACCTCTCTCTTCAGCCAACTGTTTGGCCATCAGTGGCTCAATGTATGGAGGTAATTGGTCTGATGGTTGTTTCCATGGACATCATTCTCTTTGCTTTATTCCATTTGAGAGCTCTGCAATTTTGCTTGCTCAGTCAATGGAACGGGGTCTGTCTCAGAGGATAGATCTAGATCAGTCGACAAGAAACTCTCCTGTGGTAGCTTTCTCAGGAACATCTGTCTCAGGGAACATGCTTTTGGAGACTTTCCTGGGTGATTGTGACCACTGATGCCAGCCTGTTGGGCTGGGGAGCAGTCTGGGATTAGTTAAAGGCGCAGGGTCTCTGGATTCGGGAGGAGTCTGCTCTTTCATTAACATTTTGGAGTTGAGAGCGATTTTCAATGCTCTGATGGCTTGGCCTCAGTTGTCCTTAACCCAGTTTATCAGGTTCTAGTCAGAAGGAACTTGGAGTTCCTTAGCCATGGAGGAGGTGGCTCGGATTATCAGTGGGCTGAAGCTCACAATTGCTGTCCATCTGCCATACTCATTCTAGGATAACTGGGAAGCGGATTTCTGAGCAGACAGACTTTTCATCCCGGGGAGTGGGAATTCCATCTGGAGGTGTTCTCCAGCTTACTCTCAGATGGGGGTGCTGGATCTGATGGCGTCTCGGCAGAATGCCAAGCTTCCAAGGTCAGGTTCAACAAGGGATCCACAGGCCGCTCTGATAGATGCTCTAGCGATTCATTGGGATTTCAGGTTGGTTTTCTGGTTTCCTCCGTTTGCTCTCCTTCCACAAGGCATTGCTCGTATTAAATAGGAGAGAGCGTCAGTGATTCTAATAGCCCCTGCGTGGCCTCGCAGGATCAGGTATGCAGACCTGGTGAAGATGTCGTCTCTCTCACCTTAGAGACTGCCTCTGAGAAAGGACCTTCCGATTCAGGGTCACTCCTTCATCCAAATCTCGTTTCTCTGAAGCTGACTGCTCGAAGATTGGTCGCTTAGTTCTGTCTAAGCGTGGTTTTTCATTGAGACCATGATTAGGCTTGCAAGCCTGTTTCTAGAAATATTTGCCATAAGGTATGGCGTAAATATCTTTATTGGTGTGAATTCAAGGACTACTCTTGGAGTGGGTCAGGATTCCTAGGATTTTGTCCCAAGCTGGACACCATGTGGGGCATGCAACGATTGGATGAAGCCAAATTCGTCATCGCACAGCTAAAAGAAGTATGAGATGCAGGCGGAGGAACTGCTCAATGTTTACCATCACTAGATGGTAACTATTTTACAAATAAAACGTAATCAATTAAAGTGCCCCTGTTTTGAAGAATAATTGTACAATACGAAAGCTTACAATCACTTTAATAAAGTTGAAGCTGAAAGCATTTTCAGAATTAGCAGACATATGTGGCTTTGCCATTGCTTTTTTATATATATATATATATATATATATATATATATATATATATTATATTTGTTGCCATTGCTTTTTGGTAATTAGAAGGCCGCTAATTGCAGCTGCGCACCCCACTTCTAGTATTCCTGGCACAGTGACAGGGTTAATTAGGTAGCTTGTAAGGTTAATTTTCCCTTTAGTGTAGAGACTACCCTCCCACCTGACACTTCCCACCCCCTGATCCCTACCTGATTTCTCCCAAACTGCTCTCTTCCCTCCCTCATCCCCATCTTAGAAGGATAACCTAGTCAAAATTAAACTTTCATGAGTCAGATAGAGCATGCAATTTTAAGCAACTTTCTAATTTATTGCTATTATCAATTTTTCTTTGTTCTTTATCTTTATTTAACCCCTTAAGGACAAGGCCATTTTTCAATTTCTTTCCCTTAAGGACCAAGGCTATTTTTACATTTCTGCTGTGTTTATGTTTAGCTATAATTTTCCTCTTACTCATTTACTGTATCCACACATATTATATACCGTTTTTCTCGCCATTAAATGGACTTTCTAAAGATACCATTATTTTAATCATATCTTATAATTTACTATAAAAAATTTTTATAAAATGAGGAAAAAATGGAAAAAACACACTTTTTCTAACCAAAATCTGTTACACATCTACAACCACCAAAAACACCCATGCTAAATAGTTTCTAAATTTTGTCCTGAGTTTAGAAATACCCAATGTTTACAGGTTCTTTGCTTTTTTTGCAAGTTATAGGGCAATAAATACAAGTAGCACTTTGCTATTTCCAAACCACTTTTTTTTTTAAATTAGCGCTAGTTACATTAGGACACTGATATCTTTCAGGAATGCCTGAATATCCCTTGACATGTATAAATATGTTTTTTAGAAGACATCCCAAAGTACTGATCTAGGCACATTTTGGTATATTTCATGCCACCATTTCACCGCCAAATGAGATCAAATAAAAAAAATTGTTCACTTTTTCACAAACTTTAGGTTTCTCACTGAAATTATTTGCAAACAACTTGTGCAATTATGGCATAAATGGTTGTAAACGCTTCTCTGGGATCCCCTGTGTTCAGAAATAGCAGACATATATGGCTTTGGCGTTGCTTTTTGGTAATTAGAAGGCCGCTAAATGCCACTGCGTACCACACGTGTATTATGCCCAGCAGTGAAGGGGTTAATTAGGGAGCATGTAGGGAGCTTCTAGGGTTAATTTTAGCTTTAGTGTAGTAGACAACCCCAAGTATTGATCTAGGCCCATCTTGGTATATTTCATGCCACCATTTCACCGCCAAATGCGATCAAATGGAAAAAAAGTTAAATTTTTCACAATTTTAGGTTTCTCACTGAAATTATTTACAAACAGCTTGCGCAATTATGACACAAATGGTTGTAAAAGCTTCTGTGGGATCCCATTTGTTCAGATATAGCAGACATATATGGCTTTGGCATTGCTTCTTGGTAATTAGAAGGCCGCTAAATGCTGCTGCGCACCACACGTGTATTATGCCCAGCAGTATAGTTGCTAATTAGGGAGCTTGTAGGGAGTTTGTAGGGTTAATTTTAGCTTTAGTGTAGTGTAGTAGACAATCCCAAGTATTGATCTAGGCCCATTTAGGTATATTTTATGCCACCATTTCCCCGCTAAATGCGATCAAATAAAAAAAAAACGTTCACTTTTTCACAATTTTTTTCACAAACATTAGGTTTCTCACTGAAATTATTTACAAACAGCTTGTGCAATTATGGCACAAATGGTTGTTAATGCTTCTCTGGGTTCCCCTTTGTTCAGAAATAGCAGACATATATGGCTTTGGCGTTGCTTTTTGGTAATTAGAAGGCTGCTAAATACCGCTGCGCATCACACGTGAATTATGTCTAGCAATGAAGGGGTTAATTAAGTAGCTTGTAGGGAGCTTGCATGGTTAATTTTAGCTTTAATGTAGAGATCAGCCTCCCACCTGACACATCACACCCCCTGATCCCTCCCAAACAGCTCTCTTCCCTCCCCCACCCCTGCCAGTACTAAAATAAAAGGTATTTTAATATTTTTTTAGCATATTTACATATGCTGATGTGTAGTATCCCCCCTTAGCCCCCAACCTCCCTGATCCCCCCCAAACAGCTCTCTAACCCTCCCCCTCTACCTTACTGGTAGCCATCTTGGGTACTGGCAGCTGTCTGCCAGTACCCAGTTTACTAAAAAAACTGCTTTTTTTATTTTATTATTTTTTTTCTGTAGTGTAGCTTCCCCCCAGCCAAAGACCAACTCCGCACCCCCTCCCAGATCCCTTAGATGTCTTTTTTAAAATTAATTTTTACCCCACTCTATCCCACTTTTTAAAAAAAATGTCTGTATTGTAGCCGTTCCCACACGTTTCCACCCCATGCACGCGCCCTCCCGTGCACGCGTGTGCGAGACGACGTGCACGCCCACGATCCCGCCCCCCTCAACGTCATATGGCCTATCGATGGCCGCCCACCCGCCTCCCACGTAAGCTCCCACCCGCCATCGATGTCCGGTGCAGAGAGGGCCACAGATGGCCAAGGGGTGTTATAGCAGGATGCCTTGATATTGAGGCATCACTGCAATAACCGGATAGCAGCTGGAAGCGAGCAGGATCGCTTCCAGCCGCTCTAAACCCCTAATGTTGTACAGGGTACGTCGCTGGTCTTTAAAGACCAGGTTGTGTGCGACGTACCCTGTACGACATGCGTCGTTAAGGGGTTAAAAAGCTAGAATGTAAGCTTAGGAGTCGGACCATTTTTGGTTCATCATCCTGGTTAGTGATTGCTGATTGGTGGCTACATTTAGACACAATAGCTAAAGTACCGCACAGCGTATATATACGTCTTTTTGAGCGAAGGGCTTAAGATGCTTTATTTGTAGAAAAAAATGACCATATAGTAATGTAAACATTGCGCCGTTACGCTGCCCGCATCTCATAATTCTTTTAGCTGTGCGATGATGAATCCGGCTTCATATAATCATTGCGTGCCCCACAAGCTGGACACCATGTGGGGCATGCAACGATTGGATGAAGCCAGATTCGTCATTGCACAGCTAAAAGAAGTATGAGATGCAGGCGGAGGAACTGCTCAATGTTTACCATCACTAGATGGTAACTATTTTACAAATAAAACGTAATCAATTAAAGTGCCCCTGTTTTGAAGAATAATTGTACAATACGAAAGCTTAGAATCACTTTAATAAAGTTGAAGCTGAAAGCATTTTCCAAAAAATATTTTTTTAAAAATGCCAAAACAAGGGGTCACAATCTTAAGATAGAGGGTAGCAGATTTAGGAGAAATGTAAAAAAGCATATTTATTTTACAGAAAGGGTGGTGGATTCATGAAATAAACGTCCAATTGAGGTGGGAAACACAGACTGTAAAGATGTAAAAAATGCCTGGTATATAAGGCTATCCTAAGAAAAAAGAAAGACTTGATTGGCATTTTTGGATCATATCTAACGTCAAATTATATGTTTCTATGTATGCTCTATCTTAATCATAAAATAAACAAATTGGGTTTCATATCCCTTTAAAGGGATAGTAGACATTAAAAATGTTAATGTTCAAAAATATAGATAATCCCTTTATTTACCATTCCCCAGTTTTGCATAACCAACACTGTTATAGAAAGATACTTTTTACCTCTGTAATTACCTTGTATCTAAGCTTCTGCTGACTGCCCCCTTATCTCAGATATTTTGACAGCCTTGCATTTCAGACAATGCTGACTCTTAAATAACTTCACGTGCACGAGCACAGTGTTATCTATATGAAAAACATGAACTAACGCCCTCTAGCTGTGAAAAACTGTCAAAAGCATTCAGTTAAGAGGCAGCCTTCAAGGACTTAGAAATTAGCATATGAGCTTACCTAGGTTTAGCTTTTAACTAAGAATAACAAGAGAACAAAGCAAATTTGATGATAAAAGTAAATAAGAAAGTTGTTTAAAATGATATGCCCTATCTGAATCATTAAAGTTTAATTTGGACTTTACTGTCCCTTTAAGTAAAGCAGATTCTCTTTATTAGTTGCATCAGCAACTTAACTAATTCTGACAGCCACACTTCTAATGTATTGTAATACCATAGAAACAGAAGCCAAAAAACACATGATAAATTCTAATGGGGTGCAAAGAGGGCAAACAAATTTGATTTGAAATATTTTCTGAAAATTGAGGTCTTTTAATATAATTCTGTAAATGTGACGTCACTTCCTGTTTAAGGGAATTAAGTGGTGCCTTCTAATGTTATCTGTGTGTTGAATGGATAAGTGGTTGTTTATCGAACCTTTGCTGCTGTTTTAGGTCACAAATACAAGTTTTGGATTTATTTAGTTCTAGTAGACAACAAAATTTGGAATACTGGATAAAACTATAAATGGGTTATTGAATGGGTATATGTTTATATGGTTGTACTGTTTTTGTTTTTTCAGTGCAGATTCTTTGCAACTGCACAGTCCAAAGCTTCTAAATAAAACTTTAAAAAAAAAAGCCTGAGTGGTAGACATGTTTAGGAGCATACTACCATTTTTAGAAAAAAAAATGTAGTAGTACTTTTCTGCTTTAGACTGTGGAAGGGTTACCTCTATAATATTTTAGAAGTTTGTTGTTACATGTTGATGGGGAAAATAATCAGTCTAAGAGTTTATGGTCCCAGACACATTTTCAAAATCTGGGAAAATCCTGATTGCAATGCTTGGTTGATGGAAATGTGAAACTCTACATTTTGATGCTACATAGTGCTGTAACATAAAGACTACAAGCCCTCCCCATGACGTGTCAATTTAATCACATTATATTTAAACATTTGGGACAGAGATGACATTTTAGATTTCCATCAAACACTTTTCCATTCTTTTGAGAACTTTGCCTGGAATCAACAATTTCTCTCGTGTTTATCAGGACAGCTTATAAAGCAGGAGAGGATTCCTGACCATTGGGTTTGCACAAGCTCTCCCCTCCACTATTGTGTGCACCTTGTTGCAGTAAGTACAATTTTCCTACATACCCTCCCCATGCAGTTGCATCCTGACATGGGGATTAAATAACTCCAGTGTCTCTCGAGATTGATAACCTCCTCTATCTCATCATTCTTTCTCTAACTGCTAAGATCCATGTTCTCTATAATGGTTACATTTACACAAAGCACAGACTGGACAACCAGGTTCCAGTCACCAGATGGCACTCTTCATTCTTTTTTTTTTCAGTTGTGAGGTGCTGTTTCACCCAATTTGTGCCACATCTCAGTCAGCAACATAAGTTCCTTTCTCATTATGGCACATGCTCATCTTGTGTCTTTTTCTCTCTCAATATTTTGTCTCATTAGCTTCCAACTCCAGCTGTGTTCCACACTGTCAGTGACGGCATCGGAGCAGAACATTATTCAAACAAGTGCTGCTCTGTCTCACCATTTTTTCCTTTTCATGTACTCACTACTACAGTTATATTTGCAGTAACATCAAAACAAATAATTAAGTCGCAGCATAGAGACAGTTGCACTCTATTGTATGAACATTTTTCTTATCTTGCATCAAACTATAGAAGGGAATGCCTCTCACTCAGAAGCTAGTTCTGCACAAATTTGCATGAGCGAACCTGCAAGCACAAATTTAAGAATCAGAAATTGCTAATTTTGCTTAATTAACCCCAACACTTGCTTGTTCGGGTGATTGACATTCCTGCCCTCAGGCTCACGTAATTGTTAGCACAAGAGCAGGGGGCCAATTGGTGGATAGGTTCTCTACTTGAGAACTTGCCAGCCGGCAACCTTGATAAATTTTCCCCTTAGTACCAAGATTTACTCGTCAATAAAGAAAACCAAGAGAATGAAGCAATTTTGATAGTAGAAGTAAAGTTGTTAAAATTGCATGCTGTCTGAATCATGAAAGTTGTATTACTTTACTGTCTCTTTAAGATTCCCACTTCCACATCTGTATGATTGACACTTCCTCTCATTGAGATCAAACCCTCTAAAAGCACCATAAAGACATGGTTAAAACCTTTCAAGTTAATTAATTGTTACAGATGTTAACCCCTAAAGACAAGCCCAAAGGGTCGATTTATGAATCAAAGGAGGCTGCTTCCGACCCTCATCGCTTCAGGTCCACCTGAAGCGGAACTTAGGAAGTAGCGGTTATAAGACCAAAATTAGCTTGTTATTAAAAGAAATTCAATGTTTTTGCACAAATTATCGTTAACTCAATTTATATTAAATTATGCATTCAATTTATGCTTTGTATAACTTAATTAACTTTGTGCAAGATTACAAGTGGTGCGCTGATGTTAGCGTGCCTGAAATATTAAAATATTACGCTAATTTGGGCGTGTATTACTATTTGAAATTGAATGCGAACACAAACTAAATTGTAAATACATAGATATGTAAACATATACTGTAAACACGTATATACATATGTATATATACTTTTGAGCCCTTTCCACTCAAATACTGGAAAAAATGAAAACATTTGTATTTAATTGTAATATTAAATTATGTGCTTTACTGTGTAAATACTATAGATATTTTACATTCCAATGTTTTTCACACAGGGGAAAATGTTCTTTATATATTTAAATAGATATTCCTATATATATATATATATATATATATATATATATATATATATATATATATATATATATAAATACATTATATATATATATATATATATATATATATATAAAATATATATCTAATAAAAATAAATAAAACATGTTCTTCTGCGTAAAGAACATTGGAATGTAAAATATTCATAACTACTTTCGGGTTAGAGAGTGAGCAATGTGTTTTTTTCTAGTTGGTGATCTTTGTTAAAGGAGAAGAAGTTAATGGGGTTGCACTATCCAAAGTCTTTATGGCTTTTGCTTGCACTCAAACATTTTACTTTCAACTTGTAATATTCACACTAACCTGCACGTTAAAAGTTTACTTTTGGTGGTGTTAGCACTTGTAACCTGGCCCTTTGCAATATTATAACATTTTCTTTTACTTATAAAGTATGAATTTGCCACCTCCTGGCTACTTCAAAATACCATGTGGCTGGCAACATTTTCTGTGTAGAAATCTGTATATAAATGTAAATAATTTTTGGGACCTAAATAATGAAACATAGCAACACATTTCAAAACAAAATATTGGTAACTAGGAATGGACCTGTGTTTCCGCACATTCATTAAAAATAAATTGTTCATTCTTAATCGATGTTTCTGCTGAAACTCAACATTCTTTTTTCTTTTTTTTTAAATGGGGGGGGGGGGGGGGGATACAAGATAAGACTATTTATTTGAATAATCATCCTAATAAACTTCAACATAAAATTTTGAGTATCATATAATATTGCAATGTTACATTGGAATATTCAAATGTTTTATTCAATACTGTAATGTTAAATGAGCATTACAATAGAGTTGAATAATCAACACATGTATAATAAAAAGACAATGCAATAACACTATGTTGAATTTTAAATGATCAATAGATTTTCCTTCTTAATATTAGAAGAGTCCACAGCTGCATTCCTTACTTGTGGGAAATACTGAACCTGGCCACCAGGAGGAGGCAAATACACCCCAGCCAAGGCTCAAATACCTCCCCCAGTCATTGTGTCAGAAGATTTCGGAGTAGTCTCTTATGGAGGGTAGTACTCTTCGAGATGGGACTGGAGTTTTAAGTAGTCCTGTCAGCCTCTCAGTGAGAGCATGGATGAAAGTTAGAGTCCGGAGATGCAGGGAGAATCTTTCTGCAAAACCATCCTGACTCATATTAACAACTCCATAAGCAATCCGTGTTGTCGAGTTTTGCTGCCTGCTTTCTCCACTCAAGTGCATGTCAGAAGCAACGCTACTATCTGTCAAACTTGAAGGACTGTGTCACTGTTCCAAGGCATAGTTGACACGTAATTTATTACCTAGTGGGTCACAGATCATCCTAACCTATTAGCGGGAACGGAAACTATTCCAATTGGCAGCACATTGGCTCCTGACTGCATGTGTAGTCTCCTCAATCGGCTCGTGACTGCACATGTAGTCAGTGAGTGGAACAGCACATTGGAATATTCAAATGTTTTATTCAATACTGTAATGTTAAATGAGCATTACAATAGAGTTGAATAATCAACACATGTATAATAAAAAGACAATGCAATAACACTATGTTGAATTTTAAATGATCAATAGATTTTCCTTCTTAATATTAGAAGAGTCCACAGCTGCATTCCTTACTTGTTGGAAATACTGAACCTGGCCACCAGGAGGAGACAAATACACCCCAGCCAAGGCTCAAATACCTCCCCCACTTCCTCATAACCCCAGTCATTGTGTCAGAAGATTTCGGAGTAGTCTCTTATGGAGGGTAGTACTCTTCGAGATGGGACTGGAGTTTTAAGTAGTCCTGTCAGCCTCTCAGTGAGAGCATGGATGAAAGTTAGAGTCCAGAGATGCAGGAAGAGTCTTTCTGCAAAACCATCCCGACTCATATTAACAGCTCCATAATCAATCCGCGTTGACGAGTTTTGCTGCCTGCTTTCTTCACTCAAGTGCATGTCAGAAGCAACGCTACTATCTGTCAAACTTGAAGGACCGTGTTACTTTTCCAAGGCATAGATTCTAGTAAGATCGTTTCATTTTTTATTTTATGCTGCTTTTATGTGTGAGATGTTATGGGCTCATAGGCTGTTATGGAATATACAAGTTTCACTTTCACTTTAAGAGCTGTGCAGCTTACAAGTTTGGCACGCTTTTTCTCATAGCAGAGACGGTCCTGCATTGTGCAGTTTTCATTCTTTCTTTCCTGACTGGGTGTCTATCAGAGAAGAGTCATAAATCTCTGTACTGTCTGGGTCATAGGAGGTGGGTAATGCCCCAGCCATTGGGGTATAAGGGTGCCGTTTTTGTTACTTTAGAGCCATGCTTTCCAAACTGTGTGTCGTGACACATTAGTTTTCATTTTTTATTGGTTTCCGACTTTCTGTCTGACTGCTATGCATATCACGTAGTTGACACGTAATTGATTACCTAGTGGGTCACAGATCATCCTAACCTATTGGCGCAGCTTAGCGGGAACTGAAACTATTCCAATTGGCAGCACATTGGCTCCTGACTGCATGTGTAGTCTCCTCAATCGGCTCGTGACTGCACATGTAGTCAGTGAGTGGAACAGCAGTGTGTTTACAGCACAGGCAGTAGTCAGTCGGTCTCTGAGGGCAGCAGCTTAAACGCTGAGCTGAAGTCAGAAGTTAAAGTGTTTTTTTTTGTTTGTTTTTTTCAGCTAGCTCCTAGTAGTGCATTGCTGTTCCTGCTCTTGATATATGGATAGGAAGTGGAAGCTTAAATATGCTTGATGATAAAATGCGAGTGTCTTTATCTAATATTCCACTAAATATTCAGAAACTGTTTTCATCCCATCAACCTCATACATACTGTTACTTGTAAATACATTTTGCTATTATATAATTTATGTATGTGTCCATATCTCTTAAAACAAGTTAGTTTAACCTCCTGTTTGCTAGTACAACTGAATTACTGTGTCGCGAAATGATGTAGGTCTAAAAAGGTGTCACCAACATGAAAAGTTTGGAAAGCTCTGCTTTTGAGGGTGCTCCCTCTATTCCTAAAGAGTAATTCCTATCTATATTGTGAAGAGGCCTTAGATCCGCCCTCTCAATTATGTTCCATATGCCTTGATAATGTGATAATATCAAACATGTTTGATACCACCGAGCTGTCCACCTCTAAGGAGTTGTCGTCCAGTGAGGTGCGTACCCTACATTCTACTCTCTCTACACATGCAGTTTCCCGTACCATTGCTGATCCTCCATCTGGAGGGAGCCTTTTTTCTACCAGACGTTACTTTGCAGCTCCGATGGCGGTGCCTGTTGCCTTTAATGCTTTAACTCGCCCTGCCAAGCGCAAGCGAAAGGTTAGATATTTCACTCCTTCCCAGAGTACATCAGATAATTTGAAGTTCTTTCTGAGATTTTCTGAGATTTCAGAGTATGAACATTCTGGGTTGGAGTCTGCTGCCTCTAAACCTCCGGCTGTGGAGGAACCAGACTTTAGTTTTAGGAATTTGCACTTTCTTCTAAAGGAAGTTTTGGCGAATTTAGAGGTTTCAGAAGCCAAATTGCCTGATGAACCTTTAATTCCTAAATTGGATAGAGTTTGGGGTCAGGCTGGTACCTTATCCTTCCCTGCTCCTGTTAGATGGCGAACATTATTAAGAATGAATGGGAAAGGATTGGATTCCTTTTACCCCTCTTCTTCCTTTAAGAAATTGTTCCCGGTCCTAAGAGGGATGGCGCTATCTTCACCCTTGCTAAACATACTGCTATCCCGTTTGAGGATTGCTCTTTGTTTAAAGAGCCATGGATAAAAGATGGGGGTTCCGTTCCTAGGAGGGATTGCGCTATCTTCACCCTTTCTAAACATACTGCTATCCCGCTTGAGGATATCTCTTCGTTTAAAGAGCCATGGATAAAAGATGGAAACTCTGTTAAGAAAGATGTTTCAACATACGGGATATTTGTTTCAACCGTCGGCGGCTGTTGCCGCAGTTGCTAGAGAAACTACCTACGGGTGCGACTCCTTATAGGATTTGATCGGGGTGGAGAGGTCCCCTCGATGTTATTCAGGAAAGAATTACATCCTTGAGGGTTGCTAATTCTTTTATCTGTGATGCTATTAAGCAGATTATTCGCCTGAATGCTAAGGCTTCAGCTTTTCTGTTCAGGCCCGTCGGCTCTGGCTGACGTCATGATCTGCGGATATGACTTCTAAGTCTAGACTTCTTTCCCTCCCCTTTAAGGGAAAGATTTTGTTTGGTCCAGGCCTGGACTCAATTATCGTCACGGTCACAGGGGGCAAGGGTGCCCTCCTGCCATAAGAAAATAAGAACTAGTCTAAGGGAACATTTTGGTTCTGATAAAGTTAATTGTCAGCAGTTCTCCGCTAAGCCAGAGCAAACTAAGAGCTCTTGGAAGCCGGCTCAGTCCAGGAAAATATCCAAGCAGAGCAAGAAGCCCACCGAGTCTAAGTCAGCATGAATGGTCCTCTTCTGGATCATGTAGGGGGCAAACTGTCGCTCTTTTCAGTCACTTGGTTCAGGGACGTGCAGGATCCATGGGTCCTGGAGGTTATAGCTCAGGGTTACAAGATAGTTTTCAAGTCTCAGCCACCCAGGGGCAAATTCCTCCTCTCAAACCTGTCTTCCTGGCCAGAAAAGAGGGAAGCTTTTCTCTGGTGCGTACGGGATCTGTTCTCTTAGGACTTATTGTCCAGGTGCCTATCGAAAAAAAAGTTTTATGATAGTATTCAAACCTTTTCGTGGTACCAAATGAGGGAACTTTCCGTCCAATTCTGGACCTAAAGTGCTTAAACAAGTTTTTATATGTCCCTTCGTTCAAGATGGAGACAATAAGGTCCATTCTTACCCTCATTTGAGAAGGTCAGTTCATGACCACGATAGATCTGAAGGATGCTTCCTTCACATATCAATCCTCTAGGACCACTTCCAGTTTCTAAGGTTTGCATTGCTGGACCAGCACTTCCAGTTTATTGCACTTCCGTTGGGTCTAGATACTGCTCCAAGAAATTTTTCGAAGAGTGGACCATTCAAAATCTCTCCCCTGTCTTCTTCAATCCCATGGATGGAAGATGAATCTAGAGAGAGTTCTCTTATATCAAGTACCAGGGTAGAATTCCCGGGTACTATAATAGGCTCCATAGACATGAGAACAGCTCAGAGACGTTGTAAGCTAGCTTTAACATGTTAGGAAGGCACAGGGCCAATCAGACAATTTAACCTCAGTGGCATACATCAACCATCAGGGGGGAACGAGAAGCTCCCTACCTATGAGGGAATTATCTTGGATTCTGGAGTGGGCGGAGACCCACATCTGTTCTCTGTCAGCGATCCACATTCTGGGTGTGGACATCTGGGAAGCGGATTTCCTCAGCAGACAATCCTTTCATCCAGGGGAATAGTCTCTCCATCCCGAGAGATTTAAAAAAGGAAGATGTTATGACATCCCAATACCAAACTACCCAGATATGGGTCGAGGTACAGGGATCCTCAGGCGGAGCTAACAGATGCATTAGCAGTGCCTTGGAGGTTCAATCTAATTCATCTTTTCTGGCCGTTTACCACTACTTACTTGTGTAGTGGTTCGAATCAAGCAAGAGCAGGCATCAGTGATACTGATTGCTCCATTTTGGCCGCGAAGTATATGTTTCGCGGATCTAGTGGGGATGTCCTCATCTCCTCCGTGGAAGTTACCTTGTTGCAGGGATCTGCTGACCAATGTCTCTTTGTTCATCAATGTCTAGATTCTCTGAGGTTGACTGCGTGGAGATTGAACGCTTAGTCCTAGCCAAGAGAGGGTTTTCTGAGAGAGTTATTTTTACTCTCATTCAAGCTTGTAAGCTGGTTGCTCATTGCATCTATCATAAGGTGTGGAGGACCTACTTATTCTGTTCTCCAGGATGAACTGGAGAAGGGCTTTTCTTCAAGTCCCCTGATGGGACAGATTTCGGCCCTGTCTGTGTTACTGCACAAGAGGTTTGCTGAGCTTCCAGATGTGCAGTCATTTGTTAAGGCTCTGCTAGGATCAGACCTGTGTTTGTATCTAATACTCCTCCTTGGAGTTTAAATCTTGTTCTTTAGGTTTTGCAAAGGGGTCCGTTGGAGCCTATGCATGAAGTAGACATTAAATTGTTGTCTTGCAAGGTTCCTATTCTACTGGCTATTGCTTATGCGCGCAAAGTATCTGAGATTGCTGCCTTGCCTTCCTTATCTGGCTTCCATGCTGATAAGGCTGTTCTACAAACCAAGTTAGGTGTTCTTCCTAAGGTTGTGTCAATTCGCAACATCAATCAAGAGATTGTGGTTCCTTTCTTATGTCCTAATTCTTCTCGTTGAAGGAACGTTTACAACATAATTCTGGATGTAGTTTGTGCCTTGAAGTTCTATCTTCAGGTCACAAAGGAATTTAGACAAACTTCTTTCTCTGTTTGTTCTCTTTTTTTCCGGGAAGCGTGGGGTCAGAGGGCTTCTTCGACTTCCTTATCTTTTTGGCTGAGGAGTGTCATCCGTTTAGCATAGAGACAGCGGGACATAAGCCTCCTCTGAGGATTACGGCTCATTCTACGAGAAGCAGTGGTTTCCTCTTGGGCCTTCAAAATGAGGCCTCTATGGATCAGATTTGTAAGGCGGCTACCTGGTCCTCCTTACATACTTTTTCCAAACTTTACAAGTTTGATGTTTTTGCTTCTGCTGAAGCAGCCTTCGGGAGAAAGGTTTTGCAGGCTGTGGTGCCCTCAGATTAGGGTCCGCCTCTCTTTTTTCCCTCCCGTTAGCATTTTGTGTACTCTAGAGCTTGGGTATATGTTTCCCACAAGTAAGGAATGCAGCTGTGGACTCTTCCCATATTAAGAAGGAAAACTTAAATTATGCTTACCATATAATTTCCTTTCCTTCTATATGGGAAGAGTCCACAGCTCCCGCCCGTGTTCTCTGATGGGCGGCCCTAAATTTAAATGTATTCTTCTGGCACCTTTTTCACCCTGATATTTCTCCTACTGTTCCTTATTCCCTCGGCAGAATGACTGGGGTTATGAGGAAGTGGGAGAGGTATTTGAGCCTTTGGCTGGGGTGTCTCTGCCTCCTCCTGGTGGCCAGGTTCAGTATTTCCCACAAGTAAGGAATGCAGCTGTGGACTCTTCACATACAGAAGGAAAGGAAATGATCTGGTAAGCATAATTTAAGTTTTTTTTCCCTGAAAATGTACTTAAATTTGCCGTCCCCTGTATCATGTGACAGCCATTAGCCAATGACAGACTCGTATACGTATACACTGTGAAGTAGTAGCTGGTGCCTTAAAAAGTAGGCATTTAAAAAAATATTCTAATGGAAGTAAATTAGAAAGTCTTTTAAAACTGCATGCTCCATATACTGTAAATCATGAAAATTTAATATTGTCTTTGGTGTCTCTTTAACATATGTGCTACAGAAATAGTTAAATGACAGAACAAAGGTCAAGGTGAACATATGTTCTACAATTCAGATGTCAAAACTGCAGCATTCCCCTATGTCTGTTGGTGACATTACTAAGACATACAGATATAAAGCAATCACACAGATTGATTAGAACAGCAATTGTTCTCTTTGGTTGCACACAAATATTTCCATTTAAATGTTCTCAATAAAAGTTACTTTCTCCTCTCAGACTTGTGGAGTTCCATCAATAAAGCTGATTTAGTAACAGCATTTTTTTTTCTCATTCTAGCTGATCACATTAGTTACTACAAATATTTTCTTCCATTTTTTTTAAAAAAAATTTTTGGGCTTTGTTTAAGTTTGTCCTATTGCAGCAGCACAGCTGTGGAGGTTGTCCACGTTGTACAAAGTGTAAAATCCCAAAAACGCCAGCACCTGGGTATAATTAGAAGTAGTGGGCGAGCTACATGGTAAGCACCATACCCTACAATGTGCTTAAAGGGACACTCAATCAAAATTAAACTTTCATTATTCAGATAGAGCATTTCATCTTACACAACTTTCCAATTTACTTCCATTAACAAAATGTGCACAGACTATATTTAAACTTTTTGAGTCACCAGCTCCTACTGAGCATGTGCAAGAATAAGTGTGTATGCATTTGTGAATGGCTGATGGCTGTCACATGGTACGTGTATGCTTTTGTGACTGGCTGATAGCTGTCACATGGTACAGGGGGAGTAGAAAAAGACATAACTTTTAAAATTGTCAGAAAAAAAATCTACTACTCATGTGAAGTTCAGACTAAGTGCTATTGCATTTTCTTGTTATCTTGCATTTGTTGATTATGCAAATCTACTGTGTTGACTGGTCCTTTAATAAACAAAGTAGCAGAACCACCATAAATATAAAGGTTCTTTATCAAGCCAACATTAAAAGATGACAACATTTCAGACGCATGTCCTTAATCGTGTCTGGTTATAGATTACTACATATTAAAATTTGAAGAATATTTTGTATATAGTCATCCAATGTTTATACTGTTTGGCTCCATTTGGTGGCGCAATATAGATGATTGTTTTAGTGTATGGATGGGCGACATTGGGACCCTGGAGAGGTTTTTTATGGATTTAATTTCTGTGATACAACATATCAAATTTAAGATGGCAACTAGTGAAGAATTTATCAACTTCCTATGTACCAAGGTATATAAAGATAAGAATGGTTTATGTATAGACCTTTATAAGAAAGAATTAGATCGCAAAACTGTATTGCGTTATGAGAGTGCCCACCCTCCTGCTCTCCTTAGGCCACTACCTAGGCGTCAGTTGATGCAAGTAAGACGCATTGTTTCAGATGAGGATTTGGCAAGAAAGAGACTTGTAGAGATGGTAGAGAATTTCATTAAGAGGTGGTGCCCACAGAAGCTGATAGAGAAAGAGGTGTCAGATGTATTACAGATTTATAGATGGATCCTGTTGGATTATAAACGACATCAGATGAAGTCACCAAGGATAGTATTTGTTAGCCAGTATTCAATTTTAAGTAAGAATATTCAGGGGAATATTTTGTAAGCATTGGCTTGTTTTACAAACAAGCAATCCAGAGGTAAAGGAGTTTCTTGATTATCCAATGCCAGCATACTAGAGAGTCTAGTACGAGCTGGTATTGGTTCTTGAAGGAGGCCTTATAAGAGCTACATTGAGAAGAACAACTTAGAATGTTTTCCCTTGTTTTAACTGTTCAAGTTGTAATAGTTTAATATGTGGCCCTATTTTCACCCTCCCTAGATCAGGTAAGAAATATCAGATTAAGGGGTATTGTATTTGTACCTATTTTCACCCTCCCTAGATCAGGTAAGAAATATCAGATTAAGGGGTATTGTACTTGTACCTATTTTCACTCTCCCTAGATCAGGTAAGAAATATCAGATTAAGGGGCATTGTACTTGTACCTATTTTCACCCTCCCTAGATCAGGTAAGAAATATCAGATTAAGGGGTATTTTACTTGTACCTATTTTCACCCTCCCTAGATCAGGTAAGAAATATCAGATTAAGGGGTATTTTACTTGTACCTATTTTCACCCTCCCTAGATCAGGTAAGAAATATCAGATTAAGGGGTATTTTACTTGTACCTATTTTCACCCTCCCTAGATCAGGTAAGAAATATCAGATTAAGGGGTATTGTACTTGTACCTATTTTCACCCTCCCTAGATCAGGTAAGAAATTTCAGATTAAGGGGCATTGTACTTGTACCTATTTTCACCCTCCCGATATCAGGTAAGGGGTTATTTGGGTATTTAAATTCAATAAGTACAAATGTATAACCAGACACGATTAAGGACATGCGTCCAAAACGTCATCTTTTAATGTTGGCTTAATAAAGAATCCTATTATATTTTTGGTGGTGGTGCTACTTTGGTGTATTAAGCACATTGTACAAAGTGAATGCTTGTACAGTCCAGGAGATCCATATATCTCCCTAACTGGACACAACAAAGGAAATGCTATAAATGTACCCAATTATGCTTTACTTCAATTTTATTTTAATATTGTACATTTTCACATTATCTAAAAATGATTTGTAATTAATTTATATCAGACCCAGAGGGATTTATGAGAATATATTGTGTTTAAATATGTATGTAGAGGTATGAAAGGTAGTTAGTTGAAATAGTTTTTATTGAAGATTCACAGCAGAAATGTAACATCGGCACAATGTGTGACAGTACAACAAAATATGTTTCTATTTATATGGATATAGAGATACAATTCACAGTTTGTACAGTATACTCTTCTCATTTTTTTGTTAAACCTTCCCATGAGTTGTCGTGTTTTATCCCCTCCAACATTAGAACTACTTCCCCATCCTCCCTACCCTCCCTCCCCCTTGAACAAAAGACCACTTAACTTGGTCTAACTTCTAACTATGAACTTTTTCCGTCAAGCAGTGTCCCTTTTTTTGGGAGCTGTTGTAACAAATTTCT
The DNA here is from genome assembly GCF_027579735.1 of Bombina bombina. Taxonomy (NCBI): domain Eukaryota; kingdom Metazoa; phylum Chordata; class Amphibia; order Anura; family Bombinatoridae; genus Bombina; species Bombina bombina. The sequence continues at coordinate 1,181,732,901 of NC_069500.1, forward strand.
CTTTGTTTATGGATATTTCTAATAGAATTAGTCCAGGCAACCACCCCTAAGCATGTCTTTTCAGGATCCAGTGGATCCAGATATTTTGAAAGCTTACAACGGTACCCTGCAACCATGCAGCTGACTCAGACATAGTGTAGATATTCTCAATTTTTTCAAGTATTTCGCTCCATTCCGGTGCTCCTTCCTTCCATTTCCTAGCTATGCATAATCTAGTAGCTGTGCATACTATGTTGACCCACTTATTAGTGGCCGAATTTAGTGAATCCAGATGAATGTGGAGCAAGGCTTTGGCGGCCGAGAGTGAGAATGAGTCATCTAATGTATTCTTGATCAAATGTGTTAATCTATCCCATATAGGTCTTATTCTCGGACACTCCCACCACATATGAAGATAAGTACCTAACCTTGAGCAGCCTCGGTAGCATAATCTATTGTTCTGTGAGGTATAGTGTGAGGTTTTTAGTGGTGTGAGGTACCATCTGTATGCCGTTTTTAACGCGTTTTCAACAAGATCAGCTCCCACCAGCCCTTTACCCAGCGATAAGAATATATGTCCCCATTCTTCTGCACTGTATGTGATATCTAGGTCTTGTTCCCATAGATTGTGTAGTCTATGTTTATTAAGGTTTTTCGCCTTTTGAATAGCAAGGTATAATCTTGTAATCATTTTTTTGTTTCTACCTGGTGTTAGTATTATTTGCTCTAAGATAGTATTCGGGCTGGAGGGAGTGCTCTGCCTATATTTATGTATCGCGTGTGATATTTGATGGTACAAGAACCATTGCAGTGTATTGGGGTTAATTTTATCCCTTAATTGTATGTAAGACAACACTTTCCCTTTGTCCAAGAAGTCCGCCACTCGGTATAGACCCTTGTTTTCCCATTTAGATATCAGTTTTCGGAATTCTAGTGGTAGTAACATCCCCAGTGGTAAAGTGGTTGTAAGTGGAGAGATTAGTTTCAGTGTTTTAGTCAATGAACTCCAAAGTGTTCTAGTGTTTTCCGTTGTCTTAAGTTTAGCTAGTGACTGGAGTTTAGTGTTTGTCGGGGACCAAAGAATATCCCCTGGATTGTCAAAACCCCCAATCTCCGCTTCAATGTTTGGCCATGTCATGGTGCGGCAATCTTTCCCTAATAGTGTGCTTTGCGCTAGTCTAGCGGCTTGGTAGTAGTCGCGTAGGTTAGGTATACCCATCCCTCCTAATTGTTTATGTAATTTTAGTAAGTTAGCAGGTATTCTAGTCGATTTGTGGCCTCGGATAAATCTGAGGAACTCAGTCTGTAAGTCATCTAAGTCCTTTAGTGGTATTCTGATAGGGAGGGCTCTGAATAGGTATAATAACCTTGGCAAAACATTCATTTTTATTGTTACTTGTCTTCCCACCCAAGAGAAACCGCCTTTTTTCCATTTGTTTAGATCTGTTCTTATATTTTTGATGATCGGGGTGTAGTTAGCTTTATACAAAGTATCTAGGGTATCAGTGATATATATTCCCAAATATTTAATAGTATGTTTGGCCCATTTAAAGTCGAAGTTAGTTTCTATCAATTTCCTTGTTTGTTCTGGAAGTAGTATGGGGAGTGCCTCACACTTATCGGAGTTTATTTTGAAGCCAGAGATCCGGGAGAACTCGCCCAATACCTGATAAAGATTGGGTAGAGAAAGCATGGGTTTAGTGAGCGTTAGCAGGATGTCATCCGCGAATAGTGACAGTTTAAATTCCCCTTTATTTAATCTAACCCCATAGATGTTCTTTGAATTCCGTATGCATGCTGCCAAGGGTTCCACACACAGCGCAAACAAAAGTGGCGATAGTGGGCAACCCTGTCTCGTACCATTTAATATATGGATAGGTCTAGATTGATATCCCGCCGCTCTGATTGTTGCTATTGGGTCAGAATAAATATTTTTAACCGCCCCTATAAATTTGTCACCAAAACCCAGGTGCTCCAGGACCGCTATCATATATATCCAATCCACCCTATCAAACGCCTTCTCCGCGTCCAAGGATAGGAGCAGAGAAGGCGTTTTTGTTTCCTTCAAATATTCGACCAGGGCCACTGTGCGTCGAACATTATCCGGTGCTTCACGATCTTTGATAAAGCCCACCTGATCAGGGTGGATCAATGAGGGTAAAAGATGTTTAAGCCTGTTTGCCAAGATTTTGGTGAAGATCTTTACATCTTGGTTGATCAATGAAATCGGCCTGTAATTTGGTGTTAATTTAGGGTTTTTCCCCGTTTTGGGTATTACAATAATTTTGGCCTGAAGAAGCTCCAGGGGGATTGGAGTTCCGCTTAGGGCGTCATTGCAAAATTTGTGAAGATGGGAGCCCAAATCTGTTTTAAACAATTTAAAGTAATCTCCTGAAAACCCATCAGGGCCCGCCGCTTTACCTAGCTTGAGCTCTTTGATAGCGGAAGCTATTTCCATCAAAGTAATCTCCGCATCTAGTGTATTTGCGTCTTGTTCGTCTAACTTTGGTAAATTTGCTGATTCGAGAAGTGAATGTCTCAATTGTGTTGTCTGAGGCGTGTGTGTGACCTTCCTCCCATCGTAAAGAGCCTCATAGTATTGGGCAAAGCATTCCACAATCTCTTGTGGGTGGGAGGTTAACGTACCGTCTGGTTTTTGTAGTTGTGTAATTGTGAAGGAATTAGTTTTTTCTCTTAATTTATTAGCTAGAAATCTATCTGGTTTGTTTGCGTGCAGGAAATAGTACGATTTTAATTTGCTAATAGCTCTCATGGAGTTGTCAGTTAATATTTTATTGAGCTCTTTTCTTTTATTGGTCAGTGTGGTCAACGTCGAGTTGGACAGTGTAAGTCTGTGTGACCTTTCTAATTCTTCTATTTCTTGCTGTAGTGTTGCTGTTACTGATCTGATCTTCTTTAGAAACATGTGTTTCTCTTTTATAAGTAACCCTCTAATGTAAGGTTTATGGGCAGCCCATGCTATTACTGGTTTGATTGAGGGAGTAACATTAAATCTCCAGTATTCTTTAAGGCTATTAAGAATTCTATTGAATATATCTGGTTGTTTCAATAGCGTGGGGTCATAAGTCCATGATTTCTGTCTATTTATATCTGTGAGGCCTTTCAATTGTGTCTGAATAATTGAGTGATCTGACCAAACTGATGTATGGATGGATGAGGAGATCAGATTAGGTATCATTATCTGGCTAATGTAGATGTAATCGAGTTTAGTATATGATTTATGGGCTGGTGAATAGTATGTATGATCAGTCGTCTGTCCATACAGTGAAGTCCAGGAGTCAACTACGTTGTGTGATTCTAGTGTCTCTCTAATAGTTTTAGTGATAGAGTTTAATCTACGTTGTTTGTTTGTCAGCTTGATGTTATTAGTTTCCTTCAGAATCTTTAGGTTAACATTAAAATCTCCCGCCACTATCATGAGGGTCTGCGACCATTGAGTTAATAAATGTGAGAGTTTAGTGAAAAAGGTATGTTGTTGTTCATTAGGAGCGTAAATGTTGCACAGAGTTATTTGTGTGCCGTGAATGTTACCTCTCACAATAAGGTATCTACCCTCCTTGTCTCTTATCACCTCTTCTTTAGTGAATGAGAGTGAATTATGTAGGAGAATTGTTACACCTCTTTTTTTAGTGTCAGTTGTGGAGTGGAAGTGTTGTGTGTAATGTCTACTCCAGTGTTTAGGGATTTGATTATGTGTAAAATGAGTTTCCTGTAGAATTATAATCTTAGCATTCATGTTACTGTATTGGGTGAGTGCTATCTTTCTCTTTACATTGGTATTTAGACCCCTGACGTTATGTGAGATTATCTGAAGTTTAGGATCCATTAACCAGCTACCACCTCCCCGACCCCTCGTACCTGAGTATCACATCTGATAAGAATTTGAAAGTTGTCTGAACTTGTCTTCTGGCCACCTATGGTATAGAGAAACTTTCTGGACCTCTGCTCGACGGAATTTAAAAAGAAAAAACAAAACCAAACATTAAACATAATCAAGTAATTAAACATAAAAAAACATAGTATAACAGTTGTATGTAGTAATAAATTCGTAATTTCCTAACTACATTCGTATCATAGCACAACAGTTTTATAGATATATTTCAGCAATCATGAGATATATAAACTCAATTATAGAGTGACCCGTTTATAAGTTTTTGTATAGAACATATAGTGGCCCGGGCTAGAGGATAGTATGAAATAATTAAATTTTGAATTTAGCTATTCAAATGACACTTTAATTCTTAAACTCCCCTCCAAAGGCCATCTGTGTTACTTTTTGAGTATATCTGTCAGAGTCTCAAGTCCTGTATTTAATTCTCTCGTACAGGAGCAGGCAAAGGAATAGTTACCACACAAAGGTATGAAACACCTTTCAGAGTCGAGAAAGTCTCTCAAGTCTTCTGTTTTCTTTTGGAAACTTTGGTCCAGCGACTTTGTTGGGTTGCTCCACGTGGGATCTGCGAACGAACTTTAATGTTGTCTTGAGAGTTGTCTGGAATCTCTGGGCAATCTAATTTTAGATGTTGACAAATGTCTGGAATGTCTTGTTTTTCTCTAATGGTGAAGGTGTTGCCCTCATGTTGTATGAACAGGGCGAAGGGGAATCCCCACCTATAATTAATCTGATTTTTCCTCAATAGTTGTGTCAGTGGACGGAGGACAAATCTCTTCTGGAGGGTCTTGATGCAGAGGTCTTGGAAGAATTGAATAATTGTTCCTTGATATTTAAATGTTGGATTCTTCCGAGCCGCTGACATGACCTCTTCTTTTTCTTGGAAGCGGAGGAATTTTACTATCACATCTCTGGGGGGATCAGAGTCTCTGGGTTTTGCTCTAAGAGCTCTGTGGGCTCTCTCAATTTGGAATTTCCCTTCTTCTAATGAGCCTGTAATATTTTGGAATAGGTGTGTCAGATAGTTACGAAGTTCTGATGGTATAATTGTTTCTGGGATTCCTTTCAAACGAATGTTGCACCTCCGGCTCCTATTTTCTAAGTCCTCTAATTTGTCATTGATATCCGCCAGTTCCTGCTGATGATCAGCTAGATGTTGATTGATGTGATGTCATCTTCCATTGTCTCTTCTTTTTCTTCTAAGGTTCCCAGCCTGGCACCCAATTCAGTTATGTCTTGCTTGATATCAGTAAGGCTGTTCGTGACAGTGTTTTGAAGAGTATCCATCTTTGCCCACATTTTGTCGAATATATTGGTAATATCTTGCTTGGAGACTAGATTTTTTATATCTTTTAAAGTTACAGGGGTGTCATAGTTTTCAGGGAAAGTGGTTTCAATTTCCTCCTCCATCTCCTCCTCAGTGATATTTCCACTTTTTTCTGGAGGTTTTTCTCCTTTTTGGGCTTTAAGAAAAATATCAGCTACTGCAGGTTTGATTGAGGCCCCAGTCTTGCTCTGCCTTCTAACTGACATTGTGCAGTATGTTGAATGTAAGGTGAAGCTGGTAAATCGCTTATTAAATGAGCAGACTGTGACTGAGTGGAAAAAGTTTCTGTGAGATTGCTCTGAAACCCCTTTGTCTGTGTGGGTGAATTTTTAACACGTTGCCAATCCAGGTACAAAAAGCTTTATTTCACTTTTATCATGCTGATTTTTCAGGGCTATCCAGAGTTTAAGCTAGAGAGTAAAACATCCTTATCCCTTATGTGCTGTTCACTCTTTTTATTAATGGCCCTTTATCGATGTGAATCATCTAGTATAGAATATCAATCCTTCTGTGTGTCTTACTCTGCCATCTCATCTCTAAAGTGGCGGTTTTACTAATTTGTGAGGTGGTATGCAGTTTTATGTGCAGCTTTACTCTAGTTGCGTTAGTTCGGCATTAGACACTGTAACGGCAGCCACACGGTAGCTCTCCTAAAATGGCGTCTCTTTTTACATGTTGCTATCCCCTCCGTTCTGGAGTTATATTGAGCAACTGACCTCCCTTGTAGTGCTTACCGGAACATTTACTTTTTGACTAGTTGCTCCGTGCGGGTCTCATTATAACAGGGGTCTTACTTCTATTGTCCTGCTCTGTCCGCCATCACCTGCCGAGTGTCGGATATGCTGGCTCATTGACAGCTATTGTATGCAGCGCCGTCTGACAAGCCAGATAGTAAAAAACCACTGTAGTTAAAGTCCGGTAAGGTTTAAGGGTCACTCATTGAGGTTTGGATTGCTATTACCCCACTTTCTGTGCCAAGTGATCTCGGAGCTCTAGGATTATGCGTCCTCCATTAAGCTTGCCTAGGCTCCGCCCCCCTATGAAAGGTAGTTAAAGGGACACTCAGGTTAAATTAAATTTTCATGATTCAGATACAGCATGTAATTTTAAACAACTTTCCAATTTACTTCCATTAAAAAAAATGTGCACAGTCTTTTATATTTACAATTTTTGAGTCACCAGATCCTACTGAGCATGTGCAAGAATTCACAGGCTATACGTATATGCATTTGTGATTGGCTGATTGCCATCACATGGTACAAGGGGAGTGGAAATATACATAACTTTGAAATTTGTTATAAAAAAATCTACTACTCATTTGAAGATCAGACTAAGTGCTATTGCATTGTCTTGTTGTCTTGCATTTGTTGATATAGCAAATCCAATGTGTTGACTGGTCCTTTAAGAAGGGACAGTTCAAATCACCTGAATGGGGTAGATGGTGCAATCAAAAGCCAAAAGTGCCAATATAATATAATATTTATAAATATAATTTATCATTGGATGTGTAACTATAGCAACACAATATACAAGCGGCAATAGTACAGGTGACACTGCTACCGGTAGAGAGCAAAATCCTGTTATCCCATTGGATACCTTTAAGCATAGCCCTAACCCCAAATCAGCTTATATGAAGATTGTCAGCCATGGCATTCTTATGCCGGGATGTTTTTGAAGGCAAGATTTTGGTATATACAAAGTATCAGCGGTAACTTTGTGTTTGGTGATTTAATGATCAGTTACCATTTAATACAGCATGAGTATAACAGCAATTGTTATGTATATCAAATTACTGTATAATGAGATATGCAGTCACTATTATGGCTTTTCTATACTTGCAGAGTATAATTTTGTTTTATTTGCCAGCTTTTGTTTCAGTATATGGCAGGTATGGACTACTGAAATAAAACCTGAAAAAGAACAAATTCAGTTCAGGTTTTTAATTATCTGAATAGGCACATTTTGCTAAGACAGAGGTGGACAGACATTTCACTTGTGACTGCAGAGTTCTTTATAGGAAGATAACATGTATCATTTTATAGCACCCACAGCCCAATAGGTCAGACTTCAGTGTGCCTGTATAGATTATGGCAGAAGAAACCTATAGGGACAGATTAAGGTGGAGCTGTAACAGTTATGCACAAGAGAAAAGGGGTTTATCGCAGGCGTTTGCCCTTGTCAGTTTTAGTGCTCATATTACAAGTTGAAAGTGAACGCATGAGTGCAATCGCGATTTACGGTGGAATGATTACCACGACCTCAGAGCTCTGTTTTGCAAAACAAACAAGTGTCACAAAACACATCAAAAATATATTGCAAAATACAGTTACACTCATAGTAACACTATCTAATAATAATAATAAAAAAATAAATATTGCACAAAAAAGTTATAAGGGCTCAAAGATATGAGGTCTCAGGTGTTAGAGAAAAAAAGGCAACCAAATGTATTTAACATTGAGATACATACATATAGATCTCTAAATATATATGTGTATCTACATGTATAGATGTGTGTACAGATGTATTTTTGTATTTACAGACATATATACACATAAATACATATGTATACACATATAGGCATATACATATATAAGTGCATTGGAGCCATTTGCAGTTAAGTAGATGAAAACATGAGAAAGCATATTTATACAATATTCATATTTAATAGTGTTTATGTATTTATTGTAAATATTTCACATTCCAATGTTCTGCACAAAGCAGGATATGTTTTAATTATTCATAAATAGATATTTATATATCTCTCTCCATCAGATATATGTAGAAATGTGTATTTATTAATAAATATGACATACTCTACTATGTGAAGAACATTGGAATGTGAAATATTAATATTTTCATGTTGGGTTAGCGCACTTGAGAATATGTGATTGGATTTGCACATGAGTAGGGTGTTACGTTTTGTTTCCACTTTTTTTTGCTCCATTGACTTCTATGGGAGAATACTTTAATGCGATCACAATATTTGAATTTCGGCTTTTTTGCACACATCGGGTTAGTGCCTGAGAAAAAACTTTTAACTTACTTGGTAACCATTTAAGTCACTAATTTATCTATTTACCATGCCGTTTAAAAAAAAAAAAGTAGACTTTCAACGTGCATGAAACATTTCATACATTTGGCATTGTTTTTAAGCTGTTTACAATAGATATGATGTGTCGCATATGGATAAGACCATTTTAACTGCTATTTCACCTTGCTTCTCTGTTTTCCAGTACTCGTGAAAGCCTGGCTTCCAATACATCCAGTATTGTTGAAAGTAACAGACGTCAAAATCCCGCTCTAAGCCCTGCTCACGGTGGTGCTGGTCCAACATTTAACTTCCGGACAGCTGCTACAGAAACCACGACAACTGATGCTGATAAACTGCAGAAACCCGCTAACTGTTTGCAAGCGTCTGTTACTAGTGTTTGATAGCCTTTCAGCCTCAAAATCTTGTTCTGTCTCATCCTCTACAGCAAAGTTTACTACACTGGGACTGATGTTTACATCTATTTACAAGCAAGCCTCACACCCACAGTTTTTGTGTCTTACTAAAACTGTGCTGCTAATTAGCCCAGGGGGCAATGACAAAGAACAGAATTCCCACCTTTTGTTCCTATTTTGGCTATATATTTTTCCCACAATAATTGCTTTCCAAAATGTACAGCTCTGTAGAAAGTGAATAACATTAGCGACAATGTGTACATTTTTTTTTCACGTAATTATAGCAGAGCACATATATTAGTCTTGACACTGTAATCTGCTATTTCAATGTCTTGCCATACAAAGCAGTTTATTTCTTTTTAAAGCGGCAGTGCTAAGGACTGATGAAAACTTTGATGCAATTGTAGGATTCCATAACCCATTATTGCATTATGTTAAATTCTGCTGGAATAATTTTGACTATATTTAAATGTAGCAAAATAAATGTTACCACTAAAAGAACCATACTTTCTAATACTAATGGATATCTGTGTTCCCGAAATAAGTAAATAAATTATTTTTATATATATATATATATATATATATATATATATATTCTCAATATTTCAGCTCCCTTTAAAGGTTTGTTAATCTTCTTCCTTGTTCCTCACCACTGTGTGCAGGACTCATTTTACATGGTGTTCTAGGTTGTCTGGATATTGTGTGCAGAAGGGTACTTATATTATTACTCCTTAATATACACAATAAATAGTCTAAATCAGTATTAGCTTAAGTACCCATCATAGTAAAAGAATTGAAGACTGAGTCTGGAAAGGTTTCAGTATATACAGTATACTTGGCACTGCTGCTTTGTGATGCTGAAACAGCGGTGTCCAACCTTTTATGCAGTGGGCCCCACACTTTTTTCTTTTCCTACTTGCAGGGCAATATGAATACTAAAAGTCCCAGAAATATAAATTGTGATAAACAATGACGACAATGATTTGTAGAAAATAATTGTTATGTAGATTGAGAAAGTAAGATTGGCAGGGTATGGGGAAAACACTTGGGGGTTGCATTGTGGCCCTCAGTCATAAGGTTGGACACCTCTGTGCTGTATTTGTGATGCTACTTGAAAAATATAAAATTAACTGCCACCTAGTTCAATAACATTGCTATAAGTACAACAGTCTAGAGCAGACATCCTCAAACTTGGCCCTCCAGAGGTTTTGGAACTACATTTCCCATGATGCTCAGCTAGCATATCAGCTGGCTGAGCATCATGGGAAATGTAGTTCCAAAACCTCTGGAGGGCCAAGTTTGAGGATGTCTAGTCTAGAGCAGGGGTCAGCAACCTTGGCTGTCCGTTTTTTTAGAACTACATTTCCCATGATGCTTAAGTGTCTTTAAGCTGCCTAATCATCATAGGAAATAGTTCTAAAACACCTGGAGAGCCAAGGTTGCTGACCCCTGGTCTAGAGCAGGGGTCAGCAACCTTGGCTCTCCAGATGTTTTGGAATTATATTTCCCATGATGCTAAGACATGCTTTAGGCTGTATGAGCATCATGGGAAATGTAGTTCCAAAATATCAGGAGAGCCAAGGTTGCTGAACCGTGGTCTAGAGCATGTTAAGAAAGAGAAGTGCCAAAGGAGAAGATGCAGCACACTGGCTTTGTTGTTTTTATTTTCTTTGAGGAACCAATGAATAGTGTACAGGGACATAAACACCTTGTAATTAATGTACATGCACAGTGTAAAAACCTTCCAAATATATTAATTCAATGACCAAAAGTCCACCCACCACTTTCTTTATTTGGAGGCCCCAAACTGGATTTATTACTGTAGTAGACCAGGCTTGCTACTGTCCTTTTAATACAAAAAAAATATGTATTGTTTTGTATTTTCTTATTTAACCTCCCCTGCTTGACAATTGTTTGTCTCATAATTGGAAAACCTACAATTTTAATAGGTAAATTACAAGAAAATTGCAAAATAAAATATATTGTGAATGAGATTTTATTTCCAACACATAATTGAACATTTGATATTATAGTCTCAAGGTGTTTTATGTCCCTTTTTAATGGCACAGTTTTAAGGAAATGGAAGGGAATTTTTGTCAGCTTTTTTTCAGGCCTATATGTTTTGAAATGAGACCCATAGTTCACTACGTTAGTTGAAAAGTTGAGATATCGAGTTGTGGTTACACACAAACAGTCAAAAGGCGGACATTAGATTTCATATGAACATGTCCAAATGGAAGCCATTTTCTTTTGTCATAAACCAGGATTGTTTCATCAGTGCAGAACCCCACACTACTTACCTTTAGTTAATTCCAGTAGAAGGTATTTCTATGTTGTTCCTGAGGAAAAGAAAAAAAATTGTATCTTAAGAATTGGGTTCTTTCAAATGAAAGACTAAAATTGTATTTGATGTGGTTTTGATAGTAATGCCTAAATTAGGCCACTAAAAACAATAAAACAATTTGTTATAGTAGTAATTGGAAGAAATATGCAGTATTGTAAACCCTTATCCTTTCAGAAATTGTAACGAAAGGGTCAAAATAATTGTGCAAATTCTAAAAATACATTTCTTGAAATAATGAATGTGAATGCAATAGAAATCGATGAATGCACTAGATCATGTCATTTTTACTCACCATGGAACATTGTGTTTAATAACCACAAAGGGGTTAAACACATAAGTAAAGCCCCATTTGGGAGATGATTTGCTCAAAATAACCCCAAAGATTTTGTGTGTTTTCTTCCCATGACTGTGAGATTTTCGATCGTCAGGGAGAATAATACAAAAACGGCATGCTCAAACAAATTAGAGCACAGCATTTTCCACACCAGTGCAGCTTTAAAGCTGTTTATTTTTATCTTAAAATAACACAAAGTGCATGTGTGTGTACATATAGTCTGTGGGATACATTGGTCACATTATTTTAATCAAATGAACAAAAAATATATTTTCCTTCCTAAGACAGGGAGAGTCCACGGCCTCATTCCTTACTGTTGGGAAATACAACACCTGGCCACCAGGGGGAGGCAAAGACACCCCAGCCAAAGGCTTAAATATCCCTCCCAATTCCTCATTACCCCAGTCATTCTTTGCCTTTCGTCACGTTAGGATGTGGCAGAAGATTCTGGGAGTCCTGAAAAAGGGTATCTGCCTTCGAAATAGGACTGGAGTTTTAAGTAGTCATGTCAACCTCTCAGTGAGAGTATTGATGCAACTTAGAGTCTGTAGATGCAGGGAAAGTTTTTCTGTGAAACCATCCAGACTTCTGCTAACAGCTCTTAAGCAATCAGTGCTGATGAGATTCACTGCCTGCTTTCTCTCACTCAAGTCTATGTCAGGAGCGCTGCTATAAGACTGTCACACTTGAGAGGCTGTGTTCTGTTCCATAGCATGGATCCTGGAGGTAAGATCGTTTTTTTACACATAAAATGCTATAACAGGGTCACAGTGTGGCTTCTTTATACCTTGATAGGATCCAGGGTTAATATCCTCTGAAGGGGGTTTATTGAACAGTTGGGGTAAGTTAATTAGTGTATTAATTATTTACATGCTGCTTTGTGTGATTTTTTTCCTGGGCTGATAGACTGTGTTTTTGGCTTGAACAAACAAGTTTCACTTTCGTTTTTGAAAGTGTTGCACAGCTCCTATTACTTGCTGTACTTGTAATAACAGGGGAAGTACTGTCTTGCACTCCATGTGACTGGGTGTGGTCTATGTTCATTAACTACATTCCGGCTGAGACCTAAACCTGAGGAGAGCGTTTCCTCTGTTAACTGTCTGGGTCTAGGAGATGGTGAGTGCCCCAGCCATTGGGAGTATAAAGGTGCAGTTTTCTATAATAAAAAAACGTTTTTATTTGTGTCCTTCTGTCGGTATAACCTGAGCTATGGAGGACATGTTAGAAGGTACTCCTTCTGTACTAAATCATGCCTGTTTATATTGTGAGGATGCTGTGGTTTTCCCGCCCGCTCAATTATGTTCCACATGCCTTAACACCATTATAAAGCCTAGGAAGGGAAACAAGCCTGCTAAGACTCTTAGTCCCTCTGAGCCGTCTACCTCTCAGGACTCGGCGTCCCGTGAGATTACTACCCTTGCTTCATTATCCACTCCACATTCAGTTCCCCGTAGCACATCTAATTCTCCATCCTGAGGGGGCCTTCTTCCTGCGGACTTTGCAGCACAGTTACAAACGGGGTTGTCTGTGACCCTCAGTGCATTACCTCGCTCTAACAAATGCAAGAGAAAAGTTAAACAGATGTCCGGAGTCATCTAAACATTTATCGGATTTAGCTATTATGTACCAGTTATCCAATGATGAGTTAACCTCTGTAGCTTCAGATGGTGAACTTTCTGGGTCGGAGTCCTTAGCGTCTAAGCCTCTTGCTGCGGAGGAACCATCCTTTAGATTTAAAATTAAGCACTTGCGTTTTCTATTAAGGGAGGTTCTGTCTTCGTTAGAGGTTCCAGAGACCGTGCTGCCTGAAGAACCTATGATACCTAAATTAGACAGAGTTTACGAAGACAGGAATGTTCCCTTGACTTTTCCTGTGCCAGTTAAGATGGCGAACATTATTAAGAACGAATGGGAAAGAATTGGTTCTTCCTTTTCCCCCTTGTCTACTTTTAAAAAGTTGTTCCTGGTCCCGGACTCTCAACTGGATTTTTAGGGCTTCATTCCTAAGGTGGATGGTGTTATCTCTACGCTTTCTAAACGTACTACTATACCTCTTGGGGATAGTTCTTTGTTTAGAGAGCCGATGGATAAGAAAATGGAAACCTTTCTGAGAAAGATGTTTCAACATATGGGATTTTTGTTTCAACCGGCGGCTGCGGTTGCTGGAGCGGCTACCTACTGGTGCGACTCTTTGTCGGAACTCACTGAGGTGGAGTCTCCCCTCGAGGATATTCAAGACAGAATTAAAGCTCTGAGAATTTCTAATTCTTTTATCTGTGATGCGAACATGCACATTATTCGCATAAATGCAAAGGCCTCTCGCTTTGCGGTCCTAGCCCGCTGGACACTCTGGTTGAAGTCTTGGTCTGCGGATATGACTTCTAAGTCCAGACTCCTTTCTCTTCCCTTCAAGGGAAAAATTTTATTTGGTCCAGGCCTGGAGTCCATTATTTCTACAGTTACCAGAGGCAAGGGTGCCTTCCTACTGCAAGATAAGAAGAACAAGTCTAAGGGACGACAATTTTCTAATTTTCATTTTGACAAATCCCAACGACAACAATCCTCCTCCAAGTCCGAGCAACCCAAGAGTTCTTGTAAGTCAGCTCAGTCCTGGAATAAATCCAAGCACAATAAGAAGCCCGCCGAAAACAAATCGGTATAAAGGGGCGGCCCCCGATCCTGGATCGGATTGTGGGTCCTAGAGGTGGAATCTCAGGGATACAAGATAGGCTTCAAATCTCATCCGCCAAGGGGCAGATTCCTGCTCTCGAATCTGTCTACCAGACCAGAAAAGAGGGATGCCTTTCTAGGGTGCGTTCGGGATCTATCCTCCTTAGGAGTTATTGTCCCGGTGCCTTTCGAAGAAAGAGGTTTGGGGTTTTATTCAAACCTTTTCATGGTCCCAAAGAAGGAGGGAACTTTCAGTCCAATTCTGGACCTAAAGGGCTTAAACACATTTCTCAGTGTCCCTTCCTTAAAGGAAGGATGGACCTTATCGTCTCCATCATGAATTCAGGAAGGCCAGTTTATGACCACTATAGATCTGAAGGACGCTTACCTTTATGTTCCAATCCACAGGAAACACTTTCAGTTCCTGAGGTTTGCATTCCTGGACCAGCACTTCCAGTTCATTGCCCTTCCATTTGACCTAGCTAATGCTCCAAGAATCTTTACGAAGTTTCTGGGGGCTTTTCTAGCCGTTGCCAGAACTCAGGGTATTGCACTTGCCCCATACTTGGACGATATTCTGGTGCAAGCACCATCCTTTCGTCTTGCGGAAGAATTATCGGAGTCCCTTCTCAGTCTTCTTCGATCACATGGATGGAAGATAAACCTGGAAAAGAGTTGTTATCCCAAGTACTAGGGTGGAATTCCTGGGTACTATAATAGACTCCATATCCATGAGGGTATTTCTAACAGACCAGAGACTTTGCAAGCCAACTTCAGCATGTCTTGCCCTCCGGACCTCCTTGAGTCCCTCTGTGGCTCAGTGTAGAGAGGTGATTGGTCTCATGGTGTCCTGCATGGACATCATTCCTTTTGCCAGGTTCCATCTCAGACCTTTACAACTGTGCATGCTGAGGCAGTGGAACAGAGATCATTCAGATCTGTCTCAACAGATTGTTTTAGACAGCCAGTCGAGAGAATCGCTCTCTTGGTGGCTCTGTTCAGATCATCTGTCCCGAGACACATGCTTCTTAAGACCATCCTGGGAGATTGTGACTACGGACGCAAGACTATCCGGATTTGGAGCTGTTTGGGGTGCTAGGAAGGCACAGGGATTGTGGACTCAGGAGGAGCCCTCCCTCCCGATCAATATTTTGGAACTATGGGCAATCTTCAAGGCCTTGAAGGCTTGGCCACTTCTGGATTCATCCCCATTTAGCAGATTCCAATCAGACAATATAACAGATCTAATAGATGCACTAGCAGTGCCCTGGAGGTTCAAAATCAAATCTTTTTCCTCCATTACCGATTCTTCCTCCATTGGCGATCCGCATCAAGCAGGAGTGCAGGAGTGGGTATCAGTAATCCTGATTGCTCCATCGTGGCCGTAAAGGACGTGGTTTGCGGATCTAGTGGGGATGTCCTTATCTCCTCTGTGGAAGTTACCTTGTTGCAGAGACCTGCTGATACCAGGTCCATTTGTTCATCAAAATCTAGATTCTCTGAAGCTGACTGCGTGGAGATTGAACGCTTAGTCTTGGCCAAGAGAAGTTTCTCTGAGAGTGTCATTGATACTCTTATTCAAGCTTGTAATCCAGATACTATGTGTATCTACCACAAAGGGTGGAGAACCTACTTATTCTGGTGTGAAGAGCATGATTTTTCCTGGCACAGAGTTAAGGTTGCCAGGATCTTATCTTTTCTCCAGGATGGGCTGGAGAAGGGCCTTTCTGCTAGTTCCCTGAGGGGACAGATTGCAGCCCTGTCTGTTTTATTGCACAAGAGACTGGCTGAGCTTCCAGACGTGCAGTCCTTTGTTAAGGCTCTGATTAGGATCAGACCTGTGTTTAGATCTGGGGCTCCTCCTTGGAGCCTAAATCTTGTTCTTCTGGTTTTGCAACAGGTTCCATTTGAGCCTCTGCATTCCGTTGACATTAAATTGTTATCTTGGAAGGTTCTATTTTTATTGGCTATTGCCTCTGCGCGCAGAGTTTCTGAGATCTATGCCTTGCAATGTGAGCCCCCTTATCTGATTTTTCATGCAGATAAGGCAGTTTTACGTACTAAATTAGGTTTTCTTCCTAAGGTTGTATCAGATCACAACATCAAACAGGAGATTGTGGTTCCTTCCTTGTGTCCTAATCATTTTTCATCGAAGGAACACTTACTTCACAATTTGGATGTGGTTCATGCTTTGAAGTTCTATCTTCAGGCTACTAAGGAGTTTAGATAATCTTCCTCTTTGTTTTTTGTCTATTCAGAGAAGCGTAAGGGGCAGAAGGCTACTTCAACTTCCCTATCTTTTTGTTTAAGGAGTGTCATCCGCTTAGCTTATGAGATAGCGGGACATCGTCCTCCTGAGAGGATAATGGCTCATTCCACTAGCGCAGTGGCTTCCTTTTGGGCTTTTAAGAACGAGGCCTCTATGAATCAGATTTGTAAGGCGGCTACCTGGTCCTCCTTACATACTTTTTAAAATTTTTACAAGTTTGATGGTTTTGCAGGCTGTGGTGCCTTCAGAATAGGGTCCACCTCTTCCTTTTTGTTCCCTCCCATTATTCATTCAGTGTCCTCTGGGGCTTGGGTATAGTTTTCCCAACAGTAAGGAATGAAGCTGTGGACTTTCCCTATCTTAGGAAGGAAAACATAATTTATGCTTACCAGAATTCCTTCCGGATAGGGAGAGTCCACGATCCCCGCACGTTTTTTCTTGTCTATGGGCGGTCCCCTATTATTTATCTTGTTCTTCTGGCACCATTTATACCCTAATGTTTCTCCTAGTTTTCCTTGTTCCCTCGGCAGAATGACTGGGGTAATCAGGAAGTGGGATGGATATTTAAGCCTTTGGCTGGGGTGTCTTTGCCTCCTCCTGGTGGCCAGGTGTTGTATTTCCCAACAGTAAGGAATGAAGCCGTGGACTCTCCCTATCCGGAAGGAAAGGAATTGATCTGGTAAGCATAAATTATGTTTTTTTTTCCTCACAGGAATCTTTTTCTTATTCCCCTTTTAACAACTGAAGTTTTAAATGGCTGTAGTATAACTTATTTATTCTAAAGTTGCTGTTTCCTTTGCATTTCTGTTTTTGTTTGTCTTTAAGGGGCAGTAATATAGATTACAACAGCAGGTGTTTAAAGTTTTTATCTTTTTTTTTTTCGCCTCTCAGTTACACATTTTATGGGCTTTCTCTTTGGTCACAAAGTATCAGCTTAGAGAGTTGCTTTCCAGTTCAGGTGGTATTTAAAAAAGCAGGTAGTTAATTACATCAGATTTAGGATGTGAGGAGTATTTGCAGCATTAGAAGATTCATCTCATATCCCACAAGTCTCAGCTGCTTTTTTATTATTTGGAAATGATAAAATCAGAGAATAGGTCATAATTTAGCTCTATTCCTGACATTATAACCACAGCCTAGATAAAATTAAAAAATAGTTTATTTGTCTGCATCCCTTTAAACTCTTCATTTTTGTGTAATGAAGGAAAAACTGTATTTATTAACCAAACAGAATATCTTTTTAGGTTAATTAATTCTGGATAGAATACAATTATGCTTTTGCATTTAGAAACCTATTGTTGTTATAGCACTTGATCCCAAAAAAATGCCATGTGAAACAATTCATTTTACAGGCCTTGCTTATTTTAGAAATTTTAAGATATGCATAAAAGAACAAATTGCTTAAAATAAGTACAGAAAATGTAGACTTTGGTTAAGAGAAACTGAACAGTCAAGCCTAGAAGGAATGCTGTCATGTTATATGTAACATAGTTACACACAATTGTATTTAAAAAAAAAGTATTTTTTAATATAAAAAAAAGCCATGTATGTATTACAGTGGCTCTGATATATAAAAAAAAAATGGAAGAGGGTTTATTGACATAATCAAGCTCAAAATAACACACCTGTGTATGTATGTATGTGTATATATATATATATATATATATATATATATATATATATGTGTGTGTATGTGTGTGTGTGTGTATATATTTATATATATATATATATATATATATATATATATATATATATATATATCTTCACTGTTAAGTGCTTCTTCAATAGTACTCAGCGGTTTTATTCCTAGTTGACAATAATTACTGTAAAGCACTGGGGTTATAAACAAATGATATACACATAAGGGCAATAAACAGCATGTTGTACAATGTTCTTTGAGCTATTTTAGAGAATCTGTTCTTGTCATTGGTATTCCAACATACTAGTATGTATATTTAAGGACAAATAGCAGGTTACAATGTTATAAATGTACTGTCTGCTGAACAATATACATTTTTTGTTTCCCAGTGCTTGTGGTATTCTTTCAAGGTGAATGCAGTTTGTGCAGCCTTTAAAAGTTGTAACACAAAACTCTTGGCATTTTGCACACAACTATAATTGTTGTTACAATACATTTTAATGTTAATTTTTTGTTTTGTTTTTTTATGAAATGGTATTTTTTTTTATTTGCATATAACTACCTCCACAACTTTAAACGGCAGCAATGTTATAGTGTACAAATAACTTATAGACATATGAAATACTCGAAACGACATCAACATTTTTGTATGATCATAATTTTTCATTGCCATTGTTTGTTTCAATAAGACAAAATTTTGGGTTTTTATAAGAAATGTATATTGTAAATTAAGGGCAAACGAACAGAACCTTATTAGTTTCATCTTGGTTGGGACATATGCCACCTCTTTCCGTTAAAGGTTTCTTCCTAAAGACACTTACTTGGCCATTGCAAGTTTGACGCCAACAGTGGTCTACATCAACTCTTGCCAGCTTGACTTTCCTTTAAAAAAAAAGAACAAAGCCAGATATTTCAATACTACCGATGAGTTGACTGCTAATACTATGTTGTTTATAGATGAGACTAATGTGAAAAAAGTCCTAATTTCTTCAAGTGAGTGACTGAATGTGACTATAACACTAGGGAAATAACGTTAATACATGCAAGCAGGACTTTACTGTATGTTTAAAGAAAATTTTGCAGCCAAGACTGCCTTGTATAAATGTGTTTGCACTGAAAAAAAAAATAATAAAAAAAAAACAAATTCTCGGTCTCCGGTTGCTGTAAAAGTCATCCAAAAACGGATGTTCTGTTTATAATGTAAAGTATTTCATATGAAATAATTAGTCCATGAAATGTCTTCCCAGGCGTTAACGATTTTTAACAGCACATTTGTACCATGAATTATATTGTGTCAGTGTATCATTTTGTAAAGAATGTTTACATGTCATTCTTAGCATAAAAAAAAACTTAAAACGAAAATCAAGTTAACAGGGATTTATTTTGTAATCCGATATTTGAAAGTCCCTTTTTATGTCAATATTGTGTCCATGTTGGTTCTGCAGTATTGTGTGAAAATATCCATTTTTTTGGATTGTGTTACTTTCTAAAATATTAAATAACATTTGGTTATATGTTTTATTAAACAGACTTTTTGTGCTGCAGAGGGATTAACTGAATTCCCATTATCTAATTTGGGATATGTTAGAAGAAACTTAATATAGTACCATGAATATAACAGAAATTTAAATTATAAAAAAAAGATCTACATTGCTATTTTTTTTAAAAACATGCTGTATATCATATATTTAGTATTACATATATTAAAACCTTTTAACCTTTATTAATATAAAGCATCCCACAGTTTTCAGGACCGTCATGAATTAGGATCTTTAAAGGACGTTAAATACCTCTTGATTTTGTGTACAAATTGTGTGTGTTCCAGGCTCCCTAGAGAGACCAAAAAGCAAGTTCTGTAACGTAAATGCTGCAAATGAAGCAGCTGGTATAGGGAATTTGCAACATTTCAAAAATCTAGGTTACAGATTTTGCTTTTTGGCCTTTCCCATGGAGTGTAGGACAAAGCACACATTTTACACAAAAACAAGCAGACTTTAATAGTACTTTCCCTTATTTTATATCCCAATTTCCCTTTCAGTCTTTCCAACCTCCCCATCTATTACTAATATTCCACCCTTTTTTAAAAAGCTGTTTGGTATAAAAAATATCCTCTAGATCAGGGCCTACCAAACTACAGTCCATAGGCCACATTCTGCCCACTAATGTTTTTTTTGTTTTTTTATATGGCCCACAGCACCACTGAGCAGAAAACAGACCTCGACCAGCGCTACGGAATTTGGTGGCGCTATACAAATAAATGATAATAATAATTTATTATGAAAAAAGCAGATTTAGTCTTCTCTTTTGTACCAAACTTAGTACATTTCAGAAGTATATACAGTATTAAATTCAATAACATTAACTAATTTCCTAATTAATTGTAAGTGCTCTTA
Source organism: Bombina bombina (assembly GCF_027579735.1). NCBI lineage: Eukaryota > Metazoa > Chordata > Amphibia > Anura > Bombinatoridae > Bombina > Bombina bombina. The sequence continues at coordinate 1,181,753,213 of NC_069500.1, forward strand.
TAGTATCTAAATGAGTGACAATATAATGTGGAAATGCAAAAATCCAGGAATTGCAAAACTCTAGCTTTATCTTGAAGAATGTTTGTGCGCCCCTGCTATAGAAAAAGAGGGTAAAGGACCATTCTCTAAGATTATTTGAGTTACAGGTTTGAAAACAGATTTTCTCCAACATTGGTGTGTCCAGTCCACGGCGTCATCCATAACTTGTGGGAATATTCTCCTCCCCAACAGGAAATGGCAAAGAGCACAGCAAAAGCTGTCCATATAGTCCCTCCCAGGCTCCGCCCCCCCAGTCATTCTCTTTGCCGCTCTGAACAAGTAGCATCTCCACGGAGATGGTGAAGAGTATGTGGTGTTTAGTTGTAGTTTTTATTCTACTATCAAGAGTTTGTTATTTTAAAATAGTGCTGGTATGTACTATTTGCTCTGAAACAGAAAAAGATGAAGAGTTCTGTTTGTGAGAGGAGTATGATTTTAGCAGCAGTAACTAAAATCGATTGCTGTTCCCACACAGGACTGTTGAGATGAGATAACTTCAGTTGGGGGGAGCAGTTGGCAGACTTTTCTGCTTAAGGTATGACTAGCCATATTTCTAACAAGACTGTGTAATGCTGGAAGGCTGTCATTTTTCCCCTCATGGGGATCGGTAAGCCATTTTCTTAATCTCAAACAGAATAAAGGGCTTAATATGGGCTATAAAACTGGTAGACACTTTTATGGGCTAGATCGATTGCTTTATTTAGGCATTTTATACAGTTTGATGTTGAAATTCACACTTTATAACTTTGGGGAACGTTTTTTTTACGTCAGGCACTGGTTTAGACACCTTCTCAGTCAGGAAGGGCCTTCTCTGTAGTAGGCAGAGCCTCATTTTCGTGCCATTACTGCGCAGTTACTTTTGAGAGCAATACATGCAGCTGCATGTGTGTGGGTCTGGAATTAGTTGAAAAGGTTCCTAGAAGGCTTCATTTGGTATCGTATACTCCCCTGGGTTTGGTGAAGTCACAGCAAAGGCTGGGGCTGGGACTGTAAGGGGATTAAAACTGTAAAAGGCTCCGGTTTCCACATTTTAAGGGTTAACAGCCTGAAATTTAGGTTCAATGCTTTGAATGCTTTAAGACACTGTGGTGAAAATTTGGTTAAAATTGAACAATTCCTTCATAGTTTTTCACATATTCAGTAATAAAGTGTGCCCTGTTTAAAATTTAAAGAGACAGTAACGGTTTTGTTTTAAAACGGTTTTTGTACTTTATTGACAAGTTTAAGCCTGTTTAACATGTATGTGCCTTCAGATAGACTATGTTCTGTGTGTATGGAAGCCAAAGTGTCTCCCCCTTCAAATATGTGTGATAATTGTGCCATAGCTTCCAAACAAAGTAAGGACAGTACTGCCACAGATAGTAAAGTTGCCCAAGATGATTCATCAGATGAAGGGAGTAGACATAGTTCTACATCATCTCCTTCTGTGTCTACACCAGTTTTGCCCACGCAGGAGACCCCTAGTACTTCTAGCGCGCCAATGCTTGTTACTATGCAACAATTGACAGCAGTAATGGATAACTCCATAGCAAATATTTTATCCAAAATGCCTGCATTTCAGAGAAAGCGCGATTGCTCTGTTTTAAACACTGTAGAGCAGGAGGGCGCTGATGATAATTGCTCTGTCGTACCCTCACACCAATCTGAAGTGGCTATGAGGGAGGTTTTGTCAGATGGGGAAATTTCTGATTCAGGAAGAATTTCTCAGCAGGCAGAACCTGATGTTGTGACATTTAAATTTAAATTAGAGCATCTCCGCGCACTGCTTAAGGAGGTGCTATCTACTCTGGATGATTGTGACAACTTGGTCATCCCAGAAAAATTGTGCAAGATGGACAAGTTCCTAGAGGTCCCGGTGCACCCCGACGCTTTTCCAATACCCAAGCGGGTGGCGGACATAGTGAATAAGGAGTGGGAGAAGCCTGGCATACCTTTTGTCCCTCCTCCTATATTTAAGAAATATTTCCTATGGTCGACCCCAGAAAGGACTTATGGCAAACAGTCCCTAAGGTCGAGGGGGCAGTTTCTACACTAGCCAAACGCACAACCATTCCTATTGAGGACAATTGTGCTTTCAAAGATCCTATGGATAAAAAATTGGAGGGTTTGCTTAAAAAGATTTTTGTACAGCAAGGTTACCTCCTTCAACCTATTTCGTGTATTATTCCTGTCACTACAGCAGTGTGGTTCTGGTTCGAAGAACTAGAAAAGTCGCTCAGTAGAGAGACTCCGTATGAGGAGGTTATGGACAGAATTCACGCACTTAAGTTAGCTAATTCCTTTATTTTAGATGCCGCTTTGCAGTTAGCTAGATTAGCGGCGAAAAATTCAGGGTTTGCAATTGTGGCGCGCAGAGCGCTCTGGCTAAAGTCTTGGTCAGCGGATGTATCTTCCAAGACAAAATTGCTTAATATCCCTTTCAAAGGTAAGACCCTCTTTGGGCCAGAATTGAAAGAGATTATTTCAGATATCACTGGGGGTAAGGGCCATGCCCTCCCACAAGATAGGCCTTTCAAGGCTAAGAATAAGTCCAATTTTCGTTCCTTTCGCAATTTCAGGAACGGACCGGCCTCCAACTCTGCAGCCTCTAGACAAGAGGGTAATGCTTTCCAGACCAAACCAGCTTGGAAACCGATGCAAGGCTGGAACAAGGGTAAACAGGCCAAGAAACCTGTTGCTGCTACCAAGACAGCATGAAGGGGTAGCCCCCGATCCGGGACCGGATCTAGTAGGGGGCAGACTCTCTCTCTTTGCTCAGGCCTGGGCAAGAGATGTTCAGGATCCCTGGGCACTAGAAATAGTCTCTCAGGGTTATCTTCTAGAATTCAAGGAACTACCCCCAAGGGGAAGGTTCCACATCTCTCGTTTATCTTCAAACCAAATAAAGAGACAGGCATTCTTACATTGTGTAGAGGACCTGTTAAAAATGGGAGTGATACACCCAGTTCCAACTGTGGAACAAGGACTGGGGTTTTACTCAAATCTGTTTGTAGTTCCCAAAAAAGAGGGAACCTTCAGACCAATTCTGGATTTAAAGACAAATTTCTCAGAGTGCCATCGTTCAAAATGGAAACTATTCGAACGATTCTACCTACAATCCAGGAGGGTCAATTTATGACTACCGTGGATCTAAAGGATGCGTATCTACATATTCCTATCCACAAAGATCATCATCAGTTCCTAAGGTTCGCCTTTCTGGACAAACATTACCAGTTTGTGGCTCTCCCATTCGGGCTAGCCACTGCTCCAAAGATTTTGACAAAGGTACTCGGGTCACTTCTAGCGGTTCTAAGACCAAGGGGCATTGCAGTGGCACCTTACTTGGACGACATTCTAATACAAGCGTCGTCTCTTTCAAAGGCAAAGGCTCACACAGACATCGTTCTGGCCTTTCTCAGATCTCACGGGTGGAAGGTGAACATAGAAAAGAGTTCCCTGTCTCCGTCAACAAGAGTTCCCTTCTTGGGGACAATAATAGATTCTTTAGAAATGAAGATTTTCCTGACAGATGTCAGAAAGTCAAAGCTTCTAAACGCTTGTCAAGTTCTTCACTCTGTTCTACGGCCTTCCATAGCTCAGTGCATGGAAGTAGTAGGGTTGATGGTTGCAGCAATGGACATAGTTCCTTTTGCGCGAATTCATCTAAGACCATTACAACTGTGCATGCTCAAACAGTGGAATGGGGACTATACAGACTTCTCTCCAGTGATTCAAGTAGATCAGAAGACCAGAGACTCACTCCGTTGGTGGCTGACCCAGGATCACCTGTCCCAGGGAATGAGCTTCCGCAGACCAGAGTGGGTCATCGTCACGACCGACGCCAGTCTATTAGGCTGGGGCGCGGTCTGGGATTCCCTGAAAGCTCAGGGTCTATGGTCCAGGGAAGAGTCTCTTCTCCCGATAAACATTCTGGAACTGAGAGCGATATTCAATGCTCTCAGGGCTTGGCCTCAACTAGCAAAGGCCAGATTCATAAGATTCCAATCAGACAACATGACGACTGTTGCTTACATCAATCATCAGGGGGGAACAAGGAGTTCCCTGGCTATGAGAGAGGTGACCAAAATAATCAAATGGGCGGAGGATCACTCCTGCCACCTATCTGCGATCCACATCCCAGGAGTGGAAAACTGGGAGGCGGATTATCTGAGTCGTCAGACCTTCCATCCGGGGGAGTGGGAACTCCACCCGGAGGTATTTGCCCAATTGACCCAATTATGGGGCATTCCAGACATGGATTTCCAGACCAAACCAGCTTGGAAACCAATGCAAGGCTGGAACAATTGACCCAATTATGGGGCATTCCAGACATGGATCTGATGGCGTCTCGTCAGAACTTCAAGGTTCCTTGCTACGGGTCCAGATCCAGGGATCCCAAGGCGACTCTAGTGGATGCATTAGTGGCGCCTTGGACCTTCAACCTAGCTTATGCGTTTCCACCGTTCCCTCTTATTCCCAGGCTGGTAGCCAGGATCAAACAGGAGAAGGCCTCAGTGATTTTGATAGCTCCTGCGTGGCCACGCAGGACTTGGTATGCAGACCTGGTGAATATGTCATCGGCTCCACCATGGAAGCTACCTTTGAGACAGGATCTTCTAGTACAGGGTTCATTCGAACATCCAAATCTAGTTTCTCTCCAGCTGACGGCTTGGAAATTGAACGCTTGATGTGGGTTTTCGGATTCTGTGATAGATACTCTGGTACAAGCCAGAAAATCTGTGACTAGAAAGATTTACCATAAAATATGGAAAACATATATCTGTTGGTGTGAATCCAAGGGATTCTCATGGAGTAAGATTAAAATTCCTAGGATCCTTTCCTTTCTCCAAGAAGTTTTGGATAAGGGATTATCAGCGAGTTCTCTAAAAGGACAGATTTCTGCTTTATCTGTCTTGTTACACAAACAAAGCTTTTGTTCAGGCTTTGGTCAGGATCAAGCCTGTTTACAGACCTTTGACTCCTCCCTGGAGTCTAAATTTAGTTCTTTCAGTTCTTCAAGGGGTTCCGTTTGAACCCTTACACTCCATAGATATCAAGTTGTTATCTTGGAAAGTTCTGTTTTTGGTTGCTATTTCTTCTGCAAGAAGAGTTTCTGAATTATCTGCTCTGTAGTGTAATCCGCCCTATCTGGTGTTTCATTCAGATAAGGTTGTTTTACGTACTAAACCTGGTTTCCTTCCAAAAGTTGTTTCCAACAAGAATATTAACCAGGAAATAGTTGTGCCTTCTTTGTGCCCGAATCCAGTTTCGAAGAAGGAACGTTTGTTACACAATTTAGATGTAGTCCGTGCTTTAAAGTTCTATTTAGAATCAACAAAGGATATCAGACAAACGTCTTCTCTGTTTGTCGTTTATTCTGGCAAGAGGAGAGGTCAAAAAGCTACTGCTACCTCTCTTTCCTTTTTGCTGAAAAGCATCATCCGATTGGCTTACGAGACTGCCGGACAGCAGCCTCCTGAACGAATCACAGCTCACTCTACTAGGGCTGTGGCTTCCTCATGGGCCTTCAAGAACGAGGCTTCTGTTGATCAGATATGTAAGGCAGCGACTTGGTCTTCTCTGCACACTTTTGCCAAATTCTACAAATTTTATACTTTTGCTTCTTCGGAGGCTATTTTTGGGAGAAAGGTTTTGCAAGCCGTGGTGCCTTCTGTTTAGGTAACCTGATTGGCTCCCTCCCTTCATCCGTGTCCTAAAGCTTTGGTATTGGTTCCCACAAGTTATGGATGACGCCGTGGACCGGACACACCAATGTTGGAGAAAACAGAATTTATGCTTACCTGATAAATTACTTTCTCCAACGGTGTGTCCGGTCCACGGCCTGCCCTGGTTTTTTGATCAGGTTTGATAAATTTCTTTCTTTAACTACAGTCACCACGGCACCCTATAGTTTCTCCTTTTTTTCTCCTGTCCGTCGGTCGAATGACTGGGGGGGCGGAGCCTGGGAGGGACTATATGGACAGCTTTTGCTGTGCTCTTTGCCATTTCCTGTTGGGGAGGAGAATATTCCCACAAGTTATGGATGACGCCGTGGACCGGACACACCGTTGGAGAAAGTAATTTATCAGGTAAGCATAAATTCTGTTTTTGCTGTTTCATCATTGGTCATTTTTTTCATTCAAAAACCCTAAACAAAGGGAGATTTTAGTTCTTGCTATGTTGAAAATTATGCAAAAAAAGCCCATCAAAATAAAAAAATAACTTTGGGGCAGGCTACAAAAATGTTACTAAAAACTAATTAAGCAGTTCTCCAACACCAAGACGAGCACACTTAAATATATGTTAAAGTCTTTAAAACAAAATTAAGGTACTGTAACTTGTTTGAATTCCAGAGACAAAAGCAGCGGGTTTTGGGAAAACAGACACTTAACACTTTCCTTTGTTTATCAATAGTGTTATGGCCCATTTGGAATTAATAAACACTTGTATAGGGTACCCTGATATAATCTATGCTATTACAACAAGTAAAAAAATATCTGAACAAATGTTTTCACTTGTTGTTGCTATTTAAGTTCTTGAAAATGGTTCTGTTATTGGTCAGCTATGAGGTGTAAAAACACCTATACAGATTTAGCTTGGTAAATAGAAAAACATGACGACAGTAACATGTCTCTTAAAATATAGTCACCTATCTATTTCAGATATCTCATCCTAGTTCCTTTTTTCTTCTTCTTCTACCCTGACTTCCAGGTATTCCTCATTTGTTAAAATTGCAAATTAGTAATTAAAGGGATATGAAAAACTAATTTTTCTTTCATGATTCAGATAGAGCATGCAATTTTAAGAAATTTTCTAATTTACTCCTATTATTAAATTTTCTTTGTTCTCCTGCTATTTTTATTTCAAAAAGCTAGAATGTAAGCTTAGGAGCAAGCCTATTTTTGGTTCAGAACCCTGGGTAGCGCTTGCTGATTGGTGGCTACATGTAGACACCAATCAGCAAGTGCTACCCAGGTGCTGAACCAAAAATGGGTCGGTTCCAAAGCTTACATTCCTGCTTTTCAAATAAAGATACCAATAGAATGAAGGAAAATTGACAATAGGAGTAAATTAGAAAGCTGCTTAAAATTGCATGCACTATCTGAATCATGAAAAAAAAAATTCGGTTTCATATCCCTTTAAAGGGACCATAAACAAGTTGTAATTACTAGACTTTGTATGGGAAATTGTACTTTTATATTTATTTTGTTCAAATATTAACACATTAAAAAGGAATATTTGTAAAATATATTTATTTTAACATAAAATTATCATAAACGATATGTACATATAATCGTATATAACAGTGAAATGCAGTCAAAATCACTCAAATTTACAAAATGCAAGTGCAGAGTAAAAGACAATAGCACTGCTTGCCTGTCCAGGTACCACACCTGAAGAAGGAGGAGGGTCCCAGAAATGCATTGTGTGGATTGTATTAATCTCGCCAGGCAAGCCAGATAGAAGAGAAAAGTAATACAATGCTAAGTTTCAATTGTTCTCAATAAGTATTGGGCTTTGGTATACAAATAGAGATACCATAAGGAAGTATGTGTGTGTATTGCAAGTTATAAAAAAAGGAAATGTAGCTGCAAGTTCATCCTAGTTTACAGAGTTATGGTATCAAAGAACAAAACCATGCTATGTCATATACATAAATAAACACAAAGTAATTTGCTGCTGGTATAATATGACATCGGAAATACGTTGTGTATACCAATTTTACAGTGCACTGTCCCTTTAAAAGGGAGACAACATTACAGCATGCTGTCCCTTTAAGAGGGAGATGACAATAGACTACCACCTGCAAGGAGTTTTATTTTACCCATTGCCTAAGAACAACGGTTCTCTGTGCACTGCCTCCCCTCACAGGTGGCATCATTGTGTGATAGAGCATGAATTGGAAGCGTTTGTTTTTTGTTTTGTTTTTTTTGAGGGGGGATTAGTTGCCTTTCAGAACCTTCAAGTTAATATTCACAAACTGCAGCTTCTTATATGAGATTTATTTTGTAATGAAAAATACATCTTTGTTGTCAAATGGGTGTCTTTTTGTTGTTGACTGGTTTACCTGTACCCTAGACACTTGCTAACCAATCACAACCCTATCCATGTGGTTGTGGTATGATTTTGACTTTTGCCTTACTTTTGTGTAGAGCACTGGTTTTCAAACCTGTCCTTAGGCCTCCCCCACAGGCCATATTGTCAGGATTATAAAACAGAAAACAACAGAGGGGCGCCTCATGTGTAGTATTATCTTGGTGATGACAGAAATACAACTGAATAGCCAAATGGGTACTCACATACTCCAAAAGCACACTTATGTGCTTGTAGGGACAGGCTGTAGATTTGTATAGGTGTAACAGCTCACCCGTTCTGGGTTACTTCCAATACTGTAATGCTGCAGCAAATATGAAAAAGCAAACAGAAAGCACTATATGTGCAGACCATTAAAGATAAGACATAGGTGTATACTTAGTAGCAGAAAGTGGGTACCCACATACTCCAGTAACACAACTATGTGCTAGTAGATGCAGGCTGCAGATTCAGACAGGTGTGGCAGCTCACCCAAACAGATAATCCGTCAAGTGTTGGTGAAATGAGAAGAAATGCAGGTTTGGTACTCCACAGTGGCTGTATCCTTCTCAATAGTAATGAGCAGATGGTAGGAAATGAAATCCACTCCAAAGATAGAAGTTAAAAAATATTTATTAAAAACAAGTTAAAAAATTAAAATGAAATAACACCAAGGTTGTTACAAAGAATGGATTACAGGGTCACCCAGTTGGCCCCAATGATTGCAACCGTTTCATCAGGCATCTCAGGCTGTGGTATGATTTTGACTTTTGCCTTACTTTTGTGTAGAGCACTGATTTTCAAACCTGTCCTTAGGCCTCCCCCACAGGCCATTTTGTCAGGATTACCTTGGTTGAGAGCAGGTAAAATAACCATCAACTAGATTATGAGTTTTGCGGTAAGCTGAAAAAGCAGAGTTAACAGGACCTAATGCTGCTTTCTTTCATGTAATTGGCAAGAGTCCATGAGCTAGTGACATATGGGATATACAATCCTACCAGGAGGGGCAAAGTTTCCCAAACCTCAAAATGCCTATAAATACACCCCTCACCACACCCACAATTCAGTTTTACAAACTTTGCCTCCTATGGAGGTGGTGAAGTAAGTTTGTGCTAAGATTTCTACGTTGATATGCGCTTCTCAGCATTGTTGAAGCCCGATTCCTCTCAGAGTACAGCGAATGTCAGAGGGACGTGAAGGGAGTATCACTTATTTGAATACGATGATTTCCCTAACGGGGATCTATTTCATGAGTTCTCTGTTATCAGTCATAGAGATTCATCTCCTACCTCCCTTTTCAGATCGACGATATACTCTTTTATACCATTACCTCTACTGATAACTGTTTCTGTACTGGTTTGGCTATCTGTTATATGTGCATGGGTGTCTTTGGTAAGTATGTTTTTATTACTTAAGACACCTCAGCTATGGTCTGGCACTTTATGCATTTATATAAAGTACTAAATATATGTATTGTACTTATATTTGCCATGAGTCAGGTTCATGTATTTCCTTTTGCAGATTGTCAGTTTCATGTTTGGGAAAGTTAATATTGATGAAATATTTTTCTTTCAATTGACTACTTGTTTTAATTTGCGGGCTGTCTTAGGCTCGCAGGTGTGCTAAATGCCACACTTTATTGCGTCATTCTTGGCGCGAGAATTTTTTGGTGCAAAAATGGCACGTACGTTGACGCAAGTTCGTCATTTCCGGCATCGTAGTTGACACGGGTTCACACAGGGTTGCGTTGTTAGTGACGCGAGTGTGTCACTTCCAGACATGGTTGGCGCCAAAAAAAATTCTAGTTACGTTGTGCGTCATACTTGGCGCCAAACTTTTTTCATTATTTATTGCCCCATTGCTTTTGCCTCTTGCCTTTTTCTAAGTCAGAGGGCTATGCTATTTGCATTTTTTCCCATTCCTGAAACTGTCATATAAGGAAATTGATCATTTTGCTTTATATGTTGTTTTTTCTTTTACATTCTGCAAGATGTCTCAATCTGATCCTGCCTCAGAAGTATCTGCTGGAACTTTGCTGCCTGACATCAGTTCTACCAAAGCTAAGTGCATTTGTTGTAAAATTGTGGAGATTATATCTCCTAATGTCATTTGTATTAGATGTCATGATAAACTTTTACATGCAGATAGCGTGTCCATCAGTAATAGTACATTGCCAGTTGCAGTTCCTTCAACTTCTAATGTACATGATATACCTGTGAATTTTAAAGAAATCATTACTGATTCTATTCAGAAGGCTTTGTCTGCATTTCCACCTTCTAATAAGCGTAAGAGGTCTTTTAAAACTTCTCATAAAGTTGATGAAATTTCAAATGACCGACAACATAATGAATTATCCACTTCTGATGAGGATCTATCTGATTCAGAAGATCCTTCCTCAGACATTGACACTGACAAATCTACTTATTTATTTAAAATAGAGTATCTGCCCTGTAAGAAGGAGAAACGCGTTGATGTTTATATAGTTGCAGCTTTTCTTTTATTTCTACCTGAAGGATGATATACCATTTGCTTTCGAAACTTGAGACAGCGACTGTTTATGATATGCTGGATAATCTAATATAAGGCGCACAATAGCCTAATATAGATTTTGAGGAACGCAAATACACCGGCACAAGTAACTGGAAAAGTACAACGGAATATTGCTGTGAAGTTATCACCTCTACCAGAACACAGGTATCCTGCGTGCAAATCGCACTAAAGAGCGTATACACTTTCTTCACTATAACCGGCCGGTAAAGTTTCTCCGTTTGGGAGGACGGTCCTGACCAATAGGACCGCAGCAATAGGACAGCGCCTACCTTTGTGACGTCGGCAGTCACGTGTGCGCCTCTACGGAGGTGTGGAGCCCTGAGAGTCGGTTGAACTGGGACAGTGTCCGGATTAATAAGGTAACGGACACCTGGTTACACTAGCTTGCTGAACTTCTGCAGCCATTGACTTTATATTGGGGACTATAATGATATATACATCCACTGGTGTTGCATACTTTTTTGGGAAAAAAAAAATTCTCCCTGTGGTGGCAACTTTTATCTTTTATTATTAATTTTATGTGTATCGGAGACGTCCGATTTTATAGTAACTGGTTTGTGATTAGTTATTAGCACCTAATTGCCAAGTAATTTGGCTTTTTTATATTTTAATTTGAATAAATTGGCATAGCCATTTCCTTTATCTAATCCTTTGTACATGCTTCTTTTCATTCTTCTTATACACCTCTAGCTTAAGCGCTCCTTCATATATCTCTTGTTTATTGTTTGTCTTTGCCTACTATGAGGGACGCATAGGTTTTGAGGAGTTTGGTGTTTCTCAGTGCACACTACTTTACACATGTGTTTAATTGCTGGTGGCTCCAGCTTGGTCCCACAGGTTTTGGTATGCGGATCTTGTTCGGATGTCCAGTTGCCAACCTTGGCCACTTCCGTTAAGGCCGGACCTACTGTCTCAAGGTCCGTTTTTCCATCAGGATCTCAAATCATTAAATTTAAAGGTATGGAAATTGAACGCTTAGTATTAAGTCATAGAGGTTTCTCTGACTCAGTAATTAATACTATGTTACAAGCTCGTAAATCTGTCTCTAGGAAGATTTATTATCGAGTTTGGAAGATTTACATTTCATGGTGTTCTTCTCATAAATTCTCTTGGCATTCTTTTAGAATTGTTAGACTTTTACAGTTTCTCCAGGATGGTTTGGATAGGGGTTTGTCTGCAAGTTCCTTGAAGGGACAAATATCTGCTCTTTCTGTTTTATTTCACATAAAGATTGCTAAACTTCCTGATATTCACTATTTTGTACAGGCTTTAGTTCGTATTAAGCCCGTCATTAAATCAATTTCTCCTCCTTGGAGTCTTAATTTGGTTTTGAAGGCATTACAGGCTCCTCCATTTGAACCTATGCATTCTTTGGACATTAAACTACTTTCTTGGAAAGTGTTGTTCCTTTTGGCCATCTCTTCTGCTAGAAGAGTGTCTGAGCTATCTGCTCTTTCTTGTGACTCTCCTTTTCCAATTTTTCATCAGGATAAGGCGGTTTTGCGGACTTCATTTGAATTTTTACCTAAGGTTGTGAATTCTAACAACATCAGTAGAGAAATTGTTGTCCCTTCCTTGTGTCCTAATTCTAAGAATCCTTTTGAAAGATCCTTACATTCTTTGGATGTGGTAAGAGCTTTGAAATATTATGTTGAAGCTACTAAAGATTTCAGGAAGACTTCTAGTCTATTTGTTATATTTTATGGTCCTAGGAAAGGTCAGAAGGCCTCTGCTATTTCCTTGGCCTCTTGGTTAAAGCTTTTGATTCATCAAGCTTATTTGGAGGCAGGTCAAGCCCCGCCTCAGAGAATTACAGCTCATTCAACTAGATCAGTCTCCACTTCGTGGGCTTTTAAGAATGAAGCTTCAGTTCATCAGATTTGCAAAGCAGCGACTTGGTCCTCTTTGCATACATTTACTAAATTCTACCGTTTTGATGTATTTGCTTCTTCTGAAGCAGTTTTTGGTAGAAAAGTTCTTCAGGCAGCTGTTTCAGTTTAATTCTTCGGCTGCTATTTTCAGTTTTTCTTTTCTTCATAAGAATAACTTTTATTTGGGTTGTGGATTATTTTTTCAGCATTTGGCTGTTGTTTATTTTTTATCCCTCCCTCTCTAGTGACTCTTGCGTGGAGTTCCACATCTTGGGTATTTGATATCCCATATGTCACTAGCTCATGGACTCTTGCCAATTACATGAAAGAAAACATAATTTATGTAAGAACTTACCTGATAAATTCATTTCTTTCATATTGGCAAGAGTCCATAAGGCCCACCCTTTTTATGGTTGTTATGATTTTTTGTATAAAGCACAATTATTCCAAATTTCTTTGTTGATGCTTTTTACTCCTTTCTTTATCACCCCCCTTCTTGGCTATTCGTTAAACTGAATTGTGGGTGTGGTGAGGGGTGTATTTATAGGCATTTTGAGGTTTGGGAAACTTTGCCCCTCCTGGTAGGATTGTATATCCCATAGGTCACTAGATCATGGACTCTTGCCAATATGAAAGAAATTAATTTATCAGGTAAGTTCTTACATAAATTATGTTTTTTTCACCACCACTGGTATTACGAGTCTTGCAGGTTAAGGGGCACCGCACACATTTTTGGCCTTACCGCAAACCGACTTACGTAAAATTCGTAAACCTTTTTTTCTATGGGAATCCATAGCGCTGGTATTACGAGTTTGCCCTGGGAGGCCAAAAAGTGAGCGGAACACCCTCTACTGCCAAGATTCCTAACGCATTTTAAAGTCAGTAGTTATGAGTCCTACACTACAACGCTGTAGCATAAAACTCATAACTAAAGTACTAAAAAGTACACTAACACCCATAAACTACCTATTAACCCCTAAACCAAGGCCCTCCCGCATCGCAAACACTATAATAAAATTTTTAACTCCTAATCTGCCGCTCCGGACATCCCCGCCACTAGAATAAATATATTAACCCCTAAACCGCCGCACTCCCGCCTTGCAAACACTAATTAAATATTATTAACCCCTAATCTGCCGCCCCTAACATCGCCGCCACCTACATTACACTTATTAAATCTAAATAAAATTACTATCATTAACTAAATTATTCCTATTTAAAACTAAATACTTACCTATAAAATAAACCCTAAGATAGCTACAATATAACTAATAGTTACATTGTAGCTAGCTTAGGGTTTATTTTTATTTTATAGGCAAGTTTGTATTCATTTTAACTAGGTAGAATAGTTATTAAGTAGTTATTAACTATTTAAAGGGACAGTCTACACCAGAATTGTTATTGTTTTAAAAGATAGATAATCCCTTGTTTACCCATTCCCTAGTTTTGCATAACCAACACAGTTATATTTATATATTTTTTACCTCTGTGATTATCTTGTATCTAAGCCTCTGCAGACTGCCCCTTTATTTCAGTTCTTTTGACAGACTTGCAGTTTAGCCAATCAGTGATGGATCACAGGTAACTTCACGTGCACAAGCACAGTGTTATCTATATGAAAAACATGAACTACCACCCTCTAGTGGTGAAAAACCTGTTAAAATGCATTCTTAAGAGGCGGCCTTCAAGGTCTAAGAAATTAGCATATGAACCTCCTAGGTTAAGCTTTCAAGAATACCAAGAGAACAAAGAAAAATTGGTGATAAAAGTAAATTGGAAAATTGTTTAAAATTACATGCCCTATCTGAATCATGAAAGTTTTTTTTTGACTAGACTGTCCCTTTAATAACTACCTAGCTAAAATAAATACAAATTTACCAGTAAAATAAAACCTAACCTGAGTTACACTAACAGCTAATACTACACTACAATTAAATCAATTCCCTACATTAAATACAATTAAATAAATTAAATTAGCTAAATCGCAAAAAAAAAACAACTAAATTACAGAAAATAAAAAACAAATTACAAGATCTTTAAACTACTTAGACCTAATCTAATAGCCCTATCAAAATAACAAAAAACCCTAACCTAAACTAAACTATCAATAGCCCTTAAAAGGGCCTTTTGCGGGGCATTGCCCCAAAGTAATCAGCTCTTTTACCTGTAAAAAAGCCCTAACCTAAAAAAAAAACACCCAATACACACATAAAAATCCTAACACTAACCCCCGAAGATTCACCGGGAGAAGTCTTCATCCAAGCGGCAAGATGCCCTCAATGAAGCTGGCAGAAGTGGTCTTCCAGACGGGCAGAAGTCTTCATCCAGACGGCATCTTCTATCTTCATCCTTCCGATGCGGAGCGGCTCCATCTTCAAGACATCCGGCGCGGAGCATCCTCTTCAATCGACGACTTCTTCAGAATGAATATCTCTTTAAGTGACATCATCCAAGATGGCGTCCCTTAGATTCCGATTGGCTGATAGAATTCTATCAGCCAATCGGAATTAAGGTAGAAAAAATCCTATTGGCTGATGCAATCAGCCAATAAGATTCAACTTCAATCCTATTGGCTGATCCAATCAGCCAATAGGATTGAGCTCGCATTCTATTGGTTGATTGGAACAGCCAATAGAATGCCATCTCAATCTCATTGGCTGATTGCATCAGCCAATAGGATTTTTCTAACTTAATTCCAGTTGGCTGATAGAATTCTATCAACCAATCGGAATCTAAGGGACGCCATCTTGGATGACGTCACTTAAAGACATATTCATTCAAAAGAAGACTATTGTGTTGAGGCTCTTATAAAATGTAACCCAGATTAAATATTCATATATAAGAGACAGGTTACAGGTTAGCATATCTATTCCAGATAACTAGTCTAGGAGCAGAGTGTAATATATTGTTAACACAGATGTACCTTCTATAACCATATTCTACTTCTATAATGCACATGAAACAATAGCAAACACAACATCTCGACTTGAAATTGTGAATACACACATAAGAGATAAAACTTAATAATATAATATAGATGCTTATCAATATTATTCCCCAACTAAGATTACTACTAATAAAACATGAGAACCATCCATGTAGTGTGACAATATAATAAAGATCAGTCGGCTCCTATTGAGAAGCATATGTAAAGACCTATGAATGATCTGTTGGTTTAGCAGCCTAAGCTTTATTTCCCAATCCCTCTTTAAGCTAATGAAACAGGGAGATAACTTTAAAGGTACAGATAAGGATAATGAGCCAAATACATGTTAATAAAAAAAAAAAAAAAAATGGGAGAGGCAATTGAATTCTATTCCATGGCTATACTATTTAATATAATAGGATATAGAGCGCTGCCACGGCCGCTTGCAACACCCTTGTTATATATGGATAACTGACACCTGGAGATACTGTATATGTATGAATATCTATGGTGAGAGAAAATTAGATAAAATTTAGGAGGCATATGAATATTTACTCGTATAATGCCTAGAATTATTCTGTCTAAATTTTTCTTAGAGAGAGTTAACTTAAGCACAAATAAAGAAATCTCAAAAAAATACATAAATCCAAATATGTGCAATTCTATTATTAATTATATGCAAGCTCCAATCACTGCTATATCATGTGAAGCCCCCACTACAGCCTATAACCTTTTAGAATATACAAAAAAAAAAAAAAAACAGAGGCGTATCATATCTACATAAGCATTAACAGTAGAAATATGTGACATAGATATCATTCTGGTTATTGAAGAAATAGTAATGTAATAATTTAACTTTATCAACTTTATCAACTTTTGTATACAGGGAGTGCAAGCTTTCCTAAAGTAGAAATTAACTTTAGCCATCCGGATCAAAAGGGTCCTGTAGTATATCAATATGAGGTATAGTGTCTCTCCTGTAAAACTTAAATATTGTCCCACTCTATGCAACCGATCATAGCATAGAGAGATAGGTAATTGGCTCATCATTCAAAATAAGTGCTCAACTTAAAACAATCAATCTATTGATGATGATGTTCCCGCATATGAGAAAAACAAAAAACTAGTCTAACATACTAAACTAATAGAATACACTACAATAGGGGAACATTAAAACTACATATGTTTAAGTGTAAGACCAGTCTAATAAGTAAGGAAGTTTTCAGAAGATATGGATTGTCTTTTAGGGGATCTCGATGAACTCTCTCCATTAACCGTAGCTGGCTTTCGTTGGCATCAACGCCAGCATTCACACTATCTTGTTTCAGGAGATCGGCTTCAGTAATGCGAGTAGCTGGAGGATAGAGTTCCATGTCAGGGCCGCATCGCTGCATGATCCTACTGTAGCTGCTTGTAGTAAAAACTCTACTTGATTCCCACACAGAGAATGCAGGGTTTAAAATGATGTTGCCTCTCTCAAGCTGTACTTAGTGAGTCTTCTTTTTGGCAACCGTGAGAAGAGCGTCTTTTGTAGCCTGTGCCTGTAGCAAATTGGCCCTGCCCTCCGGCATCTTGTTTGTAGTGTCATCTCCCAAAGCGCATGGTGCTCTGATTATAAGCGCTAGTTCAAGAAAGTTATTTTGCATCTGAAGCGCTATCTTGGAGAGGAGCACCCGTATCTCATCCATGTTCAGAGGATATATAGTTTTGGCTTCGGTCGGAGTAAGTCGGCTACAGTGGGAGCAGGGCTGCGTATCTCACCACCTAAAACAAACAGGCCCTCTCTGTTTGATGCCACAATAGAATAGTCTAGTCACAGAGTACTACTTAGGGTTTTCCTTAGTCAGGGATTAGTTGTTGGCCATTGGTATGCTAGAATAGCTTATTTCTTTACCATAAATATATATTTAATTTGGTCCTAATCGAGGAGCTTAAAGGATATGCGTCTGGTTCCTTCAACTGTTGGCTCCGGCCCCCTATATTTTAATACATTTAATTCATATTCAGCATTTTTATGAACTCTGATTATGTTTTGAAAGTTTCTGTGTTATTTTAACAAAATAGAATCATATAATGTATATTTCTGTATATATTTTACAAATTACATTGCACTTTGTATTTGCTCCATTGTAAACTAAAACTGATAGTTACAAAAAGTGGGGTGGGACAGAAGAGTTCTCTGGGCTTACCATGGTTTGTCTGAAGATCTTTTTGGTTTAATTTGTATTGGCTGCAAACTGAGACTTTATATCACTCTCAAGTTTTCTCTTGTTAACCTCTCTCTGTTGTGAAATGCTGTATTCCAGAGAGCCTCATTACTTTCTATGGAAGGCATCTCTCATTCCTCTGGGGCTTCCAATTCGGTGAGTTCAGCCCCTGTGAAGTCTTCACTAATATTTCTCTCCTAACAAGAGAATGTGTGATTATTGGGCCCATAAAAAGTAATAAAGCTCTGGGAAACTGAAGCTGTCAGATTTTCAGTTTTATATTAAGTAGAAGAAATAAAGAAATACAAAGTACAATGTATATTTATTTGTATCTCTTACAAATTTTAAAGAATGACCCTAATTTGTTAAAGTTACACAGAAACCGTTAAAGCATGATCAGTATTTGTAAAATCACAATCCTGAATATACTACTGTATACAAAATAAAATAAAAAAGTGCAAAGTTTAAATGTAATACAACATAATCTGAAGTCTAAAGTAATATAAAATACGAAGCAAAAAGTGTAAATGCAGCAGAACTCTCATGTCATACAGTGGTATATTGCACTGGGCTTGTCTCTCCTTCACATACAGAAATGCCACAGGGTGTCTTGCAAAGGGGTGTATACTGCACAATTAAAATCTGTAATGTAAAAATCATTCAAAAATCAACTATTCACACAAAAATACACAGGAAAACAATTGTTTTGTTAAGGTGCATCAAAAATTGTAACAACATTGTTCACCAAAAATTTTATTTTATAAAAAATTGTATGTAAATTACAAAGGAATAAATTGTATTGTACATTGTGAATCGTTATTTAAGTACACTGGATGTTAAAAAACACATAGAAATTCGTACATATAAAGTACAAAATACAAAGTGTAACTGTTTTTTCGTAAAATTGGCTGAACATGGGCATTCCATATGTTCTATGTATTCATAAATAAATATTTCTACATATATCTGATGTTTTTTGGTGCAGTGTATATCTACTAGTCCAAAAGCCAGTGTACAGGGGCCAAAATCCCCATCCACTTGGATCTCCTCTCCCTCCCTCCTTCCCCTTCCCTGCCGCTCTCAACGTTTTTTTTCTTTCTGTAGTGCAGCGGTCCCAGCCGCTCCAGCCTCCTCCAGTGATGGGCTGCCCACCCGCCTCCCTCCTAACCCTCCATCGGCACCACGACTGCCCGATGCAGAGAGGGACCTAGAGTGTCCCTCTCTGCTTCGGTAGCTCTGCAAGACTATTTCTGCACTGCCCCACTCGTGAGGGATTCAGAAATAGCACAATTTGGCTACTTTTAGGGGTTAAGGCCTGTGTCTTGCACATTGTCTCTTGCACAGTCGGCGGTCACTGACTGATCCTTCATTACTGCCAGGTATGTTTGTCTTGCGCTGCAGTTTTTTACTGTGCATGACTGCATCAGACAAACATATCTGGCCTTTTATAATATAAGATACCAATATATATATATGTTAACGATTATATATAGGGATAGCCATATACAGATATATATGAATATCTATTTAAAAATACAAAGAACATATTCTGCTATGTGCAGGACATAGGAATGTTAAACATTTACAGTAAATACATAGTTAAAACTTTTATCAAATATCAATATTGCATAAATATGTTTTTCCATGTTTTCATCTACTTAAAGGGACACTGAACCCAAATTATAGCTCCCACTCGAGCGTTAATTGCGCTAGAAATAAATATTTCTACATATATATGATGTTTTTTGGTACAATATATATCTACTAGTCCTAAAGCCTGTGTACAAAATCCCCATCCACTTGGATTCCCTCCCTCCTTCCGATATATATATATAAATAAATGATTATATATAGGTATAGACATATACAGATAAATATATATATATATATATATATATATATATATATATATATATATATATATATATATATATATATATATATATATATAAAGGAATGTCTATTTAAAAATACAAAGAACATATTCTGCTATGTGCTGGACATTGAAATGTTAAATATTTACAGTAAATACATAGTTAAAACTTTTATTAAAGAGATACTAAACCCAATTTTTTTCTTTCACGATTCAGATAGAGCATGCAATTTTAAGCAACTTTCTAATTTACTCCTATTATTAATTTTTCTTCATTCTCATGCTATCTTTATTTGAAGAAGCAGGAATGTAAGCTTAAGAGCCGACCCATTTTTATTTCAGCACCTAGGTAGCGCTTGCTGATTGGTTACTAAATGTAGCAAACCAATCAGCAGGCTCTACCAAGGTGCTGAACCAAAAATTGGCTGGCTCTTAACCTTCCATTCCTGCTTTTTCAAATAAAGATAGCAAGAGAACAAAGAAAAATTGTTAATAGGAATAAATTAGAAAGTTGCTTAAAATTGCATGCTTTATTTGAATAATGAAAGAAAAAAAATGGGTTTTGTATCACTTTAAATATCAATATTGCATAAATATCTTTTTCCATGTTTTTATCTACTTAATGGCAAAGGGCTTCAATGCACTTTTATATATGTCTTTCTATGTATACATATGTATTTATGTGTTTATATGTGTTTTTATGTTTATAAATACATATATAAACATATAAATACATATGTACACATATATACACACACACACACATATATATATATATATATATATATATATACACACACACACACACACACATATATATATATATATATATATATATATATTGTGTTATTATGAGTGCAAGTCTACTTTGTAATGTATTTTTGATGTGTTTTGTGACACTTTTATGTTTTGCGATACAGTTAACCAGCGCTCTGAAGTTGCAGTATTCATTGTAGAGTGAATTGCGATTGCGTTATTCGAGCGACCCTCGCAATAATTCCCTTCTTGTTTGGGCGCAAACTTTTGTGCTCCACTCTTAATCTAGCCCTTAATATCCTAATAGAAAAACACCTCCATACAAAAAAAATAGGCGATTATAAGATGCTATACACAGAAAGCAGCGTAATGTGATTTATATTGACTGCAGGATTTATTTTTACAAGTGCAACCCATGCTCATTACTAACTTCGCCTTATGCAGCAAAGTTTCCCTTTCCAGCGAGCTCCATTAAATTTAATAGGAGACATCTCACCACTTGCAGGGACTTACCCTTTTTTTAGATAATTCCACCAGGGCAGCCCCTGCGAGGGTTGACGTGAAAAACCACATCTGACTTGGTGAGTTTTAGATATTCGACCCCTAAGTACTTGGCTTTGGTATACAGAAACAAGATAAGGAAGAATGTGTGGAAGTGATAAAAAAAGAGATTTCCCTGCAAGATCTACCAAATTTTAAAAAATTGTGGTGTCAAAGAACAGAACCAGCTATTTCATATACAAAATAAACCCAAAGGAAAATGTATCATGCATTTTATACTCAGCTCTTGGGATAACAAGTTATTGGAAACACATTAATGGGGGGGGGGGGGAATTAATAAACAACACATTTGTTTTCTATTGGCTGTGTTGCAACAAGATAATCTGCCACATTGCCCCTCCCGAAATTTGACTCTGGATCCGCCACTGATCATACCATGCTTAATTATGTTACAAACATTACAAGTTTAAATTCAAAGAATAAATACCAAAAATAATCACCAAGCTGTGGTTAACTATTGCTCATTTACAAAAAAACAAACAGAAATACAATGTAGTTTATTCCTAAATAGTCTCATATAACTAGATTGCTATTGACTCATTTATCTTCCTGAACCACTCAAGAATCAATATTACTTCAATCTAAATCTAAACTGGGATTTCTAGTGGAGATGTACAGGGAAGAAAATGTCGTTATGGACGAAAATTTTCATTTAGAATATTCAAGGAAATTACGGCTAGATTTGGAGTTTGTCGGTAGATGTGCTGCTAACGCTACGCGTGGTTTATGTATAACGCACGGCATTGTTTGACTCCGGTATTTAGAGTTCAAAAAAGACCATCTAACGATGCTCCTAACGCGTGTATTTCACACGCGGAATCCTGCCAGCGTTAGACAGTCTCCCATAGAGATCAATGGAAAAGCAAAATAAATAGCTTTTTTCACCTAACACTCGATCTCGCGAGAAATACGCACAGCTCGGTCATATGACGCATACCACATCATGCACAACAATAACACGCCGCAAATGTCACAACAACAATCACTCAACAAAGCACACAAGCATTACACATTCACAAGCGGGGGCATTTTTATTAAAATTTAATACAGGGAATACGCATATACTTTAAGATGCGGAAATACGCTAAATAACAACAAGGAAAAAAAGAATATACATACACTAGCAAAATAATCGCATTCAATATCACTATATATTAGGACAAACATACATATACAACACTTCACTAATAACACACCATCGCAAATTCACATTTAAACAGAATACTATTGGACAATGTTATAGAAAACGAGCACTATGACATCATCGCATTCTACACATTCCACAAATACTAACTCCAAATGAGCATGCGCAAATTCACACAACTAATACACATTGCACTAATATTAATTGCTAATAAAGCACACCTGAACACAATTTACAACGGAAATTGGTACATCATTAAACATTTACACAGGGTATATAAGCACCACACAAGCATGGCTTCTTTGACTGTGTTCAGTGGAGGCTCCTCCATTTGTGCACATGAGCACGTGCCCCCCTGTCAGATGCAGGGGAAAAAAAATAATTTTTCAGAATAAAATATAATTTTTCCAATAGCCCCCTATTAGAAAAATTATATTTTATTTCTAACCCCCCCCCCAAAAAAAATGATGTTTTTTTAATTTTGCTGAATAAAATATAATTTTTCCAATAGCCCCCTATTAGAAAAATTATATTTTATTTCTAACCCCCCCAAAAAAAAAATTCTGATGCTTTTTTTTAAATTATGGTGTGTCTCTTTAAGGCAATCGCACGTGCGATAGAGCCCTATACCCTGCCTGTCAGTGAAGTCTATTTCACTGCAGGCATCTGGGCCAGGCTTAAACTGCTTGTATATAGATCCCTGTTCGCACAAGCTGAAGTGTGCGAGTGGGGAGGGACAACTTCAAGGAGCCAAGTTCAGCTGCGCTCTGATTGGCTGCAGGTAACCCTGCATCACCGGCTCCTCCCCCGCATCAAACAGGCGTTCTAGCCAAGTTGCCTGTGTGCCCTCAGATAGGCTGCGCCTGCTCGCACCATGATGCCGGTGACGTCATCACCGGCTCCTCCCCGCATCAACGGCGCAAAAAATTCAGTCTTGAGTTTGCTGTTGAGCGGAGAGGAGTCAGTGAACTGATAGCCTGACCCTGTCTGTGTCTACTCAGTCTGAGCGAACTTTACTGTGCAGATTTGCAACGAACAATACTAACTGACCTGTGTGCTACTGTGCTGTGCTGTAACTGCTGTTAGCCTGTTGAGTTACAGTTACACAGCCAGCACTGACTTACTATATTACTTAGTTTTTCTGCTGTCTGTTAGAGGCTAGCCCTAGGCTAGAGAGGGAAAAGTTAGTGGGGCCGGAGGAACTGTCTGTCAGTCACAGTCACTTGGGCTGCTTTGCTTAGCTTTTTGGGCAGAATTTTTTTTTAAAAAAACCAGCTCCCCTCCTGCTGGACGGTGGACAATACATTATCATTTATTTATTTGTGAGACAGTGAGTTAGTTCTTGCCTGGGGCCCTGTCCCCTCATTTTGAACAGAAAGTTATTTAGTCAGAGATAGATTGAGTCAGTCTGTCAGAGTGAGAGAGAGTGTAGTGAATTAGCAGCAGGCCAGATACTTAAAGTTATTAGAATTAATCATTCATTATTAGAGAGTCTACACTACTAGAGTAGGACTAGCCTAGGGAGTAGTGTGGTTACTTTTAGTTTTAAATCAATAGATCATTAATTAGATTGCAAGTTTTGCATTTTTTTTTTCTTTTCAAAAAAGCAGTTAACTGCCTGTGCTGTTATATTATTAACAGTCTAATTTATTATAAAATATAAATAATAATTATATTAGTTTTATTATTTACCACAATTGTATATTTTTTAAAAACTTCACAGCTATTTACCTACAAGTTATATATTTCATAACACCCGCAAAACTACTTGCCTAAGCCTTATTGCCTTTGCCTACTAGTTTTAGACAGTAGTTGACCTTGATCATTGACGGCTGTCGTGTCACGGCTGCTACCTGCTGTAATTAACTAGTTAAAACACTATTTTAGTTTAGAATTATTAGCAGTTTGCAGAGAGTCTCAGAGTTTTTAAAACTTTTATAATTTTTTATAACAGCTTCACAGCTACTTACCTACAAGTTATAAAAGTCACTGCTGCTACCTGCTGTAATTAACTAGTTAAAACACTATTTTAGTTTAGAATTATTTAGCAGTTTGCAGAGAGTCTCAGAGTTTTTAAAACAATTATATATTTTATAGCTTCACAGCTACTTACCTACAGTCCTAAAAGTTATATATTTTAGAACAACCAAAAATCTACTTGCCTACTAGTTTTAGACTGTAGTTCACCTTGCCCGTTGACGGCTGTCACGGCTGCTGCCTGCTGTAATTATACTAGTTAAAACACTATTTTAGTTTAGAATTATTAGCAGATTGCAGAGTCTCAGAGTTTATAAAACAATTATATATTTTATAACAGCTTCACAGCTACTTACCTACAGTCCTACAAGTTATATATTTTAGAACAACCGCAAAACTACTTGCCTATTAGTTTTAGACTGTAGTTCACCTTGCCCGTTGACGGCTGTCACGGCTGCTGCCTGCTGTAATTATACTACTTAAAACACTATTTTAGTTTAGAATTATTAGCAGATTGCAGAGAGTCTCAAAGTTTTTAAAACAATTATATATTTTATAACAGCTTCACAGCTACTTACCTACAGTCCTACAAGTTATATATTTTAGAACAACCAAAAATCTACTTGCCTACTAGTTTTAGACTGTAGTTCACCTTGCCCGTTGACGGCTGTCACGGCTGCTGCCTGCTGTAATTATACTACTTAAAGTTAAAACACTATTTTAGTTTAGAATTATTAGCAGATTGCAGAGTCTCAGAGTTTTTAAAACAATTATATATTTTATAACAGCTTCACAGCTACTTACCTACACAGTCCTACAAGTTATATATTTTAGAACAACCGCAAAACTACTTGCCTACTAGTTTTAGACTGTAGTTCACCTTGCCCGTTGACGGCTGTCAGGGCCGGTGCAAGGATTTTTGCCTACTCAGGCGAAGGTGTATTTTGACGCCCCCAATCCCCCGCCACAACACCATAACACCCCGACAATGAGCCCCACCCCTTAGATGGCTCTGCCCATTAATTGCTATCTATCTCTCATATATATATATATATATATATATATATATATATATATATATATATATATATATATATATATATATATATATATATATAAAAGAAATAGGTAATAAGGGAGGGGGACATATCTTTTCCACATGCCTTATGCCACAATGTATTATGACTGCTTCCCTTCGTGAAGCAGAGTGCATACAGCCAATTTAAATAAAAGCTCTTGCCATTGCCTTTTTTCTTCACATTCTTAAGCAAAAATTATAAAAAGGTATATCCTTAAAAACTTTTTATAACCCCATTATGAAACTCATTACCAAATAATATGAAACTCATTGTCAAAACATGAGTTAGAAAGTTCTTCCATAGGGAAATGGTTTTCCTTTTGCAGTTCTGCTCAAATGAAATGTCCTAAAAACTATTTTGTTTATGAATAGTTAAACAAGGCAAGTAAGGGCTCTAACACCCCCTCCCCCTGGGATGTATTAGTCTTCAGAGAGATGCTTATCAAAGCACACAGATAGCATAGGAAGCTTTATGCTGTGTGAGTTAGCTGCTGGGTGATCTGCAGGGTGATGAGTGTTGTAAAACCCAAGGACAGTCTGGTATACATTATATCAATAAACCCAGTTTCCAATGAACCTTTTTCTGTGCATGTGAACAGTTATAAAGTCATTTTTTTTTCAGGCAATACTATGATTCAAGTTCTAATGCTATGAACTTCCATCTTGTTGCTATCTTTATTGTAACTTCAGACTAATCTCTGCTACAAATCACAATCATGACAATGACTGCTAAAGGCTGACACGGAACCACTGCCTTAATAAATGGCATTCCTGCAGAGGAAGTAGTGCAGCAGATAAGAAAACACAGCACAAAAAAACTTGTAGGAATCCTATCCAGGGGAAGTTATCGGCTGCTACAGAAGGGTGACTGGGGGAGGAGGCCAGTTACCTGCAGCTGCTTTTGCCTTTTTCTTGTTGTTACATTGATTTAAGCTCGGCTGTCTATGGCTTGTTTTTCCACTCCCCTTTAGATCCGGCTAAATTTATATCCTTACACAGGACACGGACAGGAATTATTTTAACTACTAGTACAAGTTAAAATCATTCCTGTGTAATAATGTAAATTTAGCCAGCTCTAAAGGGGAGTGGGAAACAAGCAGTCTGCAGCTGAGCCTCAGTCACTGTAAGAAGAAGAAGTAGCTGCATTTAACTCATACTAACTAAACTACCATGCTCCGTTCAGAAACAACTTCCTAACCACAGATATACTTTATATATTGTGCTGACTCTGAGCATGCACGGTATATAGAGCATATCAGTAGTTTCTGAACGCAGCATGGTAGTTTAGTTAACTACTACTTACTTTAAATCAAACCTGTCCTGCTACTTCCTTGTCACTGTGCCATTGCCAATAAACACCAGAGGCAAACTTACCCGGTTCCTAGATCTTTTGGGTTGTGTTTTTAAATTAGCTGCCTCTGCCTGTTGCGCTCTTGCCTGTCTTCCCGCTCTCTTCCTAGCTATGACTGCTGCTGACTGGCTCCTCCCTCTTCCTCTCCGGTCATGTTCCTGGTGCTGTGACAGGTTAGGAACATGACTAGAGCTGAAGAACTTGAGCGTTAATGCTTGTAACAGCAAAATGTAAAAAAAAAAAATCACAATGGTGTTTCTCTAATTTTGCGCCCTTCTACTGAAGCGCCCTAAGGCATCTGCCTAACATGCCTTATGCCAAGCGCCGGGCCTGACGGCTGTCACGGCTGCTGCCTGCTGTAATTATACTACTTAAAACACTATTTTAGTTTAGAATTATTAGCAGATTGCATAGAGTCTCAGAGTTTTTAAAATAATTATATATTTTATAACAGCTTCACAGCTACTTACCTACAATCCTACAAGTTATATATTTTAGAACAACCAAAAATCTACTTGCCTACTAGTTTTAGACTGTAGTTCACCTTGCCCGTTGACGGCTGTCACGGCTGCTGCCTGCTGTAATTATACTACTTAAAGTTAAAACACTATTTTAGTTTAGAATTATTAGCAGTTTGCAGAGAGTCTCAGAGTTTTTAAAACAATTATATATTTTATAACAGCTTCACAGCTACTTACCTACAGTCCTAAAAGTTATATATTTTAGAATAACCAAAAATCTACTTGCCTACTAGTTTTCGACTGTAGTTCACCTTGCCCGTTGACGGCTGTCACGGCTGCTGCCTGCTGTAATTATACTACTTAAAGTTAAAACACTATTTTAGTTTAGAATTATTAGCAGTTTGCAGAGAGTCTCAGAGTTTATAAAACAATTATATATTTTATAACAGCTTCACAGCTACTTACCTACAGTCCTAAAAGTTATATATTTTAGAACAACCAAAAATCTACTTGCCTACTAGTTTTAGACTGTAGTTCACCTTGCCCGTTGACGGCTGTCACGGCTGCTGCCTGCTGTAATTATACTAGTTAAAACACTATTTTAGTTTAGAATTATTAGCAGATTGCAGAGAGTCTCAGAGTTTTTAAAACAATTATATATTTTATAACAGCTTCACAGCTACTTACCTACTACAAGTTGTATAATTTATAACAGCTGCAAAGCTAATTACCAACTTGACTTGCCTATTAAGTCAAGTTTTATATTTTATAACAGCAATACTACTATTTATATATTATAACAGCAAAACTACTTGTCTCAAAGTTATATATATATATATCTATATTATAACAGCAAAACAACTAACCTACAAGTTATATATTTTATAAGAGCCGCAAGGCTACTTACCTAGTTAAAGTTATATATTTTATAACAGCAAGTACTGTTCTTTGTGTGTAAACTAACAGTTAAGATGGCACTTAGTAAAATCAGTGTGTCTGAGCTAAAGCAATTACATTTTTCAACGTTACCCATGGAAAGAAAAATTGAAATTAAAATGCTCAGGCCAACACCTATGCTTAACCTTATCCAGGTGACAAAATGTAAAACTAGAGATTTCAAAAGAGAATTCAAACCCGAGGTATATGATAAATATGCATGGATTTGTGGCTGTGAATTATCTAACAGACTCTTTTGTTTTTATTGTCTCCTGTTTGCAAAACAAAGTGGTGAATCAAGCTGGGTGAGTTCTGGTGTCGCTGATTTATCACATTTAAATCAAAAAATAAATAAACATAATTGTTCACAATCACATTTAAACTCCACATTAGAGTTTAATTTGCTAGGAAGGGTTGATATTCGACAACAACTTGACAGTGCATATCGTTTAAATATTAAAAAACATAATGAGCAAGTAACGAAAAATCATTATGTTCTTTCGAAAATAATTAATTGTATTTTATTTTGCGGCGCATTTGAACTTGCACTTCGAGGACATGACGAAAGCGAGGATTCATTAAATCCAGGCATTTTCAGAGGTCTTATAAACTTCTCAGCAGAACTTGATGCATCTCTAAAAGAACATCTCACTAGTTCCACTGTTTTTAAAGGAACGTCAAAAGAAATTCAAAACGATTTATTAGACTGTATGCTTACTGTTTGCCAGAACCAAATAAAAAAGGAAATCTCAAAAGCAAGTTTTGTAGCAGTGATAGCAGATGAAACTACTGATGTTTCATCTGCCTTCCAATTGGTTGTTGTTTTTCGATACATTATAGGTAACGGTCAACCGGTTGAGAGATTCTGGGAATTCACTAATCCAGCTGGACATGATGCAGAATCTATAGCTACATGTATCCAAAATACTTTGGAAAAAGTTATAGACAACCCCGAAAAATTGATATCCCAGAGTTACGACGGTGCAAGCGTGATGAGTGGTCAGCATGCAGGTGTTCAGGCTATAATTAAACGTACCTACAAGAATGCACATTTTGTGCATTGCTACGCACATCAACTCAATTTGATTGTCAGCCAAGCAAGCAGTCAGAATCAACAAGTTCGAGTATTTTTTTCTAACCTAAGTGACATTACTAACTTTTTTAGTAACTCGCCACAACGGATAGCTATTCTAGATGAAACTGTTAGAAGAAGGATACCTCATGGTTCAGCCACCAGGTGGAATTTCAAGAGTCGAACCGTCAATACAGTGTTTGAAAACAGGGAACAGTTAATTGAATGTATGGAAAAAATAGAGTCAACATCGAAAAAAGAAATAGCAATAAATCAAGCTGGGGCTATTCGGCGTATGTTACAAGACTCGGTATTTGTGTTTTGGCTTTCAGTTTTTCACAATATTATGCCACATGTAGATGTGTTATACAACCAACTTCAGAAAACACTAACAGACGCGGCACTTATTCGAAAACATGTTAACACTTTCCAGCAGACAATGGAAAACGAAAGGAAAAGAATGGACACAGTGATCATGACGATATCAGAAACAGAGGAAACATCAAGGAAAAGGAAGAGAGAAAATATTCACATTACTCAGACTGTGGCAGCTAAAGAGATATGCGATGTTATCACGAATCAAGTAAAGGATAGATTTTCTTTTATAACTCACTACTCGGCTGTTTCTCTCCTCCAAGCTGAAAAATTTGCAGATTACGAGAAAATTTTTCCAAATCAGCTTCTTGAACAAACATCAGCGGTTTATGACATATTACAGAAAGATCGCCTGAAAACGGAACTAGGAGTAATTTACAGAAGACCAGATTTCCGAAATATGAATGGTGCCATCAGTCTTCTACAGTTTGTAATAGAAAATAACTTGGACAGTACTTTTTCGGAGACCTACAAACTGTTGCAAATTATTTCGACTATTCCCGTGACAACTGCTGAGGCTGAGAGATGTTTCTCAACTTTAAAACGAGTTAAGACATTTCTAAGGAGCACCATGACTGAGGAAAGACTGACTGCTCTAGCCATGCTCACAATTAAAAAACAATTGATCAATGACATGCCTACATTCACCGAAAATGTTATTGATTTATTTGCCTCAAAAAAAGACAGGCGGATTGACTTAATTTACAAAAATTGTACTTGAGTTATCAACATTCTGTTTTAATCTTTACCTTTAAAGTTAATTATTAAGCACTAGTGTAATAGAAATAATCTTCTTTTGTAGAAAGTAAAATGTTGGTGTATTTATCTTAATGTTGCCACGGCCTTTGGCTGCATTGCCTAATATCGAACACTGGGGGCTAGGGCAACAATAATTGAGATGTGGTTTTATTTCTCTATAAAGTGGAAGGTTCTTTAAATCCAGGAATATATTTTCATAAATGTACATTCAAGATACTTATTATTTCGCAGCTTTGATTAATCATTTGGTTAATACATATGTTATTATATAATTTAACTGAGCATGTATATTTTAACACTAGACATGGGTATACTGAAGAGTATGGATTCTTGTATATTAATTTAAATATTAGACATGGTCATAATATTAAATATTATAAATATATATATATATATATATATATATATACTTCCTACTGATAATATCTTAAGAGATTAACTTAATAGTCATTTTGCAAACAGGATCTTCTTTTTATTGTCTCCTGTTTGAAAAACAAAGTGGTGATTCAAGTTGGGTGAGTTATGGTGTCGCCGATTTATCACATTTAACTCCAAAAATATAAATAATTGCTACTAATCACATTTATACTCCCCATTAGAGTTTAATTTGCTATGAAGGATTGATATTCGCCAACAACTTGTCAGTGCATATTGTTTGAATGTTAAAAAACACTAACATCAAGTAACCACAAATCGTTATGTTCTTTCCCAAATTATGAATTGTATTCTATTTTCCGGCGCATTTGAGCTTTCACTTCGAGGACATGATGAACGCGATGATTCATTAAATATTGGGAGACTTAAAAGGATTGTAATTTAATACTTAGTATGATACTAATAATCAGCTATACTATAGTATTAACTATTTGAAATCAATTGAGTAATCATTTCATATTCTGATATTACATTGAATTTAATTAGAATTCTGTAGTGATTAATTTATTGTAACGATATTTATATTTCCTTATTATCCCACTTTAATATAAATATATTCCATATTTGAAGTCATTCCTTAATAAAGTATAGGAGTATATAAAACTTATGAAAATTAGGTACAAGTCATTTCATATGAAATTTTGTCTTCTATATGCTTGGATCGATTCTGAGCTAGAAAACCTTTCCAGACGTATATGTGGATTCAGACCTTCAAAAGTATTGTTAGTCTCATCATTTGTATATCATACAAGGGATAATTACTTACTTTCCTGAAGACTGAGCATATCTGAAGTAAAGTACAGAATTGTTTCTCTGTCACCCCAGAGAGGTAACATGGTCATCTTGTTTGTAGAGATCTAATCTCATTAAGCGATGAAGTAAAGAATCTTTTGAAGCTTAAACTTTAACAAATTTTCCCTTTGTATATTTTTTAGATATCCGGCCTGTGAGCTGTATTGGAGCATAGTATTTATATATAATTGATGTTACATTTCATAAAAATATATTTCATATCTGAGTTCATTACTTTAATACAGTTTGAGTGCATGAAATCATATACAGTTGTATGCAAAAGTTTAGGCACCTCTGACAATTTCCATGATTTTCAGTTATAAATAATTGGCTGTTTGGATCAGTAATTTCATTTTGATCTATCAAATAAATGAAGGACACAGTAAAAATTCAGTAGTGATATTAGGTTTATTGGATTAACAGAAAATGTGCAATATGCATCAAAACAAAATTAGACAGGTGCATGCATTTGTGCACCCTTGTTATTTTGTTGATTTGAATACCTGTAACTACCTAGCACTGATTAATTGGAAGACAAAATTGGTTTGGTGACCCCATTAAGCCTTAAACTTCATAGACAGGACAGGTGTATCCAATCATCATGAGAAAAGGTTTTAAGGTGGCCAATTGCAAGTTGTTCTCTATGACTCTCCTCTGAAGAGTGGCAACATGGGGGCCACAAAACAACTCTCAAATGACCTAAAAACAAAGATTGTTCAACATCATGGTTTAGAGGAAGGCTACAAAAAGCTATTGCATAGATTTAAGATGTCAGTGTCCACTGTGAGGAACATAGTCAGCATGGTGAGGATATGGAAGACCACAGGCACATTTCTTGTTAAGGCCAGAAGTGGCAGGCAAAGTAAAATATTGGATAGGCAAAGGATGATAAGAACGGTCAAAAACAGCCCACAGACCACCTCCAAAGACCTGTACTACTGGGAATATTGTTGAGGGTCTCATGGATTCCACTCAATATCAGCAGATACTTGAGAATAATGTTGAGGAATCAGTCAGAAACTTCAGTTGAAGTTACCCCCCGGCCGGGCCTGGATATTTCAAGAAGACGATGACCAAAAACACTGCTGGTTCAAATGGGTGGGGCCATTTGATGGGCGTGACTTTCACAAAGGGGTGTGGCTTCTATAAATGGGTGTGGCTTGTTAAAATGGGCGTGGTTTTTAAAAAAGGGGCGTGTTTTTCAAGAGGGGCGTGGCTTTCCAATAGGGGCAGGGTCTTGTGCACCCCCATCCCAAAAATTCACCAGCCGCCACTGACTGTGTTGCTGGTGGGTCTTTGGAGATTGGAGGTTTAAGATTAGAGAGTTTGTGCATTATTGTCAGTGAGTTAGTGTTAGTGTGAGAGAGTCAGTTGTTAGTGTTATCGTGAGTGAGTTAGTGGGAGTGGGAGTTAGTGGGAGTGGGAGAGAGTCAGTTAGTGGGAGCGTGAGTGAGTTAGTGGTAGTGGGAGTTGTTAGTGAGAGTTAGTGGTAGTGTGAGAGAGTCAGTTAGTGGGAGCGTGAGTTAGTGCTAGTGTGAGTTATTGAGAGTTAGTGGGAGTGTGAGTTAGTGAGAATTAGTAGTAGTGTGAGTTAGTGAGAATTAGTAGTAGTGTGAGTTAGTGAGAATTAGTAGTAGTGTGAGTTAGTGAGAATTAGTAGTAGTGTGAGTTAGCGAGCAAGTGATTTTTCTGTACACTTAACACATTTACACGCAAACACATTCAATACATACATACACTTATCAATAACACTACATACACTCCATACCCCATACCCCCTCATACTACACTCCATACCCCATTCCCTGTAGTCCCATTCCCTTTCATCCCATTTACTCTTATCCCATACCCCATCCCCATCCCATACCCATCCCCTAGTTACATTTAGTTTACATATCCTCCTTTTAGTCTTCTTCTTCTTTGTGTTTATTTAAATACTCCTTACCCTCTTTGTTTTTTTAGATCCCTCTCACACTTTCAGCACTTATTTTGTCTTTTTAGTTCTTTATTTTGACCCCCTTTCATTTAATCACACTCACTTTTTGTTTGATTATTTGGGGTTTAGTTTAGGGAACAGATGGAGGGCAGGCAGGGGAGAGGTAGAGGGGGGAGGAGAGGGAGGGGGAGAGGAACAGGGCAGGAAGGGGGGAAGGAAGGGGGGCAGGAAGCGGGGGTGGAAGCGGTGGGTGGACCCAGCCACTTGGTTCAAGGTGAACAAGTGGCTGGGCCCAGTGGCGGACAGAGTAGGGCTTCACAGTCCGGGAAACAGAGGGCATCGTCACAGGGGAAGGCCAAGGCGACTAGGGAGGCAAGGTTTTCGATGGAGGAGAAGGAGGCCCTCGTAGAGGCCTATATGGCCAGGTATAGGAGGCTGCAGCACTAGAAGACCACCCCAACTGAGAAGAGGAAGCTCTGGCATGAGATAAGGAATGCAGTCAATGCAGTGGGTGGCCGGAACAGAGATATGGACTCTATAAAACATCGCTACCGGGACTGTAAGATAGATCTCAAGAAAAAGTTAAGCCTGGAAGCCCGACATGCCGCAGGAACCGGTGGCGGCCCTGCCCTGGAAATCGAGTACTGCCGATGGGAGGAAATGTTGCGGCCCAGCATCTCCGAGGTGGATGTAGTCGGTATCAGAGGAATTGATACCGGGAACCTGCCATTCTCATCTGACGGTAAGCTCATTTAAGAATAAATTCACATACGAATGTATTTCAAGGGACACTATACGCAAACCTTTACTTTCATGATTAAGGTAGCGAATACAATTTGACCAAACATTCAAATGTACTTATATTACCTAATTTGAATCATTCTTGAGATATATTTTAATGAAGAAATAGCCATGCACACGGTGAACCAATCACAGGAGGCAGCTATATTCAGCTAACAATCAGCATCTTCTAAGCATATTTAGATATGCTTTTCAACAAAGAATATCCAGAGAATGAAGCTAATTAGATAAGAAAAGTACATTAGAAAGTTGATTATAAATGTATGCTTCTAAATCATGAAAGATAAAACATTGGGTTTCATGTCCCTTTAAGGATCAGATTAATGCTATAACGTTATTTACACGCATTCACAATTACTTTGCGGTTACATCAGTATCTAGGCTATAGGTTAGGTGTGCATTTAAACAGACTGAAAACAAACGCTAAATCATTCAGATTGAACAGAGATATCACAAACACGGTTTAGAAAATGCGGAAATCGTATTGATTGTTAGATTTCAAAGTGGATTAATGATTCTGCATTTGTAATTGTATCGTAAGCAAAGTCATTTAAAGCTTGATTTGGAAATATGCTAATATATACATTTTTTATTTGTTCAAATATACAGAGTCTGGGGAGGAGGCAGCACAACAAATACAGCCTCCTCCATCTCCCCGGGATGAGAGTGGTGGGGAGGAATTTCCACTTCGGAGGGAAGAGGCCCCCCCATGACGAAGAGGGCACGGAAGCAGATGAAGAGGCCCCGGAAGCAGAGGAGGAGGCCGCAGAACCAGAGGCCCCTCAAGGACCCGCACCCCAACGTGCACGGGCACCCCGCCGTGCACGGGTACCCCGCCAAGCACAACAAGAGGAAATAGCGGAGGTGTGGGTTCTACTAGACTACATAGACCAGATGCGTAACTCCCGGATACAAAATATAGAAGGCCGAACTCGAATTCTTGAAGGACAAAACCAAATAATTGAAGGCCAAAACCAAATAATAAACATACTTAATAGAATAGAAGAAGGGCAAAACAGAATCATTAATCTACACCAAGAGATGTTTAATTTTTTCCGGGAGGCGCATGCTGGTCTGCCTCTTGGTCCGCCTCCTGCTGCTGGGCCTCCTGCTGCTGGGCCTCCTGCTGCTGGGCCATCTTCTCCTGCCGGGCCATCTTCTCCTGCCGGGACATCTTCTCCTGCCGGGACATCTCCTCCTCCTCAGCCATCTCCTCCTCCTCAGCCATCTCCTACTCCTCAGCCATCTTCTCCTCCTCAGCCATCTTCTCCTCCTCAGCCATCTTCTCCTCCTCAGCCATCTTCTCCTCCTCAGCCATCTTCTCCTCCTCACCTTGGTCGTCCCAGTACTCTTCCTTCCACTCTTCCCACAACATCTCCAAGGAGAACTCGTCAGAGTCGGCAGTTGCCTCTCCCAGAGCCTCAGCCCCGTGGGAAGAGGGGAAGGAAGAGGAAGTAAGTATTTGTTTTCATGTTTAATGTTTTCTTTTTATTTAATGTGTAATGGATAGGTATGTGATGATGTGGTTTTCATACACTTGTGGACCACACTCTGTATATAATCTACTTCTATGGGACCGAGACCATGGAGGCAGATTGTTTGCAGAGTGTGGGTTATAAGTGTGTGAAAACCACATCATCACATACCTATCCTTGTTCATGATATTGATTGGTTTCTGTGATGTGATGTCCAAACTGTTTCCCGAATCGCAAACAAAATTACCATTACAATTATCCATGAGGGCATATTACTGTTTGAATCCCAATAACACAGCTTAAAGGGACAGTCAGAAAATTATTGATTACAAAGAAAACACTGTATTACGCATTATCAAGTTGGAAACAACAAAACATGGAGAAATACGTGTGACTTATGTGCTTACCCTTGTATCTATGACTATGAAAAATGACCACTTATTTGTTGTTCTGACATAACAACATTTTAGATATCAATGATCAATACATGGTAAATAATATGCTGTATGAGCACAAGGTTTAACATATACAAATGCTATCCAAATGCCCTCTAGTGGTCAAATTGTATAATGATTACATGCACTCTTCAAGCTCTAAGAAATGAGCACACGAACCTCATAGGTTTAGCTAGCAAATTAAAATAAACACAGACAAATGATTAATTGGTGAGAAACCTTTGATATCATTGATATTACAAAATTTACTTTTAGAATAATGCAAAACATTATTTGTTTTCTAAACTGTCCCTTTAACAAAATTACATATGCTAACATATATTTGAAGATTGTTGGTATATCTACATGTACTTGTTCAAACAATAAATATTGAAATCAGATTTATAGTGACGTGTTAAATAAAGTCTATTTTCTTATAGAGACATTATTGTGTTCATTTATTTTTAGAAAGACATTTGTTTTAACAATGAATATGGTTTAAAGTCCTTTTAGGAGTGGGGGGTGAAAATATGCTAACAATAATATATTTGGAGATTAACCAATGTGGAACTCATACATGATACAAAAATAAACATTTGCATTAAAGGGACAGTATACTATATTTTTAACAGAACTGTATGTAATAGACACTACTAGAAACAACAAGATTAACATATACTGATATCAATATTACAAAGCTTTAAACACTTTCAAAGAAAATAGGGTTATCTCTATTGAAAATATAGATGAACCCCCATTACAACCGTAAAACAAGACAATACCCCATCATTAACATATGAAAAGACCCTTTACACAAACAGGAGAAAGCTGGAGATGGTACTCACATGAAACTCAGAGGCTTGGCGAGGAGTCTGAAAATTACTTACATTTTCTTTGAACAGAAGCAAAATGAAACGTGTATTTGTTAAATAATGGACTATTTAACTAGAGACAAAATAAAAAGTTTTGATTTATAATGTGAGTGTCTAATGAACCTTTAATAGAATATACGACGAAATTACATTTAGAAGAAGTCGGCATCATATATTTAGCATATGATAAAGATAAATGCATATTGATTACTTGATTCTAACACAATAGCGCATATTTATGAATTAGATATCTTTAACATTAAACACAACAGTCATTTTACATAAAAAGGAACATATTGTTGACAAACATATTAAACAACATGGACTATAGAGATTTGCACTTGCCTCGAAATATCTTATGCATGAAAACATTTTGCTTTCGTTCGTTTATTCAACCAGACATCCAGCAAAAGAGAATGTGGTGGTCTTTATCAGCTATGGTTCAACAATGTAACATGATGCAAACAATCCATATTCGCAATGTTTTTAAACTTGGCTTCATTCACAAACGTGTTTAACGTGCACAAACAAATATTGCGGGACTACATAATACAATCAGACGTTTTTTTACCTTTGCATGTGACGTCTTAATTAACATGGCACTTCCTTGATCACGTAAGAACGCAATCCAATAAAAGGCACATTCCTGATCACGTAAGAACGCAAACAAAAAAAAAGGCGCATCCTTGATCGCGTAAAAACGCCATCCAATAAAAGGTGCATCCTTGATCGCGTAAAAACGTCAGTCAATACAAGGAATCATTGGACAGCCTGGCAGGTGACGTCTTAAGCAACATGGCGCATCCGCGATCGCAGAAAAACCGCAGCCAATACAAGGACTCAGTTGACAGCTTGGCATATCACTAAGAAACGTATTTATATTTTTGAAACTAGTATGTGTCTAGATTGATATCTAGGAATGTCACGAAATCATGATTCATCTTTTCGGACTTGACTGTCCCTTTAACTATAGCTATGGTGTATATCTTTAACATTTAAAAGATACACATGAGAAATACATATGCCATTGATGTTTTAAGATATGTTTAGATTGTTTGGGAATAACAATAATGACACATGTATTGATCAAACGGGTCATTTATTCAAGTTGAAATATGGTCAGACTACCTATAGCCATATATGGGAGGAGAAGTATTTTTTAACAATATTTTGAAAAACATATTCCTCATATAAAATATGCGCATTACACACAGAGATTGATTTGGTTACACTTTTACAATAAGATAGAATAGAAAATGAAATACATGTGCTGTCAACATTACAATAAGATTGTTTATTATTAAGATTATATGTCCTTGTTCATGTAAAAAGGACAAAAACGCTTTAGAAATGGAAATACATTCATTAACAATTGTGCTCACCATCACTTAAAGGGACATGATTTTTATTTATAAAAAGAGGATACACGGAGACAATACTATTTCAATAAAATCAACACTTTACAGGGATTATATCATTGTATCAATCCTCAGATCATTTGTTAAAGGTGCATCAATTCATGCAGAGTTTGTAAATACACACATGGATGTGAAATTAGAAATATACATATATAAAACGATTACTATGCTAATCATAATCATGCAATGATAAAGATTTTAGATAACAATATAAAGACAAAAATAAAAATTACATTGGAGATGTTAATCTTAAAGTCATTTAGAATTGAATTACATATATGATTCAGGAAACAACATTATTTTGAGTATGTCCCTTTAAGGATCAACCAGATAAAATAGAGATTTCAATCAATGACATGAATAAGGAGGACAAAGAATCGTGCAATGACATGTCTTTTATTAGTATGTCAGAAAACAACAATGTTTATAAATAATATGGTAAAGATCTGGAAAATGGAGACATATGACAAGGTAACAGAGTGCATCACAGTCCATGAAAAGAGTTGCCAAGGGCCACCATAGCCCCATTGTAGATATATGACAAGGTAACAGAGTGCATCACAGTCCATGAAGAGAGTTGCCAAGGGCCACCATAGCCCCATTGTAGATATATGACAAGGTAACAGAGTGCATCACAGTCCATGAAGAGAGTTGCCAAGGGCCACCATAGCCCCATTGTAGATATATGACAAGGTAACAGAGTGCATCACAGTCCATGAAGAGAGTTGCCAAGGGCCACCATAGCCCCATTGTAGATATATGACAAGGTAACAGAGTGCATCACAGTCCATGAAGAGAGTTGCCAAGGGCCACCATAGCCCCATTGTAGATATATGACAAGGTAACAGAGTGCATCACAGTCCATGAAGAGAGTTGCCAAGGGCCACCATAGCCCCATTGGAGCCATATAACAAGGTAACAGAGTGCATCACAGTCCATGAAGAGAGTTGCCAAGGGCCACCATAGCCCCATTGTAGATATATGACAAGGTAACAGAGTGCATCACAGTCCATGAAGAGAGTTGCCAAGGGCCACCATAGCCCCATTGGAGCCATATGACAAGGTAACAGAGTGCATCACAGTCCATGAAGAGAGTTGCCAAGGGCCACCATAGCCCCATTGTAGATATATGACAAGGTAACAGAGTGCATCACAGTCCATGAAGAGAGTTGCCAAGGGCCACCATAGCCCCATTGGAGCCATATGACAAGGTAACAGAGTGCATCACAGTCCATGAAGAGAGTTGCCAAGGGCCACCATAGCCCCATTGTAGATATATGACAAGGTAACAGAGTGCATCACAGTCCATGAAGAGAGTTGCCAAGGGCCACCATAGCCCCATTGGAGCCATATGACAAGGTAACAGAGTGCATCACAGTCCATGAAGAGAGTTGCCAAGGGCCACCATAGCCCCATTGTAGATATATGACAAGGTAACAGAGTGCATCACGGTCCATGAAGAGAGCTGCCAAGGGCCACCATAGCCCCATTGGAGCCATATGACAAGGTAACAGAGTGCATCACAGTCCATGAAGAGAGTTGCCAAGGGCCACCATAGCCCCATTGTAGATATATGACAAGGTAACAGAGTGCATCACAGTCCATGAAGAGAGTTGCCAAGGGCCACCATAGCCCCATTGGAGCCATATGACAAGGTAAAAGAGTGCAACAGGCACAACAATAAACTTAAAAAAGGCCAAATGGCAACAATAACAAAAACATCAACATGTGGATGGAGGATTCTTATCTGCGACCTTGGAGCATCTCCAGATCCTCCACTTACTGGTCATCCTCTTCATCGTCCTGTGCATGTCCAGCTCCAGATTCAGGCCTTGAATTTAATAGCATGATTTGACGCAGAGTCAAATCCTGAACCAGGAGCTGGGCCTGCATGGTGTCGTTCATCCCTCTCAGGACAGCTGCGTTCCTCAACACGGCCTGCTCTACTCGTGCTATACCTTCTAGCATGAGCCATGCTGAGTCACAGCCTAAAATAAAGAATAAATCAAATATTAAGGATAATTACACAACAGAAGAAAAAATAAGCAAAGATACATTGTCATCATAAAGACAAATCATTCTTTACATCAATTTGTTAAAATTGATTATTTACACATTAAATATGTTATTCAGACAGACCGAAATCATTAAAGGGACAGTTTACTCAAACATGTTGTCCCCTTTAATTGGTTTTCGATGATCCACTTATACAGCTTGAGTGTATAAAATCTTGTTAAAGGATTTACATTGTACTTACATTAGCAATTTAAATATTTTAATTATACTGTGGTAGGCACACCTATCCTTAAACATTTTGGCGTTGAGGACAAGCTGTGTAAACATAGCAACCTGAAGAAATTACATTCCCACTGGGTTAGACAAGAGATAATGTATCAACATTTGTACATAAATTGTTGGATCCAAGTAGTGGTGATTGGTATATGTAGTGATATCAAATTAAAGGGACACTGAACCTAAATATTTAATTGACTGATTCAGATAGAGCATGACATTACAAATATTAAAAAATTACACATATTCTTTAAATGTTTGAATTCTCTAGATAAATTTTGAATGCAAGAATGTAGGTTTATAGGGCAGGCCATATTTGTTTATCAACTTTGGTTGTCCCTGCTGGTTGATGGATCCATTCATCCAACAATAAAGAAATGATGTCCACAATTATTTTCTATTTAAAATTAATTCTAGGCATTTCTTAGTTTAAATAAAGATAGCAAGAGAATGAAGAATAATTGATAAGAGTAGTAAATTATAAATTTGATTAACATTGCATGCTCTATTTCAATCACAATAGAAATAATTTGCCTTCTGTGTACCTTTAAGTATCTTATAATGTGGATTTTGAATGATACTTACAGCTGTGCCTGGGAAGGACAATCCGACACCCAGGACAATGAAGGTTGAGACAGGGGGGAGGGATGGGATTGGGTTGGGGAGGGATGGGCTGCTGCTCTGGGGTAGCCCGTACAGCTGGGGAGTGGTGAGTTGGGGGCTGGGCAGCTGGGGTAGCTGTACGGGCCAAAAGACGGGGAGAGCAGCGAAGGGGGACGAAGGGGCGTTTTTTGGGAGGGATACGACAGGACAAATGGGAAGGGCCAGGAGGGGAAGGGGACTGGGCAGGGGGCCGGGCAGGGGACTGGGCAGGGGGCTGGGCAGGGGACTGGGCAGGGGGCTGGGCAGGGGGCTGGGCAGGGGACTGGGCAGGGGACTGGGCAGGGGGCTGGGCAGGGGACTGGGCAGGGGAGGAACAATGATGACCAGAAGCAGAGGATCCATCTGAAATAAATATAATAAATATATTAACATCTCATACATCATGAAATCAAATCAACGCATTTCAACTTGATTATGTTTGCAATATACTTAGAAGTGTGTTTGAATTTCTAAACAATGATGACATGAGGATATGGTATGCATATAGGCACTCAGATGAATATCAATGACTGTCTGTACAATTCTAAAATTATTATTGTGGTTTGGGCTAGAATATGCATGTGACATCATGATGGCATGAATTTAAAATCCAAATATTTAAACAAATCCAAGCATATCTTCATGCTGCCTGATATATAAAGGGGGCAGTAGTGTATTTGAACAGACAAATAATATTCCTTTTTAAAGTGCAAAAGCTGTAGACTTTGAATGTCTTCAATAAAATGATTTCAAATAAAGCAACATGTTGTAAACATGATA
Organism: Bombina bombina; assembly: GCF_027579735.1. NCBI lineage: Eukaryota > Metazoa > Chordata > Amphibia > Anura > Bombinatoridae > Bombina > Bombina bombina. Next base: position 1,181,795,078 of record NC_069500.1, read on the forward strand.
GATATATTTCACATACCATCAGACTTCAAGGCAGCCTCTTCCTCCTCCGTCACACATGTTAAATCAATCTCTGTAAAACATAACATGTTGTGTACACGTTAAGATCAGATATTATAACATATGTTACTGTTGCTCAAAGACACACATCAATGTTGCATTAAAGATATACACACCCAAAGTTATGATTTACATCATTTTGATGGAGCATACAAATGACATTAGATTTGTTATTCTCAATGATTCAGATTTTCAATTTATTGTTTGTATTAATTTTAAAATCATAAAAGCATAGTACATAGAACATTTAAGATTTCTCATGTGTGTATCACTTGATGATTGTTGTCAAAAATGAACATGGAAACAAACATATGCTATACATCTTCTGAATAACAAAGGTGTAGACTAAGAAAGTTTTAATTATTAATCTTTCAATATTCCAAGAAAATTAATATATAATCAGAGGAGTAAATTATATGTTTGTTTCAAATGTTATGCTTCATGAGAATCATGCTCATAATATTGATTACCAATATACCTTCAATGACATATAAATGAGTCAATGGACTTACCAGAAGACCGCAAATGCGGCTCTGTGTCAGTGCTGGATTCCTCAGGGCTCCCCACACCAACTCTCTCTATGAATGATATAGATATATATATTAGTGAACACATTTGGGATAGCACTAAATCACATCTGTAGCGATTTTTAAGAATAATCAACTTGAAAATGTGAAGAATAGACCAGTCATTATCCAAAAAAATGCTTGATTGAATCAAGGGGATTCTGTTAAAAATGATGTATTGAACATATGTTTAATTTCTGACTATATTAGACATCAAAATCATCTCATACGATGCTATTGCATATCTAAATATACCCATTGATCAATGTTCTTAAAAGAATACACACAAACCACATTTTGAATAACAGCTGTTGACAAATATAAACAAAGACATGTGGCACATCGAGCCATTTGTGCAATGTACATTAATCTTGTTTAGGACACAACACATATTTATCACAATACAAAACCAAATTGATTAGTACAAATATGTAATCATGGTGCTGTTAGAGTATGCTGATATCTATAAAGTAACTCCAACAGTGAATATGTGAATTATATATCAATATTGTCTAATCCAAAGAATGTAAAGATGAATGAATCTATTGTTTATTAAAGGGACACTGACATGATTTATTTCAATCATTGATTTCACTGTTCAAACTGTTCCAAATGATTTTACATTGACTCCTATTATAATTGGAATGTTGCTACATTTTAATCTTAAATGCAGATAAGCAATATTGGATTCAATAAATATTGTTTGTTGAAGGTATCCACCAATCATCAATCAAAACCCAGGTTGGTCAACCAAAATTGAGCTGCAGATAAACGTACATTCTTGATTTTAAAATACATTTAGCAATAGAATATTTCACATATGATTATAGTATTATATTTAAATGTTGATTAATATTGCATGCTCTATCTGAATGACAACATTAATAATTTTAGCTCAGTGTCCCTTTAATATAAAAATATATTGATTTGACAATGTTGGTGTTAATGAATTCTCTACTCCATATGTTGATGTAATGAATGGGATTGAGCATGCAATCCCAATCTAATATGTTATTTAAGGATATCCTAAGAATTATTTAATTTTCATCTATTAAAGGGACATGAAGCTCTAAATGTGTAATTGTATACTTTTTGAAACTATGTACTACTGTTATCTGAACACATGATTTTAACTTTTGTCAAAATGCCAATTTATGCATAAAAAAAACAGCCGGATAATACCAGTAATGCATTGTTTAACCTAAACCAAAATCCATTTTTTTTAAAAGAACTAAAACAATAGACTGAACCAATGTAGCTCATAAAATGTTTAAGCAAAACAATAAAATCACGTTTAAAAATCATTCTATGTAAAATTTAGTTGGCATGTCCCTTAAATGACGTGATCAATTTCAAAAATGGAATCTATATTTTAAAAATCTAAACATATGCAAAAGTGTGTGTATTTTTAAAAAATGTATACAAATAAGATTAAGCAATACACAAGGGAAGAATATAAATTGGACATTCAAAGAATCTTACATTAAAATTAAGACATCCAGAATAGATGGGATATCTTAAATTCCAAACAAAATCAGAGTAGTCTTACAATGTAATCCTATTTTTTTAATTTTTTTTTATTCTTATTTGCAAAAAGTTTTAAAATCCATTTTGCAGATACATATAAATATTGAACAATGTGGATTTAGTATGTAATGTTCTGTCCATGTTTCTAAGACAAATGTCAATTAAAATGAGACATACCATACTGTGACAAGCCCTGCCTTGAGGATCCAGCACCAACATCCAGATCTGTAATATATTAAATGAGGATTGGATATCATTAATACAAATCATGCCATGTTTAAAATCTTTACATTATTAGCAAATCAATTAAAAACTATTAATCCTTTGGTAGTCCCATGAGTTAATTGTTTCCTCAATTAAATTAATGATAAATATATCCTGTACTCTTATTTTCAATCAGTTGTGTTGTTTACTGTAGCTTTAATTATTTTTTTGTGTTATTTCATTCTCATCAATTGATGTGCATATGTTATAATTTTTTTGGATTCTGCTTTTTTATTTTTTTATTATGTCTAATATTGAAAATAAGAATACAGTATTCTTCACATATATAATAATTTACATTTCATTTTGACCAACATGTGTAAAGCAATGCCACTTACAGCAAACCCATGTTAACGTGTATGCGCAATTCCATTTTTGCGATCATTGCGCAATGATTCCAAGCAGAATTACGCATCCGTCATTTGACCAACATGTGTAAAGCAATGCCACTTACAGCAAACCCATGTTAACGTGTATGCGCCATTCCATTTTCGCGATCATTGCGCAATGATTCCAAGCGGAATTACGCATCCGTCATTTGACCAACATGTGTAAAGCAATGCCACTTACAGCAAACCCATGTTAACGTGTATGCGCCATTCCATTTTCGCTCTGTGACGCATATTCTGTAGAGAGCAAGAAACATCATTCCTATTTCATGTGTCACTAATCTAAAATCAGATATCTAAACATCATATGTAGTGTATGTTGTATGTTTTTTGTAAAAAAATTAAAATATTAAGATATTATATGAAGTTGGATAGTTACCTGGTTCAGATTCTCCATCATCTCCTCCCAGGCCACCGGACAGAGAAGCAGCTGCCCTGGCCCCCGCGTCAGGACTTTCAGATCCCGCAGCTGGGAGGGAAGAAGAGGAGGCCGAGGATGGCGAGGATCTAAATCTTTTGGGGACCCGGAGATTGAGGAGCTCGCATAAAGTCACCTCATAAGGGAGTAGGTATAGTTTCCGCGGGGCCTTTCTTTGGCCCCCTCTTTTACAGGCTTGTACCCAGTCCCTTATGAGGTTGACTTTTTTTGTTAAGCGCAACCTCATATCTCCGAATCTCCTCATGATTTGATCCTGGCTCCTCTGGACGTCACACACCAATCTAACCGCATTGGTGATAGACTCCCAGAGGGCCTTCTTAACAGGTGCATCTGTCAACCTCCTCTTGTTCCCAAACAGCTGGGGATAAAAGTCCTTGACGGCGTGGACCAGTGCAGCGCTCTCCTGCTTGGTGAACCTGGGAGCTGACATGCCTGCTGGGTTGTATAATAAATCCCGGTATATTATAATTAGAATATATACTGCCTGCAGGCATTAGAGAACTGACAAAGATGGCAACGTGTAATGGACTTTTATATGGTGAAGTAAACATGAGATGCACCATGGGACAAGTTATCTGTACATCTGATTGGATAAAAGTTTGAAATATTGTTATAATGTCTGTGAGACCATCCTGACTCAAGTTGTGTTTGTGTGATGAACTCTGATTGGCGTTCCTTAATGTTTCATATCTTAGTAACTTCCTTACACATACCTCCTGGTGGTGCTGTTACTTCATTTTTCATGTAGACTTATTTGTAACTCATGGGCCTGTCATGCGGATATGTGTGACGCAGATTTAATATCCGTGATCCGTTAAATATTAATGATAAAATTCTATTTAAAATCTAATATTGTCACATTATTAAATGTTGTATACATTTTTCGGTTTAATAACGGTCTGTTTCTTTAATACAAATACACATTTAATATTGTATGTCTTTATTGTTCATAAAATCCATTTCTTTACTTATTGTGAAGTATTGCTATTGCTCTATTAAATGTATTTCATAATGCACATTGATTGTGTGCTATTGCGTGACATTAGACTCTAATATTTAAAGATGCTAATCTGGTGTTTCAAGATGCGTTTCCCACGCAATATTTCTGAATGTTCAAATTCAGGTTATAATGTCATTAACTTGGATAATCTGTTTATAAATGTTAAACTACAGGTTTGTTTGTTATTAGTAAATAAACCTCGAGCTTGTATTTGTCTGAACTGCTCATATATGTTATTGTGCAATGGCGTCTTTATTTTTAAATAGACATTACAAACAAACAATTGTATCAAATGATCTGTAGAGATAGAAAATTGTTTAGACTTTAAAATGTAAATCAATTTATCTTAGTATTTAGATATCCTCAACAGAAGAAATTTAAATGCACATGGTTGAGCCAATCACATAAGGCATCTCTGTGCATCCACCAATCTTCATCTACAGAGCCTATCTCGATATGCTTTTCAAGCAAAGTATGTCAAGATAAGAAGAGAAGTAAATACACTCTTTAAATCTCTTAAAGGGACACTGTCCAAACAAATTTAGCGTTTGTGATTCAGATTGAGCATGAAATGTTAAGCAACTTTATAATTTAATCCGATTCTCAAATGTTAAGAATTATCTTGTTATCTTTCTTTGCAAATCAATAATGATATTTTAGATTACGGACAATTGTTGCAAAAAACCTGGGTTGTCCTTGATGATTGTTGGATAAATTAATCCAACCAAAAAAACCAAGTTCTGTCCAGAGTACTGAAGCAAATAAATTATCTATTTAATGCCTTATTTTTAAATTAATGATAGCAACATCACAAAGAACATTGATAATATGAGACAATTTTTAAAGTTGCTTAAAATAGAATACTCATTCAGAATGTATAAATCATTAATTTTTTAACTGTCTCCCTTTAAGTATATTTTGAGTTCATGTCCATTTAAAGAGAAATTTCACAATAATGCTTGAAAAATCTGAAACCTAGGCACCTTCCTTTTGCTAAATTAGTATAACATATGAGAAAAGCATATTTAGATTAACTTCTGGATTGTTTTACACACTGACTGAAATATGTATTGTAAAGGATGTATTTCGGAGTCTTCAGCTTAGAGGGACATTAAGCTATATGTTATGTATGCATTTTGGATAAGATTATAATATTTGAACAACTTAATATGTTTTGGTATTCAATCATTAGATTGTAATTATATATATTCTTGGATTAAATACATATCTACATAGGCTATTTTGATGCTGATTGTTGGTTGCACATAGATGCCTTATGTAATTGACTAAGATATGTGCAATGATGTATCTTTTTCGAAGTATATTTAAAGACTGAATGTAATTCTATAGTACTTTCTAAATATGTTTAAATTCTTTTATGAATTTTTAAAAAATCAATACACAATATACTTTGTGAATGTCCCTTTAAGGACCCAAACATTTTGAATGTTGATTTAACATTGTCAAAATAAACTAAAGGGGAATGAAAATTATACATAGATATGTGATGTCTAACCCAAGAGGTAAGATTTTAAAAACTACATAATATTAATAACTATAGTTAAATGACTCCACTAGAAAATTAAATCTATTAACCTGGCATCCAATAACTAGCTTGTGAAAAATATGAAGTTAAATGACCTACCATTTTTAAATGTAAAAATTAAAAAAGTTTTGAAAATAATGTTTTGAGATACCTAAGGAAGATACAAGATCTTATAAAATTAATTTTACATTCAACAACACTGTCACTTTAATGTAATTGAACCACTTCCCCTTCTTAAAAGTGAAACAAAATAATTCTTTAAAAATTTTGACTACATATCCTAAATTTTTTTAACATCTAAGGATTTCAAAAGAAAAGCATCGATGGATCTCACTCCCCAATTAATTTAAAAAAGATATTTTAATTTAATATTCTCTGAATCAGTGGATTTTCTAAAATTAATGCATTATTTGATCTTATGCATGTGCTTGTCAAATAGACAACTACCAGTCATGGGAGTCAAATTGTTTTTTATTGACAGATTATATGGATATTTATTATAATCTGTTCAAAAGAGTGTATTTAATAATAAAATGTTTATTATTACCATTTAAAAAATTAAAAGTTTCTTGAAAAAAAATAAAAAAAAATATATTCCTGGAAGTCATCAGATGACAATCTGAAATTAAAAAAGAAAATTTTAACAAAGTTAATACACACGTTGTCAAATATTCATAAAATACATTTACAATCATCTTGTGTCTATGCTCTAACTTTGTTCAACATTTTATCCAGATATTTATTAATTAAATTTAAAAATAAAGAAAATAAACATACACCATTATATTGTGTAAGAAAAATTTAATTTAAATATCTGAATTTCTAATTATACATAATAATGTATATCACATTTCAATAATATATAGGTATGCTGAACATAAATGTAATATTTCATGTCCATTCAAATACCTCTATATCAACTATAATATGTATTCCTTTTTCAGATTGTGATCCCTAAATATCTAATTATGAATTAAATATGACTAATGTATGTAAGCTACTAATATTCAACATTCTTCCTGTGATTCTTAACTAGCATGCATTGGTACACCAACCTGGATAATGCATGGTCTTTGAAAGTCAATTCAGGGGTAAACAGTTGATCTTCAATAGGTGTCTTATTCATCATTTCAAAAATAGAGGACTGTGAAATACCATCTAAAAATTAGAAAATAATCTAAGTGTCTCCAATGCCTCCACAGCCTTATTCTATCAAATAGTTGGCACTTACCATGTGAACATGTCTTTGTATGGTTTTCAAGGTCAGCAGATTTGAAAGATAATGCCAGACATGATCCCATTGGTATACTTCAATTTCAATCTTGGCTTTTTCCACTGTCAGTCTGGGCAATCTTCACTGTCAGGCTTCTTATTCTTCCCTTTCAGTCTTTAGATTAAGTCAGCTCCCTAATGGCAGAAAAAGTTTAATAAAAATTACTACAAGTGTGTGAATCAGTTCTGTACCCCTCTACCACCCCCCATTTCATAATAAATTTCTGTCACTAGCTTACTAAGCGTGTGTAGCATCTTGTGTTATGTTCTATCAAGTTTGAAGATGAGTCATATTGAGCAGAACGAACCTCTAATGTGTGACATTGAACCATAGTCATGCTAGAGGATAGTTATGCTAGAGGATCCCTTTCTGAGTATTTACATTTTAAGTAATGTGTAAACTAAATACTAGTTTACAAAATGTATGCCATATGATGTATTTGTGTACAATTCATGCCAGCAACAGTCCATACATTTATACTTACCAGCTGAAGTCCTCTTTAAAAACCATGTGGCAAAGACTCGCTACAGGACCCAATGCCCAGAGCATCACCTATATTAATAAATGAAACACATTTTTAGCATTTGATGAACAATCCTAACATGTTTGCACAATTCTCTACTTGTCATTTCCCAGAGTTCACATCTATTGACAATACTCCAGTCTAACTTCTATTATTTACCGTCTAAAGTGGCGGTTGATGATGTCTGCTCTGACATTGAGCCCCTCGTCCCGGAATGGCCCCTCTAGAACAGGATCATCCTCCTCATCTCTGAGGAGGTTTCGGTGCGCCGGGACGCCCTGCAGCATCCCAGCCCGCTGTGCAATATTATGCAGGACGCTACAGGCTACAACGATCTTAGCCACCTTCTTTGGGTTGTACTGGAGGGCTCCTCCCGACCTGTCCAGGCACCTGAACCTCATCTTCAGGAGCCCGAACATCCGTTCAACCACCGCCCTGGTTCTCTTATGAGCCCTATTGTAGCGCTCCTCAGACACATCAGTCGGGCTACGCAAGGGGGTAATGAGCCAAGGCCGGCTCATGTACCCAGAATCACCTATAAATTATGAACAGAACATAATTCAAACAGAATCCTCAAAATAGTATTTGGAGCCCAATAAAACTTTTTTTACACGATAATCCACTAACAAATGTTTAATTTGTAAAAGAATAATCTAGTTCAATATTATTCTCTATCTTCCCATTTCAGCTAAGACATGCTACATATGCGTATTTCTCCTAAACCAGACCTTGTGTAAAATGGCAACTAAATGGTTACATTGCATTCTGTATCTGAGCATTTAAGGTAAGACATGCTACATATCTGCATTGAACTAAAAGTAGACATTAGCGGAAAGAGACAATGACATGGTTAAATTGCATTAGCTAATATCTTTCCATTTCAGCTAAGACATGCTACATATGCGTATTTCTCCTAAACCAGACCTTGTGTAAAATGGCAACTAAATGGTTACATTGCATTCTGTATCTGAGCATTTAAGGTAAGACATGCTACATATCTGCATTGAACTAAAAGTAGACATTAGCGGAAAGAGACAATGACATGGTTAAATTGCATTAGCTAATATCTTTCCATTTCAGCTAAGACATGCTACATATGCGTATTTCTCCTAAACCAGACCTTGTGTAAAATGGCAACTAAATGGTTACATTGCATTCTGTATCTGAGCATTTAAGGTAAGACATGCTACATATCTGCATTGAACTAAAAGTAGACATTAGCGGAAAGAGACAATGAAATTGTTAAATTGCATTAGCTAATATCTTGCCATTTCAGCTAAGACATGCTACATATGCGTATTTCTCCTAAACCAAAGCTTGTGTAAAATGGCAACTAAATGGTTACATTGCATTCTGTATCTGAGCATTTAAGGTAAGACATGCTACATATCTGCATTGAACTAAAAGTAGACATTAGCGGAAAGAGACAATGAAATGGTTAAATTGCATTAGCTAATATCTTGCCATTTCAGCTAAGACATGCTACATATGCGTATTTCTCCTAAACCAAATCTTGTGTAAAATGCAAACTAAATGGTTACATTGCATTCTCTATCTGAGCATTTAAGGTAAGACATGCTACATATCTGCATTGAACTAAAAGACATTAGCGGAAAGAGACAATGACATGGTTAAATTGCATTAGCTAATATCTTGCCATTTCAGCTAAGACATGCTACATATGCGTATTTCTCCTAAACCAAATCTTGTGTAAAATGCAAACGAAATGGTTACATTGCATTCTCTATCTGAGCATTTAAGGTAAGACATGCTACATATCTGCAATGAACTAAAAGACATTAGCGGAAAGAGACAATGACATGGTTAAATTGCATTAGCTAATATCTTGCCATTTCAGCTAAGACATGCTACATATGCGTATTTCTCCTAAACCAAACCTTGTGTAAAATGCAAACTAAATGGTTACATTGCATTCTCTGAGCATTTAAGGTAAGACATGCTACATATCTGCATTGAACTAAAAGTAGACATTAGCGGGAAAATAAAATAAATGGTTAAATTGCATCCGATAGCTGAACATTACGCTAACATTTTAAAACTACAGTGGCAATTGTCAAACTAATTAACCATGTTGTGCACAAATACTCACCAACGAGATAACCAGGGGGCATTTGTCTTTCCTCAAACGGTCTCCACAGGGACGACAGAGAGAGGATGCGGGCATCATGACTAGCCCCTCCAAAATTCGCACACACATGCATAATCCTCATCCGTGCGTCACAAACATACTGCACGTTGAGGCTATGAAAATGTCTGCGATTTCTGAAGGGCAAGTCATCAATTGGAGCACGCGGCGCAATGTGGGTACAATCAATGGCTCCCAAGACATTGGGCAATTCAGCAATATCAAAGAATTCCCGCTTCAGGCGCCTCCAATCACCATCATTCTGTGGGAATCCTATGTATTGCTTACTGATACGTACCATGGCGTCCAGAAAGTTATCAAACACCACAGAGAATGTACCTTGAGCCAGGCTATGCATGTACATTTCTCCGGATTGAAAACTCCCGGAGGCCAGGACGTATAGACAACTTAGCATCTTACTCATGGCGGGAACAGCAGTCCTTATTCTTATACGTGGCTCCAAATGAGGTTTAAGAAGATCGTAAAGGCCAATGAGCTGTTCGCGATTGAGCCGATACTTATCATAAACCTCAAAGTCGCTCATGTTTTCCAAGGTGGGTCTCACCCTGTAGACACGAGGACCGCGAACCAGATGACCCCTTCGTCTCAGTCTGAGCCGCCGAGGCTGCCTGATTCGATCAACAGCTAGTTCGCCAATAGCAGCACCAGCAGTGTCTACCATGTCATCGTCATCCATCTTTCAAAACAGCGTAACAAGGTATGCACTTGATCTGATGTGGATCACAAGTGATGCTTTGGCCATGTTGTTTGGGGGATTTATAGTACAATTAGTCCAATGGTAGTGAGTTTGTAATGATTGCTAATTGTATTCACTTGTTTGTATGTGAGCGGCGCGAATGCTTTCACAGTGGGCGTTTTTTTGTTGTTTGCTGAAATGTTGTTTTCCAACAATGAATCTCAATGTGAAAGTGTCAAATATCACACATACAGTGCATGTTTGTAATGTTTGATCATATGCGTAATCAATATTTATTAAACGCGATCTTATAGTAACAAACACACGTCCAGGCTAACATGAATGAAAGTGCATAGTTGTGTATAATGTGCATCGAATGTGATCGATCAATGTTGCTGCAATATTGTTTGTAAACGATAAAGTAACATCTGCCATCTGTAGTATTGTATATATAAGTGATTGCCGAGCAGTCAATATTGTACGCGTCCATTTAAAATCGCAATAATAATTCAGAACTTCCCGTCTGCGATCTGTAGTATTGTATATATAAGTGATTGCCGAGATGTCAATATTGTATGCGTCCCATTAAAATGGCACTAATACTGAATAACTTCCGGCTGTCATCTGTAGTATTGTATATATAAGTGATTGCCGAGCTGTCAATATTGTATGCGTCCCTTTCAAATCGCAATAATAATTCAGAACTTCCCGTCTGCCATCTGTAGTATTGTATATATAAGTGATTTCCGAGCTGTCAATATTGTATGCGTCCCTTTAAAATCGCAATAATAATTCAGAACTTCCCGTCTGCCATCTGTAGTATTGTATATATAAGTGATTGCCGAGATGTCAATATTGTATGCGTCCCATTCAAATGGCACTAATACTGAATAACTTCCGGCTGTCATCTGTAGTATTGTATATATAAGTGATTTCCGAGCTGTCAATATTGTATGCGTCCCTTTCAAATCGCAATAATAATTCAGAACTTCCCGTCTGCCATCTGTAGTATTGTATATATAAGTGATTTCCGAGCTGTCAATATAGTATGCGTCCCTTTAAAATCGCAATAATAATTCAGAACATTCCGTCTGCCATCTGTAGTATTGTATATATAAGTGATTGCCGAGATGTCATATTGTATGCGTCCCATTCAAATGGCACTAATACTGAATAACTTCCGGCTGTCATCTGTAGTATTGTATATATAAGTGATTGCCGAGCTGTCAATATTGTATGCGTCCCTTTAAAATCGCAATAATAATTCAGAACTTCCCGTCTGCCATCTGTAGTATTGTGTATATAAGTGATTGCCGAGCTGTCAATATTGTATGCGTCCCATTCAAATGGCACTAATCCTGAATAACTTCCGGCTGTCATCTGTAGTATTATATATAAAAGTGATTTGCGATCTGACAATATTTATTGATTGTCCCATTCAAATCTCCCTAATAATGCTGTTCCAAACTGTTATTTACGTATATGTTGTATTGTAATATTGAGTGGTAAATTTCTGAAAGGGGCGGTACAGTCGTGAATCTGTGATGTGTATGGTTGAATCTTCTAATGACGTCATGATATTATTAACCTGCCTATGTAGTTCTGAAATCCTCATTGTGTTGTTGTATAGTGCTACATTGTTATTGTGTGCTGAATAAAATCTAAATGTGTGCTTTGTGGTTGCGTGATGGGTGATGCGTGTTATGTACATATACGTATATATTGTGATTGTGTCCCACATATGCTGACTTCTATATAGCGGTCTGGCATTGTTGTTCCTTCCCATAAAGTGACATCTGTAATCTGGTGTACTTATGTTCTTGTTGTACGTAATTCCTAATGGTTTCTGGTGATGGAATCATGATGTTAAAAGTACAGTAAAATCCATATGTTGTGTTTTGTGATTCCTAGAGAGAATGTAATGTGTTTTTCCCCCATCATTTGAATGCACATGTATGAGTGAATGTTAAAAGTAATGTATGTGCATCCATGACTGATCATGTGTTAAGCCTATGTAGATATGCTGTTGCTGCAAGCATATGAGTTGAATAAATGAAATGCAATAATAAATAGACATGTGCGGTTCGTTTCGGATTAATTCGGAAATTCGGTAAATTCGGTAAATTCGGAGATTCGGATCGATTCGGATTTCCGAATTAAAATACTTCCGAATCTACCGAATGAATCCGAAATAGCTGCCGTATCTCCGAATAAATCCGAATTAGCTCGTTAAAATTTGGCATTTCCCCATAGGAAACAATGGGAGTTTCGGCTGAAAAAAAACTAACACCGCAGCCCCATTGTTTCCTATGGGGAAACACTAAGTCTGCACCTAACACCCTAACATGTACCCCGAGTCTCTAAACACCCCTAATCTAACACTTATTAACCCCTAATCTGCCGCCCCCGCTATCGCTGACACCTGCATTATTTTATTAACCCCTAATCTGCCGACCGAATATCGCCGCCACCTACATTATCACTATTAACCCCTAATCTGCTGTCCCTAACACCGCCGACCCCTACATTATAGTTATTAACCCCTAATCTGCCCCCCCCAACGTCGCCGCAATCTAACTACAAGTATTAACCCCTAATCTGCAGACCGAATATCGCCGCCGCCTACATTATAGCTATTAACCCCTAATCTGCTGTCCCTAACACCGCCGACCCCTACATTATAGTTATTAACCCCTAATCTGCCCCCCCCAACGTCGCCGCAATCTAACTACAAGTATTAACCCCTAATCTGCCGACCCGATATCGCCGCCGCCTACATTATAGCTATTAACCCCTAATCTGCTGTCCCTAACACCGCCGACACCTACATTATAGTTATTAACCCCTAGTCTGCCCCCCCCAACGTCGCCACAATCTAACTACAAGTATTAACCCCTAATCTGCCGACCGCAAATCTCCGCAACTATAATAAATGTATTAACCCCTAAACCGCCGCACTCCCGCCTCGCAAACAATATAATACATTTTATTAACCCCTAATCTGCCCTCCCTAACATCGCCGCCACCTACCTACAATTATTAACCCCTAATCTCCCGCCCCCAACGTCGCCGCTACTATAATAAGGTTATTAACCCCTAAACCTAAGTCTAACCCTAACACTAACACCCCCCTAACTTAAATATAATTTAAATAAAACGAAATAAATTTACTATAGTTAAATAAATGAATCCTATTTAAAACTAAATACTTACCTGTAAAATAAACCCTAAAATAGCTGCAATATAACTAATAGTTACATTGTAGCTATTTTAGGATTTATTTTTATTTTACAGGCAACTTTGTATTTATTTTAACTAGGTACAATAGTTATTAAATAGTTAATAACTATTTAATAACTACCTAGCTAAAATAAATACAAATTTACCTGTAAAATAAAAACTAACCTAAGTTACAATTACACCTAACACTACACTATACTTTAATAAATTATTCCTATTTAAAACTAAATACTTACCTGTAAAATAAACCCTAAGATAGCTGCAATATAACTAATAGTTACATTGTAGCTATTTTAGCATTTATATTTATTTTACAGGCAACTTTGTATTTATTTTAACTAGGTACAATAGCTATTAAATAGTTATTGACTAATTAATAGCTACCTAGTTAAAATAATTACAAAATTACCTGTAAAATAAATCCTAACCTAAGTTACAATAAAACCTAACACTACACTATCATTAAATAACTTAACTACAAGTACCTACAATTATCTACAATTAAATAAACTAAAGTACAAACCCCCCCCCACTAAATTACAAAAAATAAAAAACCACTAAATTACAAAAAATAAAAAAATATTACAAGAATTTTAAAGTAATTACACCTAATCTAAGCCCCCTAATAAAATAACAAAGCCCCCCAAAATAAAAAAAAATGCCCTACCCTATACTAAATTACAAAAGTTAACAGCTCTATTACCTTACCAGCCCTGAACAGGGCCCTTTGCGGGGCATGCCCCAAAGAAAACAGCTCTTTTGCCTGTAAAAAAAAAACACAATCCCCCCCCCCACATTACAACCCACCACCCACATACCCCTACTCTAACCCAAACCCCCCTTAAATAAACCTAACACTACCCCCCTGAAGATCTCCCTACCTTGAGTCGTGTTCACCCAGCCGGGCCGAAGTCTTCATCCGATGGGGCAGAAGAGGACATCTAGACCGGCAGAAGTCTTCATCCAAGCGGGGCAAGAAGAGGTCTTCCATCCATCATACAAGTACCAAAATACAAACAAACACTAAATTACCAAAAATAATAAAATATTACAATAATTTTAAACTAATTACACCTAATCTAAGCCCCCTACTAGCTATTAATATAGCTTCAATATAACTAATAGTTACATTGTAGCTATTTTAGGATTTATATGTATTTTACAGGCAACTTTGTATTTATTTTAACTAGGTACAATAGTTATTAAATAGTTAATAGCTATTTAATAACTACCTAGCTAAAATAAATACAAATTTACCTGTAAAATAAATCATAACCTAAGTTACAATTACACCTAACACTACACTATCATTAAATTAACTAAATAAATGAATCCTATATAAAACTAAAGACTTACCTGTAAAATAAACCCTAATATAGCTGCAATATAACTAATAGTTACATTGTAGCTATTTTAGCATTTATATTTATTGTACAGGCAACTTTGTATTCATTTTAACTAGGTTCAATAGCTATTAAATAGATACTGACTATTTAATAGCTACCTAGTTAAAATAATTACAAAATTACCTGTAAAATAAATCCTAACCTAAGTTACAATTAAACCTAACACTACACTATCATTAAATAAATTAACTACAAGTACCTACAATTAAATACAATTAAAAAAACTAAACTAAAGTACAAACCCCCCCCCACTAAATTACAAAAAATAAAAAAATATTACAAGAATTTTAAACTAATTACACCTAATCTAAGCCCCCTAATAAAATAACAAAGCCCCCCAAAATAAAATAAATGCCCTAACCTATACTAAATTACAAAAGTTAACAGCTCTATTACCTTACCAGCCCTGAACAGGGCCCTTTGCGGGGCATGCCCCAAAGAAAACAGCTCTTTTGCCTGTAAAGAAAAAACACAATCCCCCCCCACATTACAACCCACCACCCACATACCCCTACTCTAACCCAAACCCCCCTTAAATAAACCTAACACTACCCCCCTGAAGATCTCCCTACCTTGAGTCGTGTTCACCCAGCCGGGCCGAAGTCTTCATCCGATGGGGCAGAAGAGGACATCCAGACCGGCAGAAGTCTTCATCCAAGCGGGGCAAGAAGAGGTCTTCCATCCATCAGAAAAGTACAAAAAAACAAACAAACACTAAATTAGCAAAAATAATAAAATATTACAATAATTTTAAACTAATTACACCTAATGTAAGCCCCCTACTAGCTATTAATATAGCTACAATATAACTAATAGTTACATTGTAGCTATTTTAGGATTTATATTTATTTTACAGGCAACTTTGTATTTATTTTAACTAGGTACAATAGCTATTAAATAGTTAATAACTATTTAATAACTACCTAGCTAAAATAAATACAAATTTACCTGTAAAATAAACCCTAACCTAAGTTACAATTACACCTAACACTACACTGTCATTAAATTAACTAAATAAATTAATCCTATATAAAACTAAATACTTACCTGTAAAATAAACCCTAATATAGCTGCAATATAACTAATAGTTACATTGTAGCTATTTTAGCATTTATATTTATTTTACAGGCAACTTTGTATTTATTTTAACTAGGTACAATAGCTATTAAATAGATATTTACTGTTTAATAGCTACCTAGTTAAAATAATTACAAAATTACCTGTAAAATAAATCCTAACCTAAGTTACTATTAAACCTAACACTACACTATCATTAAATAAATTAACTACAAGTACCTACAATTAAATACAATGAAATAAAATAAACTAAAGTACAAAAAAAACAAACACTAAATTACAAAAAATAAAAAAAATTACAAGAATTTTAAACTAATTACACCTTATCTAAGCCCCCTAATAAAATAACAAAGCCCCCCAAAATAAAAAAATGCCCTACCCTACACTAAATTACAAAAGTAATCAGCTCTATTACCTTACCAGCCCTGAACAGGGCCTTTTGCGGGGCATGCCCCAAAGAAAACAGCTCTTTTGCCTGTAAAAAAAAACACAATACCCCCCCCACATTACAACCCACCACCCACATACCCCTACTCTAACCCAAACCCCCCTTAAATAAACCTAACACTACCCCCCTGAAGATCTCTCTACCGTGTCTTCACCCAGCGGGCCGAAGTCTTCATCCGATCGGGCAGAAGAGGACATCCAGACCGGCAGAAGTCTTCATCCAAGCGGGGCAAGAAGAGGTCTTCCATCCATCAGAAGTCTTGATCCAGGCGGCATCTTCTCTGTTCATCCATCCGGAGCGGAGCGGCAGCATCCTGAAGACATCCCACGCAGAGCATCCTCTTCTTTCTTGATCCGACGACTAGGTGACTGTACCTTTAAGTGACGTCATCCAAGATGGCGTCCCTTGAATTCCGATTGGCTGATAGGATTCTATCAGCCAATCGGAATTAAGGTAGGAAAAATCTGATTGGCTGATTTAATCAGCCAATCAGATTCAAGTTCAATCCGATTGGTTGATGGAATCAGCCAATCAGATTGACCTCGCATTCTATTGGCTGATCGGAACAGCCAATAGAATGCGAGCTCAATCTGATTGGCTGATTGGATCAGCCAATCGGATTGAACTTGAATCTGATTGGCTGATTGAATCAGCCAATCAGATTTTTCCTACCTTAATTCCGATTGGCTGATAGAATCCTATCAGCCAATCGGAATTCAAGGGACGCCATCTTGGATGACGTCACTTAAAGGTACAGTCACCTAGTCGTCGGATCAAGAAAGAAGAGGATGCTCTGCGTGGGATGTCTTCAGGATGCTGCCGCTCCGCTCCGGATGGATGAACAGAGAAGATGCCGCCTGGATCAAGACTTCTGATGGATGGAAGACCTCTTCTTGCCCCGCTTGGATGAAGACTTCTGCCGGTCTGGATGTCCTCTTCTGCCCGATCGGATGAAGACTTCGGCCCGCTGGGTGAAGACACGGTAGAGAGATCTTCAGGGGGGTAGTGTTAGGTTTATTTAAGGGGGGTTTGGGTTAGAGTAGGGGTATGTGGGTGGTGGGTTGTAATGTGGGGGGGGGTATTGTGTTTTTTTTTACAGGCAAAAGAGCTGTTTTCTTTGGGGCATGCCCCGCAAAAGGCCCTGTTCAGGGCTGGTAAGGTAATAGAGCTGATTACTTTTGTAATTTAGTATAGGGTAGGGCATTTTTTTTATTTTGGGGGGCTTTGTTATTTTATTAGGGGGCTTAGATTAGGTGTAATTAGTTTAAAATTCTTGTAATTTTTTTTATTTTTTGTAATTTAGTGTTTGTTTTTTTTGTACTTTAGTTTAGTTTATTTCATTGTATTTAATTGTAGGTACTTGTAGTTAATTTATTTAATGATAGAGTAGTGTTAGGTTTAATAGTAACTTAGGTTAGGATTTATTTTACAGGTAATTTTGTAATTATTTTAACTAGGTAGCTATTAAACAGTAAATATCTATTTAATAGCTATTGTACCTAGTTAAAATAAATACAAAGTTGCCTGTAAAATAAATATAAATGCTAAAATAGCTACAATGTAACTATTAGTTATATTGTAGCTATATTAGGGTTTATTTTACAGGTAAGTATTTAGTTTTATATAGGATTAATTTATTTAGTTAATTTAATGACAGTGTAGTGTTAGGTGTAATTGTAACTTAGGTTAGGGTTTATTTTACAGGTAAATTTGTATTTATTTTAGCTAGGTAGTTATTAAATAGTTATTAACTATTTAATAGCTATTGTACCTAGTTAAAATAAATACAAAGTTGCCTGTAAAATAAATATAAATCCTAAAATAGCTACAATGTAACTATTACTTATATTGTAGCTATATTAATAGCTAGTAGGGGGCTTAGATTAGGTGTAATTAGTTTAAAATTATTGTAATATTTTATTATTCTTGCTAATTTAGTGTTTGTTTGTTTTTTTGTACTTTTCTGATGGATGGAAGACCTCTTCTTGCCCCGCTTGGATGAAGACTTCTGCCGGTCTGGATGTCCTCTTCTGCCCCATCGGATGAAGACTTCGGCCCGGCTGGGTGAACACGACTCAAGGTAGGGAGATCTTCAGGGGGGTAGTGTTAGGTTTATTTAAGGGGGGTTTGGGTTAGAGTAGGGGTATGTGGGTGGTGGGTTGTAATGTGTGGGGGGGTATTGGTTTTTTTTTTACAGGCAAAAGAGCTGTTTTCTTTGGGGCATGCCCCGCAAAAGGCCCTGTTCAGGGCTGGTAAGGTAATAGAGCTGTTAACTTTTGTAATTTAGTATAGGGTAGGGCATTTTTTTTTATTTTGGGGGGCTTTGTTATTTTATTAGGGGGCTTAGATTAGGTGTAATTAGTTTAAAATTCTTGTAATATTTTTTAATTTTTTGTAATTTAGTGGGGGGTTTTTGTACTTTAGTTTAGTTTTTTTAATTGTATTTAATTGTAGGTACTTGTAGTTAATTTATTTAATGATAGTGTAGTGTTAGGTTTAATTGTAACTTAGGTTAGGATTTATTTTACAGGTAATTTTGTAATTATTTTAACTAGGTAGCTATTAAATAGTCAGTATCTATTTAATAGCTATTGAACCTAGTTAAAATAAATACAAAGTTGCCTGTACAATAAATATAAATGCTAAAATAGCTACAATGTAACTATTAGTTATATTGCAGCTATATTAGGGTTTATTTTACAGGTAAGTCTTTAGTTTTATATATGATTCATTTATTTAGTTAATTTAATGATAGTGTAGTGTTAGGTGTAATTGTAACTTAGGTTATGATTTATTTTACAGGTAAATTTGTATTTATTTTAGCTAGGTAGTTATTAAATAGTTATTAACTATTTAATAGCTATTGTACCTAGTTAAAATAAATACAAAGTTGCCTGTAAAATAAATATAAATCCTAAAATAGCTACAATGTAACTATTAGTTATATTGAAGCTATATTAATAGCTAGTCGGGGGCTTAGATTAGGTGTAATTAGTTTAAAATTAGTGTAATATTTTATTATTTTTGGTAATTTAGTGTTTGTTTGTATTTTGGTACTTGTATGATAGATGGAAGACCTCTTCTTGCCCCGCTTGGATGAAGACTTCTGCCGGTCTGGATGTCCGCTTCTGCCCCATCGGATGAAGACTTCGGCCCGGCTGGGTGAACACGACTCAAGGTAGGGAGATCTTCAGGGGGGTAGTGTTAGGTTTATTTAAGGGGGGGTTGGGTTAGACTAGGGGTATGTGGGTGGTGGGTTGTAATGTGGGGGGGGATTGTGTTTTTTTTTTACAGGCAAAAGAGCTGTTTTCTTTGGGGCATGCCCCGCAAAGGGCCCTGTTCAGGGCTGGTAAGGTAATAGAGCTGTTAACTTTTGTAATTTAGTATAGGGTAGGGCATTTTTTTATTTTAGGGGGCTTTGTTATTTTATTAGGGGGCTTAGATTAGGTGTAATTAGTTTCAAATTCTTGTAATATTTTTTTATTTTTTGTAATTTAGTGTTTGTTTTTTTTGTAATTTAGTGGGGGGTTTTTGTACTTTAGTTTATTTAATTGTAGATAATTGTAGGTACTTGTAGTTAATTTATTTAATGACAGTGTAGTGTTAGGTTTAATTGTAACTTAGGTTAGGATTTATTTTACAGGTAATTTTGTAATTATTTTAACTAGGTAGCTATTAATTAGTCAATAACTATTTAATAGCTTTTGTACCTAGTTAAAATAAATACAAAGTTGCCTGTAAAATAAATATAAATGCTAAAATAGCTACAATGTAACTATTAGTTATATTGCAGCTATCTTAGGGTTTATTTTACAGGTAAGTATTTTGTTTTAAATATGATTCATTTATTTAGTTAATTTAATGATAGTGTAGTGTTAGGTGTAATTGTAACTTAGGTTAGGATTTATTTTACAGGTAAATTTGTATTTATTTTAGCTAGGTAGTTATTAAATAGTTATTAACTATTTAATAACTATTGTACCTAGTTAAAATAAATACAAAGTTGCCTGTAAAATAAAAATAAATCCTAAAATAGCTACAATGTAACTATTAGTTATATTGTAGCTATATTAGGGTTTATTTTACAGGTAAGTCTTTAGTTTTAAATAGGATTCATTTATTTAACTATAGTAAACTTATTTCGTTTTATTTAAATTATATTTAAGTTAGGGGGGTGTTAGTGTTAGGGTTAGACTTAGGTTTAGGGGTTAATAACCTTATTATAGTAGCGGCGACGTTGGGGGCGGGAGATTAGGGGTTAATAATTGTAGGTAGGTGGCGGCGATGTTAGGGAGGGCAGATTAGGGGTTAATAAAATGTATTATAGTGTTTGCGAGGCAGGAGTGCGGCGGTTTAGGGGTTAATACATTTATTATAGTGGCAGCGATTTGCGGTCGGCAGATTAGGGGTTAATACTTGTAGTTAGATTGTGGCGACATTGGGGGGAGGCAGATTAGGGGTTAATAACTATAATGTAGGGGTCGGCGGTGTTAGGGACAGCAGATTAGGGGTTAATAGCTATAATGTAGGCGGCGGCGATATCGGGTCAGCAGATTAGGGGTTAATACTTGTAGTTAGATTGCAGCGACATTGGGGGGGGCAGATTAGGGGTTAATAACTATAATGTAGGGGTCGGCGGTGTTAGGGACAGCAGATTAGGGGTTAATAGCTATAATGTAGGCGGCGGCGATATCGGGTCGGCAGATTAGGGGTTAATACTTGTAGTTAGATTGCGGCGACATTGGGGGAGGCAGATTAGGGGTTAATAACTATAATGTAGGGGTCGGCGATGTTAGGGACAGCAGATTAGGGGTTAATAGCTATAATGTAGGTGGCGGCGATATCCGGTCGGCAGATTAGGGGTTAA
Organism: Bombina bombina; assembly: GCF_027579735.1. Taxonomy (NCBI): domain Eukaryota; kingdom Metazoa; phylum Chordata; class Amphibia; order Anura; family Bombinatoridae; genus Bombina; species Bombina bombina. The sequence continues at coordinate 1,181,816,543 of NC_069500.1, forward strand.
TACTTGTAGTTAGATTGCGGCGACGTTGGGGGGGGGCAGATTAGGGGTTAATAACTATAATGTAGGGGTCGGCAGTGTTAGGGACAGCAGATTAGGGGTTAATAGCTATAATGTAGGTTGCGGCGATATCCGATCGGCAGATTAGGGGTTAAATAATGTTATTATAGGGTTTGCGATGTGGGGGGGCCTCGGTTTAGTGGTTCATAGGTAGTTTATGGGTGTTAGTGACTTAGTGTACTAAATGGGTGTTAGTGTACTAAAAACATACCGAATTTCGGAACGGAATAGAACCGAATTCAGCCGAATCCGAATAAATCCGAAACAAATTTATTCGGATCAGAATAAATCCGAAACGAATTTATTCAAATTTTGCCGAATCCGATTCGATCCGAAACTAAATTCGAAAAGTCCGAATCGATCCGAACCGAAAACGAACCGAATTTTTTAGCCGTGCACATGTCTAATAATAAAGGTAAATGAGAATTGTTTCCCATTGTGTACTGTTTGTGAATCCTGAAAAGTTTAAATTATTTTTGTGTCCGTTTAAATGTAATATTTTGATAAAGAAATGTTTGTTACTAGTGATGTTGATTTGTAGTTAATGTAATATAAAAGTCTGAAACAATTTAATGGTGTTGTGAATATTCAATAAGTACAATCCATAAATCCACCATAGGGAAATAGTCATCTCTTGATCTATTTATCATAGCTGGGTCTAACGCATAAAAGCATGTATTTTCTAGCGCTGGTATTTGGAGTTTTTCTGTCTACCCTATTTGCGTGCGTTAGGGAAATGTGGGTTTCACGTGCACGAGCACGTCTTCCCAATAGAAGTCAATGGAGGCTCTAAAATTTGGTAAATTTTTTTTTCAAAGACTGTTTTTCCTCGTAAAGTGAGTGACGTCATGAGCTTGTGTGAAAAAGTAACTAAATTGTGTTCTTTTTGTAATAAATAAATATTTTTTGTATGTCATGTGGTGTATATTGTTTGTATGCATCGATGAGTGTATATTTGTGATAATCTTATTAGTTAGATGTAGGTATATGAGGGTCTTTTCCCGTGTGTCAATGTAAGTCAATGGGAAAATGGATTTGTGTAGTTTTTTTTCTAACACCCGAGATCTCGCAACTTTGATCCTTTGTATTTTGATGAAAAATTATTAAATCATAAAAATAAATATAGTGTAGTGTTTGTATGAGTGTAAGTGTAGTTTGTGTAATATTTGTTTTGTGATTCGTGGATGTTTATTTTGTTGGTATATGTTTACTACTGGGTCTGAGGTGTCGGTAGAAATTTGAGCGTTGGGTGATTTTTGAGTGTCGGTAACTGAACTCTAAATACCAGAGTCCGTAAGAAACCAGCGTTAGGGGCCTCTAACGCTGGTTTTCACGGCTAACGCCAAACTCCAAATCTAGGCCTTAGTTTGCCTGAACCATTTGGTTTTCGTTTTGTTTAACAAAAATTCGATTTTTGTTTAATTTTAAATATTTTACATCAGTTTTCATTAAACAAATTTTAATGTTTCAAAGCTACAGGTGAAAAGTTCACCAGTAGTTACATACCCTAATGCACTCTAACCTGGTGATTTTTTTGCCAGAGCCCTGGCTGCACTAACAGGAAGCTTAGACGTTCAGCTCCTAGAACTTGCACTTAAGTTAGTACAGGACCTGGCTGCCGAGCGCACTAAGCCACCTTTAAGTACGGCCAGGGACCTGGCAAGAAAATCACCAGGTTAGCGCACTCTCCAGAGTGCGTTATGGTAAGTATTAAGCTTTTAAAATTAATTTAAAGAAAACAAATAAATACTGATGAATTTTGTCAGTATTTTTTTGTTTTCTTTAAATTTTAATGGTGCATTCATTTGGATATTTGTTTTTCTTCATGAAAATATGATTTTCAGTACGAATGTGCATTTGTCTGAAAACAAATGCACATCTCTAATTTCTGGGTAGTTTGACAATTTTTACAGTGTCACAGTTTATTTAGCATTCGATCTCCAACTTCCCTTAAACCCTTGAATTGTTTAATCAAACATAGTGAAAACTATTGCAGTACTTATTTTTGCCTTTAATTGTTGTACTATAACTTGGCAAACTATATTCCCACCCAGAGATTTCACCTTTGATTGGCCACAGCAAGGGAAATCAGGAAAACCAATTCACTACACTTTTTAGCAGGCCCGGACTGACCATAGGGCCGCCGGTTATCTTAGCCCCTCCCACTATTACTACTCATAGTGCGTGCCGCAAATTTTTTTCTCTTGCATACAAAATTGCAAGTAAGCAGATGCTGATGCTCTCAGTCTCACGGCCGCTGTATGTAAGTCTGTCTCACTCTCTGCAGACTGTGTCCGCTTATCACTCACGGTCCGGTCCTCCTCCCACCCTTGGCTGCTGGTGCCTGCATGTTACTGTATTACTCTAGCAGCATGTCTCTTCTTTCATACAGCGGCCGTGAGACAAAATTGCAAGTAAGCAGATGCTCTCAGTCTCACGGCCGCCCGCTGTATGTAATAAATAAGTCTGTCTCTGCAGTGCAGACTGTGTCCGGCTCTGCTGCTCACTCGCGGTCCTCCTCCCACCCTTGGCTGCTGGTGCCCACATCTGTCTTTCTTACTGTAGCAGCATGTCTCTCTCTACTCTCATCTTGCATAAAGCGCGGCCGCCCGTGAGTCAAAATTCCGATTATCCTAATATTTTGAAGGTATAATCTAGATTTTATTAAAGACACAGAGACGAGTATTTTTTGCATTCTCTTTCTTTACTACTCAATGCAGCTTTTAAAAGTAACAGAATGACATAACATAACATATTAAAACAGCATAGAAAACAGATAACCACAATAAGTAGCTAAAGAGAGAGCTAACTTATAACTCCAAGAAAAAAGTGACCAATCAGAGAAGGAATAGTGTCCATAAACTGTCCAATAAGCAGCCAATCCTCCTCTTTCTTGATTGATGCTCACAAAAGGAAAATTTTTTAGAACTAACAACAGTCCAAAAAGTCCCAAACAAAACCAAACAAATGTATAACTGTTGAAAATTTGATTGAAGAGAAACTTGGAAAATAAGAACTTGATTGCAGAAGATGACTTGGATCCAGGTGAACTTGTGAGATGAACATTCTCTTGAATAGAAGGTAAAAATCCCGACATCAGAAAGGGATTTCTCTCAGATGGAAACTGTCGAAAAACAAGAAAAACAAGTAATAATAATATAAAATTCTTAACGGGAGGGTATCATATATACTTGAGGTGGGAAAATACTTGTCTCTGTGTCTTTAATAAAATCTAGATTATACCCTCAAAATATTAGGATAATCGGAATTTTATTACAAGACCAGAGACTCCTATTTTTTGCAAGTTTAAAGCATATTAAAATAAACTAAACTATTCAAGAAAATAAGTTAAGCGAGGCATGTTGAATGGGTCTGAAATAAAATTGCTTAAAAGGAGAGTCTGAAGACCAATCTGCCGCATCCAAAATCCGCTGAAGCGGGGCAGATTTCAAAAAGGCTTTGGAAGCAGCAGAACCTCTAACTGAATGAGCTGAGAAAGAAATATCAACCCCAGCTTCCTTCATAACCCATTTAACCCATCTTGCTATGGAAGTAGAGGATACAGCAGCATGAGGAGGAACGAAAGATATTAGAAGTTGACTGTTAGAAGGTTTCCTAAAAGGTAAAGTTTTGGATTCGTAAGATTTCAAACATTCCACCACACAGAGGGAAGGTTCAGAGGGAAGGTAAGGATAGAAGATAGATGTGGAAAGGGTTTTAGTTCTTCGAGAGATGAAGAAGATAACACCCTCTGGAGAGAAACGTTTAGCATTCCAATCTAGGGCTTTAACATCAGAAACCCTTCTGAAAGAGATTAGACAAAGAAGAGTAGCGAGTTTAGCTGTGAGTTGTTTAAAAGATAATGAAGCATTATGTGGCCAAGATTTAAGCAGTGAAAAAATTAAATCCACATCCCAGAAAAATTCATGTTTAGGGACTGGAGGTTGTTTTAATCTCATGGCTTTGAGGATCCTACAAACTAAAGGATGTTTACCGACTGAAACATTATTAATCAAGTTATGCCTAGCAGAAATAGCAGAACGATGAACATTGATAGTTCTATAAGCTAAACCTAGGTCAAAAAGGTGAGATAAATAATTAATAATGTCAGTTAAATCCGAAGAAAGGGGATCCAGATTCCTTTGCAAGCACCAGCTAGACCATTTAGACCAAGCGGCAAAGTAGCATCTACGAGTACCTGGGGCCCAAGATTCCTGAATGAGGGATCTTGCTCCAGCCGAAAGGCCTCGGAGAGCCCAGGGTCCCCTGATATCATCCATGCTATTAGGAGAAGAGAACCTTGAAGGGCTAGATCGTGATAATTGCCTTCCGGATCTGTGAGAAGATGAGGAAGACAAGGCAGAAGAATCAGGAGATCGATGGACATCTCCAAAAGGGATGGATACCATGACTGTGTCGGCCAAAAGGGGGTCACAATCATTAGGCGAAGGAGATCCCTGCGGACAATTGAAATTGTCCTTGGAATCATTGAAAAGGGAGGGAACGCGTAAACCCCCTGACGCGGCCATGGATGGAGAAAAGCATCTATGGCCGCTGCTTCTGGGTCTGGGCGCCAGCTGAAATAAGGAAGGATCTGAAAATTGATCCTGGATGCAAAAAGATCCAAACAAAAGGGACCCCTGAGAGATTGGAGACAGAGAAAAAGACTCCTGTCCAATTTCCAATCGCTGAAATCTGTCAAATGACGAGATCCCCAATGTTCCTGTCCAAACAAAGATGAATAAAATCCTTGGTGATGTTGTACAGGTCCCTGGACTTGCTGCCTCCCAAACGATTGAGATACTGCACCGCAGAAATATTGTCCATACGTAGCAGAATAGAGACTGGAGAAGAAGACTTTGCAAAACTCTTGACTGCAAACGAGCCAGCCAATAATTCTAAACAATTTATACAGGGAGTGCAGAATTATTAGGCAAATGAGTATTTTGACCACATCATCCTCTTTATGCATGTTGTCTTACTCCAAGCTGTATAGGCTCGAAAGCCTACTACCAATTAAGCATATTAGGTGATGTGCATCTCTGTAATGAGAAGGGGTGTGGTCTAATGACATCAACACCCTATATCAGGTGTGCATAATTATTAGGCAACTTCCTTTCCTTTGTCAAAATGGGTCAAAAGAAGGACTTGACAGGCTCAGAAAAGTAAAAAATAGTGAGATATCTTGCAGAGGGATGCAGCACTCTTAAAATTGCAAAGCTTCTGAAGCGTGATCATCGAACAATCAAGCGTTTCATTCAAAATAGTCAACAGGGTCGCAAGAAGCGTGTGGAAAAACCGAGGCGCAAAATAACTGCCAATGAACTGAGAAAAGTCAAGCGTGCAGCTGCCAAGATGCCACTTGCCACCAATTTGGCCATATTTCAGAGCTGCAACATCACTGGAGTGCCCAAAAGCACAAGGTGTGCAATACTCAGAGACATGGCCAAGGTAAGAAAGGCTGAAAGACGACCACCACTGAACAAGACACACAAGCTGAAACGTCAAGACTGGGCCAAGAAATATCTCAAGACTGATTTTTCTAAGGTTTTATGGACTGATGAAATGAGAGTGAGTCTTGATGGGCCAGATGGATGGGCCCATGGCTGGATTGGTAAAGGGCAGAGAGCTCCAGTCCGACTCAGACGCCAGCAAGGTGGAGGTGGAGTACTGGTTTGGGCTGGTATCATCAAAGATGAGCTTGTGGGGCCTTTTCGGGTTGAGGTTGGAGTCAAGCTCAACTCCCAGTCCTACTGCCAGTTTCTGGAAGACACCTTCTTCAAGCAGTGGTACAGGAAGAAGTCTGCATCCTTCAAGAAAAACATGATTTTCATGCAGGACAATGCTCCATCAACACCCTATATCAGGTGTGCATAATTATTAGGCAACTTCCTTTCCTTTGTCAAAATGGGTCAAAAGAAGGACTTGACAGGCTCAGAAAAGTAAAAAATAGTGAGATATCTTGCAGAGGGATGCAGCACTCTTAAAATTGCAAAGCTTCTGAAGCGTGATCATCGAACAATCAAGCGTTTCATTCAAAATAGTCAACAGGGTCGCAAGAAGCGTGTGGAAAAACCGAGGCGCAAAATAACTGCCAATGAACTGAGAAAAGTCAAGCGTGCAGCTGCCAAGATGCCACTTGCCACCAATTTGGCCATATTTCAGAGCTGCAACATCACTGGAGTGCCCAAAAGCACAAGGTGTGCAATACTCAGAGACATGGCCAAGGTAAGAAAGGCTGAAAGACGACCACCACTGAACAAGACACACAAGCTGAAACGTCAAGACTGGGCCAAGAAATATCTCAAGTTTTTATGGACTGATGAAATGAGAGTGAGTCTTGATGGGCCAGATGGATGGGCCCATGGCTGGATTGGTAAAGGGCAGAGAGCTCCAGTCCGACTCAGACGCCAGCAAGGTGGAGGTGGAGTACTGGTTTGGGCTGGTATCATCAAAGATGAGCTTGTGGGGCCTTTTCGGGTTGAGGTTGGAGTCAAGCTCAACTCCCAGTCCTACTGCCAGTTTCTGGAAGACACCTTCTTCAAGCAGTGGTACAGGAAGAAGTCTGCATCCTTCAAGAAAAACATGATTTTCATGCAGGACAATGCTCCATCACACGCGTCCAAGTACTCCACAGCGTGGCTGGCAAGAAAGGGTATAAAAGAAGAAAATCTAATGACATGGCCTCCCTGTTCACCTGATCTGAACCCCATTGAGAACCTGTGGTCCATTATCTCTGAACAGTGTCTGGGAGGCTGTGGTTGCTGCTGCACGCAATGTTGATGGTGAACAGATCAAAACACTGACAGAATCCATGGATGGCAGGCTTTTGAGTGTCCTTGCAAAGAAAGGTGGCTATATTGGTCACTGATTTGTTTTTGTTTTGTTTTTGAATGTCAGAAATGTATATTTGTGAATGTTGAGATGTTATTTTGGTTTCACTGGTAAAAATAAATAATTGAAATGGGTATATATTTGTTTTTTGTTAAGTTGCCTAATAATTATGCACAGTAATAGTCACCTGCACACACAGATATCCCAATAAAAAAGCTATAACTAAAAACAAACTAAAAACTACTTCCAAAACTATTCAGCTTTGATATTAATGAGTTTTTTGGGTTCATTGAGAACATGGTTGTTGTTCTATAATAAAATTAATCCTCAAAAATACAACTTGCCTAATAATTCTGCACTCCCTGTATGAAAAAGTTTCTCCTCCAGAGTCCACTTGCCACCTGTGATGGAAGGACCGCAGCGAGCTCCCCAGCCTAAAAGACTGGCATCTGATTCGATGATGAAATCTGGAGTTTTGCCAAAAATGGCTCTTCCATTCCAGGCATCTAAATGAGAAAGCCACCAGGAAAGTTCTTCTTTCGCTTCTGGAGAAATGGGAATCAAATGAGAATAGGAAAAACCTTTTCTTAAATGAAGAATCTTCAATCTTTGAAGTTCGCGATAATGGAGAGGGGCAGGAAATATAGCCTGAATAGAGGATGAAAGTAACCCTACTATCCTGGCTATAGTTCTGATGGGAACTGACTCTTTGGATAAGGTTTTGGAAATGTCTTTCTTTATATTCTTCACTTTGTCTAAAGGGAGACTCAAAGTGGAAAGGGTTGTATCTATTTTGAAACCTAGGAAAATTAAAGATTTGGTAGGAGCTAAAACTGATTTCTGTTTGTTTACTATGAAACCTAGAGATTCTAAAAGGGAGATTGTGGAAGAGAGATGTTTTTGGAGTGAGAGAAAATTCTGGTCCATAATGAGGCAATGGCAACAAATGTTACCGGTCTGAGGAGAAATTTTATTTGAATAGGAAGGGAAATAAACTCTATGTAAATTCCTGACACCGCTTGAAGAACCCAAGGGTCGGAAGTGATTGATATCCAATTTTGGGCAAACAAAGCAATTCTGCCACCAATTTTGTTTTGGGAAAAAAGGATTTGAGAAGTAACCAATAATCTTACCTGGAGCTTGTCTTGCTCTTGATCTACCCCTGAAGCCTCTTTGGTTCCAAGGGTGTCCCCTTGCTGGGAAGAAGGTTGCTGAGGTAGAAAGTTCTTGGAAACCTCTGTTGAATTGAGGCTGATATTGGGAAGGATAATAGGGTTGATGGGATTGGTTATAATGAGACCTGGATAGGAATGGTTGACGGCCGGGAAATCGGCCTCTGCCTCTCCCGGCCCTGTCAGAGAAACCCTGATTTGGGTAGAAAATCTTTTTTACAGAAGTTTTAACCTTGCTGAGGTTTGAAAAAGTATTCACATATTGATTAAGCTCTTTTAAATAAGAGTCACCAAATAACAACCCATTATCATCTGGGGGAATCTCATTGGAATTAAAATCTGATATTTTTGGATCAATCTTTTGTAATATATTACGACGTCTCTCTAACGTCATGGCAACATTTGTGTTACCTATAAAACATAAAAGCCTTTGGACCCACTCTCTGACAACATATGGGTCAAGGGGGGAGTCTTCTGCAACACCCTGTTCTGCTAATTCAAATAACTTGGTCAGAGGACCTGTGGAATCTAACAATTTGTCCTGACATATTTTCCAGGAACGGTCAATCCCTTTTTTAACTTTATAACCTGGGGCCCCAATAAACTTGAGGATTTTAGGATCCACCTCAGGGGTAATTGATGCATTTTTTGGGAGCAAGGGGCGAGGGCATTCCGCCCTCATTTTATTACGGGACTGCTTCTTAAGGGTTTTCTTGATTGGAAATCAATAAATTTTGCTACCCCGATAGAGGGGCACCATTCCGCAGAGCGGGGATGGTGAAGCTCGTCAGAATTAAATCTTGGATTACCCAGACAATCCGTGAATTCAGACTCCTCCTCAATAAAATCTCTTAATTTCTTATGCATCTTTTTATGTTTTTTAGTAGCAGGGGTATAATCTAAGTTTTCTGAGTCTTCATAAATAGAATCTGAGTTAATATCAGTATAACTACCATCCTCAGAATTATTATCATCAGAAGATGATTTTTCAACATATTGTATATTCTCTTTTAACTTTGGACTTACAGTATTATCTCCCATTTGGACACCCCTGGGATTTAGGGTTCTATAGGCAGCAGTTTTTGTTCCCTTGCTGCAAGGAATTGTGGTGTCAGATAAGCGCTAACGAGACTTTGCGACAAGTTTTTTACTTGTAATTACAGATAAAGAGGGATTTTTTCTCTTTAAACACTTTTTTGATTCTTGAATGCCCATTAAAGAAGACATTTTATTAAAAAGATTATTCATTGAGGAGTCAATCATTGTCTGCACAGTTTGTGCTGTTAAAGGAGGAGTACCCTCTGCATTTTCAGACATTTTCAAAAATAAATTTTTTATAAATTATAAATACTAAAAGTTAACCAAGTTTTCTTTAAAACTTAACTATAAATAATTTCTTGCATAAGATATAATAATAATAAGTAACTTTGAATTAATCTAATAATGAAGTTTAGCAGTTAAATATATATAAACAGTTTGTTTGTTAAAACTTATTTTAAAACTAAAGTTTACCAGAAGATGGCAACCTAACACAGTTAATTTATCTTCTAATATACAATTTGTATTGAGAAGCAATGGCAACAAATGTTACCGGTCTGAGGAGAAATTAGCTGAGACTGACAGGAAAAGTCACTTCAGTAATGAGAGGGCGGGAATAGGAAGTCCGGCCCACAAAATGGCGACCGGAGCACTCAGCAGAGGAAATGGAGAGGAGAGGAGCTAAATACAATTGAATAAAAACGGATTAAAATGAGGTAATGAAACAAGGGGGCAAATAAGGAAAACAGGATAGGAAAGAACCTGAAAGGTTATAAAATGATAGCAAATGGCCAAGGGAAAAAATTACCAAAAAACGGAGGCAAAAGGAAATTTAAATGGAGAAAGCTAAAAGCTGTATAAATAAAGCAGGATTTATAAACCAACAGTTCTTAATATATAAAGGAAAAAATTCTTAAACATAAAATAGCATACAGGATAAAAATTTTAATCTTTATTGGAGACAAAATTATTTGAATACTTATCTCTGGCTGAGCAGCAAAAAGAAAGAATAGGATTGGCTGCTTATTGGACAGTTTATGGACACTATTCCTTCTCTGATTGGTCACTTTTTTCTTGGAGTTATAAGTTAGCTCTCTCTTTAGCTACTTATTGTGGTTATCTGTTTTCTATGCTGTTTTAATATGTTATGTTATGTCATTCTGTTACTTTTAAAAGCTGCATTGAGTAGTAAAGAAAGAGAATGCAAAAAATAGGAGTCTCTGGTCTTGTAATAAAATTGTAAGCAGATGCTCTCAGTCTCACGGCCGCTGTATCTGTAAGTCTGGAGTGTCTGTGTCCCCTGCTCCTTATAAGGCAGTATGGCCGTTTAACAGTGCTGCAAAAATTACAAATAATATGTGAAAAAGTATTATTATTTGTAATTTTTGCAGCACTGTTAAACAGCCATACTGCCTTATAAGGAGCAGGGGACACAGACACTCCAGACTTACAGATACAGCGGCCGTGAGACTGAGGGCATCTGCTTACAATTTTGCCTCACGGGCGGCCGCGCTGTATGCAAGAAAAGAGTAGAGAGAGACATGCTGCTACAGTAAGAAATACAGATGTGGGCACCAGCAGTTACATACCCTAATGCATTCTAACCTGGTGATTTTTTTGCCAGAGCCCTGGCTGCACTAACAGGAAGCTTAGACGTTCAGCTCCTAGAACTTGCACTTAAGTTAGTACAGGACCTGGCTGCCGAGCGCACTAAGCCACCTTTAAGTATGGCCAGGGACCTGGCAAGAAAATCACCAGGTTAGCGTGCTCTCCAGAGTGCGTTATGGTAAGTATTAAGCTTTTAAAATTAATTTAAAGAAAACAAATAAATACTGATGAATTTTGTCAGTATTTTTTTGTTTTCTTTAAATTTTAATGGTGCATTCATTTGGATATTTGTTTTTCTTCATGAAAATCTGATTTTCAGTACGAATGTGCATTTGTCCGAAAACAAATGCACATCTCTAATTTCTGGGTAGTTTGACAATTTTTACAGTGTCACAGTTTATTTAGCATTCGATCTCCAACTTCCCTTAAACCCTTGAATTGTTTAATCAAACATAGTGAAAACTATTGCAGTACTTATTTTTGCCTTTAATTGTTGTACTATAACTTGGCAAACTATATTCCCACCCAGAGATTTCACCTCTGATTTGCCACAGCAAGGGAAATCAGGAAAACCAATTCACTACACTTTTTAGCAGGCCCGGACTGACCGTAGGGCCGCCGGTAATCTTAGCCCCTCCCACTATTACTACTCATAGTGCGTGCCGCAATTTTTTTTCTCTTGCATACAGCGGCCGTGAGACAAAATTGCAAGTAAGCAGATGCTGATGCTCTCAGTCTCACGGCCGCTGTATGTAAGTCTGTCTCTGTCACAAATATCTCAGGATTCAGCTGCTAAGGAGTTAACTTTGTGTAGCTTGCACTCAAAACAGTTATTTGTTTTCAAGAAGAATTGTGTTTGTATTTGTATTTTCTTTGAAGGGCCAGAAGCCCCCTGATTAGCCCACTAAATGTTATTGTGTATGCACCGAGTCATCAAACCACTGAAGCTCTTCATCCCAGAGATACACAGGATAAAGTTTATGGCTTAAGCTGTCAATAGAATGCCTGATGCAAAACAGGCCCTTCATTACAAAAACTGACCAGGTCACTGACAGGACATTGGTATATTATGTACATATGTGGGTTAAAGCTGTTATAACCTAAAGGAAGGTAAATATGACAACCTATGGCATATTTGATATCAAACCGATTCTCTCAATAAAACTAAAAGGTTCTAAATATGTAAATATAGAAATTTCTTACCTAGCAGGAATGATAATGGATTGTATAAATTCAGGCAAGAAATTAGTCTATTGAAGGTTGTAAAGACAGGGGGGTTTCTTAGCCCGCCCAGAAGGGTGTGGTTAAGCAACCTGATCTCTGAAAAGTAGGGTTTAAGAATCTTATTTTTTAACAATAAGATTGTCATTCTTACAAGGGGAGCTGCTGTACAGAAGTAAGGAGCCATCATTTTCATGCCAGCCCCTGGCGCAGATCTTGAAGACTAGGAAAGTATTCAATTCTGTTTTTCTCCTTTTTATTTTAAAATACTGTTTGCGTGTGTAATTTTATTTGTAACAACTTTTTATTAATAATGCATTGTGCATAATATTTTTGGCATAATAAATAATTCCTTTATTAAGTTTGGCCTTTGTCTAATAATTGAACCACGTTACTGAAAGAGACTGGAATATTAGAACTGTATAATTTTAGGTTATTTTCTGTTAAATTGTATTTCTAGAGTTAATGTGTAAAGTCTGGGGTTTTCCTTAAGATTTTCCCGTTAATAAATTGTAAGTTGTGACAGCATTTGAGCTACAGGATTTATAGTTTATTGTGGGTGGCATTGAAAAGGGAGTGTTGGGTATTTCTCTTACGTCTAGTACAGATTAAGGGAGTGCGAATTAACTCTTGCACCCACTAAACTGAATCACAAGCTTGCCTGGTGTGGCTAGATTGTGACCTATAGGTGACAGAAAAGGGGGCTGATAACCCTTTCTGTGCCAAATAAGTGACTGGCGCAGGGTTGGATAACCTTGGTTCGTCACAGTCTCACTCTCTGCAGACTGTGTCCGCTTATCACTCACGGTCCGGTCCTCCTCCCACCCTTGGCTGCTGGTGCCTGCATGTTACTGTATTACTCTAGCAGCATGTCTTCTCTTTCATACAGCGGCCGTGAGACAAAATTGCAAGTAAGCAGATGCTCTCAGTCTCACGGCCGCCGCTGTATATAATAAATAAGTCTGTGTCTGCAGTGCAGACTGTGTCCGGCTCTGCTGCTCACTCGCGGTCCTCCTCCCACCCTTGGCTGCTGGTGCCCACATCTGTATTTCTTACTGTAGCAGCATGTCTCTTTCTACTCTCTTCTTGCATACAGCGTGGCTGCCCGTGAGTCAAAATTGTAAGCAGATGCTCTCAGTCTCACGGCCGCTGTATCTGTAAGTCTGGAGTGTCTGTGTCCCCTGCTCCTTATAAGGCAGTATGGCCGTTTAACAGTGCTGCAAAAATTACAAATAATATGTGAAAAAGTATTATTTTTTGTAATTTTTGCAGCACTGTTAAACGGCCATACTGCCTTATAAGGAGCAGGGGACACAGACACTCCAGACTTACAGATACAGCGGTCGTGAGACTGAGAGCATCTGCTTACAATTTTGACTCACGGGCGGCCGCGCTGTATGCAAGAAGAGAGTAGAGAGAGACATGCTGCTACAGTAAGAAATACAGATGTGGGCACCAGCAGCCAAGGGTGGGAGGAGGACCGCGAGTGAGCAGCGAAGCTGGACACAGTCTGCACTGCAGAGACAGACTTATTACATACAGCGGGCGGCCGTGACTGAGACTGAGAGCATCTGCTTACTTGCAATTTTGTCTCACGGCCGCTGTATGCAAGAAGAGACATGGCATGATGCTGTAAATGATGCGGGCGGCCATGGGTCGGGTGGGAGGAGCAGCAGGGGCCTCCGAGATCTGTGCTGGCCTGCTGCTGGCTGGGAGCCGGAAAGGGAGAACATGTGACCTCCCGCTCCCTCATCACTTCCTCCCTGTGTAGCCGCGCACAGGAGGGAAAAGAGGCTGCCTGCACACTCAAGCTAGTTTACTGGGGAACCACAATTTTTAGAGGCTCATTATTACTTCTTGAAATGGGAATTTCAGGTAGGCAAATTACAAAACGAAAGTTTAGTGGAAATGTTATTTAAATGGTTTTATTTGTTTTTTTTTTCTTTTACAGTTTACATTGACATTTGGGGTTTAAAATGACTTGAATGCACTGTATTTATTTTGTGGGTATGTGTCAATAAATACCACAGCCACAATGTTATGTAGTGCATATTGGGCCCTTTTACTACCTTCACAGCGCCTTTTCCCATTGGCAATGGCAACAAACAGAAAGCACTATTTCCATCCCTAGCTATAAACCTAAACCTAATTCCAACACTAGCCATTACCCTAAACCTAATCCTTACCCTAATTCCAACCCTAGCCTTTACCCTAAACCTAAGCCTAACCTCATACACTAATTCTAACCCTGGTTCTTACCCTAATTCCAACTATAACCCTAACCCCATACACTAATCCCCTGGTGCTTACCCTAATTCCAACCCTAGCCATAACCCTAACCCCATACACCAATCCCCTGGTGCTTACCCTAATTCCAACCCTAGCCATAACCCTAACCCCATACACCAATCCCCTGGTGCTTACCCTAATTCCAACCCTAGCCATAACCCTAACCCCATACACCAATCCCCTGGTGCTTACCCTAATTCCAACCCTAGCCATAATCCTAACCCCATATACTAATCCCCTGGTGCTTACTCTAATTCCAACCCTAGCCATAACCCTAACCCCATACACTAATCCCCTGGTGCTTACCCTAATTCCAACCCTAGCCATAACCCTAACCCCGTACACTAATCCCCTGGTGCTTACCCTATATATAAAGTTTGGTATGCTTTATCTAAGGTTGCCTTTAAGGGATAGAAAGGTCAAAATTGATATATGCATGGGTGTATTTCAATTTTAAATAGCAGTATTTTAGTAATATAATTCCATTAGCAAAAATGCTTGTAGTAAGTTATTACTGGTCTTTAGCAGCATACACACATATGCTTTGAGGCTCTGTGAACCAGTTTTCAAACCCCACATAGTCTCAGAGTCAGCAGGGGCTTCTATGACACTTATTAAATCTATACAGTCAGACACAACACACACCACCGCCAGGTCTCTGAGCTTGAATACTGAGAGTTATGTGCACTAAATGGTTAGTTTATTGAATATGTCTTGTGTTTACAAATGAGCCCTTTATGTGTTTTTCATTAAAAATATGCAACATTTTTTTTTTTTTTATATTTTAGTTTTTTTTTCATATCTATCTATTCACAAAATATATATATTATACTTGTCATATACGGTTAAATAAGAAATAGGGGGGGGGGGGAGTGGGCTGCTTTGCCTTAAAATGCCCGGGCCTATTTTTGGTCCCAGTCCGGCCCTGCTTTTTAGGTTCTGCATTTTAATTTAACATGTTACTTTTGTACAGGTAGAAAACCCTTTATCTATATTGCTTGGGACCGAAAAAGGCTTAGATTTTGGAATATTTGCATCTTTAAAGGGACAGTTCAACCAAAATTTTTCTCAGATTTAAATTGTTCCCAATGATTAATTTTACCTGCTGGAGTGTATTAAATTGTTTACAAGTAGCTCCTTTATGTCATGTCGCACTGCTCTAGCCGTTGCTAGGGGCATGGCCTCTCCTTCCCTGCTCATTGCCAGGGGCTGTGTCTCTCTTAGGTGCCGGTCCGGATTCCTCTGGCACAAATCCTGCGCCTATGTAAGTCACTCAATAATGAGCTATCACTGCCCAAGTATAGGTGTTACTTTGTGTGCTCTTGGGTGTGATAGATCGTTACTACTGTATTGCCTTTATGTGTTTGAACCCTGCCTGTCTGACTACTCTGCCTGTTATACCCCTGAATTACTGGATTGATATACTGCTGCTGAACTCTGCCTGTCTGACTACTCTGCCTGTTTAACCCCTAAATTGCTGGATTGATATACTGCTGCTGAACCCTGCCTGTCTGACTACTCTGGCTGTTTAACCCCTGTTGTTCAGGATTGCCTCTTTGTTGCCGAACCCTGCCTGCCTGACCATTCTAGTGGTGTGCCCTTGGACTGCTTTACCATTGCCAAACCCTGCCTGCTTGACCATTCTAGTTGTTTGCCCTTGGACTGCTTTACTGTTGCCAAATCCTGCCTGTCTGACCATTCTAGTGATTTGCCTTGGACTGCTCTGCCATTGCTGCTGGGGACTGTCCTGCCTGTGGTAAGTGCCAGCCTCCTCATCTTACTAACTTTCTCTGCTCTGGGATATTCCCTATCATTCCGGCTCGACGCCGGGATAACAAAACTACTGGCCGAGTTCGGTCTGATAGAGGAGTATCCCACGAGCATTACACTTTACCCCTATTTTGGCCTTTGAAATAGCTGATTTAGCTTGTGGTTTCCCAACCTATACTGAAAGTTTTGATACTGGAGTCTCAGCTATTGAATAGCCTAAGTAAACACAGCCAACAGAAGAAATTAAACTCACAGTGGGGTGCAGGATAGTTAAGTAATAAAATTATAATTTTCCATTGTTCTCTCTATGTTTTGAGCTTTAGTTTTCCAGACAAATATAAGATAAAGAAGCTTGTATGTGTACACACAGTGATAATATAAAGAGATGTGATATTACCTGAAGCTGAACCCATTGTAATAAGCTGTGGTTTAAAAGCACAAAGCCAGCTACTTCATATACACAAATAAAACTGAAAATGCAATTTCTCATACATTTTATACTCTGCAAGTCATTAAAAATACATTCATATAAAAAATGTTTATAGTGTACTGTCCCTTTAATATGGGACAATTAGGAGAGGAGATTGAACCAGGTGTTAGGTCTTATGTAATTTAGGCAATATTTACATATAATAATACAGTTTATACATGTAAGCATTTTTAATACATTTGTATACATAGTACCCTCAGAAATATAGAACAGTACTGTAATCAGAAAGGTAATAGTTACTGTTTTAATTAAATATAGACTATTATTATTATTATCATTTATTTGTATAGCGCAGCCAAATTCCGTAGCGCTGGGTACAATGATAGGGGTATACAATGACAAAGATTTGTGATACAATACAAAACATAACAAGACTAAACAAATCTAGCACAGGAGGAAGAGGGCCCTGCTCCGGAGAGCTCACAGTCTATAGGTTTAGGGTGCAGAGACATAAGGTTGGGGTAGCTTGTTACATCAGTTGTATTTGCAGCAGTGAGTCAGGCAGTTCATGTACATGTATTAGCTTGGTTTGGATGCAGGATGGAGGAGAGATGGCAAGCCTCTCTGAATAGGTGGGTTTTCAAGGATCTTCTGAAGCTATACAAGGTTGGAGACAGTCTGATGGAGCAGGGTAGAGAGTTCCAGAGGACAGGAGCAGCACGTGCGAAGTCTTGGGGGCGGGAGTGGGATGTAGAGATAACAGGAGTGTAGAGACGTAGGTCAGAGGTTGATCGAAGAGGACGGGATGGGGAGTATTTCACGATGAGAGAGGAGATATAGTTGGGAGTTAGACTGTTGAGTGCTTTGTAGGTTAGGGCTAATACTTTAAATTGTATTCTGGAGTGTATGGGGAGCCAGTGTAGAGACTGGCAGAGCAGAGCAGCTGATGTAGATCGTCGGCTTAGGTGGATGAGTCTAGCAGAAGCATTCATAATAGATTGGAGGGAGGAGAGGCGGTCTTTTGGAAGGCCATTTAAGAGTAGATTGCAATAATCAATGCGTGACAGGATGAGGGAATGAATAAGTATTTTTGTAGTAGAGGAAAGATAGATTTGGGTATCATCAGCATATAGGTGGTACTGGAATCCAAAGGAGGCTATAAGTTTTCCAAGGTAGGATGTATAAAGAGAGAAAAGCATGGGGCCCAAGACAGGCCCAAGACTATAGTTTGCAATTTAGAACACAAAACCCAAACCAGACATAGGCAGAGAAGCTTGTGATTTATAAGCAGGAAAAAATAATATTTCCATCTAAAGGGGAGGAGAGTCCACGGCTTCATTCATTACTGTTGGGAATTAAGAACCTGGCCACCAGGAGGAGGCAAAGACACCCCAACCAAAGGCTTAAATACCTCCCCCACTTCCTTTATCCCCCAGTCATTCTTTGCCTTTCATCACAGGAGGATGGCAGAGAAGTGCTGGAGTTTCGGAGTAGTCTCTTATGGAGGGTAGTACTCTTCGCAGTGGGACTGGAGTTTTAAGTAGTCCTGTCAGCCTCTCAATGAGAGCCTGAGTGAAAGTTAGAGTCCGGAGATGCAGGCAGAGTCTTTCTGCAAAACCATCCCGACTCATATTAACAGCTCTACAAGCAATCAGCGTTGACAAGTTTTTCTGCCTGCTTCTACACTCAAGTCCATGTCAGGAGCGAGGCTACCAACCTGTCACACTTGAAGGGCCGTGTTCCTGTTCCACGGCGTAGATTCTGGTAAGATTGTTTCATTTTTTATTACATAATGATAACATAAGAAGACAGGGTCACAGTGTGGCGCCTTTTATCTTTACGGAATCAAGGGTTAATATTCCTGAAAGGGGATTATTGAACAGGGGGGTTTACACATGATATTGTTTATTGTGTCATTGCTGCATTATGTACAAGATGGGCTCTGGCAATGTGTGGAACTTTAAACAGGTTACTTGCAGAAATCTTCTGTGGCCATCCCTAGTGCAGGGTGGGTCCTGCAGGGCTCCCTATGTGACTGGGTGCAGTGCAGCTATCTCTCCTTTTTGGTTGATCTGTGATGCAGGAGACTTAACGGTTTCTGGAGTCCGGGTCCTAGGAGGTGGTGAGTGCCCCGGACATTGGCAGTATAAAGGTACCCTTTTTTTGTAAACCAAGTTAGTCTATCATTAGCGAGAGCTATGGAGGACTCTGACACATTAAGTCTCATTGCTGTGTTTATTGTGAGGAGGTTCTGGTAGACCAGCCTGCTCAACTTTGTTCCACATGCCTTGATAAAGTTACAACATCTAAATCTAAATGGATGTCTCATACTACTGAGCCGTCCACCTCTGAGGGTTCTTCATCTTGTGAGGTGCGTTCCCTGCATTTATCTCCGATTGCACATGCAGCGCCCCGGGGTCCAACCGTCACTCCTTCGGGAGAGATTCAATGGCTGTCAGACTTTGCGGACCAACTGGAATAGGCGGTTTCAAAGGTGATCCATGGTTTACCACGTTTTGCTAAGCGCAAGTGTAGAGTGTATCATAGCGGCCCGGCCCAGGGTTTGTCCTCACCGATGGCAGATCCAGAGGCTCTATACGAGGACGAGGCCCACTCCGATTCTTCGGAGGAGGCCCCTTCTATGTCGGAGTCCGCGTCATCTAAACCTCCTACTGCAAGGAGCCTGGTTATAGGTTTAGGATGGAAAATTTGCGTTTTCTGCTGCAGCAGGTACTTGCTACTTTGGAGGTTCCGGAACCTAAGATTCCGGAGGAACCTGCGATCCCTAAGCTTGACAAGGTGTACGAGAATAGGGTAGTGCCTCAGACTTTCTCGGTTCCTGTTAAGATGGCACATATTATTTTAAAAGACTGTTCCCCATTCCGGACTCTCAGCTTGAGCTGTGGGGGACCGTCCCTAAGGTGGATGGGGCTATCTCTACGCTCGTGAAGTGGATGACTATTCCCCTTGAGGATAGTTCATCATTTAAGGAGCCCATGGATAAGATGCTAGAAACCATGTTGAAAAAAATGTTTCAGCACACAGGGTTTGTTTTTCAGCCAGCAGTGGCCGTTGCTGTGGTCGCCAGAGCTGCAACATATTGGTGTGAATCCCTGTGTGATATGGTCGAGGGGGAGACATCCATCGACAAGATACAGGAGAAGATTAGGGCGCTGAAGGTCGCCAATTCTTTCATCTGTGATGCCAATATGCAAATTATTCGCCTGAATGCTAAGGTGTCATGTTTTTCTGTTTTAGTGCGCAGGACTCTGTGGCTAAAATCTTGGTCTGCGGACATGACCTCCAAGTCGAGGCTGTTATTTTTTCCTTTTCAAGGAAAGATCCTGTTCAGTCCAGGATTGGATTTGATCATTTCCACGGTTAAGGGAGGCAAGGGAGCTTTCCTACCACAGGATAAGAAGGTGTTTGCAGAGATTTGTCACAGATGGGGAATGCCGGAGATAGATCTCATGGTGTCCAGACTCAATTGCAAGCTACCTTGATATGGGTCGAGGTCCAGGGATCCCCAAGCAGAACTGATAGATGCCTTAGTGGTTCCATGGGGATTCAGCCTAGCTTACATATTTCCACCGCTACCTCTTTTGCCTCTAGTAGTGGCTCGCATCAAACAGGAGTGGGCCTCGGCCATTCTGATTGCTCCTTCGTGGCCGCGGAGGACGTGGTTTGTGGACCTGGTGGGGATGTCATCCTGTCACAGGGCCCCTTTCAGCATTGCAATCTAGATTCTCTGAGGCTGACTGCATGGATATTGAACACCTAGTCTTAGCCAAGAGAGGTTTTTCTAAAAGTGTGATTGATACTCTTATTCAGGCAAGGAAGCCAGTCACTCGTCGCATCTACCATAAGGTGTGGAGGACTTATTTGTCCTGGTGTAAGAAGCATGGATATCCTTGGCATAATGTGAAGGTATCCAGGATTCTGTCCTTTCTCCAAGAGGGGTTGGAGAAGGGTCTTGCTGCTAGTTCCCCAAAGGGACAGATTTCGGCATTATCAGTTTTGTTGCATAGGAGGCTCGCTGAGCTCCCAGACATCCAATATTTTGTTCAGGCTCTGTCCAGAATCAGGCCTGTCTTTAGACAGTTGGCTCTGCCTTGGAGCTTAATCTTAGTCTTTAAGGTTTTACAGAGGGTTCCTTTTGAACCTATGCATTCCATTGACATTAAGGTTCTGTCCTGGAAGGTTCTCTTCCTATTGGCTATTGCATCGGCACACAGGGTATCTGAACTAGCTGCCTTGCAGTGTAACCCTCCTTATCTGGTGTTTCATGCAGATAAGGCTGTTCTTCGCACCCGGTTGGGATTTCTCCCCAAGGTGATGTCGGACCCTATCATCAATCAGGAAATAGTGGTTCCTTCTTTGTGTCCTTACCCTTCTTCTTCTGAGGAGAGGTTACTTCATAATCTGGATGTGGTTTTTGGATGTGGTTCGTGCCTTGAAGTTCTATCTTCACGCTACAAAGGATTTCAGACAGTCTACATCTCTGTTTGTGGTGTATTCTGGGAAGTGCAGGGGGCAAAGGGCCTCTGCTTCTTCTTTGTCTTTTTGGTTGAGGAGCTTGATTCGCCTGGCTTACGTGTCAGCGGGACAAAAGCCTCCTCAGAGGATCACGGCTTATTCCACTTGAGTTGTGGCTTTGTCTTGGGCCTTCAAGAATGAGGCCTCTAGGGAGCAGATTTGTAATGCTGCTACCTGGTCCTCCTTACACACTTTTTGCAAAGTTTTACAAATTTGATGTTTTCGCTTCTGCAGAATCTGTTTTTGGGAGAAAGGTTTGCAGGCTGTGGTGCCCTCAGACCCTGTTAATATGGCCTCAGGCAGCAGCATTCAGCTGTTTTCAGAGCCGGGTTTCTTTGCATGAAAGTGCAACAAACACAGATCTGTGAAAATCCAGATCCTTGTATGTTGCACTTTCAAAAGAAGAAATCCATGTCGTTATTGTTGGTCATATTAAGTTGGTCCTTAGTGCTTGTAGAGTGTTTTGATTTATTTGTTTCCACAAGAAAGCTTGGTCAAAGTCTTTGGATCAAAGGCTGCACCCAGGTAGTTCATAGGCCATAACTAGATCAAAAAGATGAAAAGGAAGTGTAAGCACTTCTACATAATCAGAAAGCAGTCAGAGATGACAACACATGCATAAAGAATGTCTTATCTTATCTCCTGTGCTACTCAGTTACTTATTTAAGAATAATTATTATATGTGTGTTAGTAAAGCTGTTCTTGTTTTCTTCTTTCTCGCTGAGAGATAGAAAAGACAATATGAAAACATTGAGATATTCATCTTCAACTTGTAATTAATGGTTATTGTTACTGGTTCCTTTTATATAGAAACATAGACCATCTATACTGGAAAACTGTTCTATAAATCCACCACTCTTCCTATAAAGTAGCACTTAATTTCCTGAAAGAGTAGTTTCACCACCATGAATGTATTGTTCATAGGGGATATTAACTTATTCACATCTCTTTATTTCATGACTTGTATTATGGGTGAAGAACTTGGTTGAACACTCATCAATAATTGGAAGCCAGAGAAAAGCAAATATATCTAGAGCCAATGTTAGATTTGTTTGTGGATGAAAGAAACCACTACAGTATGCATTCCAGCACTCTCTGGCCAAAATAATGAAGCAGAACAGATTAGTTAAAGGGTCACTCAAGTCAAAATTAAACTTTCATGATTCAGATAGAGCATGCAATTTTAAACAACTTTTCAATTTACTTTCATTACCCCCCCCCCAACATTACAACCCACAACCCACATACCCCTAATCTAACCCAAACCCCCCTTAAATAAACCTAACACTAAGCCCCTGAAGATCTCCCTACCTTATCTTCACCACACCGATCCGTCCTGGCTCCGTTGTCTTGATCCAAGCCCAAGCGGGGGCTGAAGACATCCATCCTCCGGCTGAAGTCTTGATCCAAGCGGGCAAACATCTTCATCCAGGCGGCATCCGATGACGAGCGGCTGATCTTCAAGACCTCCAGTGCGGATCCATCCTCTTCTTCCGACGACTAGATGATGAATGAAGGTTCCTTTAAGGGACGTCATCTAAGATGGCGTCCCTCGAATTCCGATTGGCTGTTAGGTTTCTATCAGCCAATCGGAATTAAGGTAGGAAAATTCTGATTGGCTGATGGAATCAGCCAATCAGATTCAAGTTCAATCCGATTGGCTGATTGGATCAGCCAATCAGATTGAGATCACATTCTATTGGCTGATCGGAACAGCCAATAGAATGCCAGCTCAATCTGATTGGCTGATTGGATCAGCCAATCGGATTGAACTTGAATCTGATTGGCTGATTCCATCAGCCAATCAGAATTTTCCTACCTTAATTCCGATTGGCTGATAGAATCCTATCAGCCAATCGGAATTCAAGGGATGCCATCTTGGATGACGTCCCTTAAAGGAACCTTCATTCGTCGTCTAGTCATCGGAAGAAGAGGATGGATCCGCGCTGGAGGTCTTGAAGATCAGCCGTTCGTCATCGGATGGAAGAACATAGAAGATGCCGCCTGGATGAAGATGTTTGCCGGTCCGGATGTCCTCTTCTGCCCGCTTGGATCAAGACTTCAGCCGGAGGATGGATGTCTTCAGCCCCCCGCTTGGGCTTGGATCAAGACATCGGAGCCAGGACGGATCGGTGTGATACCTGGTGTGGTGAAGATAAGGTAGGAAGATCTTCAGGGGCTTAGTGTTAGGTTTATTTAAGGGGGGTTTGGGTTAGATTAGGGGTATGTGGGTGGTGGGTTGTAATGTTGGGGGGGTATTGTATGTTTTTTTTCTCCAGGCAAAAGAGCTGAATTCTTTGGGGCATGCCCCGCAAATGGCCCTTTTAAGGGCTGGTAAGGTAAAAGAGCTTTTCTATTTTAATTTTAGAATAGGGTAGGGCATTTTTTTATTTTGGGGGGCTTTGTTATTTTATTAGGGGGCTTAGAGTAGGTGTAATTAGTTTAAAATTGTTGAAATATTTTTCTAATGTTTGTAAATATTTTTTTATTTTTTGTAACTTAGTTCTTTTTTATTTTTTTTACTTTAGTTAGTTTATTTAATTGTATTTATTTGTAGGTATTGTATTTAATTAATTTATTGATAGTGTAGTGTTAGGTTTAATTGTAGATAATTGTAGGTATTTTATTTAAGTAATTTATTGATAGTGTAGTGTTAGGTTTAATTGTAACTTAGGTTAGGATTTATTTTCCAGGTAATTTTGTAATTATTTTAACTAGGTAGCTATTAAATAGTTATTAACTATTTAATAGCTATTGTACCTGGTTAAAATAATTACAAAGTTGCCTGTAAAATAAATATTAATCCTAAAATAGCTACAATATAATTATAATTTATATTGTAGCTATATTAGGGTTTATTTTACAGGTAAGTATTTAGCTTTAAATAGGAATAATTTATTTAATAAGAGTTAATTTATTTCGTTAGATTTAAATTATATTTAACTTAGGGGGGTGTTAGTGTTAGGGTTAGACTTAGCTTTAGGGGATAATACATTTATTAGAGTAGCGGTGAGGTCCGGTCGGCAGATTAGGGGTTAATAAGTGTAGGTAGGTGTTGGCGACGTTGAGGGGGGCAGATTAGGGGTTAATAAATATAATATAGGGGTCAGCGGTTGTTAGGGGCAGCAGATTAGGGGTACATAAGTATAACGTAGGTGGCGGCGGTGTGCGGTCGGCAGATTAGGGGTTAAAAAATGTTATTATAGTGGCGGCGATGTGGGGGGACCTCGGTTTAGGGGTACATAGGTAGTTTATGGGTGTTAGTGTACTTTAGAGCACAGTAGTTAAGAGCTTTATGAACCAGCGTTAGCCCAAAAAGCTCTTAACTCCTGTTTTTTTTCTGCGGCTGGAGTTTTGTCCTTAGAGTTCTAACTCTCACTCCAGCCAAGACTCTAAATACCGGCGTTAGAAAGATCCCATTGAAAAGATAGGATACGCAATTGGCGTAGGGGGATCTGCGGTATGGAAAAGTTGCGGCTGCAAAGTGAGAGTTAGACCCTTTAATGACTGACTCCAAATACCAGCGGGCGGTAAAAACCAGCGTTAGGACTCCCTAACGCTGGTTTTGACAGCTAACGCAGAACTCTAAATCTAGGCGATGGATATTAATGTGTTCCAACTGTATTTATTTTATATTTGTGTTTATCCGTTGTAATTTACACAACAACACTAACATTATTAACCATTTGGATATTGACTTTCAACACGAGTGAACATTATTTAAACATCATATTCACATTCACTTCACATTTTTTATTTGGTAATTTTATTCTTTTCCGTATATTTGAATGTAAATTCATAATAAATCATTTGGCATTTATTTTTTGATTTATTTAAATAATTGCTTTTATGGCTCTTACTATTATTATTATTATTCTTTTTTGTTTATATATATTTATTTTTATACTGAAGTGAAACAGAAAAAATCATTACAATACAGATATTTTCCAGACATGTGATATTATTTTAGCCTATAAGTCTTTTGAGAGATTAAATCACATCTTGCTGCACAATCTGTTCACTTTAAATGACCATATATCGGATTTTTGATTAAATGAATAAAGAGCTAGACAATTCTTCATATCTTCATTATTTTAGACCTACTTAGTTCTGTGTCACATTGAAATACATTAATTAAGGCCTATGAGGTGTGTTAGGATAGGGAGGGGTAACGAGAAAGGGTGGAGGCGAGAATATAATATTGACCCTTTCTAGGGTTTCTGATTTCAATATGGTAAAACTCTCATGTCACACTATAATCTTGTGAGAAACATGAAAGAATGCTAAATTATTGGATTTAAGATATCCATATTCTTCCATTAACAGAGTATTATCCATATGTGTGAGCCAATTACTAAGCGTAGGGCTCATTAGGGATTTCCATGATTTTGCGAGGGCCCTATTCCCATGGAAACTTACAATCTAGATGGGTAGGCGGATGGGAAACAGGAGGTGGGGACTGCAAAGGTGAGAATTATGTTAGTGAGGAGTTAGATGAAGGCAACTGTTGGTTAAGTGAAATTAATTTGTTAGTGAGTTGGGTGATAAGCCTTCCTGAACAAAAAGGTCTTTAGGGAGCTTTTAAAGGAGGACAGGTTAGGGGAAAGTCTGACAGCTCTAGGAAGTGCGTTCCAGAGAGTTGGTGCTGCATGGGAGAAGTTCTGTAGTCTAGCATGGGAGGAGGTGATGGTAGAGGAGACAAGGAGCAGGTCATTGTGGTCATTGTTGGATCTTAGGGGGTGGGCTGGAGTATATTTGTTAATGAGGGAGGACAGGTAGGGTGGGGCAGCATTGGTGAGGGCTTTGTAGGTCAGGGTGAGAATTTTGAATTTAACTCTGTTGTGAATGGGGAGCCAGTGAATGGACTCACAGAGAGGTGCAGCGGATACAGAGTGTTGGGAGAGGCGGATTAGCATTGGCAGAAGCATTTAGGATGGATTGAAGTGGGGAGAGAGGGAGGCCAGTTAGTAGGTTATTACAATAATCAAGTCGGGAAATTACTAGGTAGTGGATTAGCTGTTTAGTAGTTTCAGCTCTCAGAAACTGACACATTTTGGAATTATTGCGTAGGTGGTTGTGGCAGGATGAAGAGAGCAATTGGATGTAAGGAATGAAGTACAGATTTGAGTCAAGGGTGATTCCAAGGCAGCGAACTTGTGGAGATGGGGAGATAGTGGTGCCGCCAACAGTGATAGAAAAATTAGAAACTGAAGTAGAATTAGAGGGGGGATTAGAAGTAGTTTGGACATGTTTATTTTTAGGTGGTGAGAGGCCATCTAGGAGGAAATGCCAGAAACGCAGTTGCTGATGTGAGAATTGACAGAAGGAGAGAGTGCAGGGGTGGATAGGTAGATCTGGGTATCATCATAGAGTTGATAGTTGAAGCCATAGCTAATGATAAGTTTACCCAGTGAAGAAGTGTAAATAGATAAAAGTAGAGGGCCCAGAACAGAGCCTTGAGGTTCTCTAACAGACAGAGGCAATGGAGAGGAGGAGTCACCAGCAAAAGAGTCAGAGAAGGATCTTTTAAAGAGATAAGAGTGAATCCAGGAGAGGGCAGTGTCACAGAGCCCAAGAGAGCTGAAAGTCCGTAGGAGGAGGGGATGGTCAACAGTGTCAAAGGCAGCAGAGAGGTCAAGTAAGATGAGTAAAGAGTAGTAGCTGTTGTTTTTAGCAGAAAGGAGATCGTTAGTAACCTTGGTGAGGGCAGTCTCAGTTGAGTGTTGGGGACCGAAGCCAGATTGCAGGGGGTCAAGCAATGAGTTGGAAAGACAGGAAGTGGGTTAGGCGATCGAAAACTAGTTTTTCAAGGACTTTTGAAGCTAGTGGAAGCAGTGATAGTAGTTTGCAGGACATTTAGGGTCGAGGGAGGGTTTGCATGTTTGAAGGAAGATGGGAATGAACCGGAAGAAAGGGATAGGTTGAATATGTGAGTAAGAGCTGGAGTGAGGGTGGAATATAGAGAAGGTATTAAATGTGAAGGAATAGGGTCAAGTGGGCAGGTAGTGAGGTGTGAGGAAGACAATAAGAAACCCACTTCACTCTCAGTGGGTGGGGGAGGGTGCAGAGAGTTGCAAAGGTGGTGACTGGGAGCAAAGTTGGGAGATTGCAGGCTTGTGTTGGGATGTTGCTTCGGATGGTAAATGTTTTATTGAAAAAGTAGTCATCCAGGTCTTGAGCACTAAATGCAGATGAAGGGGGTGTTGCAGGTGGGTAGAGGAGAGAGTTGAAAACAGAGAAGAGTTGTTTAGGGTTTACGGGAGTAGGTATGCTTAGCTAAGTGAAAGGCAGATGTGTTAAAATAAAGAATAAACTTGCAGTGGATGAAATCAGGTTCAGAGTGGGATTTCCTCCTTGGCAGGGTATCGTGAAAGTGTGGGGAATGCGTTTTTGAATAAGGTTGGAAAGTTGGAGAGGATCCACAGTGTGCAGATTTCAACAGGTGCATGGGCGAGGGGGAGAAGTCAGTTTTCCATGTATATTAGGATTAAAGATGATCAGATGGTGGTCTGAGATGGGGAATGGGTGACAGGCAACATCAGAGAGAGAGAGCAGAGATAGGAGAATACCAGATCAATAGAGTTTGCATCGCGGTAAGTAGGGAATAGGGTGGATTGTGAGAGGCCAAAGGAGTTAGTGAGTGAGAGAAGTTTAGAGGTAGCAGGGGCAGATGGGTTATCAATGGGGATGTTGAAGTCTCCCAGAATTAGAGTAGGTGTATTTGTAGAGAGAAAGTGAGGAAGCCAGGCAGCAAAGTTGTCAAGGAATTGGGAGGTGGGTCCAGGGGGGGCGATAGATAACTATAATCAAGTACAAGTATCACTATGACTTAATATATAATTTATTTATTATCTGCCAAATAATTTGTTATGAATACTTTTAATCAGCATTGATATAACCTCACAGACTTTTTAGCATTTACTTAACATGGCTGGTATTAATTCACCTTTTATGTATATAGCAGTGAAAGGGATTAATTCAGATATCATACTCAGTACCATACTCACCCAATAGCTGCTACATGGTATCTTGATCAACAGATTCTATCAGCCAATGTCATGAACTCCTCAGTTCCACCTTAACTTATGTTACTACATCTCACATACCACCTTAAGAATCAATTATCTGGCTCTCTTTTCCTTTAAAAGCTTTCCATTTCCCATACACCTTTGCTGGTTTATTGAAGGTTGATACCCACTCACTCTCCAGCCTTTCTTGTTACTTGTCTAAAACAGAGTATCACTTGTTCTGTGGTTAGCGCTGTCTCCTTCAACTGAAGCTACTTCTCATCTAAAGCAGAAGTCACCTGTTGCAACTGCAGCACGCACGCCGCTCTAACAACTTCCAGCTTAACAGACACAGGCCGCAATCTGCAGAGAGGATCAGAGAAGCTGCACGCACACAGCTGCTAGAGCCAGGTTCCGTATACAAGTGTTAGCATTGCCGTTAAGACTGTGAACTTATCTTTACCGTATGGTGTAATGTTTAACAGCGCAGCAAGCTGATACAGTATTCTTAACACTGTTTACAAATCTTTACTGCAAGGTGTATTATTTAAAGGCCCAGCAAGCTGAAACAGTAAACTTAACACTGTGAACTTATCTTTACCACAAGGTGTATTATTTAAAGGGCCAGCAAGCTGAAACAGTAAACTTAACACTGTGAACTTATCTTTACCACAAGGTGTATTATTTAAAGGGCCAGCAAGCTGAAACATTATACTCCACACTGTGAACTTATCTTTACCGCAAGGTGTATTATTTAAAGGCACAGTATTACCTTAAAGGGGACCTCACTTATCTGTCACAAACCTATATAAACTGCTACTTATTATCTAAAAGTTTACATAGTACAAACTTATCTCTGGACCCAGATATAATTCACCTGATCTTACTACTTATAATTTTGAGGTGAATATTCCGGGCTACATTAATCCAGGTGATTAAGACTCTGTCTCCTCACTAGCAGACAGACTTAATCACATGATACATACAAACTATTTACCAGAGAATACTCATAATCAGACTAAAGAAACAGCAATTGAATTGCTGATCATTACAGCCAATCAGAAGTCAAGGAGGCAGAACTTCTGGTTTCGGATCGACACATATTCCCATTAGAGTGGTGGCTTGTTGCCATTGACAAAGCTGGAGGGGTGAAATGCGTCAGTGAGGTTGGCGGAGCATATGGGGGGCTCTTTTTAAATGCATGCCATTGCCAAGCATATTCCAGGCACAATATTTGCCTTAATCTTCGGAGCTTAGTCTCAATAATATTTTTGATAACCGCTCTCAGCGGCCATTATAGTAGCTACAAACAATAGTGCATAACGCAACTTGTCATTGCAATATTTGTAAGCCTCTTCAAGTAGCTAATACAATAGTTATTAGTAACAGCTTAAGGACCTAGTACTATATTTATAATATTTTTAAGTGCACTATTATGTACTATAGAACAGGGGACGCCAACCTTTCGGACCTCAGGGACCACTAAACTCACAATTTTGAATCCCGTGTACCACTAACATGATTTTTTTTTAAAAGGCACAAACCTCTATAATGTATGTATATATATATATATATATATATACATACATACATACTGTACAGAACTAGTATAACCATAGATAAGTTTACATTATGTATATATTTACACATTTTTAAGATTTTCTTTTGGGAATTAACTAACTGAATGACAGAACTGAGAGAATACTTCCAAATGACAGATGAAGGGTGAGTGCCAACCTTTGAGCTGGAAACAGAGAGGCAGAAAGTTGGAAAAAGGGAATAATGTTTAAAAGGACCACAAGACTTCCAAGTTACCCCCCACCCCCCAGTTAGGAATTATTCAAAACTACTTATGATCATAGACAGACATTGGAGTCATATATTAAGTTTATATCAGAAAGCTCAATATGGATGTGAGCTAACATCGACTGATGTTACTGGCAATTACTATATAATACTGGTGGGATATGGCTGATCTGCTGTATGGCAATTACTGTAATTCAGGTGGAATGGCTTTATGCGCGGGAAAATTATTAGAATGAAAAATAATTTATTTATATTTAATTAAAAAAAGAAGATGAAGGGGAGGAAGACAAACATTGATGTAAGTTCATCTGAAGGAATTAGGAAAACTACTTCAAAGAGACAGGTAAAGGGAAGAAAATAAATGAAATATGAGGGTAAAACATATTTTTTTATATACTTTAATTCCACTATTTCAAGCCAAGACTATACCAACCTCTGCTGGATTTATAATGGAAGCAGCTTCCTCGGAGCAGAGCGCCGGGTGGGAGGAGTTAAAAATACAATCTAGCTACGCAAGTTGCGCAGTACTACGCAACGTGCGTAGGGAGATTGTGATTTAACTCCTCCTCTGTCGGTTTTCACTGATGTCCAGCCAGGCACTGTATGGAGTTGCGGTGCGACAGGGGTGACACCATCTGAGGAGATTAATTCCTGCTTGATGGTGTCAAGGACCACCAACATCTTCTCCTGGACCACCAGTGGTCCATGGACCACTGGCTGGCGACCGCTGCTATAGAACATGTACGCATGAACTAAGTTATCTGCATCCACCTGCAGTATTAGTAACAGTGTTGCTTTATTTAATAACATTTTGGGCTTTCTACCAAATACAAGTTGGGCTGTGTATTTTCAGCTGAGCGAACACAGCTGCTTTATTAGTTATACTATGTTTCCTTTAGACTCTACTACAATATAGTCAATTACCAGAGTTGAATGTGGATACATATTTATGATACGTTGCTAATATTATTAGTGATATGAATTTAAATTGTTGTCTCTGATCACAATTAACTATAAGAGCTTCCCAATGAGCAATTGGTGAGGGTCATATTGACCAACATTTATAACTATTATTATACATGTTGAAGCATTACACTATAGGAACTCTTATCTTTCTATTAACAAATAACTATTCTATGAGTTTTTAAAAGTAACCACTTTTAAAGACTCATATATGGGTATTGTAGCGCTACACAAGCCCTATATTATTGCTACATATGGCCATATAATTACTATATATAATTATTTGCAACCCATACACTTTATAGGTTTATTGCTATCTTGGGATATCTATATATCCTATAGTTAGTGAACCATTTGATGATAGATAAGCAGTAATTATTGGATATCCATTTAGCTAATACCATATAACCACTATTAGAA
Source organism: Bombina bombina (assembly GCF_027579735.1). Taxonomy (NCBI): domain Eukaryota; kingdom Metazoa; phylum Chordata; class Amphibia; order Anura; family Bombinatoridae; genus Bombina; species Bombina bombina. The sequence goes on from NC_069500.1 coordinate 1,181,847,694, forward strand.
ACGTTACTATTCCTATTTAGATACAATCAGATAGCTCCTATGCCCTTATTATTGTGTTGCATGTCTAGATGTTGGTTTTAAAGGCATAATATATATAATTTATGGTCACACACTATATATAATACGTACTTGCCATAATTCTTTTACATTCTTTTTTCCATTTTAAATAATCTAATAAAGGTGAAATTGAAACTAATCTGTTATGCTTCATTAGTCTGGGCAGAGAGTGCTGGAATGCATACTTTAGTGATTTATTTCATCCACAAACAAATCTAACATGCCTCTGAAGCAAAGAACCACTCCCAAATAGTGATCAATAATCCAGAAATTATCATAACTAGCCTGTGATAGTGCTATTGTCAAATTTTAATTTATTTTTTAAAATATTTTTTATTGAGGCAAATTAAATAAACATATACAATCAAATAAATACAAGGTTATCCAAATATGTTTTCTAGTTGACAACTATGAGAAGTCTACAGTCCTATAATGGTGACATTGTAAACTTGTATAGTTCATATCTAGAGCCAATACTTGTTAATATCCATTAAAAGCACCTACTGTATACTCAAATCTTGGTTACTGTGTCTTTCTCATTCTTGTTTTGGGCCTTATAATATTTATACCAGTTTGCCCTTAAACATCATAATTGCCAATTTACAAGACCTTGTAAAGCAAGATGACTTTTTGGTTCAAACTTTTTATATTTTTGTTTCGTTTATGTTTTTTTTTTTTATTTAAACAGAAAAAAATAATTGTTCTAATTACTACATATATTTTTGTTTGCTGTTATTACACAATAAAAATGTTATTTTTTTTCATTAAAAGTTTGGTATAGGTTGCACATTTAATTTTTTTTCTAGTTCATTTAGATATATATGACAATAGCTTTAAATGGACACTACACTGTAAAATTGTTTTTCCATTAATGTTTTTTCAATTACTTGTTATACCAGCGGCAGAGTATAAAATGTATGAGAAATTGCATTTTCAGGTTTATTTTTGTATATGAATTAGCTGATTTTGAGCTTTTAAACCACAACCCATTCCAATGTGTTGAGTTTCAGGTAGTATCAGATCTCATTCATCACTTTGTACACACACACTTACTTCCTTATTTTATATTTTTCAGTAAACCAAAGCTGAATACTTAGACAGAACAATAGAAAATTATCATTTTATTACTTAACTATCCTGCACTCTACTGAGAGTGTTATTTCTTCTGCTGGCTGTGTTTACTAAGGCTGGTCACTGGCATGGACTCCAGTATAGAAACTTTCAGTATTGGTTGGGATACCACAGGCTAAATCACCTATTTCAAACGACGAAATGGGGTAAAGGAGCTACTTGTAAAAATTTAATACACTCCAGCAGGTAAAATGGATCATTGGGAACAATTTAAAGCGGAGAAGAATTTTGGATAAACTATCCCATTAATGTTGCTTAAGCATACAAGATTACATTTATATATATATATATAACAACAATTAAAATTATGGGGAGGCGAAAAGTGAGTTTAAAATCCTCCACTAAATACAAAATATAGAGAAAATAACTCATTGTATAAACCATTTACAAATCTAAACAAGTCAGAAGACTTGCTATAAACCCAGAAACTCTCCGACTACACTGTTCCCAATGCAGCAAAGGAATCTGGGTAAGATATGCAAATGAGATTCACAATGACTCACCTTTTTACTTTTAGCCTGCTTTTTAAAGACAGACTTCCCTTTATGCCATAGCACTGCTGCATTACACAGCTTTTATGCTTATGCTTTATGTTGTTGAATTTCCCCCAGAAATGAACTTTACCAAGCAGTGATTCAACCTACTCCCAGCTGATGAGTGGCAAAAACCACGAAACAGCTGTCCTGGGATTGGTTAGAATCACTGTACTAACCCTAGCTAAGCATAAAAGCTGTGTAATGCAGCAGTGCTATGGCATAAAGGGAAGTCTGTCTTTAAAAAGCAGGCTAAAAGTAAAAAGGTGAGTCATTGTGAATCTCATTTGCATATCTTACCCAGATTCCTTTGCTGCATTGGGAACAGTGTAGTCGGAGAGTTTCTGGGTTTATAGCAAGTCTTCTGACTTGTTTAGATTTGTAAATGGTTTATACAATGAGTTATTTTCTCTCTCTCTCTCTCTCTCTCTCTCTCTCTCTCTATCTATATATCTATATATCTATCTATATCTATCTATATATATATATATATATATATATATATATATATATATATATATATATATATATATATATATATATATATATATATATATATATATATATATATATATAAATAAATATACGATATAGACAGTGGTAGAAGCACTCCTGGTATATGAAACAGGCTATGTAAGCCTTTACTGCCCCGGGTGCACTTCAAAGTAATATACACCTTTTGTTGTAAGGAACCCACTCACAGGGTCTTATCCTTGAAATATAAAAGTATTCATTTAAATAATACTTTTGTAAAAAGCCTGTTTATGGGTGATGGGATGTGTACCTGGTCCGGTCTGGATGTGCTGTCCTTTCTCCTTGTTTTGCTTATGCCCAGGGTGATTACATAAGTATGTGAACCCTGACTTGTTCCCAGTTTCTTTGACTATTAGCTTGCATTTTTTGTGCGTGGCTGCAGTTGTGTGGCTGTATTAGGGACTCAGGTACTTGGAAGACACCTTGACGTGGTACCTGAGCTTGTCCCATTTGGCCAAATGCAGTAACTAACTCTTCAGTTTTGCTTTTAATCCTAGCTGAGAGCTTGTGAGCAAGTGCTGGAATTTTAGTTTTTTTTTATGTGTGTGTTGCAGTGTCTGTTTCTGTAATTCCCCCTTTGGACCTGCACCCAGGCAGGCCCGGGGTTAACTGCCTGTGACTCTGTAAATAGTGTAGCTTTATGTGAGTGCGATAAGCAACCAAAGCTGAGCCTGTTATGGGTCATGGGATGTGTACCCGGTCTGGTCTGGATGTGCTGTCCTTTCTCCTTGTTTTGCTTATATATATATGTGTGTGTGTGTATATATACTATATATATATATATATATATATATATATATATATATATATATATATATATATATATATATATAGTTGTGCAGCTGTCTGTGAGTGCTGGTGAGTACCCAGGGCTGTGGGTTTTGCAGTGACATAGGATATGTACCCAGTATAGTGCAGCCTATTTTCGTATTTTGTATGTGTCTAGGAAAATTATAAAAGGCCTGTTTCACCCTTGTTTGTATCTCAATCTGTTTAGTCTTCTAATATATTGCACATGGGGGTCGGACAGGGGTAGCATGCTTCTATGTGTACTATATATTTCACAAATGTACTAGGGTCACCTGACTTACAATCAGATAGCTCTGGACATATAGCCACCAACGAAAATGTGCCAAAAAATTAGTCCAGCTCAATTGACACAGTAGTACCCAATCAGTCTATTTTCCTCAGTTGCAACAAGCAGTCTGGAGCACATTCAGTTGAAGGCTCAAGCACTAGATCCACTTAATGGCTGTAGTGTTATTGTACCAAAAATAAAAATAAATCAGGCTATGAGTGTATGTATTAGTAACTTAAATACTAATTATCTTTTAAATAAAATAAACTTGTCAAGGGTCATATGCTTAGTAGTAATGATTACTTAAAGGGACAATGTATGCTAATATTTTCTCCCCTTTAATGTGTTCCCAATTATCCATTTTACCCACTGGAGTGTATTAAATTATTTATAAATAGCTCCTTCACTTTAATTTTCTCTTTTGAAATAGCTGATTTTTCCTATTTTATCCCCATCTATACTGAATATTTCTGAACTTAAGTTCTGGTAACATAAAAACTATGTAAACAATAAGATTTAGATTTCTTTCATGTAATTAGCAAGAGTCCATGAGCTAGTGACGTATGGGATATACATTCCTACCAGGAGGGGCAAAGTTTCCCAAACCTCAAAATGCCTACAAATACACCCCTCACCACACCCACAAATCAGTTTTTACAAACTTTGCCTCCTATGGAGGTGGTGAAGTAAGTTTGTGCTAGATTCTACGTTGATATGCGCTCCGCAGCAGGTTGGAGCCCGGTTTTCCTCTCAGCGTGCAGTGAATGTCAGAGGGATGTGAGGAGAGTATTGCCTATTTGAATTCAATGATCTCCTTCTACGGGGTCTATTTCATAGGTTCTCTGTTATCGGTCGTAGAGATTCGTCTCTTACCTCCCTTTTCAGATCGACAATATACTCTTATATATACCATTACCTCTACTGATTCTCGTTTCAGTACTGATTTGGCTTTCTACTACATGTAGATGAGTGTCCTGGGGTAAGTAAGTCTTATTTTCTGTGACACTCTAAGCTATGGTTGGGCACTTTTATATAAAGTTCTAAATATATGTATTCAAACATTTATTTGCCTTGACTCAGGATGTTCAACGTTCCTTATTTCAGACAGTCAGTTTCATATTTGGGATAATGCATATGAATAAATAAAAAAAAAAATTCTTACCTTAAAATTTGACTTTTTTCCTGTGGGCTGTTAGGCTCGCGGGGGCTGAAAATGCTTCATTTTATTGCGTCATTTTTGGCGCTGACTTTTTTGGCGCAAAAATATTTTTTCTGTTTCCGGCGTCATTCATTCATTCATTATTGCGTCATTTTTGACGTTTTTTTTGCGCCAAAAGTGTCAGTGTTCCGGATGTGGCGTCATTTTTTGGCGCCAAAAGCATTTAGGCGCCAAATAATGTGGGCGTCACTATTGTCTCCACATTATTTAAGTCTCATTATTTATTGCTTCTGGTTGCTAGAAGCTTGTTCACTGGCATTTTTTCCCATTCCTGAAACTGTCATTTAAGGAATTTGATCAATTTTGCTTTATATGTTGTTTTTTCTATTACATATTGCAAGATGTCCCAGATTGACACTGAGTCAGAAGATACTTCTGGAAAAACGCTGCCTGGTGCTGGATCTACAAAAGTTAAGTGTATCTGCTGTAAACTTGTGGTATCTGTTCCTCCAGCTGTTGTTTGTAATGAATGTCATGACAAACTTGTTAATGCAGATAATATTTCCTTTAGTAATGTTACATTACCTGTTGCTGTTCCGTCAACATCTAATACTCAGAGTGTTCCTGTTAACATAAGAGATTTTGTTTCTAAATCCATTAAGAAGGCTATGTCTGTTATTTCTCCTTCTAGTAAACGTAAAAGGTCTTTTAAAACTTCTCATTTTTCAGATGAATTTTTAAATGAACATCATCATTCTGATTCTGATAATGGTTCCTCTGGTTCAGAGGATTCTGTCTCAGAGGTTGATGCTGATAAATCTTCATATTTATTCAAAATGGAATTTATTTTACTTAAAGAAGTCTTAATTGCATTAGAAATAGAGGATTCTGGTCCTCTTGATACTAAATCTAAACGTTTAAATAAGGTTTTTAAATCTCCTGTAGTTATTCCAGAAGTTTTTCCTGTCCCTGATGCTATTTCTGAAGTAATCTCCAGGGAATGGAATAATTTGGGTAATTCATTTACTCCTTCTAAACGTTTTAAGCAATTATATCCTGTGCCATATGACAGATTAGAGTTTTGGGACAAAATCCCTAAGGTTGATGGGGCTATCTCTACTCTTGCTAAACGTACTACTATTCTTACGGCAGATAGTACTTCCTTTAAGGATCCTTTAGATAGGAAGATTGAATCCTTTCTAAGAAAAGTTTACTTATGTTCAGGTAATCTTCTTAGACCTGCTATATCTTTAGCGGATGTTGCTGCAGCTTCAACTTTTTGGTTAGAAGCTTTAGCGCAACAAGTAACAGATCATAATTCTCATAGCATTGTTAATCTTCTTCAACATGCTAATAACTTTATTTGTGATGCCATCTTTGATATCATTAGAGTTGATGTCAGGTATATGTCTTTAGCTATTTTAGCTAGAAGAGCTTTATGGCTTAAAACTTGGAATGCTGATATGTCTTCTAAGTCAACTTTGCTTTCCCTTTCTTTCCAGGGTAATTAATTATTTGGTTCTCAGTTGGATTCTATTATCTCAACTGTTACTGGAGGGAAAGGAACTTTTTTACCACAGGATAAAAAATCTAAAGGTAAATTTAGGTCTAATAATTGTTTTCGTTCCTTTCGTCACAATAAGGAACAAAAGCCTGATCCTTCACCCACAGGAGCGGTATCAGTTTGGAAACCATCTCCAGTCTGGAATAAATCCAAGCCTTTTAGAAAACCAAAGCCAGCTCCCAAGTCCACATGAAGGTGCGACCCTCATTCCAGCCCAGCTGGTAGGGGGCAGATGTAAGGATTCCAGTCCTGCTTTTACTTTTTGCCTCAACTCACCTTCCTCACCTGTACTTAAGGCATCACCCCGCCCCAAACAAGTGCTTAGTTGTTGAGTATTGTTTGCTGAAACCAGTGCTCTGTTTCTTATAAGCTATATACTTATCAAAAGAAGATTTACTTCTACTACTTTAACATTTGGGATTACAAATACCAGCTGCAGTTTGGTCTCATAAAGGGACTAATAACAACTAGTCTCATTCATCCTGAAGTTTGCTATTCCAAGAAGTATTAATTTATTTCAACTCCACATCTCTACAGGAATTGCTACTTAATTTCCAACAGGAGGATTCTACCAACTACCGCTACGGTATTTGTATCAAATCTAATTTACCTTGGATGTCTTAAGTAACGGCTAATTACAAATTTCATGTTTTCTCTTGAACTTATCTAAATTGACTTTGTCTCTCAGATATTACTATGTTTTGCAACGTATGTTTCATTTAATTCTATGAACTTTCTTTGATTCATTCTCATACCGGACAGTAACGGACTTTACGTGACGTCACACAGCTTCATTCATCTCAGCGTGCCATACAGCTCCTTACAACTCAGCGTGTCTCACAGCACCTATTACACTCACTGCTCTGTGTTCAGATATCCACGCTGCAAGCATTATTCTGTGTGCTGTGTCTCGCAGCAGGTCACGCCCCTGTCAGCAGCTGCAGTCTGTGTGTCTCACATCTCTCATGCTTCAGTGCTTATTACAATGAACACTATCTCTCTCATTTGGGTTTGAGCACAACTAATGTCAAAAGTTGTTATTAATACTAATACTTACTTTCAGTCTCTAAATATTTATATGGTATAACAACAATATATAACCATATAAAGACTTACTGCCCTTCCTTATAAAAATCACGCTGAGTAAAACAGTCTATGCTGATATAATAGCCTGTACTTCAGTTGTGAAACAAATATAATTTATTTAGACTCTGCAGTTGTGATTCAAATAACCAAGGAACCTGATATAACAACTAAGCCATAAATAATGGATCCAGCAGAGCTTCCTCAAATTGTTTATAATTTAACACAAAGAGTTGACCAACTTAGTCAAGCCTTTAGAGAGTTACAATTAGAAAATGAAACTTTAAGAAAAGTAATAAAAGACACTGTCTCTACTAAACAGAGCCTTCCTGACAATCTGTCAGAACCATTTATTGCACCTCCAGATTTTTTCAATGGAGATAGGAATTTATACCGTCAATTTAAAAATGCTTGTCTGCTTAATTTCACCCTTAAACCTAGAACATACCCAAATGATAGGGTTAAAGTCCTTACAATGATAAGCTATTTAAGAGGTGAACCTCGCATTTGGGCAGACACTCTCTTTGAGACAAATAATGCTGTTCTTTCATCTTTTTCATCTTTTCTGGATATCATGGATGAATTATACTATGATTCTAACCTACAGTATACTGCTGAGAAAAAGATGAGGAACCTAAAACAAGGTATCAAACCTGTTGAATGTTACATAACAGAATTCAAGCAATATTCTATTGACTCTCAATGGAACGCCATTGCTTTAAAAAAACAGTTCAGGCTTGGACTCTCTGACACAGTAAAAGATGAATTAGCCCGAACTGAGTTACCTGAAACATTGGAAGGCCTTATGAAGCTCAGCAGGCAAATTGATAGGAGATTACGTGAAAGAAGATTTGAACGTCAATACCCTGAAATAGTTTACAAGAAGGATAAGGTTCTAAACCATCCCACTTCTAACAGTCCTCATACTGGTTCAACTGGTGCTGAAGCAATGGATATAAGTTTTATTAGAGGACCTCTAACTCCTGAAGAACGCATCAGAAGGAAGACTAGAGGCCTCTGCATGTATTGCGCATCCTCATCTCATACTTTAAAGGATTGCCCCTCTTTGCCACAGAACAAGAAGAGTAAGTACCATACCAATCTTTCTCTCCAGTCAAAGCATAACAACCCTCTTCATTTTTCTTTACTTCTTTCTCTACAGTGGGCAAATAAGCAATTGACCATTCCAGCCATCTTGGATACAGGAGCACAAGGAAACTACATTGACAGTTCTCTGGTTTCAAAAAATAAAATACCATTGATAAAAAAGTTGTCTCCTATTTTCCTTTGTGTGGTTGATGGCTCTGAGATATCATCAGGGCCGATTACACATCACACCATCCCGCTCTCTGTCACCACATTAAAAACACATCATGAACATCTCACTTTTGATGTAATCACTTCTCCATTATTCCCAATAGTACTTGGGCTAGCTTGGTTACAGCTACACGAACCTGATATTAATTGGAAATCCTTAAATGTTCAATTAAATTCTGATTTCTGTCAACAGACTTGCCATAGAACCTTTTTTCACAGTTTATCCTCCACATCAGAAACTCTGATACCAGAAATGTACAAGCAGTTCTCTGAAGTCTTCAGTAAGAAGGAAGCAGATACCCTTCCCCCACACAGAATCTATGACTGCCCTATTGAACTGAAACCTGGAACCACACCACCTATTGGACATTTATACCCACTTTGTCAACCAGAACTGGATCATCTAAAGACTTACCTAGATGAAAATCTAAAGAAAGGGTTTATCCGTCCTTCGGTTTCTCCTGCTGGTGCAGGAATGTTTTTTGTGCGGAACAAAGACCAATCTCTTCGGCCTATCATTGACTTCAGACAATTGAACAAAATAACCATAAAAAACCGATACCCTCTCCCCCTCATTCCTGAACTCATAGAAAGACTCAGGCATGCTCAGATTTTTACTAAATTAGATTTGAGAGGGGCGTACAATTTAGTGCGTATCCGAGAGGGGGATGAGTGGCTTACCGCTTTTAGAACTAGGTATGGGTTGTTTGAATATCTAGTTATGCCCTTCGGCTTAACTAACGCACCCGCAACTTTCCAGTTCTTTATTAATGACATTTTCCATGATCTCCTTGACACATGTGTTGTTGTCTACCTAGATGACATTCTAATCTATTCCACAAATCTAGAAGAACATATCTAACATGTTAGTTGGGTTTTAGCAAGACTCCAAGTCCATCGGCTCTACGCCAAATTGGAAAAATGTATTTTCCACACCAACAAAATAGAGTTCCTGGGTTACTCCATCAGCCCAAATGGGATTCAAATGCAAGATAACAAAGTGGAAGCAGTAAAATCATGGCCCACACCTTCAACACGGAAAGAACTACAAAAGTTCCTTGGCTTCAGTAACTATTACAGAAAGTTCATTCGCAATTTCTCAAAAATTGCGAAACCTCTGACTAAATTAACTAGTGCTAATTGCTCTTTCCAGTGGACTAAAGAACAGGATGATGCGTTCAGTTTCCTGAAGAATTCCTTTTCATCTGCTCCCATTCTGAAATATCCTGATCCAAACCTTCAATATACCCTAGAGGTGGATTCTTCAGATTATGCTCTTGGTGCTGTCCTCTCCCAAAGACAGTCTCCTACAGAACCACTACACCCAGTTGGGTTCTATTCAAAAATTATGACTTCAGCAGAGATCAATTATTCCATTGGGGACAAGGAACTTCTAGCCATTAAAAGAGCCTTTGAATTCTGGAGACATCTTCTTGAAGGTACCTCCCTACCTATAGTGATTTACACGGATCACCGGAATTTGGAATATCTACAAAATAACAAAACTTTATCTGGACGTCAAGTGAGATGGAGTCTCTACTTTAGTCGTTTCAATTTTCAAATCATGTACAAGCCGGGATCAAAAAATGGGAAGGCAGATGCACTCTCTCGACGAGATTCAAGACCTGTACAAGAAGACTCTCCTACTAGCATTCTTCCCCCTACTCGCTTCCTTGCTATTCTATCTCAACAGGATAAGGAATACCAATCTGATCTATCTTCAGAAGACCAAACCCTACTAGATAGCCTAAGCCTCCAGAATGGTTTTTACTTTCATGGTTCTAAACTATATATTCCAGAACGTTTCAGACAGAAAATAATCAAAGATCATCATGACCCTCCACTAATTGGTCATCCAGGTATCAAACGTACACATGAGCTCATCTCCAGAAGTTACTGGTGGCCATCGATGAAAACCAGTATAAAGGAATATATACAACATTGTACAACCTGTACAGTATCAAAACCAGAAAGGAGACCTCCCTATGGCTATTTAATTCTTCTGGAAGTACCGGAATCTCCTTGGTCTCATTTGGGAATGGATTTTATAGTTGATTTACCACCTAGTTCTGGACAAACTACCATTTTAGTTGTTACAGATCATTTTACTAAAATGGCACATTTTATTCCTTATCACAAGTTACCCACTTCCATTGAAACAGCATACTTATTTCTAAACCACATTGTACAATACCACGGGTTACCCTCCATTTTAACTACTGATAGAGGAACCCAATTCACCTCACGCTTCTGGAAAGCACTCACTAAAGCACTCCAAATCGATCAAAGGTTAAGCACAGCCTTCCACCCTCAGACTAACGGCCAAACTGAGAGACTCAATCAGTGGCTTGAGCAATATCTACGTTGCTATTGCTCATATCATCAAAATAAATGGACTTCTTTTCTCTCTATGGCTGAATTTGCCTATAATAATACCATTAACAGCACTACAAATTACTCTCCCTTTTTCGCCAATTATGGTTTTAATCCAAGATTCACTATCCAAACGACCTCTACACATGACTCACCATCTGTTGATGTGTTAACACAAAACATAGCTGAAAATTTCCTACACTTACGTGATAACATCAAACAAGCTCAGGCTTCTCAGAAGAAATTTTATGATTTACGTCGTAGAGCTTCTCCGAAATATTCCATAGGGGACTATGTTTGGTTATCTTCCAAAAACATTAAAATGCACTTACCAAGTAAAAAATTGGCTGGGTTGTTCCTTGGCCCATTCAGAATTCTACACATCATCAATGAAAATGCCGTCCGGCTTGACCTACCTGATTCTTTACCCATCCACCCAACTTTCCATGTATCATTATTGAAACCCTACTTGGGAGATAAGCCTGATGTACCTCTTCTACCCCCTTCTCCTATTCAATTGGGCACTGATGTCTATGAAGTTTATGATCTTTTGGACTCAAGACATTATAATGGAGAATTACAGTATCTGGTCCGATGGAAAGGGTTCGCCCCAGAGGATGACACTTGGGAACCTCATGCACACATTAATGCTCCGAAGCTTATTGCTCGTTTCCATAGATGCTATCCAAGTAGACCTAAATTTCAACCCGTGGTCGGCTTGCTTGAGGGGGGGGGGATCTGTAAGGATTCCAGTCCTGCTTTTACTTTTTGCCTCAACTCACCTTCCTCACCTGTACTTAAGGCATCACCCCGCCCCAAACAAGTGCTTAGTTGTTGAGTATTGTTTGCTGAAACCAGTGCTCTGTTTCTTATAAGCTATATACTTATCAAAAGAAGATTTACTTCTACTACTTTAACATTTGGGATTACAAATACCAGCTGCAGTTTGGTCTCATAAAGGGACTAATAACAACTAGTCTCATTCATCCTGAAGTTTGCTATTCCAAGAAGTATTAATTTATTTCAACTCCACATCTCTACAGGAATTGCTACTTAATTTCCAACAGGAGGATTCTACCTACTACCGCTACGGTATTTGTATCAAATCTAATTTACCTTGGATGCCTTAAGTAACGGCTAATTACAAATTTCATGTTTTCTCTTGAACTTATCTAAATTGACTTTGTCTCTCAGATATTACTATGTTTTGCAACGTATGTTTCATTTAATTCTATGAACTTTCTTTGATTCATTCTCATACCGGACAGTAACGGACTTTACGTGACGTCACACAGCTTCATTCATCTCAGCGTGCCATACAGCTCCTTACAACTCAGCGTGTCTCACAGCACCTATTACACTCACTGCTCTGTGTTCAGATATCCATGCTGCAAGCATTATTCTGTGTGCTGTGTCTCGCAGCAGGTCACGCCCCTGTCAGCAGCTGCAGTCTGTGTGTCTCACATCTCTCATGCTTCAGTGCTTATTACAATGAACACTATCTCTCTCATTTGGGTTTGAGCACAACTAATGTCAAAAGTTGTTATTAATACTAATACTTACTTTCAGTCTCTAAATATTTATATGGTATAACAATAATATATAACCATATAAAGACTTACTGCCCTTCCTTATAAAAATCACGCTGAGTAAAACAGTTTATGCTGATATAATAGCCTGTACTTCAGTTGTGAAACAAATATAATTTATTTAGACTCTGCAGTTGTGATTCAAATAACCAAGGAACCTGATAGCAGATTACGATTTTTCAAAGAAATTTGGATCAATTCAATTCACAATCTTTGGATTCAAGATAAGGCCTCCTGCAAAGAGATTTTTTCTTTCCCGTGTCCCAGTAAATCCAGCGAAGTCTCTAGCATTTCTGAAATGTGTTTCAGATCTAGAGTTGGCTGGAGTAATTATGCCAGTTCCAGTTCTGGAACAGGGGCTGGGGTTTTATTCAAATCTCTTCATTGTACCAAAGAAGGAGAATTCCTTCAGACCAGTTCTGGATCTAAAAATATTGAATCGTTATGTAAGGATACCAACATTCAAAATGGTAACTATAAGGACTATCCTGTCTTTTGTTCAGCAAGGGCATTATATGTCCACAATAGATTTACAGGATGCATATCTGCATATTCCGATTCATCCAGATCACTATCAGTTTCTGAGGTTCTCTTTCCTAGACAAGCATTACCAGTTTGTGGCTCTGCCGTTTGGCCTAGCAACAGCTCCAAGAATTTTTACAAAGGTTCTCGGTGCCCTTCTGTCTGTAATCAGAGAACAGGGTATTGTGGTATTTCCTTATTTGGACGATATCTTGGTACTTGCTCAGTCTTCACATTTAGCAGAATCTCATACGAATCGACTTGTGTTGTTTCTTCAAGATCATGGTTGGGGGATCAATTTACCGAAAAGTTAATTGATTCCTCAGACAAGGGTAACCTTTTTAGGTTTCCAGATAGATTCAGTGTCCATGACTCTGTCTCTGACAGACAAGAGACGTCTAAAATTGATCTCAGCTTGTCGAAACCTTCAATCACAATCATTCCCTTCGGTAGCCTTATGCATGGAAATTCTAGGTCTTATGACTGCTGCATCGGACGCGATCCCCTTTGCTCGTTTTCACATGCGACCTCTTCAGCTCTGTATGCTGAACCAGTGGTGCAGGGATTACACAAAGATATCTCAATTAATATCTTTAAAACTGATTGTACGACACTCTCTGACGTGGTGGACAGATCACCATCGTTTAGTTCAGGGCAGGGGGCTTCTTTTGTTCTTCCGACCTGGACTGTAATTTCAACAGATGCAAGTCTGACAGGTTGGGGAGCTGTTTGGGGGTCTCTGACAGCACAAGGGGTTTGGGAATCTCAGGAGGTGAGATTACCAATCAATATTTTGGAACTCCGTGCAATTTTCAGAGCTCTTCAGTCATGGCCTCTTCTAAAGAGAGAATCGTTCATTTGTTTTCAGACAGACAATGTCAAAACTGTGGCATACATCAATCATCAAGGAGGGACTCACAGTCCTCTGGCTATGAAAGAAGTATCTCGAATACTGGTATGGGCGGAATCCAGCTCCTGTCTAGTTTCTGCGGTTCATATCCCAGGTATAGACAATTGGGAAGCGGATTATCTCAGTCGCCAAACGTTACATCCGGGCGAATGGTCTTTTCACCCAGAGGTATTTCTTCAGATTGTTCAAATGTGGGGACTTCCAGAAATAGATCTGATGGCTTCTCATCTAAACAAGAAACTTCCCAGGTATCTGTCCAGATCCAGGGATCCTCAGGCGGAAGCAGTGGATGCATTGTCACTTCCTTGGAAGTATCATCCTGCCTATATCTTTCCGCCTCTAGTTCTTCTTCCAAGAGTAATCTCCAAGATTCTGAAGGAATGCTCGTTTGTTCTGCTGGTGGTTCCAGCATGGCCTCACAGGTTTTGGTATGCGGATCTTGTCCGGATGGCCTCTTGCCAACCGTGGACTCTTCCGTTAAGACCAGACCTTCTATCGTAAGGTCCTTTTTTCCATCAGGATCTCAAATCCTTAAATTTAAAGGTATGGAGATTGAACGCTTGATTCTTAGTCAAAGAGGTTTCTCTGACTCTGTGATTAATACTATGTTACAGGCTCGTAAATCTGTATCTAGGAAGATATATTATAGAGTCTGGAAGACTTACATTTCTTGGTGTCTTTCTCATCATTTTTCCTGGCATTCTTTTAGAATTCCGAGAATTTTACAGTTTCTTCAGGATGGTTTAGATAAAGGTTTGTCTGCAAGTTCCTTGAAAGGACAAATCTCTGCTCTTTTTGTTTTTTTTCACAGAAAGATTGCTAATCTTCCTGATATTCATTGTTTTGTACAAGCTTTGGTTCGTATAAAACCTGTCATTAAGTCAATTTCTCCTCCTTGGAGTTTGAATTTGGTTCTGGGGGCTCTTCAAGCTCCTCCGTTTTAACCTATGCATTCATTGGACATTAAATTACTTTCTTGGAAAGTTTTGTTTCTTTTGGCCATCTCTTCTGCCAGAAGAGTTTCTGAATTATCTGCTCTTTCTTGTGAGTCTCCTTTTCTGATTTTTCATCAGGATAAGGAGGTGTTGCGAACTTCTTTTAAATTTTTACCTAAGGTTGTGAATTCTAACAACATTAGTAGAGAAATTGTGGTTCCTTCATTGTGTCCTAATCCTAAGAATTCTAAGGAGAGATCATTGCATTCTTTGGATGTAGTTAGAGCTTTGAGATATTATGTTGAAGCTACTAAGAATTTCCGAAAGACTTCTAGTCTATTTGTTATCTTTTCCGGTTCTAGGAAAGGTCAGAAGGCCTCTGCCATTTCTTTGGCATCTTGGTTAAAATCTTTAATTCATCATGCTTATGTCGAGTCGGGTAAAACTCTGCCTCAAAGGATTACAGCTCATTCTACTAGGTCAGTATCTACTTCCTGGGTGTTTAGGAATGAAGCTTCGGTTGATCAGATTTGCAAAGCAGCAACTTGGTCTTCTTTGCATACTTTTACTAAATTCTACCATTTTGATGTGTTTTCTTCTTCTGAAGCAGTTTTTGGTAGAAAAGTACTTCAGGCAGCTGTTTCAGTTTGATTCTTCTGCTTATAATTTCAGTTTTTTTCATTATAAGATTTAAACTTTATTTTGGGTGTGGATTATTTTCAGCGGAATTGGCTGTCTTTATTTTATCCCTCCCTCTCTAGTGACTCTTGCGTGGAAGATCCACATCTTGGGTAGTCATTATCCCATACGTCACTAGCTCATGGACTCTTGCTAATTACATGAAAGAAAACATAATTTATGTAAGAACTTACCTGATAAATTCATTTCTTTCATATTAGCAAGAGTCCATGAGGCCCACCCTTTTTGTGGTGGTTATGATTTTTTTGTATAAAGCACAATTATTCCAATTCCTTATTTTTTATGCTTTCGCACTTTTGTCTTATCACCCCACTTCTTGGCTATGCGTTAAACTGATTTGTGGGTGTGGTGAGGGGTGTATTTGTAGGCATTTTGAGGTTTGGGAAACTTTGCCCCTCCTGGTAGGAATGTATATCCCATACGTCACTAGCTCATGGACTCTTGCTAATATGAAAGAAATGAATTTATCAGGTAAGTTCTTACATAAATTATGTTATAACAATGCTCCCAGTGGGGTTCTGTGACAGAGAGATACTAGAATGTTCCTTTTCCATTGTTCTCTGTAAGTATTGGCCTTTGAGTAAACAGTAATAAAGAAGATACACTAAAATGACTAGACAGATAAGATGATTAGGTATTCTCTTCCAACAAGATCAGCCCACTGTATTAAGTTGTGGTTTCTGTTAGCAGAAACAGTTATTTCATATACATAAATATACCTAAAAGAACAATTTCTCATACATTTTAAACTCAGCAGCTGGTATAACAAGTAATTGAGAAACCAATTTTACAGTACACTGTCCCTTTACATTTGCACAGAGATCTGATTGTTTATATATCTGGCTACTTGTATTACTGAATTAAAATGTTTTGTTGCATAGCTACTCAAGAAGCTTCCCCTTCTGTTTACTGCCCTTGGACTAACATTTCTTCTTCCTGGAAGAACCGTTCCTTCTTACGCTCTCCCACCCTTACTCCTCAACCTTTACCTCTCGCCTCCCCTATCATAGCCTAAATTTGAATTTGTTTTATTTAAAAGGAAATGTGTAGCACTGTATTTTTTTACATTTTTTCTACAGACTCTCACTACCATATTGCTTTAACAAGTGTTTCCCTCTCTAACCCTTAAATAAGACAAATGAAAATCAGGATGTGGCCCTGTCTTCACATATGGAACAACAATGTAATAATTTGTCATGTGATACTTCAACATTAGCCAATGCAGTATTGCTCCTGGGTTTGTTAAAAAAACCACAGAGGTAAATGTTCTTCCAGAAAGCTTTATGAATAGAATAGGAAATCCAGATGTTTAGGTACTCGGGACTGACATATTTTGATTGCAAAGGCACATTTAATAACCTGAGTTGTGGTGGGATTATTGTTTTAGTTAATAGAAGTTTTTGCCAAGCAGGAAAAGCAATTAGTGGATAAAGAGTTGTACTCCTAAATTTCATATTCTAGATGCATTAAAGATTATTAAGTACAATTGTAACTAATTTCCATATAATCTTCTGGATAAAGTTAATTATATCATTTGTTTTGTGTTTATGTTTGTAAATTTTGTACAGACAACACATTAAGTAAATGTATGCCAAGTTCAAAAAGCAGGTGATAGAAGTTACATACATGTGTGTAATGGTTATACACAAGAGAAATATTATCTGCAGAGAAAAGTATTCATAATACATAATCCCAAGAATACTCCTCCTCTCCCATAGGTTGCATTAATTCATGCTAACTTTTTGGTTGTTTTAGGGTTAACATTTCGTTTTGTTGACACCTAGTGGCTACTTTTCATACTACATACATCATGTTACAGTAATTCCCTATTACTTATTTTATTAAAGGGATGGTCTAGTCAAAATTAAACTTTGAATATTTAGATAGAGCATGCAATTTTAAGCAACTTTCTAATTTAGTCCTATTATAATTTTTTCTTCTTTCTCTTGGTATCTATTTGAAAAAGCAAGAATGTAAGCATAGGAGCTGGCCCATTTTTTGGTTCAGCACCTGGATAGTGCTTGCTGATTGTATGGCTTCATTTAGCCACCAATTAGCAAGTGCTACCAAGGTACTGAACCAAAAATGAGCCAGCTTCTAAGCTTACATTCCAGCTTTTTTTAAATGAAGATACTAAGAACGAAAACAAATGTATAATGGGAGTAAATTAGAAAGTTGCTTAAAATTGCATGCTCTATCTGAATCATTAAAGTTTGATTTTGACTAGACCATCCCTTTAATCTACTAAAATTTATGATTAAACATGTTATGAATTTCCTGAGTGAAAAAGGTGATAAAACAAACAGCAAGCAAGCAAGTACTATTTTGAGTAATTCATTATTAATTTTTCATCCTATTTTTATTGAAGCAGTCATCTCTGAGAACTTGAAAACTATACATAGTAAGAGGCCCATTTATCAAGCTCCGAATCGAGCTTGAGGGCCCATGTTTCTGGCGAGTCTTCAGATTTGCCAGAAACGCAAGTTATGGATGCGAATCTGCAGGGGGCGGTGTTGCACCAGCAGCTCACAAGAGCTGCTGGTGTAATGCTGAATACGGAGAGCGTATTGCTCTCCGCATTCAGCGAGGTCTGTCGGACCTGATCCGCACTGTCGGATCAGGTCCGACAGACCTTTGATAAATAGGCCTCTTAACCTGCAAAAACAGCTTTCATGCTACTCAAAAAAGAAGCAAGATTCTCTATTGTCTAGGAGCCTTTTGACATACAATAAACTTCACTGAGTGGGGCACCAACCCCAAAGGAAAGCAGAGAAAGTCCTTTCAAACTGTGTGATTAATATAACTACAGAATCAATGTAAAATCTTTTATTATTGTGTAAAATAAAAAGTGCTTAAAGGGACAGAAAAAACCTTGAGATTTTTATTTAACCCCTTATTGACCAAATGACGGAATTATTCTGTCATGAAACAATTGAGCAAACTAAAGCGGTGTCCTTAAAGTGATTACTTACACTTTGAGATGGTAATATAAAATTATAAATCATATATTTTCATTATTTATTTTGTCCCATTTTCCTGTAATTCCATTCTGAAGTTCTGAGAATTTCCACACGGCCATTGGCTACACACTCTAGTGACCTATTTATAAATGTCCCTAATTCGCCACAGCAGAGAGGGTAACATAAGTTACAACATGGCAGCTCTTTACACTTATTTTGTCACTATTTAAACAACTAATTAATTTTTTTTTAAATACATCTACATGTTATTCTCAGACTAATCTTTTCTTTGAATTGCATCATTTAATCTAGCATTTTATTAGTGTTTAATGTCCCTTTAAGATGATAAAATGTTTAGTTATGCATACTGAAACTATTTTGCAATATAAAAACAACCACAGGGGCGCCCTCCAAAACAACAAATACACAATAAATAGAGATAACAAAAAAAAGCCCCCAAAGAAAGTCCTTAATATGTTAGAAATATATTGTCAGTTTGATGAAACCTAGTGATAAATCCAGGATAGAGGTGCTTCCAAAATGATGTATGTTCTACGTTGCCCAGACTGCTCCCTGTAGAGAGGAGATGGCTCTTCCCCTCCAAGTGACCACTGTAAGATAAAAACTACAGGTGTGCCGGGGGGGGCGGAGCCTACAGCTGTTGCGGAAGGTCGTGTATATGAGGAGCTCCTGACTCTTACTTGGATATAACTATTATTCTCTCTTTTAAAAAAATAACTTTTGCACCTGACACCTTTGTGAAAGTGCCCTGAAGTTTTCCTGGAGGAGTTAGCGAGATAATATTATATAGACGGCTCATCCTATGTTCCTCAGCTTGATTGCATGGAAGCTGACCGCATGGCAAGCAGGCCTAATTTGTGACTCAGTTACTCTGTGCCGTCGAGGCTGCCGCACATATTACCCCCCCCCCCGGAGATCTTGATGACTCTGGGTTAATAGCAGCATATTATTGCTGCCTTCATTTCTGTACCACTACAACAATTTCACAAAGGAACCGGCAACCAGTATTTACCTTAGTAATGGCGGCGGAGGAGGTAGTCTTAAGGGAACTCAGCGCACTCCTTGCCTCTCACCAGGCAGCCTTTACAGACATGCTACATGAAGCCTGTAGCTCTATCCGGAAAGCCATATATAAAGAATGCATTAAGGGCACTCTGAATGGGGAACTTCCTATGTCTAGTGATCTTTTAGAGCCCTGGCAGTCACCAGCTTTGGCCTCTCACTGCAGCATTATGGAAACTGGCCAGCAGACCCCCTGTGAGGATCCCCAGATCGCGGGTGCACTTCAGACCTCCTATAACCTGTTAGGACAGACCTGCGACAGTTTGGTATCAGTGACCCAGACTGCTGAGAAAAAAAGTGGACCTAAAGTCCCCTTCTCGACTGAGGCTACAATGTATAGGCAGCCCTGGACCCCACAGATTGCGGTAAACTCCGATATGGCTGGATCTAAGGGACTTGCAAATATTCCCCAGAGAGCAATAGATCGTGCTACCAGCAAGCACTTACCAGTCATCAATCCACAGGCTGAGTGCTTCTTCCCCTTAAAGAGAGGTGAAACCCCTATCACTGGCGACAGCCTCTGCCTGCAGGGAATGAAGAGACCTCAACAAAGATCTTCACGCAAGTTGCGATCACCACATTCAGGATCCCTTACTCAGGCGAGTAGTCACCAGGAAGATCGACACGGAGTGGGTTAAAAAGTTAAAAAGGTGATGAGGGCTGGGTTGTACCCCTGAACTGAGACCACAAGCCCAAAACATCGCAGTGATTCACATTCACTCCTTTTGTGTGATGCCTTTCCAGAGTGGGGCTACATATTAACTAAACAGCTGCCTCCTTTACTATTTTGACGGCTATGTGACTGGGACATAATACAGGATTACAGAGCATTATAATCAATTAGACCCTAAATACTACTTACGCCCTGTGGACTTGGTGCCTCTGAAGTCACAGATTTAAAATAGACATCAGCTAGGGTCTTTTCTGTTCGACTCTCCTAACATCTGTGGTATTTCTCTACCCAGGGCTAGACCTGCTTTGTTCCATAGGTTTATATATTATAGGGCTTTTGCTTTCAATGCAGATGACTAGGCTCACTAACACACTGTTAAATTACCGGATGCCTGTTGCACCCTCATAGATGTTTAGCTACAGATCAGTGTAAGCTGTCAAAATGGTGAATTGTACTAGGCATCATGAATGTTAACTGTAAGCTCACACTTCTACTGCAGATAGAATACCCATTTGCCACTCGATCTGGAGAATAATGTTTACCCTGAGCCGAATGCATGTTTTATTAGTATGTCACTATTGCTTTATAGTGCAACGCAGCCTGTTAACTGGATCTTAATTCTATTATTTAGTTTGCAGTCCTGTGCATATTTGTATGAAGCGCTGGGTCTCTTTGTTTGGGGATATAATCCAATGCACTCCCTCCCACTAGAAGCCCCAACTATTTCCCCTGAGATATCAAGCTCACCACCTCATTATTCATATTGATAACTACTAGGACCCTTTGTATTCCCATATGTACAGTATATAGGCTATACCCTGATAGATCTCCTCTGACCCCCATGCTGCTGTATAACCAGTCCCCTTATTGCCTAGTTTGATATACATACTTTGTGAATGTTTGTTTTCTAATATTCTTACTATCTGTGCTAAAATCCCACTAACTCCATATAATTGTTGTTCATTTGGTATTTCCTGCCGTGGGATATATTTATACTATATAAAGTTATACTCATGCATATTTGTTATATCAACAGTTAAAAAGGTCTATAAAGGTTCAAAAGTGACCTCATATGATTGTAATTCTCCTACTATCCCTTTTACTAGCTTAGTTGGAGGTCCAAAAGTGGCCTCATCAGTCTCAAGGAGAAACGCAAAACAAAAAATGTGGGTTAGAGTTTGTTGTCTTTTGATATATAATGAAGGTACTATTTAGATAATTGTTTTTATTATTGAATTTTACACTCCTGTATTAGCTGCATTTTTTTTTTTATTAATTTGGGTTATGATTTACTGCTGTAAAGATTAATGGCTGTACAACCCTTCTTTAAAAGTGCCTGTATGACTATGTTCCTTTAACCCTCAATAAAAATGATTAAAAAAAAAAAAAAAAAAAAAACTACAGGTGTGCCACGTGGCCAAGTATCGTCTATGAATGTTAAAAGTAAAAAAACACTCACACGTGGTGTAGCACCTATGATTGGTGCTCTATGTGCAAGCTGGGACTTCTCAATCGCTCAGCTGACTGACCCCATGTTCAAAGGAACCAAACTGGTGTATCCAAAGCTCCAACGTGAAAAAATAAAAATAAAGCAGCACGTGCACTTATTCAAATATTTTTATAACATTTATGTGCACATGCTGCTGTAATTTTAGTTTTGGCTAATATGTTATTCTTTAGCAGCACAACAGAAATGTCTTGTTATTACTGTTGCTTTAATAGTATTGCATGGAAATATTTATTTTTACCTTTAAGCTTGAATGCTGCATAGACCATTCCATGTAATATTTGCACTTCAATTCTTACTGTAATCTCAGAGTTGTGGTTATCTGTTTTCCCAAACTAAAAAGTGTCACAAAACACATCAAAAATACATTACAAAGTACATTTATACTCATAATAACACTGTCTAATAAAAAATATTCCCAAACAATATTGCACAAAAAAAGTTATAAGGGCTCAAAGACATTCAGCTTTGACAACGGCAGGAGGCCGAAACGCGTCAGCTGTGTTCTGACCCCTTTTTGGATGATTGCTCTATATGTGAACCAACCTTTTAAACGATAACTAATAAATTGGAGTTTTATATAAAGAATTTGGTGCTCTGCTTCATTCTCTTCATACTCAAAGATATGAGATCTCAGGTGTTAGAGAAAAAACAGCAGCAAGAGGGCTTTAACATTGAGATACATACAGATACATTGCTAAAGATGTATATGTATGTGTGTATGTATATATATATATATATATTCATCCAAAAGTAAAAAGCACTCACCGGGTCTTTACAGTAACAAACAAATTTAATATGTGACGTTTAGGGTTGCCCCCGTCTTCAGACAACTTCTTGAAGTTGTCTGAAGACGGGGGCAACCCCGAAACGTCACATATTAAATTTGTTTGTTACTGTAAAGACCCAGTGAGTGCTTTTTTACTTTTGGATGAATGTGCTATATTTTTTAAAAGCACCCCGGGCAGGCTGGACTGATACTCATTTAAACGGTGTTACTGTGAGTGCTTTTACCTCTCTGGACAATATATATATATATATATATATATATATATATATATATATATATATATATATATATATATATATATATATATATATATATATATATATATATATATATAGTACACATATATAGAAGTGCATTGGAGCCCTTTGCTGTTAAGTAGATGAACTATAATATTTCACCTTCTAATATTCTGCGCATAAGGAAATATGTTCTAAGTATTTATAAATAGATATTCCTATATACAGTATATCTGTCTGTATATGTGAACAATGCTGTGTTTGAAACATCGTCGTTATATTGATACATTGTATACACGATTGTATGTTCTACCAGTTATTGTGGAAAATTCTGTTACATGGTGACACTGATTATTTGAACAAGATACATTTTTCTGCAATATTACCTTTTGCTTAATTTATCACGCTAGTTGGTGGCGTGACTCATAATGACATTTTTCTTGAAAGTAAATCTGTATATAGCTATATATAATCATCTATATTTATTATAGGTATAAATATATATTTGTTTTATAAACCATCAGATATATGTAGAAATATTGAATTATGAATAAATAGAACAAATTCCGTTATGTAAAGAACATTGGAAAATTAAATATTCCTATATTCATGTCAGGTTAGCGCTAATGAGAATATGCTATGTTGTTTTCACGATATTGAGGTGTTAGTTTTTTTTTATAGTTTTTTTTTTCTCCATTGACTTCTATGGGGAATGTGAATATGCAATAGTTTTTTGTGCAATATTGAGGTGTTAAGTTATGGGTGAATGATTTTTGGATTTTGACTTTGTTTGCAATTTTGGTTACCGCTAGAGAAAAAACAGTTTACTTTCAACTTGTAATACCAGCACAACCCGACTAGTGCAAAAATGAAACTCCTAGTGGAGTTTTCACTGTAGTGAAAATGCAAAATACCGCTCCACTTGTAATCTAGCCCTTAATAGTTAAAGGTGCAAAAGAAACACATTGCTAACAACAAAACAGGAATGGAGCAAAGGAAAATGTTTGAGGTAACCAGTTTAGAAATAATGTGCTACATACAAAATACACTGAATAATTAGTCTAATAGAGGGTATCTTTGATCCAAAGGTGACCACTCATGATTCACACTTAAATTTAATTTTTTTACTATTTTGGTATAGGAATAAATACTATATCAGGTAAAGGTGTAGTTTAGCATCCCAAATTCGGAAAGGTACCACATCCCGCCGTGGGGGGGGGGCATGTATAGATTCCCAGTGGTGGTTGCGGCGCCCAGGAAAGATATTGGAACAGAGCATTGTGGCACCCGGGAACAATATTGGAAAAGAGCGATCTGTTCCAATACCTTCCACAGGCGCCGCAATTGACACTGGGAACCTATCCATGGTAGCCCCCCCCCCCCCTTATGTTACCTTTCTGAAGTAATTCCCACATTAAAAATATAACATGTTTAGGTAAATGTGGAGTTGATCGGTTTTTTCCAATATCGTTCCCAACAAAAAGTCCCTTGTTCTTTATGAAGAGTAGGCCATGGTGCTCCAGCCGCAAGCAGCAAGACCATAAATAACCCTAGAATGTGACAGGGAAACTAGCAAAACGTGAAACAGCACATTTACTATTTTATATATATATATATATATATCTTCCGATGGGCGGGCTGAAGAGTAAGCAGCTAATGTTGGTAGCTCCGGAGCTGAAACTAACTCTAAAGTGAATAATAACGGTAAGTTGTACCTGTACCAACGAATGACTACTGAGAGTTATGACCATAGTTACTATAATCAAGCTACACCCATCCTATATGGGGGCTCCTGCACTATACGGGCCGAGTCACTAAGTATTCTGTGGGTTGAAAGCTGCCGTTTTGATTAGATGTCTTATGTCTAGTGGACTGCGGGATGGGTTGCCTGTCACTGACATCTCACACGTAGTATACCCTTGCCTATACCCCATTTGAATATTTTTATTCACGGACGCCGAGTCATAATGACTTATTTTAGTTTAGTATTTTACTCTGCCCAATAGCTGGACAGCGAGTATAAATGTGTTATTTGTTTACATGCACTTAAGTAGGGGCTTGTCACATCGAGCCTATGGTAACGCTTCTGGGGAGCATTGGGGGCGGATCGCCCCTGGGCGATACGCATGCGCACTACTTAGCTGTGCGATGCGCGGTGCAGACTGTAAGCACTAACATGGGCCTGCATCTGACACGGCTACACGGAATGATCCCTCTGGGTTACGCTCTGATACTACGGTCAATGCTTTCTCTTTACTATTAACACATTGAATGTTTATAATGCATTAGAACTGAGGTTAATGTCTGATCCCTAAAGTAGGGTTACTTATGCCTTATCAATGGTAGTCATTAAGTGTCACTGCGAATGTATTATGTGTAATGTAGAACGGATCTAGTTACAGATGGCTAATACAGATATGCTATTATGCTCTAAATGAAGGTGTTACTGTTCTATAAATTGTATTGAATAGGAAGAATTTATACAGCTCGATGCTGGTTTGTTATCTAGGATTCCTCCTCATACTCTGTACTGCATCATTTGGCATATGTCTGTATCCTCTAGTTCACATTTTATATCCCAGTGTATATCTGCCCATTTACCAGGATCATGCATCTGTGGGTTCACAGTTGTGATTATTGCGTTATTTACTGCTTTATTTATTGCTTGCTGGATTATATGCTGTATTATTTGTATTTACTTTGCACTGTGGGTTTGGTTGCCATGACAACCAGTTTTTGGCGGTTTTTGCACTAGGGGGAGGGGTCTATGTGTACATAAATGTTTGATTCACTTGTATGTTGTTGGTCTGATGAAGGGGAGCATTCCCCGAAACGTTACTAATTAAACTATTTGTTTAAAACTTAAGTCCAGAGAGTGCTGTTTTCTACCTGACTACATTTCACCTATTCTAGCACCCTGGCCCTTGGGAAACTGTTTGTGAGAGTGCAACTGACTCATTTTGCCTATTATTAACCACTCTGATGCACCCACCAGCGAGTTCAACATCAGATCCCTCACTCTGTTGTATTACCGGACTTGTGTTCTAAATTCATATCATCACCACGGTGTGGACATTCACTGGGGATTACTGGGTCACCACGAAAGCAACAATGGAGCACATTGAACCCACGCAGGCCACAGCAACAATCCCAGCAGATGTGGAGGGTGCTGAGACACTATCCATGAGTGACTTGGATGCAGCAAGGATACTGTTTGACACCATTCTACCTGAAGATCCAGCTGAGAATGCAGTGACCGTGTACAACCAACTGATCAAATTAAAGAAAAGAGAGGTAGATCTTAAACTACATGGTATCTACCTCTCAGAATATCACAGAAAAAGACTGATACCTAGGGGTTTTAGAATCAACAATGTGCCCACCATAGGCAGACAAAATTCTGACTTTTGCAGGAAATGGGTGGCAATATTGAACAAATGCTCCTTGGACCTTATCCTGCTAGTGGTTGAGGAAGTCAGAACTCAGATGCAGAAAGCAAAAGAGGATATCAGCAATCTGGAGGAAGTGAAAGGGCATATCTTAACACAGGACAAGTCAGATAATTGGATGGAGAAAATTAATACCCAATTACGTGAATACAACAATGCCTTAATTGCCTTTAAAAATAAGAAGCTTGGATATGTTATGGAGGATTATAAAGACAAAAAAGTGTACCGGTGGACACTTGGGCCTACTGAAAGAGCCCAATATCAACCAAGAAGACCAAGGAGGTTCAGAACGTATGCACACCGGCAACTGAATACTGTGGACTCCAGCTCTGGATCAGACACTGATTATTCGAATGACCGGCTACAGGAGACAGAGAATCAGCACAATACACAGCCTTTTTTAGGCATTACCACCCGCTCCAGGGGAAGGGGCGAAGACCGCACACACGCAGGGGCGGATTTTGGAAGAAGACCCCCGCTACCTCGCAGAAGGAGGAGGATGTGACGGTCAACCTTAGCCAACATGTTCTGACTGAGAATGAAAGGCGAGTACTCATGAAGGGCCTCTCCTTTGTACCGACAACCAAACCTGACGATTTTGCCACATATATCGACTCTATGCGTTTCCAGAGACAACTAAAATTGGGAGATTTTTTCCAGGGAAAGGTGATGGAAGACAACAGACACCCTTTCAAAAAACCCAGCACATTTGAACCCCCCACAACTAACCCAAGTATTAAAACTTTTACTCGCATGGTACAACAAAGAATAAGACAGGGGGAACATGACCTGACTAGAAACAACATGACAACAAGTGATTGGGAAGCTGTACAATCCCTTAGGAATGACTCTACAATAGTCATACGCCCAGCGGATAAGGGTGGTGCGGTTGTCCTGCAGGACTACCAGGATTACAAAGCTGAAATAGACAGACAATTGGCGGATAATTCTACCTATAGGGCTCTACCCTGTGATCCGACCATTTCTTATAAAACACAGATGGATTCTGTTATTGAGCATGCAGCTCGAATGAATTGGATAGACTCAACTACTAAAGACTGGCTGACAACTGTCAACCCGGTGAGACCAATACTGTATACATTACCAAAGATACACAAGCAGTTGGTAAACCCACCTGGACGCCCCATAGTTTCAGCACGGGGGTCATTATTACAGCCCTTGGCTAAATTTGTTGATTCTTTGCTACAACCTCTAGTTGTTAATATGCGATCCTACCTACGGGACTCCTCGGCTCTTATCACGTATCTTACCAAACTGACTGATATACAACCAGGTGATGTGCTTGCTAGTCTTGACGTCACAAGCTTGTACACCATTATACCGCATGAAATGGGGATGGAGATAATCACCAACTGCCTTGAGAGGTGCCCCTATGTGGGACCACCAACAGGTTTTATTGTTGAACTCTTATCCTTATGCCTCAAATTGAACTACTTTAAGTTTGAGAGAAGATTCTATTTGCAGCTCATGGGAACAGCCATGGGCTCGAATATGGCACCTGCATTTGCAAATCTCTTTATGGAGTATGTTGAAGAGAATATATTCAAGGTGTATGACAACCAACAGGTATATTTTTACAAGCGGTACATTGATGATATCGTGATCATCTGGCGAGGAACAATCGAGTCCTTTGGTGAATGGGTCATATCCCTGAATGAAAGAGGGGGACAGGTTCAACTTAAAGAGGTTTCCAGCTACAACGAAGTTGATTTCCTGGATCTGAGAATCTATAAGGTTGACAACAAACTTGGAACTACCCTATTTAAAAAGTCTACTGACAGAAATACATTACTACACGCTTCCAGCTACCATCCCAGATCACTCATAAAGGCGATCCCCAGGGCACAAATGCTGAGAGTTTGTCGCAATAATACATCTGATGAGAAAAAGGAGTTACAATTAAATGAAATGGAAGCAAGATTCTACAACAGAGGATACAAATGCAACATTGTAAAAGAAGCAAGGTCCCAGGTGGATTTGGAGGTTACTAAGAGTGATCACCAGAAGAGAATGAATTTCGTCACAGCCTACACCCCCAACACAAGGACACTGGGGGTTACGCTAAAAGAGAAGTGGGACATCATCCAGACAGACCCATCACTACCTTACCAGCACTATGGACCACCCAGGATTGGGTACAAAAGGGGAAGGAACCTAAAAGATATTCTGATGAATACAGACCCTACTGACAGCTACAATAAAGTGACACCAATCACCAAAAAAGGTTCCTACAAATGCCCTAGTTGCGTGACGTGCAACTCTATGTTGCAATGTAAGCAGTTCAGACATCCACACAACAATACAAGCTATAGGATCAAGCACTATCTTACGTGCACCACGAAGTTTGTGGTATATATGTTGAATTGCAGCTGTGGCCTTTTTTACATTGGTAAAACCTCAGACGACATCAAGAAAAGGATGGCCAATCACAGGAGCGCTATTCGGACAGCAATTGAAAAAGGCAAGAGTGACCAGCCAGTGGCCAGACATTTCATGGAAAAGGGTCACTCTGTTGCAGACCTTAGATTTAAGCTTATTGACCACGTACCCCCACTCCCGAGGGGCGGGGATAGGGACACACGTCTCCTACAAAAAGAAGCGGAGTGGATCTTTAAACTGGACACCATACATCCCAGAGGTTTGAATATGGAAATAGACTGGCACTGTTTTCTATGATTTTTGATTGTTCATTCTTATTTGTATTCTTTATTACTGTGTGTTTGGTTAATTTTTGTCTGCTACATGTGTATTGATGCTTTGTGTTTTCCACCTTGTAAAGTAGATGTGGCTGCACGTAGCACACCTATCTTCTTCATAGGTATGTGTCGTTCCCCTGGTTACCAAAACATTCTTTATGAGTGTTTGTCTGAGCACACCCCATGCTGCCATCAGGGATTTGTCACTTAATATTGACTTAGATTGGTCAGGCCGCTTATATGCATCCTTCTCTGGTTTTCTAACCACTGTTCCCGGTGGGTTAACACACTATGCTTTTTATGTGATACGTTTTATTATGCTGATTTGTCCTGGAAGTATGTTAATACCCTGATTAGGTTGGGTATTGTATTTGTGCATTATAATATTGCCTCACATGATAGATAACCTAAGTTTCCCTCCCGTATGCTCTAGGCGGGATTTGCCCTAACCTATTGGTATCTGCTACCCAGTTTCTGTGTAAAGGTGTGCGCTAGCTTGTGACTCCCAGACATATTATGACGTCATGGTGGGCTTTGTCCCATTATGGCCAATTAATATGTAGATCCAAGTACTGAGAGTTATGACCATAGTTACTATAATCAAGCTACACCCATCCTATATGGGGGCTCCTGCACTATACGGGCCGAGTCACTAAGTATTCTGTGGGTTGAAAGCTGCCGTTTTGATTAGATGTCTTATGTCTAGTGGACTGCGGGCTGGGTTGCCTGTCACTGACATCTCACACGTAGTATACCCTTGCCTATACCCCATTTGAATATTTTTATTCACGGACGCCGAGTCATAATGACTTATTTTAGTTTAGTATTTTACTCTGCCCAATAGCTGGACAGCGAGTATAAATGTGTTATTTGTTTACATGCACTTAAGTAGGGGCTTGTCACATCGAGCCTATGGTAACGCTTCTGGGGAGCATTGGGGGCGGATCGCCCCTGGGCGATACGCATGCGCACTACTTAGCTGTGCGATGCGCGGTGCAGACTGTAAGCACTAACATGGGCCTGCATCTGACACGGCTACACGGAATGATCCCTCTGGGTTACGCTCTGATACTACGGTCAATGCTTTCTCTTTACTATTAACACATTGAATGTTTATAATGCATTAGGACTGAGGTTAATGTCTGATCCCTAAAGTAGGGTTACTTATGCCTTATCAGTGGTAGTCATTAAGTGTCACTGCGAATGTATTATGTGTAATGTAGAACGGATCTAGTTACAGATGGCTAATACAGATATGCTATTATGCTCTAAATGAAGGTGTTACTGTTCTATAAATTGTATTGAATAGGAAGAATTTATACAGCTCGATGCTGGTTTGTTATCTAGGATTCCTCCTCATACTCTGTACTGCATCATTTGGCATATGTCTGTATCCTCTAGTTCACATTTTATATCCCAGTGTATATCTGCCCATTTACCAGGATCATGCATCTGTGGGTTCACAGTTGTGATTATTGCGTTATTGACTGCTTTATTTATTGCTTGCTGGATTATATGCTGTATTATTTGTATTAATTTGCACTGTGGGTTTGGTTGCCATGACAACCAGTTTTTGGCGGTTTTTGCACTAGGGGGAGGGGTCTATGTGTACATAAATGTTTGATTCACTTGTATGTTGTTGGTCTGATGAAGGGGAGCATTCCCCGAAACGTTACTAATTAAACTATTTGTTTAAAACTTAAGTCCAGAGAGTGCTGTTTTCTACCTGACTATATATATATATATATATATATATATATATATATATATATATATATATATATATATATATGTATTTATGTGTGCATATATGTATGTGCAGACATATAGACACATAAATATATAAGTACACATATATAGAAGTGCATTGGAGCCCTTTGCTGTTAAGTAGATGAACTATAATATTTCACCTTCTAATATTCTGCGCATAAGGAAATATGTTCTAAGTATTTATAAATAGATATTCCTATATACAGTATATCTGTCTGTATATGTGAACAATGCTGTGTTTGAAACATCGTCGTTATATTGATACATTGTATACACGATTGTATGTTCTACCAGTTATTGTGGAAAATTCTGTTACATGGTGACACTGATTATTTGAACAAGATACATTTTTCTGCAATATTACCTTTTGCTTAATTTATCACGCTAGTTGGTGGCGTGACTCATAATGACATTTTTCTTGAAAGTAAATCTGTATATAGCTATATATAATCATCTATATTTATTATAGGTATAAATATATATTTGTTTTATAAACCATCAGATATATGTAGTAATATTGAATTATGAATAAATAGAACAAATTCCGTTATGTAAAGAACATTGGAAAATTAAATATTCCTATATTCATGTCAGGTTAGCGCTAATGAGAATATGCTATGTTTTCACGATATTGAGGTGTTAGTTTTTTTTTATAGTTTTTTTTTTTCTCCATTGACTTCTATGGGGAATGTGAATATGCAATAGTTTTTTGTGCAATATTGAGGTGTTAAGTTATGGGTGAATGATTTTTGGATTTTGACTTTATTTGCAATTTTGGTTACCGCTAGAGAAAAAACAGTTTACTTTCAACTTGTAATACCAGCACAACCCGACTAGTGCAAAAATGAAACTCCTAGTGGAGTTTTCACTGTAGTGAAAATGCAAAATACCGCTCCACTTGTAATCTAGCCCTTAATAGTTAAAGGTGCAAAAGAAACACATTGCTAACAACAAAACAGGAATGGAGCAAAGGAAAATGTTTGAGGTAACCAGTTTAGAAATAATGTGCTACATACAAAATACACTGAATAATTAGTCTAATAGAGGGTATCTTTGATCCAAAGGTGACCACTCATGATTCACACTTAAATTTAATTTTTTTACTATTTTGGTATAGGAATAAATACTATATCAGGTAAAGGTGTAGTTTAGCATCCCAAATTCGGAAAGGTACCACATCCCGCCGTGGGGGGGGGGCATGTATAGATTCCCAGTGGTGGTTGCGGCGCCCAGGAAAGATATTGGAACAGAGCATTGTGGCACCCGGGAACAATATTGGAAAAGAGCGATCTGTTCCAATACCTTCCACAGGCGCCGCAATTGACACTGGGAACCTATCCATGGTAGCCCCCCCCCTTATGTTACCTTTCTGAAGTAATTCCCACATTAAAAATATAACATGTTTAGGTAAATGTGGAGTTGATCGTTTTTTTCCAATATCGTTCCCAACAAAAAGTCCCTTGTTCTTTATGAAGAGTAGGCCATGGTGCTCCAGCCGCAAGCAGCAAGACCATAAATAACCCTAGAATGTGACAGGGAAACTAGCAAAACCTGAAACAGCACATTTACTATTTTATATATATATATATATATCTTCCGATGGGCGGGCTGCAGAGTAAGCAGCTAATGTTGGTAGCTCCGGAGCTGAAACTAACTCTAAAGTGAATAATAACGGTAAGTTGTACCTGTACCAACGAATGACTACTTCCAGAACAGCCTGAGTGCATTCTAGCCTTAACACATCAGGTGTCCGGCGATTACAGCACTGGTGGAAGCAATATCACCCTTGCCGCAAGTATAGCAGCACATGGAATTGCATCTGTATTTAATTGAAGACCGGACAGTAATCCCACTGTGACAGCTGAACAAGACCTTGTTATCAGAAGACCCGCTGAATGAGCTGTGGTCTGTTAGCCTGATCAAGGTCCGACTGTGGAACTGAAGTAGACCGGTCCCCTCCGGTATCGTTGATTCCTTACCTGATACCACGGAGCATCTGACGAAGCCGATCAGAGTCTGGAAGATGAAGCGGAGCCCTCCTCACAGGAATCCTGGTGGTGAAGCCTGTCGAGAGACCAGAGAAGGAGAAGTAGAGGTCTGTGGGAACATATACACAGCTCACAACAGATAAAGACGAACATTTTTCTGTGGCACGAAAACAGCGGGCGCCATCTTGCCCTGCGCTCACCTAGAAGAGAAGGGGGAAAAAAGTAAAGACAACAGAAAAGAGAGGAACAAGGAGAAAGAAAGAAGAGCAAGGAGAAATTGGGATTCCAAGCGTTACGCCTACAGATCAGCAGGGTTGTTTATACCATCCCAGAGTATTAG
Organism: Bombina bombina; assembly: GCF_027579735.1. Taxonomy (NCBI): domain Eukaryota; kingdom Metazoa; phylum Chordata; class Amphibia; order Anura; family Bombinatoridae; genus Bombina; species Bombina bombina. Next base: position 1,181,880,691 of record NC_069500.1, read on the forward strand.
AATCTGGTTCACACATCCAGATTGAAACCGGAGTGAGAAATCCTCTTTCTAGCGTGGCTGCGCTGGTGCATACAGCTTCCTCCCTCCTAGTCTTGGCTCGAAGTCGGCAGAAAGGGTAAAATGCACAACACACACCATCATTTAGGTTTATATTACTAATCAAGTGCTGCCCTTATAGAAAGCTGAGATTTGGGATATCATACTTAATACCTGTCCTGGGCACTTTAGACTCATACTTTCTCAGTGGTTTGAACTGCAAACAGATACAGTAAGGTACGTTTCTGAAATATAGCCCTGCTGAGGACACTAGCAGCTTTGGGACATACACAGCCTGCTTAAAATCCATGTACTTTTGCTGTTTGCAGTCCTGAGGAAAGGTTTTCCTACAACCAAAACAGAAACTCAATCCTGGTTGAATGCTACAGCAAAGGAGATATGCTGTAATCGTGTTTACTTTGCTGTTAGATCTGCTGTTAAAGGACCAGTCAACACATTAGATTTGCATAATCATCAAATGCAAGATAACAAGACAATGCAATAGCACTTAGTCTGAACTTCAAATGAGTAGTAGATTTTTTTTTTAACAAATTTTAAAGTTATGTATATTTCCACTCCCCTTGTACCATGTGATAGCAATCAGCCAATCCCAAATGCATATACGTATAGTCTTTGAATTCTTGCACATGCTCAGTAGGATCTGGTGACTCAAAAATTGTAAATATAAAAGACTGCACATTTTTTCATTTTTTTTAATGGAAGTAAATTGGAAAGTGGTTTAAAATTACATGCTGTATCTGAATCATGAAAATTTAATTTAACCTGAGTGTCCCTTTAAGATTCATGCATTTTTTTCTTCTTTCTTTGTTTTTCCTGTCTAATTGTAGATTGTCATTGCTAGAAACTCAGCTGTCTGTATATGGATAAATTCCTTGCTGGAACTAAAATGTCAGGGAAAGCTAAAAGCTCGGGAAAGACTAGGGGAGCTGCTGACCACTCACAGGAGTCTTCTCCTCATACACAGGATATAAATGCAATGTCCACGGAAACGCATGCTGTGGTGCAGCAGCTCTCCTACATTTTTCTCCCCAAGATGGAAAGCTTACAGAAGGGTCTAGACCACTTAACAGAGGAAATTAACAATTTTCTGTAAGATTCACGGAAATGGAGGGCCTGAAGATACCTCTCCCACACATGAAATACAAATAGACACCCTAGTGAAACAGAATTTGATTTTACACCAGAGATTGGAAGACCCGGAAAACAAGTCTCGTCACAATAACTTGCGCATAATTGGGGTGCCAGAAAGTGTTAAGCCCAAAGACCTCATACATTTTGTTGAAAATACTTTGCCAGTTTTGTTTAAGTTAACCCCAGCAGTGTTTAAAGGTAGTTAGGGCTCACAGGGTGGGCCATGACAGGCAACAGGAGAGGGGGAATACACAGCCTAGATAGGTTATGACTAAATTTCTGCATTTTCAGTTGAAGGTTGATATTTTACGTGCTTATAGAAAGCCTCTCCAGTACTGTATAAGGGCTCTAAACTGCTCATATTCCAAGATTACTCCTCTGAGCTTATGAGAAAACGGAAGGAGTTCTCTCCGGTATGTTCGGAATTAAACAAAGAGGGGAAAAATGTGTACTTATTGTATCCAGCCAAATTGAAATTGCTAACGCCCTCTGGCCCTAGATTTTTCCACTCTCCACAGGAGGTAACAGAGTACCTGGGGAGTACTCGGAATAGATCTGGGTCACCAAGATCACCCCACTCAGATCCAGGCTGAAATGTTACACAGAGAATAAAATGAAAGGTAACAAATTGCTCAAATGATGTGGCTAATTATAGCCTCTTATAATTTATCCTGATGTGCTTCTTGTTTAAATACAGTTATGAAGTTAGATTTGTTTGTGTAAAGGTTTTAGTTTTTGCTAGATTGCTGCTTATTCAAACTGCAACCTTGACATTTTTTAATCCTTACAATATTGGGACAAGGACGTTGCATTTTGATACAATGTATTCTTATAACTTTAGTTTAAATACTCAGAATAAAAAAGATGAGGAACTAATTCCCCAATTCAATAAGTTCAAAGCACTAACAAATGACCTGTTCTGGTTGCTGAATTGTTTTTTATGTGTCGCCATTTGTGTGTGTATACTCTGGACACATGTTGAACTTAGTTATAAGAGGTTAAAGCTCAACAAGTACCATATAGAAGGTGCATCATAGTTTCTTACCACATATTTGACTGAGTTAAGGGTACTGTACAGTGTGGCACCAATTGGTGACCACTTTAGATTATACAACCTTTGCATTAATTGTGGTACAATAATTTATATAGGTAGACTGGCCTTCTTAGAGATTTTATTTTTCTTTGGTTTTATGTTCATTCAAAGCATAAGCGCATGGTCTATCGATCCTTACTTCGTGGGACAAGAACATTGTGCGTTGGCATTAGTTTAAATATTCAGAATAAAAAAGATGAGAAACAAATTCCCCAAATTACTACAAGTAAGGTGCTAACTGCTGACCGTTGTTGGTTAATGCTTTATATACTACTGGTCCTAATTATAAAATTAGTTTATAGTATATTTGTTGATTGTACATTTGATTGGGACATGGGTGATTTCTAAACTAGCACCAACCTATGATCGCTTTAGTTTAAATAACCTATGCAGTAATTATGGTAAAAGAACTTCTCCCAATCTGTCAAACTTCATTGTGATTTGTGGTTGGAATTTTTTTTTTGGGGGGGTTATTGTAACTCACATTTCGACATTTAGATGGCAGTAAGGTTTGTGTCTTGGAATGTGGGGTTGATTAACTCCCCATCAAGAGACGCACTATTCTGACTCACTTAAGAAGCCTAGGGACTGACATAGCCTTCCTGCAGGAGACTCACCTATCCGAGACAGAACATGAAAAACTGTGTAGAGACTGGGGGGATCGGTGGAGTATGTATCGCACACCAACTCTAGTAGAGGCGTAGCAATCCTTTTTGGAAAGAGATGGAAAGTAGAGGTTTTAGCGACACACAAAGACACAGAGGGTAGATTCATTGTGCTGCAAGTCAGAATAAATCAAAGGATTTTTGTTCTTTGTAACATATATGCCCCTAATTGTTAATCCTCATCCTTCTAGACCAAAATTATACAGATGCTTACGCCCTATTCGGGTATGGATATAATGTTGGGGGGGGATTTTAATTTACCCCTAAATCCTGTCTGTGATAGAATGCGAGATCTGGGGTGCCCACAGATTTGGGCAAAGGCACCTTTGGAAAAAAAATGATTTGTCAGACTCTCAGTTTCTTTGCAATTAGTGGATATCTGGAGGCTACGGAACTCTGAGTGTAAAGACTTTACACGTATTTCAAGAGCGACACTATCGCTCTCTCGTATTGATCTTTTTATGATTTCCCCCAATTTAATTTCAAGAGTGACTAGTGATAAAATTCACAATGCTGTGGTCTCTGACCATGCACCAGTTGATCTGGCAATTTCAGTAGCGTTTCCGTTTCAAACAAACACATGTTAAGATTTCCTGGATACCTTTACACTTCGGTGGCTTTTTCTAAGCACTTAGTACACGCGTGAAATGATTATTATACAGACAATCAGAGCCACTCCGACACCCCGGAACTATTCTGGAATACAGGCAACATCATTTCCTATGTGGCTATGCTGCACAAGAAAATGCAGGCCAAATTACAGAGGCTACAGGAGAGCCTGACGGACTCTTACCAAACATATTGTAGTGATCCTAGACCTCTCATGAAGGATAGGTGTCTCACTAGTAAAGGATGTTTTCCTGCATCATCAAGTGGTCGCACAGATTCTAAAATCTAGTGCTAAATATTACGGAGAAGGTGATAGATCAGGTAGACTGCTAGCCTCATTAATAAACCAGAAATCTTCTCGCAAACCGATTGCCGCCCTTAGGTATCATTATAAAACTCACAAAACACCGGAGTCCGTAGTAAAGGCAATGGCGGACTACTACTCCAACTTATATACCAGTCAGAAAGCTCCTCCTCAGGATGTTATTTCATCCTTTTGGAAAGACTTGGTCCTCCTACAAATTGATCAGGAACAATTAGCCTCCATAAATTCTCCCATATCTTCAGAAGAAATAATGAGAACCATTTCCTCTATGTCTAACGGGAAAGCAGCGAGTCCAGATGGGTTGCCAATCGAATTCTATAAAATGTTAAAGCCTCAAGTTACCTCCACACTAACTAAATTATATAATTCATACTATCAAGATTTGGTACCTCCTTCCAAAATGTTCACCATGGCACATGTATCTCTAATTCCTAAGCCTGGGAGGGACCCTGAGATACCCAAATCATATCGTCCCATATTCCTTCTTAATTTGGACTACAAGATCCTAATGAAGATCTTTACTGATATATTGAAATTGATTCTGATCGATATCATCCACCCGACCAGACTGGGTTCATGTGTCAAAGAACTTCAGTAACTAACCTGAGACGGGTGTTACATTCCATCTCACATTTTTCTGAAAGCTCTGAGGTTCAGGGGACCCGCGGCTTGTCGGAGGCCTTCCTGCTGTCCTTGGATGTGGAGAAGGCCTTCGACAGGGTGGAATGGAGTCATCTTTTTGATGCTTTGAAGCACTTCAGCTTCTTGGGCTCCTCCTTACATTATATTAGTAATGTATATACGGCTCCCTGGATCCATATTATGGCCAACAATCTCTTCCCCCACGTATAACATCACAGAGGGGCACTAGGCAGGGTTGCCCCCTTTCCCCTCTGCTCTTTAATTTGGCTTTGGAGCCTCTTTCTATCAAAGTACGAAGCATTTATCCAGGTATATCACTTGGAGATGCGAAGCTGCAATTGGCTCTATATGCGGACGATATGCTTCTCTTTGTAGAACATCCGACAAAATATATCCCAATGATTCTATCAACTATCGGAGCTTTTCAGTCCTTCTTGCGGTATAAGATAAATGAATCTAAATCAGAGATACTATGGCTCCGGAAGCATCACACTCAAACTTCCAAATATCCATTTCAAGAGGCTAACCCTACCCTGACCTATTTAGGAATACATTTATCCACTGACCCTTATCTCTTATATCATTCTAATATCACCCAAGTTTGTCAAAAAATATATTGTCTAGACTGGTGGGCTGGATGAGGCTGCCTCTATCCTTAACGGGACGAATTAGCCTGGTCAAGATGGTGATCCTTCCAAGGATCTTGTATTCTCTCTTAATGAGGCAGCTTCTTGATATCGAAAAAAGGATATATATATACTATATATATATATATATATATGAAACTAATAAAAAGTGCAAATATTAGGCAAAGGCTGGCAAAAGGGTTGTTAACATTTGAGCCTCCTATATACTTGTGTCTGCCTCATAAGGAATTAGTGACCTGATATGCCCCTAATTTGGGGAAGATGAGAGGTTGTTAATATCGTCAGGTCAAATTGGGTAAAACTATATAAAAAATACAAATATGCAAAACTATATAAAACTGTATATAAATAAACTGAATATCTAGTATGACCAGCTGCAGAGGAGATACCCAACTTTCCTAGTAATGCACCTAAATGTGCCCAGACAAACAATTATGTTTCACTACTAAAACTGCAAACTGTTCTATATTTTAATGTAGCATGGATAGCTGTCTAATCTGCTAAAATAAACAATCAAGCTATCAATAATTTTGCACTAGTGTTCCTATACTATTTGGTGTTGCTCAAGTCCTATGTTTTGCACAGGTATTACAGCTAAAAATTCAATAGTTATTATCCTTGCAGTACTCAGTAAAATCAGCCATGAGTAAACAGATTGTTAATATGTGTATTACAAAACATCAGTATTAAGTAGCCAGCTGAAAACTATAAGTACCAAATAGTGAATCAGAGCCTTTGTTCTTCATTGATATTTGCACACAGTAGTGATCATCTTAAAGGGACATTCTACACCAGATTTGTATTGTTTTAATAGATAGATAATCCCTTTATTACCTATTTCCCAGTTTTGCATAAATAACACAGTTATATTAATATAGTGTACTTTTTACCTCTGTGATTACCTTGTATCTAAGCATCTTTTGACAGCCCCCTGATCACATGACTTTTTATTTATTATCTATTGACTTGCATTTTAGCCAATTAGTGCTTTGTTGTGCTGACTCTTAACCCCTTAGTGACCAGACAATTTTTCAATTTTCTTACCGTTAAGGACCAGGGCTATTTTTACATTTCTGCTGTGTTTGTGTTTAGCTGTAATTTTCCTCGTACTCATTAGACATGTGCAACGCTAAAAATTTAGTTTAGTTTTCATTAGTTAAATAAATAATTATATTTTGGCAAATTAGTTTAGTTAAGTTAAAAAAAAAATTGTTTCGGCATATTAGTTATGTTAAGTTAAATCTTTTTTCGGATCCGTTCGTTTTTCCGGATCCATTCTTTATTCATGCATTATTCTATTCTGAAGATTTAACTAAACATAACTAATATGCTGGTGATTGCCGAAACAAAATTATCTAAAACCGCCGCCACCCACATCGCCAACACTAAATAAAGCTATTAACCCCTAAACCGCCGTCCCCCCACATCGCCAACTCTAACTAAACCTATTAACCCCTAAACCACCGTTTCCAAGAATCGCCAACACTATCTAAAACACCAAATAAACCTATCAACCCCTAAACTGACGTTCCCACACATCGCCAACACTAACTAAACCTATTAACCCCTAAACTGCAGCTCCCCGACACTAACTAAACCTATTAACCCCTAAACCGCAGTTCCCAGACATCGCCGACACTAAATAAACCTATTGACCCCTAAACCGCCGTTCCCAAACATCGCCAACACTAACTAAACCTATTAAACCCTAAAACACAGTTCCCCGACATCGCCAACACTAACTGAAACACTAAATAAACCTATTAACCCCTAAACCCCCATTCACAAACATTGCCAACACTAACTAAACCTATTAACCCCTAAACCACCGTTCTCAAACATCGCCAACACTAACTAAACCTATTAACCCCTAAACCGCTGGCTCCCACATCGCAACAACCTAAATTAAACTATTAATCCCTAAAACTAACACCCCCTAACTTTAACATAATTAAAATATACCTAAATTAAAGTTACAATTATTAACTAACTACCTATTTAAAAGTAATGGTTGTAAATGCTTCTCTGGGATCCCCTTTGTTTAGAAATAGCAGACATTTATGGCTTTGGCATTGCTTTTTTGGTAATTAGAAGGCCACTCGTGCGCTTCTGGACCTCTATTCCCCGCTCACCAGAACTGGTCCAGTGATGGGCCGCCCACCTGCCTCCCTCCTATACCTTCCACGCCACAAACGATCAGCATCATCGCTGGCCGCAGTTGCTTAAAAAAGTGTATTGCACGATGCCTCAATATCGAGGCATCACTGCAATACCCTGTAAGCGTCTGGCTTCCATTGATCCAATCAGCCAATAGGATTGAGCTTGCATTCTATTGGCTATTCCAATCAGCCAATAGAATGCAAGCTCAATCCTATTGGCTGATTGGATCAGCCAATAGGATTTGTTACCCTTTAATTCCTATTGGCTAATAGAATTCTATCAGCCAATCGGAATGTAAGGGACGCCATCTTGGATGACGTCACTTAAAGTGAACTTCATTTTCCAGCGAAGATCGGAAGAAGAGGTTGCTCTGCGCCGGATGTCTTGAAGATGGACCCGCTCCGTGCCGGATAGATGAAGATAGAAGTTACCGCCTGGATGGAAGACTTCATCCCGCTTGGATGACGACTTCTGCCCGCTTGGATGAAGACTTCTGCCGGCTTCAATGAGAACTTCGCTGGCTGGATGAGGACGAATGTCCGGTCTTCAAAAACTGTAAGTGGATCGTCGTGGGTTAATGTTAGGTTTTTTAAGGGTTTATTGGGTGGGTTTTATTTTTAGCTTAGAGTTTGGGCACCATAAAAGAGCTAAATGCCCTTTTAAGGGCAATGCCCATCCAAATGCCCTTTTCAGGGAATTGGTTAGCTTAGGTTTATTTAGTTTTATTTGGGGGGTTTGGTTGGGTGGGTGGTGGGTTTTACTGTTGGGGGGGTGTTTGTAATCAGCCAATCGGAATGTAAGGGATACCATATTGGATGACGTCACTTAAAGTGAACATCATTTTCCAGCGACGATCGGAAGAAGATGATGCTCTTCGCCGGATGTCTTGAAGATGGACCCGCTCAGTGCCGGATGGATGAAGATAGAAGATACCGTCTGGATGGAAGACTTCTGCCTGCTTGGATGAAGACTTCTGCCGGCTTCGATGAGAACTTCGCTGGCTGGATGAGGATGAATGTCCGGTCTTCGAAAACTGTAAGTGGATCGTCGGGGGTTAGTGTTAGTTTTTTTAAGGGTTTATTGGGTGGGTTTTGTATTTAGCTTAGGGTTTGGGCACCATAAAAGAGCTAAATGCCCTTTTAAGGGCAATGCCCATCCAAATGCCCTTTTCAGGGAATTGGTAATGGTTAGCTTAGGTTTATTTAGTTTTATTTGGGGGGTTTGGTTGGGTGGGTGGTGGGTTTTACTGTTGGGGGGGTGTTTGTAATTTTTATTGCCAGGTAAAAAAGCTGATTTCTTTGGGGCAATGCCCCGCAAAAGGCCCTTTTAAGGGCTATTGGCAGTTTAGTGTAGGCTAGGGGTTTTATTATTTTGGGGGGGCTTTTTTATTTTGATAGGGCGATTAGATTAGGAGTAATTCTTTTTTTTTTGTGATAATTTTGTTTTTTATTTTGTGTAATTTAGTGTTTTTTTTTGTAATTTAGATAATTGTATCTGATTAATTTAATTTATTTGATTTGATTGTAATGGTAGGTTTTAGTGTAAGGTAGGTTAGGTTTTATTTTGCAGGTAAACTTGTATTTATTTTAACTAGGTAGTTAGTAAATAGTTAATAACTATTTACTAACTAGTCTACATAGTTAAAATAAATACAAACTTACCTATGAAATAAAAATAAAACCTAAGCTAGCTACAATATAACTATTAGTAATATTTTAGCTTGCTTAGGTTTATTTTACAGGTAAGTATGTATTTATTTTTAAAAATGAAATGTTTAGTTAATAATTGTAAGGATTATTTATATTTATTTTAATTATATTTAAGCTAGGGGGTGTTAGGGTTAGACTTATGCTTAGGGTTTCGTTAGGGTTAGGGTTAGGTTGAGGGGTTAATATATTTATGTAGTGATGTGGGAGGCCAGAGGTTATGGGGTTAATAGTTTAATTTAGTATATTTCCTTGTGGGGGGCTTGCGGTTTAGTGGTTAATAGGTTTATTATGGCGGTGTGGGCGGACGGCAGATTAGGGGTTAATAATATTTAAGTAGTGTTTGCGATGCGGGAGGGGTTAATAGGTTTATTATAGTGGCGGCGGTGGTGGGGATCGGCGGAAGAGGGGTTAATACATTTTAATAGTGGCGGTGATGTCCGGAGCGGCAGATTAGGGGTTGATAATTTTATTTTAGTATTTGCAATGCGGGAGGGCCTCAGTTTAGAGGTAGTTTATGGGTGTTAGTGTAATTTTGTAATACTTTAGTTATGAGTTTTATGTTACAGCTTTGTAACGTAAAACTCATAACTACTGACTTTAGATGGCGGTACGGATCTTGTGGTTATAGAGTGTACTGCTGACTTTTTGGCCTCCCAGGCAAACTCGTAATACCGGTGCTATGGAAATCCCATTGAAAAAGGACTTTTTTAAAAGTGCAGTACTGGCGTTGCGTGACGGCCAAAAACGTGTGCGGTACAGCTATACCTGCAAGACTTGTAATATCGGCGTTTAGGAAAAAGCAGCGTTATGAAGCATAACGATGCTTTTTCACTCATAACACAAAACTCGTTATCTAGCTGAATGTTAGTAATGTTTGTTTAAGCATGTTGTTAGCACAAAACTTTGCTTTTATTTGTGGGACCCTGCACTGTGAAATAAAGGTCTTTTTAAAATACAAGCAGCTGGAATACTATGGGCATCGTAAGCTCACTCGGTGGACTGCCTAACTAGGGTGTGCTGTCTCCTTATATTTACATTTGAGGCATAGGAGCCACCAGCAGTGTCTAAGGATCATCCGTGGAAAGTGTCTCCGTTTCAGCAGCACTAACAGATACAGAGTCATGCATCTACGCAAATATCTCCCACAGCTGAATCTCCACTGTAGCAGCCACATGAAGGGACCCCACTAGAAATTTTGGGGCCCCTGACTAAGCTATTGATCGGGCCCCCCCTGATTTGGCCAAGTGACTAAAACGTGTGCACACACACAAACACATACATTTACACACAGGAACACTCACACAGACACACATTAACACAGATGCACAGAGACACTAACACAGATACACACTAACACAGACACAACACACACACACTAATACACACATACAGACCCACATTAACACATTCCCACACTCACACAGAGACACTAACACTAACTGAAGTAGAAAAAATGCAGGCACTACCTACAAAATATTGATTGCAAATAAAATTCACAGTTTATTGATGAATACATGGTAAATACCAATCCAAAAAAAAGTGGAACAATCCAAAAATTGAACTCACAGTCAGGTGTTGGTGTGGACACACCAACACCTGACTGTGAGTTCAATTTTTGGATTGTTCCACACCAACACCTGACTGTGAGTTCAATTTTTGGATTGTTCCACTTTTTTTTTGATTGGTATTTACCGTGTATTCATCAATAAACTGTAGGTTTTATTTGCAATCAATATTTTGTATGTAGTGCCTGCTTTTTTTCTACTTCAATTACCCTTTGGCAGTTTGGTTCTACTGCTTTTTGCTACGGCACTCCAGGAGTATTCAGTTTTACGGAAACTCGTGTTTTACTTCCGGTTCATCCGGACTGGAGGAGATTGTGTGCTTGAGTCGCTGGATCGTATTTTCTTCCATACACTAACACTAACATATACACACACTAAATGGTTGTTTCATGTATTTCTATGGTGATAATAGAACAGGACAAGCTGAAGAAAGTACCATGGAGAATGTCTATGAATTGTTGTGTATATGCATTATATGACATGTTTTGTTTTTTGTGACGTAAGTAGTTGTAGCCTACCAGTTTACATTGATGATTACAATACAGAAGATTTGTGGCAGAAACCAACAAGACAGTAAGGAAATAATCTTTAAACTAAAAATGATAGACACCTAGGATATGAGAGTCCTGGTGTAAAAGTAAGGGAATTCAGCACTCTTTTATATATTTGAAGCAATTTCATTTTATTGCATACAAGTGGTTTGACTTGGCATATCCTGTCATCATGACAAACACACATATCGTAAAGTGCTAAGTGCAAACAAAACATAAGTGTTCAAACAATTATATACAAAACATATAGAATGCACACTTCTGATGCGTAACAAATGTCTAAAGCAGTGTTTTTCAACCAGTGTGCGGTGGCACACTAGTGTGCCGTGAGAGATCCTCAGGTGTGCCACGGCAGACTGACAACAGTGTGACATATTTTTTAAACTTTGCTTGTTTTTTACTCCCAGTGCAGGGGTAGTTTGTAGGAGGCATGGCATAACAGCACAATACATACAGTATGTGTGTGTTTGTGTGTATGTGTATATATATATATGCTGTATTAGGCTACAATGTGTGATTTTTTAAAAAATTTTGGGATGGTGGTGTGCCACGGGATTTTTTTATGTAAAAAAGTGTGCCACGGCAAAAAAAAGGTTAAAAATCACTGGTCTAAAGCATGCAACACCCTGCTGCACCAGTTCCTATATATAATAGGACATGTCTGGCCAGGTGTACTTGGGGATCTATGCATGCAATAGCTCAAGGAAGTCCCAAAGATGGCATTAGTTTTGTAGAGAGGTAAAGCAGATGATCAAGCGATACGTTTCCAAAGGAGATTGTGCAAATATTTATATCACTGAGTAGCAAGCTGCAGAAAAGGCATCCATGCAAGTAAGTAGTAAGGTATCAAGCAGATAGTAAGGCATCAAGCAAGTAGCTATACATATAGGAATGGCAGCATAGAAGCAAGCGTTTCACTTGATAATGCACTACTGTTTAGCCATTCATTACGAATATATCATTTTAAGCTGCAATAGTAGAAATAGCACATTCCATGCAGGAGTGAGAGGTGAGGGCTAGAAACAGTTCAAACAGAATATTGTGTTTTTGGGTCTGCATCACTATGGAAAAATAATCTACTTTTTTCAGTTTTTAGGTACATATTATATGTTTTGAGCTTGCTTTCACAGTAAGGAAATAATCTCATCAGTAGATAGGTGAGGCTGAACATGTGTCATTTAGCAGGTAAAATAAGACATATTATGGTTACCTCTAATGTAGCTGCCTCCATACTAGAAATGCTAGTGAATCCAAGAACTACTGATCGACATGATCTATAAACAAATGCTTAGCAGTCCATAGCTAAGTACCCCCATAACTTGTATATTCCTGTCTAAAAAGGGTAGGTAGGTAGCATATACAGCTTCCCATCTATTTATATGGATATTAAGATTATAGTTTTGCTTTACTGCCCACTAAAATAACTTTATTGTGTTTGTGTATGGGCCTTTAATGTACATTATTTGACATCTAACTATCACCTAGATTACGAGTTATGTGCGCTATAGGGAATTTAACGAACGCAACAAAAGTTGCGTTATTTCACCCTCTATAGCGCAGCCATTCCAAGTTTTGAAACAGTCAGCTTGTGCGTGCGATATGGTTGCGTTGAGCTCAATACCGCACACAATTCAAGCGCTGTTTTGACGTGCTTGTGTATGCTTTCCCCATAGACATCAATGGGGAGAAGGTGTCAGAAAAAAACCTGACACCTGAAGCGCGGAATGAAAAGCTCCGTAACGCAACCCCATTGATGTCTATGGGGGAAAGAAAGATAAGTTTAACCTAACACCCTAACATAAACCTCACGTCTAAACACCCCTAATCTGCCGCCCCTGTTATCGCTGACACCTACTTAATGTTATTAACCCCTAATCTGCCGCTTCCGATATCGCTGCCACCTAAATAAATCTTTAAACCCCTAAATTCCTCTGCACCCCAACATCGCCCACACTATAATAAATCTATTAACCCCTATTCCGCCACTCCCCGACATTGCCACCACTAAATAAAGTTATTAACCCCTAAACCTCTGGCCTCCCACATCACTACCACTAAATAAACCTATTAACCCCTAAACCGCCAGCCCCCACATTGCAACAACCTAAATTAAACTATTAGCCCCTTAACCTAATGTAACCCTAACTTTAACACCCCCTAACTTTAACATAATTAAAATAGAGCTAAATTAAAATTACAATTATTAACTAAATAATACCTATTTAAAACTAAATACTTACCTGTGAAATAAAACCTAAGCTAGCTACAATATAACTAATAGTTATATTGTAGCTAGCTTAGGTTTTATTTTTATTTCACAGGTAAGTTTGTATTTATTTTAACTAGGTAGACTTGTTAGTAAATAGTTATTAACTATTTACTAACTACCTAGTTAAAATAAATACAAACTTACCTGTGAAATAAAACCTAAGCTGCCTTACACTAAAACCTAGTAGTGAGAAAGATGAGGCGCTGGAGAATTGACCCTGCTAGACTAATGTATTCCCCTCTAAGAAAACAGTGGTTGATATGTAGTGAATGTAGTCCAGCGCTAGATTAGCACGGGTAGAGTATTTAGTTAAATTCTATAATTTGAATATATTGTATTTTGTGATTGGATAAATGTTTAGTGTATGTACTGCAATGCTGTTATTATATATTTATTGTAGGTAATCCTAAGTATTTATCAACATTCAGTTAATAAAAAGATGTAAACAGGTATATACAACTGATATATATATAAACTTGTTGTCTAATGTGAGCTTCTTATCTATATATAAAAACTAATAAAACATTTGTATAATTAGACAGAAATTTAATAACTTGTTAAAAGCATACATAAAATAAAAAGGGACGTCTCCCTTATAACATCGATTTCATCTATCATTAAGCTAAAACCTAACATTACAAAAATAAGAAAACACAAATTTACAAAAAATAAAAAAACCTACCATTACAAAAAATAAAAAACACAAATTTACAAAAAATAAAAAAACCTACCATTACAAAAAATAAAAAAACACAAATTTACAAAAAATAAAAAAACCTACCATTACAAAAAATAAGAAAACACAAATTTACAAAAAATAAAAAAACCTACCATTACAAAAAATAAGAAAACACAAATTTACAAAAAATAAAAAAACCTACCATTACAAAAAATAAAAAACACAAATTTACAAAAAATAAAAAAAAAACTACCATTACAAAAAATAAAAAACACAAATTTACAAAAAATAAAAAAACCTACCATTAAAAAAAATAACAAACGAAATTATCCAAAACAATAAAAATTATTCCTATTTTAATACCCTGTTTTAAAAAAAAAAAGCACCCCAAAATAAAAAAGCCTAATCTACAATAAACTACCAAGGGCCCTTAAAGGGGCCTTTTGTGGGGCATTGCCATAAGTTAAAGAACTCTTTCTCCTACATTGGTGTATCCGGTCCACGGCTTCATCCTTACTTGTGGGATATTCTCTTCCCCTACAGGAAGTGGCAAAGAGAGCACACAGCAGAGCTGTCTATATAGCTCCCCTCAGGCTCCGCCCCCCCAGTCATTCTCTTTGCCGCTCTGAACAAGTAGCATCTCCACGGGGGTGGTAAAGAGTATGTGGTGTTAGTTGTAGTTTTTTATTTCTTCTATCAAGAGTTTGTTATTTTAAAATAGTGCCGGTTTGTACTATTTACTCTACAGCAGAAAGTGATGAAGATTTCTGTTGAGAGGAGTATGATTTTAGCACCAGTAACTAAAATCCATTGCTGTTCCCACGCAGGACTGTTGAAATCAGAGAACATCAGTTGGGGGGAACAGTTTGCAGGCTTAACTGCTTCAGGTATGATCAGGCATTTTTCTAACAAGACCATGTAATGCTAGAAGTCTGTCAGAAATTCCCTCTGGGATTAGTAAGCCATTTTTTTCTAATAGACTCTGTATAAAATGATGGCTTATATTTAGGGCTCTATGCTGGTTGACACTATTGTGGGCTTTAAAATCGATTGCTTTTTAGCATGTTTTTCACTATAAATAAGGTGTTTTTTCAGACTTTAAAACACTTTTGGGGTTTAATTTCGGCCTGGCACTTATTTGGACACCTAAATCTAGTCAGAAAGGCCCCTCCACTCTAGAATGAAGAGGGAGGAGGCCTAATTTTTAGGCCTCAATTGTGCAGTTGTTTTTGCCTAGGCAATCCATGCAGCTTCATGTGGGGAGTCAAGAGGCATCATAAAAGACTCCAGGGAGGCTTATTTCCTGCTAAAATAATCCCTAATGAAGGTAAAAGGCTACAGTGAAAGCTGAAGCTAGTACTGTAGTGTGTTAACTGGTTAATAACTGTTATTAACTCCGGTTTGGGCATTAAGGGGTTAATTGATCTGAAAATTTGTGTGCAATCTTTTCAAAGCATTAAGACTCTGTGGTGAAAATTTCATTAAAATCGGATGTTTATTTCATGGGTTTTTAATATTTCAGTAAAAAAGTGTGCTTTTTTATTATTTAAAGAGACAGTAACGTTTTTGTCAAAAATAATTTTTATTGCATTGTAGTTCTGTTTAAGTCTGTTAAACATGTCTGAGTCTTCAGATAGCCTATGTTCTGTATGTCCAAAGGCCAAGGTGGTTCACCCATTACATTTATGTGTGAAGTGTGCCATAGCGTCCAAACAGCTTAAGGACAGTACAATCACACTTAAAAATATAGCCCAAGATGATTCTTTAGCTGAAGGTAGGGAAAATAGCTTGCTTTCCTCTCCTTCTGTGTCAACACCAGCTATGCCCGCGCAGGCGATGCCCAGTACATCTAGCGCACCAATTGCGATTACTATGCAACAGTTAGCAGCAGTAATGGATAATTCTATCGCAGCATTTTTATCCAAACTGCCAGCTTTCCTAGGAAGCGTGACTGCTCAGTTTTAAATACAGAAAATGAGCAAGTAGACGCAGAGGATAATTTATCTGTAGTGCCCTCACATCAATCTGACTTGGCGGTGAGGGAGGGCCTGTCTGAGGGAGAAATTTCTGACACAGGAAAAGTTTCTCAGCAGGCAGAGCCTGATGCCATAGCATTTAAATTTAAGCTAGAACACCTCCGCGCTCTACTTAAGGAGGTCCTGGCTACTCTTGATGATTGTGACCCTTTGGTGGTCCCAGAAAAATTGTGTAAAATTGATAAATTCTTAGAGGTCCCAGTACACACTGATGCATTTCCGATACCTAAGAGGTTGGAGGATAAAGTGAATAAGGAGTGGGAGAAACCAGGTGTACCTTTTGTTCCCCCTCCTATATTTAAGAAAATGTTCCCCATTGTTGACCCCAGAAGGGACGCGTGGCAGACGGTCCCTAAGGTAGAGGGGGCAGTTTTCAAAGTAAAGGTTTATTTAAGAAAATTTTTGTTCAACAAGGTTTTCTTCTTCAACCAATTTCTTGCATTATTCCTGTAACCACTGCAGCTGCTTTTTGGTTTGAGGAATTAGAAAACTCACTCCAGAAGGAGACTTCTTAGGATGAAGTCATGGATAGAATTCACACCCTGAAGTTGGCTAATTCTTTCATTACAGATGCCGCTTTTCAGTTAGCTAAATTAGCGGCGAAAAATTCTGGTTTCGCAATAGTGGCGCGTAGAGCGCTTTGACTAAAATCGTGGTCGGCGGATGTGTCGTCCAAAACAAAATTGTTTAATATTCCATTCAAGGGTAAGACCCTATTCGGACCAGAGTTGAAAGAAATTATTTCAGATATCACTGGGGGAAAGGGCCATGCCCTTCCACAGGATAGACCTTTCAAAGTTAAAAATAAGTCTAATTTTCGTTTTTTTCGCAGTTTCAGGAACGGACCGGCTTCTACCTCTACAGCCACTAGGCAAGAGGGTAATGCACCCCAGCCCAAACCAGCATGGAGGAAACCATTGCAAGGCTGGAACAAGGGTAAACAGGCCAAAAAACCTGCTGCTGCTACCAAGACAGCATGAAGGGGTAGCCCCCGATCCGGGACCGGATCTAGTAGGGGGCAGATTTTCTCTCTTTGCTCAGGCCTGGGCAAGAGAGGTTCCGGACCCCTGGGCACTAGAAATTGTCTCTCAGGGGTATCTTCTAGAATTCAAGGACCTTCCTCCAAGGGGAAGGTTCCACTTGTCTCGCTTATCTTTAGACCAGATAGAGAGACAGGCATTCTTACATTGCGTTGAGTACCTTTTAAAAATGGGAGTGATAAACCCAGTTCCAACAGCAGAACAAGGACTGGGATTTTACTCAAACCTGTTTGTAGTTCCCAAAAAGGAAGGAACTTTCAGGCCAATTCTGGATTTAAAGATCCCAAACCAATTACTCAGAGTTCCATCATTCCAAATGGAAACCATTCGGATTACCAGTTCGTGGCTCTTCCCTTCGGATTGGCCACTGCTCCGAGAATTTTCACAAAGGTGCTAGGGTCCCTTCTAGCGGTGCTAAGGCCAAGGGGCATTGCAGTAGCACCTTAACTAGACAACATTTAATACAGGTGTTGTCTTTTCACAAAGCAAGGGCTCATACGGACATTGTTCTAGCCTTTCTAAGGTCTCCCGGGTGGAAGGTGAACATAGAAAAAAGTTCTCTGTCCCCGTTCACAAAGGTTCCCTTCTTGGGAACAATAATAGACTCGGTAGAAATGAAAATCTTTCTGACATAGGTCAGGAAATTAAAACTTTTGAACACTTGTCGAGTTCTTCAATCCATTCCTCAACCCTCCATAGCTCAGTGCATGGAGGTAACAGGACTAATGGTTGCGGCAATGGACGTGGTTCCTTTTGCTCAAATTAATTTAAGACCATTGCAACTGTGCATGCTCAAACAATGAAATGGGGATTATGCAGATATTTCTCCCCAGATTCAGATGGACCAGCAAACCAGAGACTCACTCCTCTGGTGGTTGTCTCAGGATCACCTGTCTCAGGGAATGAGTTTCCGAAGACCGGAGTGGATCATTGTCACGACCGACGCCAGCCTCTTAGGCTGGGGCGCGGTCTGGATGTCCCTGAAGGTTCAGGGTCTATGGTCTCGGGAAGAATTCCTTCTCCCGATAAACATTTTGGAATTGAGAGCGATATTCAATGCGCTCCAGACATGGCCTCAACTAGCGGAGGCCAAATTCATCAGATTTCAGTCGGACAACTTGACGACTGTTGCGTACATCAATCATCAGGGGGGAACAAAGAGTTCCCTGGCAATGAGGGAGGTATCCAAGATCATCAAATGGGCAGAGGATCACTCCTGCCATCTATCAGCAATTCACATCCCAGGAGTGGACAACTGGGAAGCGGATTATCTGAGTCTTCAGACTTTCCATCCGGGGGAGTGGGAACTCCACCCGGAGGTTTTTTGCTCAGCTGACCCAGCTATGGGGCATTACAGATCTGGATCTGATGGCGTCACGTCAGAACTCCAAAGTTACACGTTACGGGTCCAGGTCCAGGGATCCCAAGGCGACATTGGTAGATACCTTAGTAGCGCCTTGGTCGTTCAATCTAGCTTATGTCTTTCCACCGTTTCCCCTTCTCCCCCGGCTAGTAGCCAGGATCAAGCAGGAGAAGGCTTCGGTAATTCTATAGCTCCTGCGTGGCCACACAGGACTTGGTATGCAGACCTGGTGAATATGTCATCGGTTCCACCATGGAAGCTGCCTTTGAGGCAGGACTTTCTAATTCAAGGTCTATTCGAACATCCAAACCTAGTTTCTCTGCAACTGACTGCTTGGAGATTGAACGCTTGATTCTAGCTAAACGTGGGTTTTCAGAATCAGTTATAGATACTCTGATCCAGGCTAGAAAGCCTGTCACCAGGAAAATTTACCATAAGATATTGCGGAAATATCTTTGCTGCTGCGAATCCAAGGGTTACTCATGGAGTAAGATTAGGATTCCAAGGATACTATCTTTTCTCCAAGAAGGATTGGAGAAAGGTCTGTCAACTAGTTCTTTTAAGGGACAGATATCTGCTCTGTCTGTTTGGTTACACAAGCGTCTGGCAGCCATGCCAGATATTCAGGGTTTGTACAGGCTTTAGTCAGAATCAAGCCTGTCTACAGACCTGTGGCTCCTCCATGGAGTCTAAATTTAGTTCTTTCAGTTCTTCAAGGGGTTCTGTTTGAACCTCTACATTCCATAGATATTAAGTTACTATCTTGGAAAGTTTTGTTTTTTGTAGCTTTTTCTTCTGCTAGAAGAGTTTCTGAATTGTCTGCTTTGCAGTGTAATTCACCCTATCTGGTGTTTCATACAGATAAGGTCGTTTTACGTACCAAACCTGGTTTTCTTCCAAAAGTGGTTTCCAATAAGAATATCAACCAGGAAATAGTTGTTCCTTCTCTGTGTCCTAATCCAGTTTCTAACAAGGAACGTCTGTTACACCATCTTGATGGGGTTCGTGCTTTAAAGTTTTATCTAAAAGCAACTAAAGACTTCAGACAAACATCGTCCTTGTTTGTCGTCTATTCTGGCAAGAGAAGTCAAAAGGCGACTGCGACCTCTCTGTCTTTCTGGCTGAAAAGCATCATCCGGTTGGCTTATGAGACTGCTGGAAGGCAGCCTCCTGAATGAATTACAGCTCACTCTACTAGAGCTGTGGCTTCCACATGGGCTTCCAAGAATGAGGCTTCTGTTGAACAGATTTGTAAGGCAGCGACTTGGTCTTCACTGCATACGTTTGCCAAATTTTACAAATTCATTACTTTTGCTTCTTCGGAGCAGTGGTGCCTTCCATTTAGGTTACCTGACTTGTGCCCTCCCTTCATCCGTGTCCTAGAGCTTTGGTATTGGTTCCCACAAGTAAGGATGAAGCCGTGGACCGGATACACCAATGTAGGAGAAAACAGAATTTATGTTTACCTGATAAATTTCTTTCTCCTACGGTGTATCCAGTCCACGGCTCGCCCTGGCATTTTGGTCAGGTTTAAATTTATTTTTTGTAAACTACAGTCACCACTGCACCTTATGGTTCTCCTTTTTCTCCTAACCATCGGTCGAATGACTGGGGGGGCGGAGCCTGAGGGGAGCTATATAGACAGCTCTGCTGTGTGCTCTCTTTGCCACTTCCTGTAGGGGAAGAGAATATCCCACAAGTAAGGATGAAGCCGTGGACCGGATACACCGTAGGAGAAAGAAATTTATCAGGTAAACATAAATTCTGTTTTTACCTGAAAAAAAATTACAAAGACCCACTAACATTACAAACCCCCCCAAACCCACAAAATAAAAAAAACTATCTAAAAAAACCTAATCTACCCATTGCCCTGAAAAGGGCATTTGTATGGGCCTTGCCCTTAAAGGTGCATTTAGCTCTTTTGCATTGCCCTGAAAAGGACACTTAGCTCTTTTAAGAAAAGCCCAAACCCTAAACTAAAAAAAAAACATCCAAAAAGTGTAAAAAATCCTAGCAATAACCCCCGAAGATCCACTTACAGTTGCTGAAGTCCCGCTTGAAGGATCTTCATCCCGGCGGTTCCATCTTCATCCAGGTGGCTCCATCTTCATCCCGGCGGCGTTTTCTATCTTCATCCCGGTGGCGTTTTCTATCTTCATCCCGGCAGCGCGGAGCAGGTCTAACCAGAAGACATCCGGTCAGGGATAGGCACAGGCAAAGGCTGTGGTGGACATTTTCCAAAGTACAGATCTTAGTGAAGGACACCAAGGTACATTTGAAATTAAAAACCTTATTTTTTTAGTGCTTGGTGTTATTATACTGATGCACATACCACTGATCTTATAACCAGCTCTCCTCTGGCTATACCCATGAGCCAGTGTCACTACTGTGTCATTATATAGTGCTGGGTGTTATTAGATACCAATGATCCTATAACCAGCCCTCCTCTGGCTATACCCATGAGCCAGTGTCACTACTGTGTCTTTGTATAGTGCTTGGTGGTATTATACTGATGCAGATACCACTGACCCTTTAACCAGCCCTCCCTCTGGCTATACCCATGTGCCAGTGTCACTACTGTGTCATTATATAGTGCTTGGTGTTATTATACAGATACCACTGATCCTATAACTATCCCTCCTCTGGCTATAAATGTTGCAAAAGCACTCTCCCCTTAGACCCACTGCATACTGTGTCAGTTGAAATTGCTGTATTAAGTGTCCAAGCACTATATTATAATGGACTCACCCGCTCCTCTGCGCTGTCAGATGCTCCACCAAGTGAAGTCAAACGCCTCCCCCTCACTCACTTCCGTATCGTCCGGTCCTGGGGAATGGGGATCTTGGAGCCTCTCAACTCTTCTCTTAGCCGGGTAAATGGTTACAACCTTGGGCTGTTGGAAATTCCTTCCGGTCGTGGAGCGGAGCTGCTAGTCCCTGACAAACCCTGCTCAGACGTCATCGGGGGTGAGGGGGCGTGGTCCATGTGAAAGTCCTCCATGATTGGATGCCTTGATTGTAGCTGCGGGGAGCCCGTGTTGCAGCGACCAATCAGGGAAATGTGAGTAGTCTCCTCTGGATGTGCTGACACGCTGGTTAGGTCAAATAGTAGTAAACACACAAAAGTATAGCGTAACACCAGTCCAATTGCCGTTATCAAAGCTGCTTGTTTTGCAGGTAAAAAAACAAGCAGCTTTGATAACGGCAATAGCCGAAACATGTCAGCAGCTGTAGGAGCTGACTCCTATTAGGAGAATGGCACCCTGTTGTTGTTCTTTTATGCTACAAGATAAATAAAGTTTCCTTTTATCTTATACTAATTGGACTGGTGCTTCGCTATACTTTTGTGTGTTTACTCCTCTGGCTATACCCATGTGCCAGTGTCACTACTGTGTCATTATATAGTGCTGAGTGTTATTATACTGATGCAGATACCACTGATTCTATAACCAGCCCTCCTCTGGCTATACCCATGTGCCAGTGTCACTACTGTGTCATTATATAGTGCTTAGTGTTATTAGATACCAATGATCCTATAACCAGCCCTCCTCTGGCCATACCCATGAGCCAGTGTCACTACTGTGTCATTAAATAGCGCTGGGTGTTATTATACTGATGCAGATACCACTGATTCTATAACCAGCCCTCCTCTGGCTATACCCATGTGCCAGTGTGACTTCTGGGTCTTTGTATAGTGCTGAGTGTAATTATATAGATGCAGATACACATCCAGTATTTCACTCAGGCTTTATTTATTCCATCACCCAATATCGCTAGCAGTCTCTTGACAAGCCACTAACTTTATTCACACTACATATTTTTTTTTATTCCTATTATTTAATCAGAAACCAGTGTTCGTGTATGGACACCTTGCCAATCCCTGCATCCGGTGCAGAGCATCCTCTTCATACAGTCGCCGCCGTATACTGAATCTTCAATGTAAGGTACGCGATTCAAAATGGCGTCCCTTGCATTCCTATTGGCTGATTTGATTTTGGAAATTCAAATCAGCCAATAGGATGAGAGCTACTGAAATCCTATTGGCTGTTCAAATCAGCCAATAGGATGAGAGCTTCTGAAATTCTATTGGCTGATTTGATTAGCCAATTGAATCTCAGTAGCTCTCATCTATTTTTTGGGTGTTTTTTTTTTTTAGTTTAGGATTTGGGTTTTTAGTAAAATGCCCTTTTAGGGGCAATGCCCATACAAATGCACTTTTCAGGGCAATGGACAGCTTAGGTTTTTGTTAGTTAGTTTTTCTTTATTTTGGGGGGTTGGTTGGGTGGTGGGTTTTACTGTTGGGGGGTCTTTTTAAGGGCTATTGGTAGTTTATTGTAGGCTAGGGTTTTTATTTTTATTTTGGGGGGCTTTTTTATTTTTATAGGGCTATTAGATTAGGTGTCATTCTTTTTTATTTTTGATAATTTGCTAATTTCGTTTGTTATTTTTCGTAATTTAGTGTTTTTTGATTTTTGTAATTTAATCTTTTTGATTTTTGTAATTAGATAGTTTGTAATTTTTAGAGTAGTGTTAGGATAAATAATATAGTTTATTTAATTGGTAGTTAGTTTAATTTTAGTTTAATATTTATATTAGTTTAATTTTTAGTTTAACTAACGGCTAGATTACGAGTTGTGCGTTAGGGTAAAAAAGCAGCGTTAAGGGGGGGGGGCATGTCCAAGAAGTGACTCTGAGCAGTCGCATTTTTCTTGTGCTCCGGGAGAAGAGCTTATAACCCGCCAGTTATTGCTTGATTTACACAGCATCAAGAGCCCACACGACTGGATTCGTGAATATAAGAGAATATTAACATCAAATATACCAGATTGCTGTATTAATGACCCCAGGGTCGGAAAAGGACACCTGAGGCCTGTAGTCGTGGCAAACTTACAGGCGGCACCTCCCCCCCAGATTTTCTGGGGTGTACGGCCAGAGCTGTTAGCATTATTGCTTATTGTCGACACACAAGAGTACTTGCAATTTCATATAACGTTGCTGTTGAATGTGGACCCCTACGCAATACAATAGAAATTAGAAAGGACACCGATTCTCACAGCTACCATGAGAGGTAATCCCCTTCCTGACAAATGGGACGAGTTTCTCATAAGACTAGAGGAACTATTTCAGCCACTCATAGAGAAAGCGCTGTCTGAGAGTGAACTACAACTTCTTATAGACAGAATACCTAAAGCTACAACTCCGGCAACCACTACGCAGCAAACTATGGGCCAGAGATCCAAATTTCAAACGATGCCCATGAAGGTTGTAACTCTCAACACACAGATAAAAGGAGAGCCTCTACAGCGAGCTGATACCCTACTACCTATGCTCATGCCAACAGAACAGAACAAGTGGGCAGACGGCGCTTATCAGAATTTTCCTAATACAGAGCACCTTTTCCCAACGCAGAGAGATGTGCCGCAGCAGTGTAACCATCAAATTAAGATGGCGCCTGAAAAAATGGAAGCATCAAATCACAGTAGCAAAGAAGGCGCAAAAGAAACATACTGTTATACCTGAGCGGGCCAGTAGAACTGCCTTGGGGCCTTGAGAGGAGCTCCGGGGGGACTGTTATCTCCGAAGTTTCCCTCTTTCTGGCAATCCTCCAGAAATCTCCAAGACTTGGAGCCTGCAAAATGAGGTAGTGCACAGTGGTCCCGGAGCCTGCTACAAAAAAAAAATCCTCTAAGATAACGGAACAAGATCGAGCAGGAGTAGCTGGAAAACACCCCAGGCCAACTTTGACCGCACCGAGTTCCAGATTCAAGACAGGTCACCTATCATGGGGGTCAGCTGTTACCTAGCAAAAACTATATAAGACATGCAGAGTAAAGAACCCTAGGACTCTAGCTAAGTAATATAATCTTGCCATATTCTAAGTTAAAACAAAAAAAAAAAGTTTTCTTCAGTTTTGAAATGTTGTACTCTATGCATATAGGGCCTGAGAATTGTTCATGTGACAATGTCTGTTAAATATTGTTCTTTTTTTTCACATATCATTTTTATTGAAATTGGGTTGAGCAAAACACATATCATCAGATACTAGCAGTGCAGGTACAGAAGAGAGGAAAACATATAATACATAGCCATGATATTAATGATGCACAGATCGTCTGCAGTCGTTACAGCAAATTGGAAAGAAAAACAGGTTATAATACAGTGAGTGATGATCCATTCCTAGCTGTGGGTATCTGCAGTATGTTTTTATTAAGCCTAATTTCTGACCTTTCCATGTGTTCACTCAGCCCCCCTTTCCTTATTTTCCAATGAATTAACCTTTCTATCTAATACCTAACTGAGGTAAACTAAACATCAAAACCTAACATAAAACTTAAGGGTATGCTATGAGATCATCCAAAGTGCACCAACTTGTGGCCCGGCGGTGGCGGGAAAAAAAAAAGGGGGGGGGGAGGAGGAGGTGAGAGTGGAGCGTAATGCCGAGGGGGAAAGAAGGGAAGCAGTCTCAACACGAAGGTATTGTTTCTATGAATAAGTGTTCCCATTCACCCCGCAGTTCCCCCTCAACAAAAACAGTTGAGTCTTTAAATGGTATCAGGATCAGTCTCTGGATTTCTAGTTCAAAGGTTAGTATAAGCCTGCGCCACTTGCGTAGGAAGAGGTCTAGTCTATTTTGTACATCCATCCTAACATCCATCTGTTCAATAAATATCTGTGATCTGAGTTGGTTTCTAAAGCCTTGGAAAGAAGGACCCCTTCTCACCGTCCAGCTTTTTAGAATGCATTTTCTGGCTATTAATAGCACCAAGCTCAGCACTGCATCTTGTTGCTTATTCTGTCGTGCCCAGTGTAGAAAAATGACTGTTTCAGGCAGAAGTGTGAATCTTATCTGTAAGATTTGATTAATCCAATATTGGATTTTACCCCAATACTGTCTAACTGATGGGCATTCCCACAGGTAGTGCAAGAGGGTAGGGGCTTCCATGGAACACTTTGAACACTCATTAGGGCGTGAGGGTATCCATTTGGCCAGATGCTTTGGAGTAAGGTACGCTTTATGGAGAAAGCGCACCTGGGTTTCCCTGAACATAGCAGACAGAGTGGTTGACTTAGTTCTTTCCAGTCCTATCCGTATATCCTCCCATGTAATTCCGCCAATTCCTTCCCTGATCCAACCCTCCCGCAGCTTCTCACGTACGCCCTCCGAGTACCGATGTATGAGCGCCTGGTAAATTTCAGATAGGGAGAATCTCCCCATCTGATAGAGAGTTTGGGTAACCTTGAAGGGAGAGCTCTCCCAGAGCTCCGGTGTGCTTCTCATTAAGGTAGTGACATAGTGTCTCACCTGCAAGAAGGCAAAGAAGTGAGTCCTGGGGAGGTCAAACTCTCTTAGTAAGGCCCCAAAGGCCTTTATTTCCCTTGAAAGTGGGTCCCGTAGCTGTTTGAGTGATCTCAACCCTCTCTTTTCCCAAATCAGGAAGGGCTATGTATCTGAACCCGCCGGAAAGTCCGGGTTTTTGACCATTGGTAAGTAACCGGAGGCACCACATGATTTCTTCAGGAATTTGTGGGCCTGGTGCCAGGCCCTTAAGGGATCTGTAAATAATGTGCTGAGGCCTAGGGCTTTTACTGTCCTCATGTTTGTGATGTGTGGCAGATATGCCAGAGAGATATTCCCCAGGACCGCCTGCTCCAGAGGATGCTGACAGAAGTGATGTGTGCCTACCTGCCAGTCCAGCACCAGGCAAATTAGAGCGGCCCAGTTGTAAAGCCTGAAGTCTGGCAAAGCCAGGCCCCCGTTGAGGAAGTTCATACTTAACTTTTCTCTTGAGATACGTGGTTTGCCCCCCCGCCAAATGAAGCGGGTTGCTGCTGAGTTTAGCATTTTAATGTCTGCCTTGTACAAGAGCAAAGGCAACATCAAGAGCGGGTAAAGGAGGCCGGGCAGGACTATCATTTTTAGCAGGTTAATCCTGCTTGATAACGAGAGAGGTAGAGATCTCCAGCTAATCATTTGAGATTGTAGTTTCGTGCAGATGGGCGTTAGATTGTTAGCGTACAGTTTGTTAGGATTGGCAGAGATCTTAACGCCTAGATATGTGATGTCCCGTCTAGCCACTGTGAACGGAAAGTCTCCATCCCCAGAGAACTTTCGGTGTAACCACAAGATCTCCGATTTCTGTGTGTTCACCTTGTACCCGGAAAACCGGCCTAAATTAGTAAGCGACTCCAGAACCGTTGGAATATGTGTTTGAGGATCTTGAACAAACAACAGCATATCGTCCGCATACAACGCCAGGTGTTGCGGCTGACCCAAGACATCAATGCCAGGAAAAGCCTGCCGAAGCGTGATCGCCAGAGGTTCGAGGGCTATATTGAAAAGTAGAGGCGACAAAGGACAACCCTGTCGCGTTCCTCTGTGGAGATGAATATTGGATGAGAAAGTATTATTAACAATTATGTTGGCATAAGGAGAGTGATATAAGTTCCTGATAAATTCAAGGAACGGGCCTGAGAAGTTGGCCCTGGTCAAGGTATTAAAAAGGTGGTCCCATTCAACGCGATCGAAGCCTTCTCTGCGTCCAAGGACAGCAGGAAGCCCTCCTTACCATTTTTAACTGAGTCATTATGTTTGTTGGTCCAATATGACTTGTAGGACACGACGAACATTTACCACCGATGACCTTGCATGCATGAATCCCGTTTGATCACTTTGAATAATATCTGGTAAGATATATTTGAGTCTCTCGGCGAATAGCTTTGTCAGTATCTTGTAGTCCGAGTTTAACAGCGAAATCGGACGGTACGATTCTGGTAATAAGCTATCCTTACCCGCCTTCGGGATCAAGGTGATGTATGCTGCGGAGAACTCGGGTATCGGTGCTCTCTCCCCCTCAAATTACGAAGAGTAGAGAGCTGCCAGGATTGGGGAAACTTGTTCCTTAAGAAGCCGATAGAACTCCACCGGTAGCCCATCGGGGCCCGAGGCCTTGCCAGGTGACATTGCCATTATTGTCCTCTGAATCTCTTCCTCTCCTATGTGGGCATTTAATTTCTCCAATTGAGACTCTGAGACCTGTGGGATGTTAATACCTTCCCAGAATTTATCCCTCAGCTCCACTTCATTTGAGTGTTTGCTGGAATATAAAGTAGAGTAATATGTTGCGAACGCTTTCGCAATGGACTCTGTATCCCTTACAATTTTACCCTGGGCTCTCAATGCCGCTATGTGTTTAGAGGATGTGGGGATGCTTACCAGGTTTGCCATAAGCCTCCCGGATTTATCCCCGAATCTATAATATTTGCCTCTGGATCGTAATAGATCTTGTGAGGCCTGGCTAGCCAGCAAAGCATCATACTCCTTTTTCAAGGTAATATAATTGCCGTGGTTCGGGACAGAGGGTGTTGCACAGTAGGTGCGGTAAGCCTCAGCTAGGGTCTCCCTCAGTCTCTCAAGCCTCTCTGTACACTGTCGTTTCCTGCGGGCTAGAAAGGCGATGATGTTACCTGCCAGGACCGCTTTAGCTGCGGACCAGAACAGTTCAGGGGAATCCGTGTGTTGGGCATTATTTGCCCGATAGTCATCCCAAGAGGGCACCAGATAACTTTGGAATTCTTGTGAGTGAATGAGATGCTTCGGGAATTTGAGAGTACGTCTGCTAGAAACCGGGGGATTCCCATCCAAAAAGAGCGCTATTGGGGCATGGTCTGAGACCACCACTTCCCCAATCTTGGTGTCGATAATGTGTGGAAGCAGAGAGTTCGAGACCAAGAAGAGGTCTATCCGAGACAGGGTGGGGGAGGCACGCGACACACATGTGTAGTCTTTTCCGTCAGGGTCATCCTGTCTCCAAATGTCTACCACATCCAGGGAACCGCCCAGAAGCGCAAACATTTCTTTTTCAAATTTTTCTGAGGGCCTGGTAGTCTTACCAGGTGGCCCTTTTTGCGGATCCCTTAGCCTATCACAATGAGGGTTGGGGGTGAGGTTAAAATCCCCTCCCAGGATAATATGAGTGCCTAAATAGGGAGTGATAGCTGCCACAAGGGCGTTCCAAAAGCCTCTATCCCTCTGGTTGGGGGCATAAATGTTGCATACTGTATAGGATTTTCCTGCAATATTTATCTGTACTAGTATGTATCTACCCTCTGGATCCTTGAGTACTTCTGTTATTTCGTATTCAAGTCTCTTCCCCAACAGTATTGCTACTCCTCGACTAGCCGAGCTATATGATGCATACTCAACCCTCCCCACCCAGTCTGATTTCAATTTCTCATGTTCGGGATCTAAAAGATGCGTTTCCTGTAGAAATGCTATATCTGCTTTCTTTTTTCTGAGCTGAGTAAGGATCGTTTTTCTCTTTATTGGGGAGTCTATGCCTCTAATGTTCCAGGAATAGAGATTAAATTTTAGTTATTCGGTCAGATCCCATGAGCTTGCGCAATTGGGTATATGTGTGTAAGGTGTGAATGTGCCAAGATAGTAACCAGGGAAGTGGGGGGAGGATAGGAGAAAGAAGAGAAACCACACAGCACATCACCACCAACCTCAGTGCATTGTACAGGCTCCCGGTTCAGCCTCCCTCTGCGATGAGCCACCGCCGGGCCCCAGCATATGCCCGATTTCATGAGCTGTTCTATGATAGAAAAAAGAATGTTTATTATCACATTTAACATAGCAACCTGATATTGCGAGTGGAACAGCTTTCGTACAGTAGAACACTTCAAATAATGTGCAAGACACTTTACAACCATTCGAGCATAAACATTTAACCCATGAACCTCAACCGAAGGTTTCGGCTGAGTTGTGTGGCATTGTTTTTTCCCCACCAGTACAAGCATCCCTGCAAGGACAACAAACCTTAAAACATAACTTGTGCAGAATAGCTTGAATTGTTGCTCTTTACACAAATTCTGAGCCATCATGTAACATTTACTTAGTTTCATGACTAAAGTGTCGTGCTATAGACACACATCTAATTATTCTCTTCAGCCTAGGTCCTCCCCCTCCTGTTCCCTGACTGGGCTATGCGCAGGGGATTCCCCCTTCTCTACAAATTCTTGGGCTTCCAGGGAGGTGTTGAAGAATTTTGGTCCCCTAGGGGTAATGATTTTCAGCCTGGCAGGGTATAAAAGAAAGGCCTGCTTGCCCTCTTTATGCAATCTAGAGCAGATAGGTGAGAACTCTCTGCGCCTGCGCGTGAGGTCTGCGGAGAAGTCTTGAAATAGCAACAAGCATGCATTTTCAAAAGTCAGATGATCCAGCTTTCTGTATGCTCTCATGATGGCTGTTTTTGTCTGAAAATGCAAAAATTTGATCATGATAGGGCGGGGCTGCAATCTGTCTACGCCTGGCTGCTCTGCTCCTACCCTATGTGCTCTCTCAACTCCTCCATCTAGATCTCTAAGTGGGATGTTTAGTAAAGTGGGTAGTGTTCTTTCAACAAACTGGAGTATGTCACCCGGTTTAACCTTTTCAGGGAGGCCCAATAGACGCACATTATTGCGTCGCGATCTGTTGTCCAGATCGTCTACTTTTAATTGTAAAGTAAGAGCCTGTCTTTCCAGATTCTTAATTTTATTAGTAAATTGTCAATTTTAGGCATGAATAGCATCGAAATCTGCTTTACTATAGGGTGTGTATCTATCTGACTGGCTTCTTGAAATGGGTCTGCATTAGAACTTTGGGAGGCTTGTTCTGTGGCCGCTCTATTTTTTCTCTCACTATTCTTGTTGCGGTTTGACATTGCGTGGTTAGTTAAAAATCTCTCCATGTACCCATAAAGCAATAAAAAAAAGGAAAAAACAACATAGCAGAAGTTACAAGGTTAATTATAGAATAGTACAGCGAGACCAAGTGCAGTGTCACTAGTATAAGCCAAACCACACTATACAATGAATATGTTGCAAGGAAGTGTGTTTCCTGAAAACTTGAAAAAGACCCTAGTGAGCAAGCACTGTAATACCTGTCAATATTTATCACACATAGGATCAGTCATCCCTTAAAAGAAATGTACAGAGCACAAAGTACAGCTTTCAACTATCACGTAGTTTCTGATTGTCTGTGTTCAAGTTAACATATACATTCATTCCATACAAACAAAACCAATCGTTCCTGCTTCATTCATACATTTTCCACACACACAGTCAGTGATCCTTTAACCAGTTCTGGGTTCCGTTCCTATAATGACACAGTATACAGGGTAGATCAGAGCTACAAGGGAGGGCAGTGCGGCAAGAGTCTCCCAGCCCTATGTTTAAGTGGGTCTGTGCCTATTAAAGCTGTCCCAGGCACTGCCTTGTAAAAGTCAATCACTTCTGATACGATCCAATATCCCTGTGTGTCGAGTCCCACACTTTGCAGCCTGCCCTTCACAGGGGCCAGAGAGATACAGACAGTGTCTGCCTAGGTGTGTAGACTGCCACGAGGCGTGACGTGATTTAATATGTGGCTATTTAGTCCCAAAGGTCCCACCAGGGGGACAGAGATGCCTTTAGTGACTGTACCAAGATCTTGCAGTGTTCTATGTTGCAGGGTTTAGCCCTGGGGCAAGAGGGGTTAAAGCAGTCAAGGTCTAAACCTCAGGCAGTGTTCCACTATCACTACCGTTATGGAGGGGCATGGAAGAAAGAAGGAAGATGTCTGTAAAAGGGCCCTTTGGTCCAAGATCAGCGTGTAAGGCCCAGCTTTTGAAATGTCCCGTTCCCTCCGCCACCCTGTGCTTAGTGCTGTTTGGTTTGGACAGCGCTTACCCTCTGCCTTTGCCTCCTTGGTCCCTGTTCGGCCGTTGCCCAAGATGGCGCTGGTTTTCGCACCAAAAGGAAATTCTGTGCGTGTGAGTCGGCTGCAGGGTCCGGGACACCCCTTACCTTCAACGGTCTCTCCGAGGTCACCTTATTGCACTATGTCAGGTAAAGTTGCGTGTGGAGTTTGAAGAATTGCGGGAATTGGTGGGGTCTCCCGTATTAGTGTTCCGCCATGTCCATTTCCTCTTACCGGTTTCTCCTCGCCCTCCGCTGCAGATGTTCCACTTATTTGCAGCCTCAAAGCTCCGGTTTACTCTCCGCAGGGCCACGGAGAGCTTCCACCCAGCTCGGCTGTACTTTTCTGGAGTCTGTGTTCTTAGCGGCCTTCCGGTGGTGGAGCGATGTAGCGCTCACCCGATCTCTGTGGCGGTCTAACAGGTTCAATCCCCCACTCCGGGCAGCAAAGTCTGCCAAGGAGAGATCGCTGGATATAAAGTTCACTTGGGGCTCTTGTGCCAGGTTCAGTTTGTGGATTCCAGGCTGTATTAAGCCTAATTTAAGGGTATCAAAGCATGGAGCTCCTTGCTTCTGCTGCTGTCTCTTAGTCCGGCCCACCGGAAGTCCCTATTAAATATTGTTTACCTCAATTTTTATGTACATAAATTTACTATAGTACCATATGCACAAGAGATGGGTAAAGAAAAGTAGAATCACCATTAGGGTGATTGCAACACACGCATTTATTTTAACTGTAGTTCTCAACCAGCATGTATATGCAATCGTTGGTGAAGTGCCCTCATCCTCCTTCAAACTATGTAATCAGGTGTGTGCTGTGGGGGTTAGTGGGGGGCCCCTAAGTAGACACTACTTAAGCTATACAGAAGGTGGGGCATTAGAACTCACGAAAAGCCATATCAGGGGGTGATGTAGACACATAAATGCTGTCTTGTCTGGCGGTCTGCGGCCAGGACTGTGAGATAGACACAACACGTACAGTATATTGCACCTATGTCACTATTGCCAGCTTTTGATATATATATATATATATATATATAATTTATTAAGATAGCACTTCACCCATAGTTACCCACCCTTTTCCTCCTAGTTTATTTTTATAAAGATTATATCCCAATCTAGACTCTCAGACTGAGCCCATAGATCAGCTTGCATAAATGGGAAGTTTGTCAAAGGGTTAAGCACCACTTTTCTAAAAAAAAAATGCAGCATGCGTAGTTTCTTGTTTTATATTACTAGGTCATAGCAGTGAATTTCATTAGTCTATATTACAATTGTTCAATGGTTAATAGAATGTGTCAAGACGTTATGTAAACACACTATGTTCATCTCTGGTCTTAGTATCTGGACCATAACTTGCTTATATCACACTTACAATGATCTCATTTATGTAAGATACTTGTTTGTTTTTTTTGTGGTATAACATCCCCTGGACATTAACAAAATCGCTTGAAAGGTCCAAGAGTGACCTAATATATTAAATATGGGGAAGAAAAATGAGGACTTTAACTTGAAATATTTACTCTTACTATAATTGGAAGATATTATATTGTACACTGTCTATAAATGATGTATGCTTTCGATCCTCAATAAAAAAAAAAAAAAGCAGCGTTAAGAGGTCCTAACGCTGCTTTTTTACGCCCGCTGGTATTACGAGTCTTGAAGGTTTAGGGGCACCGCACACTTTTTTGGCCTTACCACCAAACGACTTTAAACTTCGTAAAGTCTTTTTTCTATGGGACTTCCATAGTGCCGGTATTACGAGTCTGTCCTGGGAGGCCAAAAAGTGAGCAGTACACCCTCTCCTGTCAAGATCCCTAACGCATTTAAAAGTCAGTAGTTATGAGTTTTATGGTACAACGCTGTAGCCTAAAACTCATAACTAAAGTGCTAAAAAGTACACTAACACCCATAAACTACCTATTAACCCCTAAACGAGGCCCTCCCGCATCGCAAATACTAAAATAAAATTTTAACCCCTAATCTGCCGCTCCGGACACCGCCGCCACCTACATTATATTTATGAAAAAATATATTAGTAGTACGGTGTAGTATTACTAATAAAGGACCCCTTCAGGAGTAATATATATATTTAGTTACATATAAACACACAAATTGTGCTAAACCAGTTATGTGTACTGGCAAAATATAGAGAAGGGGGGGGTGCTGACTGTCTATAATGTATAGGAATAGGCAGAAGAAACAGTTGACAGTACCTAGCACTCACATTTTACTATAGGTTAGCAATATTTGTAGAAACCGGGTCAGTGTCCAAGACTGGTAGTTAATTAAAACATAACTTTTACTCTAAATTGCATAAAAATGGTATGATGTACCAAACATGTGTACTACATAAAAAGTGTTGAAGACAAACGTTTAAAACTTAGAATAAGAAGAAAACAAATCAGGACTGATGGTGTGAGACATATATACAAAATTAAGTGACTGGATAAGCACTAGACAAACGGCTCAGCTCAAAGCTCATAGGAATGCACGGATTGCACTACAACTGTCTATAAAAGGGGATTGACCCCAACAACATTATCTAAACTGTGCAATACTGGCAACAGAGCAAGAGCAGAGCCGGTTGTCAATGAAACAAATAAAGCAGGCAAGTGCCTGATGAATTCAATATAAATGCTCCCAGGAAGGTACAAAAGTTTGTCTCACATGCACAGACAATGCCTGATGCGCATTTCGCCGCTAGCACGGCTTTCTTAGAGGCTGATATTATATTATATTTATGAACCCCTAATCTGCTGACCCCAACATCGCCGACACCTACATTATATTTATTAACCCCTAATCTGCCGCCCCCAATGTTGCCGCCACCTACCTACACTTATTAACCCCTAATCTGCCGCCCCCAACGTCGCCGCCACTATAATAAACATATTAACCCCTAAACCGCCGCACTCACGCCTCGCAAACGTTAGTTAAATGTTACATAAATAAATCCCAGCAAACGAGTCTTAGCAATAAATGTTTAATTATAGTATATTCACCATAAATGAACAAACAACTCAAATACTTGATATGGAAAGTATAAATGTACACCTATTAACATGAAGCTTTATGGTGTGAGGTTGGACTATTATCGGAATAGACTTTCCCCTGTCGTATAAATGGTCTGCTTTAAACGGTTGAATTTAAAATCCTCAGAAGAGTTGCACCGTTAAAGCTGAGTGATTAAGATTCAGCAGCCTATCGTTAGTGCATACAGATACATGCAGCTTACATGTGGATTACTATAATACAACAATTGTTGCAATTTGTATTTGTTGATTAAAGGACTAGTACATATGAATATATTATGTATCTTGTCACTTACGTAAGTGTGAATTATCGTTTTAAAAAAGTTTTTCATCGATATAAGAACTTTATGATCACACTGTTCGACAGGATCTGTTTAATTCTCAGGAGACTTTTTGACCATCAAGGCTGAGTGACTTTTTTGTTTTCAAGTTTTTTGCTCTTCAGGTGGTGCTGTTCTATCACCCCCTTGGGACGCCGGGGGGGGGGGGGGGTGTTATATACATATTTATTTGCCTTCTTTTTATTTCATATATTTTCTCTCAGTATGAATAATTTTTGAGTGCATTTTATTGTGTGAATATTTTTCTTGCTCAATCTAGCGGATTTGTATGGTGGTTGGGGATTGTGTGAATGTGAATGGATGTACATTTATATTTTCCATATCAAGTATTTGAGTTGTTTGTTCTATTATGGTGAATATACTATAATTAAACATTTATTGCTAAGACTCGTTTGCTGGGATTTATTTATGTGATATTATTTTTGAGTAAGGGACCTGACTCTATTCCATGTAAGAGCATATTTGTTAGGATTAGCTGTAAGATAGTGCTGTCACTTTTTATTTTTTGAATATTAGTTAAATATTATTAACCCCTAATCTGCCATCCCTAACATCGCTGCCACCTACCTACATTTATTGACCCCTAATCTGCCGCCCCCAACGTCGACGCCACTATATTAAAGTTATTAACCCCTAAACCTAAGTCTAACCCTAAACCTAACACCCACTAACTTAAATATAATTTAAATAAATCTAAATAAATATTCCTATCATTAACTAAATAATTCCTATTTAAAACTAAATACTTACCTATAAAATAAACCCTAAGCTAGCTACAATATAACTAATAGTTACATTGTAGCTATCTTAGGATTTATATTTATTTTACAGTCAACTTTGTATTTATTTTAACTAGGTACAATAGCTATTAAATAGTTAATAACTATTTAATAGCTACCTAGCTAAAATAAATACAAATTGACCTGTAAAATAAAACCTAACCTAAGTAACACTAACACCTAACACTACACTATAATTAAATAAATTAACTAAATTAAATACAATTACCTAAATTAAATTAGCTAAAGTACAAAAAACAACAAGACTAAATTACAGAAAATAATAAACAAATTACAGAAATTTAAACTAATTACACATAATCTAATAGCCCTATTAAAATAAAAAAGCCCCCCCAAAATAAAAAAACCCTAGCCTAAACTAAACTACCAATAGCCCTTAAAAGGGCTTTTTGCGGGGCATTTCCCGAAAGTAATCAGCTCTTTTACCTGTAAAAAATATACAAACAACCCCCCCAACAGTAAAACCCACCACCCACACAACCAACCCCCCAAATAAAATCCTATCTAAAAAACCCTAAGCTCCCCATTGCCCTGAAAAGGGCATTTGGATGGGCATTGCCCTTAAAAGGGCAGTTAGCTCTTTTGCCGCCCAAACCCTAATCTAAAAAATAAAACCCACCCAATACACCCTTAAAAAAAAACCTAACACTAACCCCCTGGAGATCGACTTACCGGGAGACGTCTTCATCCAAGCCGGGCGAAGTGGTCCTCCAGACGGGCAGAAATCTTCATCCAAGCCGGGCAGAAGTGGTCCTCCAGACGGGCAAAAGTCTTCATCCAAGCCGGGCAGAAGTGGTCCTCCAGATGGGCAGAAGTCGTCATCCAGACGGCATCTTCTATCTTCATCCATCCAGCGCAGAGCGGGTCCATCTTCAAGACATCCGACGCGGAGCATTTCTCTTCTGACGATGGCTAACACTGAATGAAGGTTCCTTTAAATGACGTCATCCAAGATGGCGTCCCTTCAGTTGCATCAGCCAATAGGATTCTTTCTACCTTAATTCTGATTGGCTGATAATTCTATCAGCCAAATGGAATCTAAGGGACGCCATCTTGGATGACGTCACTTAAAGGTACCTTCATTCTGTTT
The DNA here is from genome assembly GCF_027579735.1 of Bombina bombina. Classification (NCBI taxonomy): domain Eukaryota; kingdom Metazoa; phylum Chordata; class Amphibia; order Anura; family Bombinatoridae; genus Bombina; species Bombina bombina. The sequence continues at coordinate 1,181,917,217 of NC_069500.1, forward strand.
TAGTCGTCGCCAGAAAAGGATGCTCCGCGTCGGATGTCTTGAAGATGGACCCGCTCCGCGCCGGAAGGATGAAGATAGAAGATGCCATCTGGTTGAAGACTTCTGCCCGTCTGGAGGACCACTTCTGCCCATCTGGAGGACCACTTCTGCCCGGCTTGGATGAAGACTTCTGCCGTCTGGAGGACCCCTTCGCCCGGCTTGGATGAAAACGTCTCCCGGTAATTCGATCTCCAGGGGGTTAGTGTTAGGTTTCTATAAGGGTGTATTGGGTGGGTTTTATTTTTTAGATTAGGGTTTGGGCGGCAAAAGAGATAACTGCCCTTTTAAGGGCAATGCCCATCCAAATGCCCTTTTCAGGGCAATGGGGAGCTTAGTTTTTTTTAGATAGGATTTTATTTGGGGGGTTGGTTGTGTGGGTGGTGGGTTTTACTGTTGGGGGGTTGTTTGTATTTTTTTACAGGTAAAAGAGCTGATTACTTTGGGGCAATGCCCCGCAAAAGGCCTTTTTAAGGGCTATAGGCTAGGGTTTTTTTTATTTTGGGGGGGCTTTTTTATTTTAATAGGGCTATTAGATAAGGTGTAATTAGTTTAAATTTCTGTATTTTGTTTATTATTTTCTGTAATTTAGTGGGGTTTTTTGTACTTTAGCTAATTTAATTTAGGTAATTGTATTTAATTTAGTTAATTTATTTAATTATAGTGTAGTGTTAGGTGTTAGTGTAACTTAGGTTAGGTTTTATTTGTATTTATTTTAGCTAGGTAGTTATTAAATAGTTAATAACTATTTAATAACTATTCTACCTAGTTAAAATAAATACAAACTTGCCTGTAAAATAAAAATAAATCCTAAGCTAGATACAATGTAACTATTAGTTATATTGTAGCTAGCTTAGAGTTTATTTTACAGGTAAGTATTTAGTTTTAAATAGGAATTATTTAGTTAATGATAGGAATATTTATTTAGATTTATTTAAATTATATTTAAGTTAGTGGGTGTTAGGTTTAGGGTTAGACTTAGGTTTAAGGGTTAATAACTTTAATATAGTGGCGGCGACATTGGGGGCGGCAGATTAGGGGTTAATAAATGTAGGTAGGAGGCGGCAATGTTAGGGACGGCAGATTAGGGGTTAATAATATTTAACTAATGTTTGCGAGGCGGGAGTGCGGCGGTTTAGGGGTTAATATGTTTAGTATAGTGGCGGCGACGTTGGGGGCGGCAGATTAGGGGTAAATAAGTGTAGGTAGGTGGCGGAGACATTGGGGGCGGCACATTAGGGGTTAATAAGTGTAAGATTAGGGGTGTTTAGACTCGGGGTTCATGTTATGGTGTTAGGTGTAAACATAAATTTTATTTCCCCATAGGAATCAATGGGACTGTGTTAGTGAGTTTTACGCTGCTTTTTTGCAGGTGTTAGACTTTTTTTCAGCCGGCTCTCCCCGTTGATTCCTATGGGGAAATCGTGCACGAGCACGTTACACCAGCTCACCGCTTACTTAAGCAGCGCTGGGATTGGAGTGTGGTAATGAGCAAAATTTTGCTCAACTCTCACTTCTTGTCTTTTAACGACGGGTTTGTAAAAACTTGTAATACCAGCGCTGTAGGGAAGTGAGCGGTGAGAGAAAACTGCTCGTTAGCACCGCATAGCCTCTAATGCAAAACTCGTAATCTAGGTGTAAGTTTTTTTAATTTGACAGGTAAGTTTTAATTTAAGATACTAAAATTGTAATTTTTTTTTTTTTCCCCCCAATAGTTTTTATTAATTTTTTAACAATATGTAACAATAAATGAGGACTCGCAGGACCTCTGCAAATTTCAGAGCAAAACATGTAGAAAAGTGTTAAGGAAAATTTACAACTGAGGCATTCAAGTTTCAAAGATAAAGTCAGTACATTTCCAAACAGCTGTCAAAGAAGGATAAGAGGGTGGGGGGGGGGGTGGGGGAAGGGTTCATCTATAAGGATGGGAGGGGGGGGGCAGGGGAGGGGGAATACTGCTGGGGATCGCCTGAGGCGCATGGAACGAGAGATCTTAAACTCTAACCTGGGGAAGCCATGTGGTGTCGTGTGTGTCTGTCCAGTCTGCCCAAACCATTTCAAAAAGGTCACTTTTGTCCAAACTGTAGAATATGTCCTTTTCCATGGCGTGTAAGTAAGCCATTGTTTTGAGAATATCAGGCCAACGAGGGGGGGATATTTTTTTCCAGTGCCTGGCAATATTGGTTTTAACCGATGACAGGAGATAAACGCAGAGAATCTGCTGGTGTTTAGGAAGGGCCTGTAGGTTTAGGTGCAGAAGTGCAGTGGCAGGGGTTTTTGGTAGCTGAATCCCTAGAGCAGACAGAGTACAGAAGCAGATATTCCACAGGGGAGTCAACTTAGGGCATTCCCACCATATGTGAAGCATATTTCCGTGAGAGCCACATTCTCTCCAGCATTGCGGAGAAGACGTCGAAAACATCTTAGATAGCCGAGCGGGGACTAAATACCATTGGGAGATAACTTTATAATAGGTTTCGAACATTGTCACACAATGTAATGATTTTTTGGTTAAGGTGAGGGACCTCTGCCAGGCATCTGCCGGGATTCGAGAGTGAAGAATAGTGTCCCACTTACGTAAGTGTGGGGCCAGGTCTGGGGGCACAATACTATCCAGCAGGCTATAATGTCTTGAAAGAGGTTTGTGGAGTCTACGTCCTCTTTTCCAAACAGTCTCCCATGGGGTAAGCTGACGTGGAGCAGAGGGAAAGAAACCCCAGCTAGAGAGGAAACTCTTGATCCTAGTAAACTCGAATAAGAGGTAGGGTGGGATGTCTTCGCCCAGTCTGTCCCTAGACAACGAAAGACACCCATCCTCGTTAGTCTCTGACCAAAAGTCTGAAACAAGTTTTACACCCAGCCTAGCCCACGTATTGGGGTGTGTTTCTGCTAGACCTGTAAAGAGGCCTGGGATGGAGGTAATCGGGGAGGGGTGCGGCGCGATTAGTTTTCGATGCCGGATCTTATCCCATATTGCCAGGCATTCTAAAACTACAGAGTTATGTATCTGTAGGGTTCTGCGGCAATGGACCGGGGTCCAGATGAGGTCTTTTAGGTATATATCGAACGGTAATGAGGCTTGCTCAATGTCTCTCCACCTGTCTTGTGAGTGAAGCACTCCCCACTGGGAGATGTGCGTAAGCATAGCACCCTTGTAGTACTTTACTATGGATGGGGAGGCCAGACCCCCAAGCTGGACAGGGAACTGCAGAGTTCCGTGGGCTATTCTAGGAGTTTTGTTTTGCCAAATAAATTTTGTGCACTCTCTTTGAAACTGCAGCAAAAGGTGAGTGGGAATTCTGATTGGGAGGCATCTGAAAATATAGGTGAGCCGAGGGAGGAACGACATCTTAAGGGACGCTATGCGGCCCATCCAAGAGATGTTCTTATGATCCCAAACATGTTTTAGCGCTCTCAAGTCCGCCAAAAGGGGTAAATAGTTATCCTTAACCATCTGTTTCAAATCATTAGAGATTTGAACTCCAAGGTGAGTAATCCCTTTGCTAGACCATTTGAAGTCAAACTGTCTTTGGAGGGCTGTGACATATTTTTGGGGGAAACCCCACAAGTAAATTTCCGTTTTGGGGGTGTTTAGCTTATAGAAGGAAAGGGAGCCAAAGACCTCAAGGATCTTCAGAAGTCTAGGGATTGTGCGGAGCGGATCTGCAGAAAACACAGTCACATCATCCGCAAACAAGGCGATGTTGTGTTTGGAGCCAGAAAGTGTGATTCCTACTATGTCCCTATCAGTACGTATTGTTTCCGCTAGCGGTTCGATTGCCAGTGCAAACAGAAGCGGAGAGAGTGGGCAGCCCTGCCTCGTGCCATTAAAAATGGGGAAAGAAGACAAGTGGAACCCTACCCCCCTGACCGTAGCCATGGGGTTAGAGTATAAAGCTTGGATCGCAAGGCGAATGTCAGATGGGAATTTAAAGGCGACAAGAGTCTCCCACAGGTAACTCCATCTGACCCTATCAAAAGCCTTCTCGGCATCTAGAGAGATAACCGAGAAGGGCTTGTTCATTCTCGTCGATTCGCAGGTAATATTGATAAGGCGCCTAGTGTTATCCGGGCCCTCACGATTAAGTACAAATCCCACCTGATCTGGGTTGACTAGGGTGGGCAGAAGTTTGCATATTCGATTAGCGAGAAGTTTGGAATAAATTTTTATATCAACATTTATCAGCGAGATGGGCCTATAATTGGGGCAGTAGGAGGGGTCTTTATTTGGTTTGGGAATCATGATAATTTCAGCCTCCAAGAATTCTCGATTGAAACTACCCTCTTGCCTGGCAGTATTAAAAAATCTAAGGAGGAGCGGGATTAGTTCTTGACTATAAGTTTTGTAAAACTGTGCGGGGAACCCATCTGGGCCGGGGGCCTTAAGAGGTTTGAGACGCTGGATGACCTGCTTGATTTCCAGCTGGGTAAATGGGTTGGACAGTGACTCTTGTTGTTCCGTAGTTAAGGACGGTAAATTTAGGGACTCTAGAAATGTTTTAATCTGTTGTGTGGAGGCAGGGGCTTTAACTTCATTGCCCTCAAGGTTGTAGAGTTTAGAATAGTAGTCTGAGAAGCAGTCCCCTATCTGTGAGGGGAGTCTATGAGTCTTGTTGTTGTGAATGATTTGGTGTATGCGGGAAGAACTATTCCGCTGACGCAATTTGTGTGCTAACAGAGTGTCGGCCCTATTGCCTTTATAATAAAATAATTGCTTAAGTTTTGTAAGATTCTCTTGGGTGCGCCTCAACTCTAAGTGATTAATATGCGCACGTACAGCTGAGATTTGGGAGGTCAGTACTTCAGAGACGTTAGCTCTGTTGGAGGATTCAAGCAGCCGAAGTTTGCAGTGGGCTTGGGCCAAGGAAAGACCAGCAAGTTTCCTAAGGCGAGCTTGCTTGCGGATGATATAACCTCTGGAAACCGCCTTGATGGCGCCCCAGAGGGTATCATCAGATGTCTGACCGTTGTCATTAAGTTGAATAAACTCTATGAGATCTCTGCGTAGTTCTTCCCTGAAGGGGGTGTCTGCTAGGATGTTGCGTGGGAGGGACCACCTACTTTTATGGAGACAGGGGTCCCTAGTGTGAAGATCTACAAGTACCGGGTCATGATCTGACCATGAGCAGAGGGGGATACTAGATTGGAGTACTGAGTCTAGGGTCGTTGCCGAACAGAAAATATGGTCTAACCTAGAATAGGTTTTGTGTACCTGGGAGAAGTGGGTGAAGTCTCTGTCTGTAGCGCGTAATGATCGCCAAATGTCAAAATATCCAAATTCAGACATGATTGATTTAAAGCGTGTGGAGAGGAGAGTTAGTTGGGGGGTGGTCTTGGTTGGGGATAGCGTCTTACGGTCTAGTTTAGTGTCCCAGATCATGTTGTAGTCCCCCGCTATTATAACTCTGCCCTGTTTGTGGTGGTCGATTAATCTCAGAATTTTTCTGAGGCAAGTAGGCTGTTGGGTATTGGGAAGGTATATTGAAACTAGGGTGTGCGTGACGTGGTCAAGCTTGCAGATTACTATAGTGTATCTAGCCTGGGGGTCCCTTATTACCTCAATTTCCTCATAAGCTACCCTCCTGTGAATCAGGACCGCAGTTCCTCGAGCTTTTTTTGTGAATGAAGAGCATTCTATGGTCGTGTATGAGCGAGAATGAAATCTATGGGGAGCGTCTAACAGCCAGTGTGTTTCTTGCAGAAACACAATATCGGGGTTGTGGTGGTTAAGCATGCGAGTGAGTAGGCTCCTTTTGAAGGGAGAGTTTAAGCCCCTGGAATTATGTGTGCATACTCGTAATCGGGACATGGTTCACTTCTAGCCCAGGGGAGTGGGTGGGCAGTAGGGATATCTGAGAGGCTTAGGTTAAAGACTTGGAAAGAGGTATGTAGGGGATGGGAGGGGAGAAGGTTATTCAGAATGTAAGGTGGAAATGTACTGACAACACAGGTGGAAATAGTCCACCTAGGTGGAACCCTGGTGTGGGTTAACCTGTAGGGGGGGGAGCTAAGGGCAAATGTATGAGGAGAGCTGGGAGGTCCAGCCCCACTCCGCTAGCTAAGTAACTAGACAATGGAGAATAAAACAAGGTGCAATAAAATGTAAACCTGTGGGCCCCAGAGAGGGCGTGACAAAAGCATAATGAACTAAAATGAACACAGGAACCTGATAGGAAACATTGGATACAATAAGCAATCTACACATACATGTCAACGTAAAACAATAGAATCTGGTTTCGTATAATTAAAGATTGCATAATTTAGATAATGCGGACCCTACTCAAGGACACTACAAAATAACAACAAAGAGTGAGAATATTGGGGTTAAGTGCATTTTGTAGAATCGTGCCTGTAAAATATATAACAGAGTGAACTCAGAGGGCTGACATGAAACGACAGAATGTGATGAACGTTGTAAAACACATATTTGCAGTTAATGCAGACCTCGCTCGGTGACACGTCAGCGTGTCAGCAAAAAATAGAAAGAGCAGAGGTGAGAACATTCTATCGTGTCATGCCCGTCCCATGAAAGACTAGGTGGGCATAAGGGTCTAACATGAATCATCGGGAAGCAATGGACAGTGAAAACACATAAGTCTAACATGAAACAATAGCAAGTGGGCATATATGAGTAAGAAGTCACATTTTTCGGACACTATAGCACCTACTCCGTTACTTGTTAACACATCAATACAAGGTAATGAGAGTGGGGGTAAGCATATTATATCCTATCAGACCTGCAAAATATAACAGAAGTAGGCTCAGGTTCAGGAGGGTGGAGACTCTAGATGGGTTTCATCGGTAGGCTGTTGTGTTCTCATCCTCTTAGGCCTTTGTTCCATAACCGACCATTGGCCAAGGAGAGAGGTCCCTTGAGAAAGAGAGGTCACGATGATTGATTTGTTGTCTTTTGTGATTATTAGTTTAGTAGGGTAACCCCATCTGTACTTAATGTTCTCCCTGCGAAGAATCTGTGTGACTGGCTGGAAATATCTCCGGTGTTGCAGAGTGTGAGCGGATAAATCGGGCAGCAGTTGTATGTCTTTAAATCTTTCTGATGTTTGCGACTTCCGAAAGGCCGCCTGCATGAGTCTGTCCTTAAAGATAAAACTGTGGAAACAGACTATGACATCTCTCGGTTTCTCCTGAGAGACTGTTCTAGGGCGTAGGGCTCTATGGGCCCTTTCCATGGTGTCTGTCAGCCCCTCTGTTGGTCCCAGAAGTTCTTTAAAGAGTTCTTTCAGAAAGTTTTGAATCTCTGCCGGTTGGATATCCTCAGGTATTCCTCTAAACCTTATGTTGTTTCTGCGTGCCCTATCCTCCACATCGGCAAGTTTGAACTCCAGCTGGCTAATTTGATCCGCAAGAGATTCTGAGTAGGACAATAAATTTGTGTGGTCAGTGGCAAGATCGTCCTGTTTTCTTTCCAGGGAGTCTACTCTGTCACCTATCTCAGAGATGTCTTTACGGAGTTCAGCATGGTTGCGTTGGATTTCCTTGGTTATGGAGATAGTTTGGTTTGCAAGCATTTTTTTAAGTGTTGCTTCCGTTATTAGGTGTTGTGATCTCGCTTGAGGCGTGAGGTCAGGTTGGGAACCATCCCCCAGAGACTCAGACTCACTCAGACCTTCATTGGAGTCCTCAGTCTGGTCTTTGGGATGTTGTGTGAAATGATCCAGGACTGTTTTTTTCACAGAACCTGGCGGCTTCGAGTGTCTCCTGGCATTGTGTGGCATTTTCATAGGAGAAGAGAGAGCCTCTAGCTGAACCAGTGAGCCCGAGTTGGGTGTAAATGAGAGTGCTATTGGACCCAACAGGCTAATGAAAATAAAAAGAGAATAATACACATGCACAATAGTATTACATAACGGAGTAGGGCTAGCCGTCCACCCGTAACCTCTATCTCCCCATAGCGGCGTTTATGGGCAACATACTGCCCCACAAGACTTTGTATGTATCAAGAGATGCCAACTCAGGTGGAGAAAGAGGCCAGGCGGGCGTCTTATTAATACTATCTTTTTACTTGTAGTGAGGCGCCTCTAAAATTCTTAAGGGGTGTGTGCCCCTCGGACTCGGAAGGAGGGATACGACCCGGAGGAAGGGGAAAAGGAGTGGTAGTGACCAGCCCACGTAAGCAGGCCGGAAAGGATGAGTCCAAGAGGGGGGGGGGTCAGTGATAGAAAGTGATATTAACCCACAGATGGGCAACTATGCCCAGAGTACCTGGAACAGTTACTTCTGCCGGTCAGCGCACAAGGTGGGAGGCGGAATTTGCTCTCACTATTAGTCAAGGAGTTACATGAGTGCGGCAAACGGGCAGGAGCAACTGAGGCCCAAAAAGTTAAATACCAAACGTCCTGTGGAAGGAAAAAAGTAAGTTATGCAAGGTCACAACACAAGAATAATATAAAATAAGACACTCCACTCTGAGCTGGGCTGCAGAGAAACAGAAGCTGACGCAGCAGCACAATAAGACACAATTCTATAGCAGTGGCCTCAGTCCATGAGAACAATATTAAGTAAGAACCAGGTTTGCCACCCAGTAGGTACTGTGCTTAAAGGGACTTGAGAGTGTCCTGGGATGTAGCTTTGCAATTGTAACCCTGGGTCCTAGTTCTGAACCAGTGAGAGGGTTTGGTTTTTACTGTTAAGGAGATTTAGATAATCCGCAGGGAGCCTGCTAAAGAGAGTGAGAAAGTGTTGCTGTTGTGGTGCAGCTGGGTGAGACTCCTTCCTCAGCTGCACAGTCTATATTACAAACCCCTAGCAAACGGCCCAAATGAAATGAGCAATCAGGTATCCAGGGTAGTGTCACAGGTTTAATATCTATTTGGTTAACGTTTCAATTAAAACACTGTATTATCTTTAGACCAGATGCAGCCTCTAAGTGACCTGTTGTTTCCCCTCTGTGTCTTTAAATCAGGGGGAGAATGAGTTTTCGTGATGAGGGATACAGTTCTGCAGGTTGCTACTCCAGAAAAACTTAGGCCGTTATTTAGGGCTCTATAGATTGTAGGTCTTTGTAAATTCTGGCTTAGGGTTTGAGTTGTTTTAAAGTACTCTCAGACGATCCAGCTATCACACAATCGGGCAGTGAGTTAAAAGAGCTGCGTAACAAGAAGTCCAAGATGGCGGAGTTTCGCGCCAATTCTTGCTTAAGGGAGTTGGATGCCCCAAATTTGCTCACATTCAAAATATTATGGTGTTAATTCCCCTTCATTCAAAGCTTGCACCAGGTTATCACCAGAAGCTAAAACATATGCAGGCGATGTGTGGAAAAGACTTGTCACAACCCTGCTTTATACAAACTGCGTGACCTAATTTATAGAACAGCACTATATGTACCGGGAGACAACCGCAGCCACTGTGATTCTAATCTTTCTTAACTACCGGAGCCTCCAACCAGGGGTCTTACCTAGTTTCTGTGTATCTCCGGATTCTCCAGCTCTCCCAGACAAGATCGCAGGCGGCTGTCTGTGGGTCTGCTCCTCTCTGCCTGAAAGCTGTCTGTGAGGCTGAAGGGACTCTCAGATCTGGTACAGACGAGGTTTAGATGACACCCGGAGCGGATCCCGGACCCTCCGGGTGTATATTAGACACTTGCAATGTATATTTGTAGTATCAGCTTACTTTTCCACTTAGTCCGTATTGCTGTGCCGGGATCAGAGTTTGCTGCACCCACAAAGTCGAGTCCGGACTGCAAATGCCACTGCTCACTTTCCTTACACCTCCCCAAGTTAATAGGGGTTAAAGCTAGACAAAGCCATCTATTTTATTAAACTTTGTAAAGCAATTTGCTATCCGGTGTCCGATGAAGGCTTCTTTGTTTCCCGGAGTGGAATAACTTCGGTGTTTGCCCAAGGAGCGATCGCTAGTTTTCAGGCCGGGGTCTCTAAGCCCCAGCGTGTAAGAGCGTATTTCAGCTAAGCAGGGATATGTAGTTGCAAATTGTCTACTCCCAGAAGTATCGTTGTAGGGTAGGACAGCAAAAAATAAAAAAGTAATATTCTTATAAATAAAATTATATTAATTAATTAGATTTGACTTGCAGAGCTACAGACACACACGTCTGTTCACTCTGCTGGTTAGCTCCGCCCCCTAAAATTGTAATTTTAATATAAAGGTAGGGGGGGCGTTAGGTTTAGGGGTTACTAGTTTAAATTAGTTTATTGCGATGTGGGGGCTTTTGGTTTAGGGGTTAATAGGTAGTTTATAGGTGTTTAGTGCACTTTGTGACAGTTTAGTTATGAGTTTTAAGTAACAGTTCTATAGCGTAAAACTCATAACTACTGCTTTTAGATTGCGAAACGGATCTTGTCGGTATAGGGTGTAACACAAGCTTTTTAGCCTCACCGTAATGGCTGCGCTATGGAAGTCCCATGAAAAAACGTCATTTTTACGAGTGCAGGACTGACGTTGTGTTACAGGCTTAAAGGCTTGCGGTACAGCTATACCGACAAGACTTGTAATGGCTGCGGTGCTGTTTTAATGCTGAAATTACCATTTTTCCAGCATTAAAACATGAACGCACAACTTGTAATCTAGGTGTTGTTAGATATAAAATAATGAACATTAAAGTGCCATACACAAACACAATAAAGTATTTTTAGTGGGCAGTAAAGCAAAACTGTAATCTTGATATTCATAAAGGAGTCTTCTGCAAAGCCTGTTGTGAACAGTACAGAACACCTGGTAGAATCCATTTAAGATACAAACCAATGATTAGTATTTTCCTACCTTACTGCTACTGCTGCTCTGGCTCCAAATCCCATACTGTCATTCAGTCACAAGCAGAATAAAGTGCAGGACCAGTCATAAAAGTATTTCCCGCATCCTAAAAGTCCTAAATTCCCCTCCTCTACAAATAATTTGGGCAAGTTAGCGCTTTCTATGGCCCACCAACCCTGTAAAAAAAAAAAATACTTTTAGAACAAATACATTCCGGGGCTCAGGTTGTGAGTGTAACATACTCTGTTCCTTTAACAGCCGTTCCTCCTAGCCTCCTTTTCACTCACCTTCCCCCTTATAAGGCACACCCACATAACCTTCATTGCTTGGTATTGAAGTTAATACTGCTCTGTCAAGCCTCTCTGAATCTAAGCAGAATCTTGTTTAAGCATATCCAGTATCTTCACGAAGACGCTGCTCAGCTCTCACTCCCAGCTGATCAGCGGTGACGTCACCTCAGCTGCTGCCTGACACTTCCGTGTTCGCCAGACACACGCAACCAGCCTCAGATCCTCAGCTGCTGCCTGACACTTCCGTGTACGCCAGATACACGCTACCTGCCACAGATCTATCAGCTGCTTTGTCAAGGTACCATCCAAAGTTGCCTTATTAATCTTACCTGTCATGAACACTTGCACTCATATCCTTTGCCAACGCTTGGTAAGGTTTATAATTCAAAATTCAGACAATCTTATAATTTTTCATTTATTATGCGCAATGTATTTTTTCTCTTGCTAGCAATCTTGAGAGTCATATTCATTCTTACTGTTCTAATATGTTTATGTGTGGACAACATTAGCAACAAGACAATGTTAATGTGTTTGCATAGAACTATAATATATTTTCCCAACATTCAAGCAGTATGGAGTTAAGTCTGCCTCTAGACTGCTAGAAATTGGAAACACACCTATTTTTAATTACTAGCAACCTAGTTGCTAGTCAATGAGCAGAAAAGTAACATCTTTATTTTTGTGGAATTATTACAGAATACCAAGCCTGAAAAAATTTAAGGGGTATAATGGATCCTGTGGAACTCTCTAATTATGTTGCCACACTTGGACAAAAGGTTGATCAGCTGAATCTGGGCTTAAGAGAACTACAGGTGGAAAACCAAACTTTAAGGAACATAATTAAAGAAGGGATTAGTTCCAATCCACCTCACAGTGACTCACACCCAGAACCACCTGTATGCCCCCCAGATAAGTTTAGCGGTGATAGGAAACATTTTAGGTAGTTTATTAATGCTTGAACTTTATTTATCACCCTAAAACCAAAAACCTTCCCCACAGATAAAATTAAAGTTTTAACTATAATATCCTATTTGAGGGGAGAACCCAGAGCATGGGCAGATTCACTATATGAACAAAACAATCCTATATTAAATTAAATTAATTAGATAACTTCATCACTGCCCTGTTATCTCTTTACGAAGACCCCCACAGACAACACACAGCAGAAAATAAACTCAGAAATTTAAAACAAAACAAAAAACCTGTTGAGGATTACATATCTGAGTTCAAGATCTGGCAAATGGATTCAGGTTGGAATCAAGTCTCACTTAGGAGCCAATTTAGGCTAGGCTTATCAGAAGCCATTAAAGATGAATTTGCCAGACTTGACCTGCCAGATGAACTAGATGCTCTAATGCAGCTTAGTATCAAAATTGATCATAGAATAAGAGAAAGAAAACAGGAGAAGTATTCCCATGACACAAATACCAGATACTCAGATATGAAAACAACATCTCAGCACGGTAAAAGTCACAGATGAACCCATGGATATAGCAACTATCAGGGGACCATTGACCTCCGAAGAAAAAAACAGACGTAAAGCAAATCACCTTTGCATGTACTGTGCCTCCAATGAACATGAGGTTTCCACTTGTCCACTACTTAAAAGAACAAAGAGGGGTAAGATAAAAAACATTGAGGTTACCATATCACTATCTAACTCACAAGTAACCAACTGTTTAATTCCCATTTCTCTGCAGTGGGGCCACCGCTGTGAAGCTGTGATCGATTCTGGGGCATACTCCTCTTATATTGATTTAGCACTTGTAAAATTAAATAAAATTCCACTGATTAAAAAAATTAAACCTGTCATGGTGCGTCTTATTGATGGACAACAATTGGTCTCCGGTCCCATCACACACCAAACAGTACCACTATTAATGACAACACACAATCAACATCATGAATACATCACATTTGATGTGCTTCCTTCACCCATTTTCTCTATTGTCTTGGGTTTGCAATGGTTAAGGGTACATCAACCAACTATTCGTTGGGTAGAAAACAAGGTAAACTTTACATCTACCTATTGTAAAACCACCTGTTTTCCACATACTCCACTCTTAGCAGTAACAGAATCTAAGATACCCCCAGAATACTTAGATTTTGAACAGGTTTTTAGTAAAAAGGAGGCAGAAAACCTACCTCCGCACAGACCGTACGATTGTCCGATAGACTTAATACCCGGGTCTGATATTCCCTACGGCCACATATTCCCACTATCTGAAGCTGAACTAGTAGATCTTAAAAAATACATTAATGAGAACCTTCAAAAAGGGTTTATAAGACCCTCCACCTCACCTGCAGTAGCATGGATATTTTTTGTAAGAAACAAAGATCATACTCTACGCCCCATCGTGGATTACAGGGAGTTGAACAAGAGAACCATAAAAAATAGGTATCCCCTCCCCCTCATCCCAGAGCTTATTGAAAGGTTAAAAGGCGCTACCATCTTTACTAAACTGGACTTGAGGGGAGCATACAATCTCATATGCATAAGACCTGGTGATGAATGGCTCACCGCGTTCAGAACCCGCTATGGATTGTATGAATATACGGTCATGCCGTTTGGGCTATGTAATGCCCCCGCAACCTTTCAAAGGTTTATAAACGACATATTCAGAGATTTACTAGACACTTCAATGGTTATTTATTTAGATGATATTCTTATTTATTCATCTAATATTCAAGAACACATAAAACAAGTCAGAGCCGTCCTCTCCAGGCTACAGGCTCACCACTTATATGTCAAACTGGAAAAATGTATTTTCCACACACAAGATATCACATTTTTGGGATATCACATAACTCCTAATGGCGTGTCCATGGAAACTGACAAAGTCTTATCCATATTGAATTGGCCCATACCTAAAACAAAAAGAGATGTATAGAAATTCCTTGGTTTTTCAAATTTTTATCGAAAATTTATAAAGAATTTCGCTAATATTGCTAAACCCCTCACAGAATTAACAAAAAGCAAAAAAACATTTCTCTGGACTAATGAGACTAATCTAGTCTTCCAATTTCTTAAGAAATGTTTTACAACAGCTCCTATACTCATTTATCCAAACCCAGAACTTCCATTTGTATTGGAGGTGGATGCCTCTCATTATGCAATAGGTGCAATCCTCTCTCAGCGACCAACACCACAAGAACCATTACACCCTATTGCTTACTACTCTCGTGTTCTAACTGTCTCCGAACTTAACTATCATATAGTAGAAAAAGAGTTATTGGCAATGAAATCTGCTCTAGAACACTGGAGACACCTTCTAGAAAGTACTGAAGTTCCAATACAGATTTATACCGATCACAGGAACCTCCAGTACTTGAAGACCCACCGCACTTTAACTGCCAGACAAGTTAGGTGGAGTCTATTTTTCTCGAGATTCCACTATAACATAATCTACAGGCCAGCCTCTAAGAATATCAAAGCTGATATCCTTTCCAGACTCCCAGAAAACCCAAATATTCCAAACCAATACGGAACTATAATCCCAGAAAACTGTTTCCAAGAAAACCTAGGCTTGGCCTTTAACGATGACTCTCGTGTCAAGACGGAACAACTAAAGGATTCATCAGTTCCAAAGACATTGCTAACCAAAGGAACTGATGGACTCTTCTACAAATTCGAAAAACTCTATATACCACCTTCTCTCAGGTTGGAAATTCTTAAAAGTATGCATGACTCACAATTAACAGGACACCCTGGAGTTCAAAGGACCATAGAACTCACTAAAAGGTCCTACTGGTGGCCAAACATGATTTCTGAAATTAGAAATTATGTACAGACATGTGAGATTTGTACAACTTGTAAACATGAAAAAACTAAACCAGTTGGTTACCTACTATCCCTTCCAATTCCTGAAAAGTCTTGGACACATATAGCGGCTGACTTTATTGTTGAATTGCCAAAATCCAACAATAACAACACCATATTGGTTGTTGTAGACCTTTTCTCTAAAATGTCTCATTTTATCCCGTTCCAAAAATTGCCCACCTCCATGGAGACTGCAACCCTTTTGATCAACAATGTAATAAAATTACATGGACTCCCTCTTTCCATAACCACTGACAGAGGTAGCCAATTTACTTCCCGGTTATGGAGAGATCTTTGTGCCTCCCTAGGCATTGAAAGGCGTTTGAGCACGGCTTACCATCCTCAAACGAATGGGCAATCTGAGCGGACTAACCAGTGGCTAGAAGAATACCTCAGATGTTTCATAACTCAAAATCAAGACAACTGGGCATCTCTACTACCCTTCACAGAATTTGCACATAATAATGCTTATCATTCTTCGATTAAAACCACTCCATTCTTCGCAAATTATGCATACCACCCGGTTTTTCACGTCAATCCTCAACAAGAAAGTCTTTGTCCAGTGGTGAACGATACAACCAACATTATTGCAGAAACTTTTTCCATATTAGCTGGGAATATTAAACATGCCCAAGACAGACAAAAAACTTATTACGACCTCAGAAGGAGACCAGCTCCTAATTATATGATTGGTGACCAAGTCTGGTTATCCACTAGAAACCTTCGCCTCTCAAAGCCCTCTAGGAAGTTAAACAAGTTCTATATTGGACCTTTTCCGATCAAGGCTGTTATTAATTCCAATGCTGTTACCCTGGATCTACCGGACTCTTATAAGATTCATCCCACCTTTCATGTCAACTTGTTGAAACCATATAAAGAACTGAGGGAACGTTCAAACTCACTTCCCATTCAACTTCCTGTCTCTCCTGATAATGAGTTTCAAGTGGAAAGTATCCTGGACTCTAGGAAAGTTTCAGGTCGTTTACAGTACCTAGTGCACTGGAAGACTCTTGGGAACCTTCTGTTAATTTGTCAGCTCCTCGACTGGTTTCCCTCTTTCATCGGAGGAATCCACTTCGTCCTCATCCTTGAACCCCGGTGTGGTTCATTTTGAGGGGGCCCTCTGTAACATACTCTGTTCCTTTAACAGCCATTCCTCCTAGCCTCCTTTTCACTCACCTTCCCCCTTATAAGGCACACCCACATAACCTTCATTGCTTGGTATTGAAGGTAATACTGCTCTGTCAAGCCTCTCTGAATCTAAGCAGAATCTTGTTTAAGCATATCCAGTATCTTCACGAAGACGCTGCTCAGCTCTCACTCCCAGCTGATCAGCGGTGACGTCACCTCAGCTGCTGCCTGACACTTCCGTGTTCGCCAGACACACGCAACCAGCCTCAGATCCTCAGCTGCTGCCTGACACTTCCGTGTACACCAGATACATGCTACCTGCCACAGATCTATCAGCTGCTTTGTCAAGGTACCATCCAAAGTTGCCTTATTAATCTTACCTGTCATGAACACTTGCACTCATATCCTTTGCCAACGCTTGGTAAGGTTTATAATTCAAAATTCAGACAATCTTATAATTTTTCATTTATTATGCGCAATGTATTTTTTCTCTTGCTAGCAATCTTGAGAGTCATATTCATTCTTACTGTTCTAATATGTTTATGTGTGGACAACATTAGCAACAAGACAATGTTAATGTGTTTGCATAGAACTATAATATATTTTCCCAACATTCAAGCAGTATGGAGTTAAGTCTGCCTCTAGACTGCTAGAAATTGGAAACACACCTATTTTTAATTACTAGCAACCTAGTTCCTAGTCAATGAGCAGAAAAGTAACATCTTTATTTTTGTGGAATTATTACAGTGAGCTCCTTTAAAGGGCATATGTGAACCTGCTCTAAGGCAGCCTGAATATCATGTGCCACATGCCAGCCTGGCCCCTTGTAATACCGCTTTCTCACTCTGCCTGCATTATCACCTACCCCCTGTAATAGCACGGTCTCACTCTGCCTGCATTAGCCCCGCCCGCTTAGATTACAGTGAGGAGATAATAGTTGTTGAGTGGGGCAGGCACCGGGCAGGTGGGCGTAGCCGTGATGTAATCAACAGCGGGTCTCAATTTCGCTCCTTGCCGCTTCTCACAAAAATTTAGAAAAAACGGTAGACGCGCATCTGTCAGCTGTCCCAGCTCCCAATAAGTGGCAACATCCTCACACATCAAGCAACAGTGATCTGTCACCTGGCGACATTGGGAAACTCCACTGTCATCCATAGGAGCAACATCACCAGCAACATCGTAAAAATTAAGGTATGGCTCCCCTGCGATCAAAGGGATCAGCTTCATTTGATCTTCCACACTCTGGGTTGAACTGGAGCTTTCAGGCAAGTTACTACCAAAAGTCCTATTAATGACTGCAGTCAGTTGTTTTAAAGAGCGCAAATAATCGAAGCAAGGTACTCGTCCTATGTTTCCATTATTTTAACTGAGCCACTTTCCACATCGGTATCAGTAGGTTCCATATGTTGACAATAATATCTTCTTATAGCTGCACTGATCAAACCCCGACCACTGGGGTGTTTAGATGAAGGTAGGACCATCTCTTAGCCCGCCACGGTGTACCTCATTGTTTCGGTACTTCAGGGTTGAAGTCGGCTTCACAATCTAGTTCAAGTTATCCAGCAAACTATGTAGATGCAGTATACACCACACACAATCTTAGATGGTGCCACAGTTAAGATATGCTGTTATACTGAAATCTAAATATAATTGTCAAAATATAACTGTAATGCTCGTGGGATATTTCCCTATCAGACCAAACTTGGCCAGTAGTCTTCTTATGCCAGCGTCAAGTGGAAAGATAAGGAAATATCCCAGAACAAAGTGAGAAGTATGAAATGAGGTAAGCAATACTCACGGGAGACAGGGGAGTCCTTCACGTCAAAAGGGGTAAGGCAGAGCAGCAACAATAAGGCAATCTAGCAGTTCAGGGGTTAAACAGCAGAGTGGTCAGACAGGCAAGGTTCAGCAACAATAAGGCAATCAAATATCAGCAGAAAATAGCACCCAGGAGCACACAAAGTAAGTCCTATACTTGGGTGGTTTATGTAAGTTATGCAGGTACTTACATAGCCGCCGATTCACACCAAGGAGGACTCAGAGGACCCAGGAGAGGGGAATTGATGTGTGGCGATGACGTCATCGCCGCACGCTCACAGCAACAGCCATAGCAACAGAGTGAGTGGCGCAATGGGTGAAGAGAGGAGCGGCGTGACACAGCCTCCCACTCAAGGGTTCCCTCCGGGAACCAGAGTCGGCTTTAAGGGGTGAACAGCATGGAACCTGGGGACCAAAGATGGAGCATGCACATTACCGGCAGGGACCCAGGAACACTCCGCCACAGAGAAACCCTTCCAGTGTATGAGGTATTGGAGTAGCCTGCGCTTTATTCGGAAATCCCAGGATTTTGGCAACCTCATACTCCGGTTCACCATGAATCATGAGGGGAGGTGGAGGACGTCTGAGTTGAGTATACCTATTCATGATGTAGCGTTTGAGCAAGGATGTAAAAGACTGGGTGAATGTGCAAAGACTCTGTAGGCAACAGGAGAAAGTCTTTTGAGGAGTTTATAAGGACTAATTTGTGACATGGTTGACATAAGCGGATATTTTGGGTAGAGACCAGACACAATCACCTGCAGAAAAGGCACGAATATTAGCTTGATGATGAGCGTCAAATCTCTTGTATCTGGAGACGGTTGAGTGTATTGGTTGCCAATAGGTAGTGAGGTCAGTGAAGCGACGTTCTGCAGCAGGAACTCCTGTAGACTGAGCAGAAAAAGGAAAAAAACGAGGTTGATAAACAGCTGAGGTCTGGAAAGGAGAGCATCCTAGAGTGGAATGCCAATGAGTGTTCTTTGCCAGTTCAGCTAGGGGTAACAACCCAGACCAATTAGTATGCTGTGACATATGCTCTGAGATAAGCTTCAAATCCTGATTGATTCTCTCCGTCTGCCCGTTAGTCTGGGTGTGATAACCAGAGGACAAAGAAACAGTGGTTCCAAGCAATTTGCAGAAGCTTCTCCAAAAAGTAGAAACAAATTGAGGTCCTCTATCAGAGATGATATTTACGGGTAGACCATGGAGCCGTACCACGTGTAACAGAAAAAGAATAGACAATTCTTGGGCTGTAGGTAACTTAGGTAAAGGTACAAAATTAGCAAGTTTGGAGAACCGATCCACCAGAATCCAGATCACTGTATGATGGTCAGAATGAGGGAGGTCTACAATAAAATCCATGGCTATGTGTATCCATAGTTGTTTAGGAATGGACAATGGTTGGAGTAGGCCATGAGGTAGGGATTGGGGCGTCTTATTAACAGCACAAGTCAGACAAGCTTTGACATATTCCTGAGAGTCCGACTTCATGATAGGCCACTAAAAGTGTTGGGAGAGGAGTTTAAAGGTTATTGTCAAACTAGGATGACCTGATAGCTTGCTGTTATGAGCCCAGGATAGCACAGGAGTGCAAAGGTTAGGAGGAACATAAAGGATCTCAGGAGCCATAGGGGCTTCAGAAGGTTTTCTTGACTTGGCATGTTGCAGTTTTTGAAGAGAGGTGTTAAGCTGAGCAACCACACAGGAGGGAGGAATTCTGTGTTTGATAGGAAACTGAAGGGAAAGCGCATCAGCCTTTTTATTCTTGGATCAAGGAAGGTAAGAGACTATGGCCTAGATTTGGAGTTCGGCGGTAGCCGTCAAAACCAGCGTTAGAGGCTCCTAACGCTGGTTTTGGCCTCCCGCTGGTATTTGGAGTCAGTGATTAAAGGGTCTAACGCTCACTTTTCAGCCGCGACTTTTCCATACCGCAGATCCCCCTACGCCATTTGCGTAGCCTATCTTTTCAATGGGATCTTTCTAACGCTGGTATTTAGAGTCGTTTCTGAAGTGAGCGTTAGAGCTCTAACGACAAGATTCCAGCCGCCTGAAAATAGCAGGAGTTAAGAGCTTTCTGGCTAACGCCGGTTCATAAAGCTCTTAACTACTGTACCCTAAAGTACACTAACACCCATAAACTACCTATGTACCCCTAAACCGAGGTCCCCCCACACCGCCGCCACTCGATTAAAATTTTTAACCCCTAATCTGCCGACCGCCACCTACGTTATATTTATGTACCCCTAATCTGCTGCCCCTAACCCCGCCGACCCCTGTATTACATTTATTAAACCCTAACTTGCCCCCCACAACGTAGCCGCCAGCTACTTAAAATAATTAACCCCTAATCTTCCGACCGCAAATCGCCGCCACCTACGTTATCCCTATGTACCCCTAATCTGCTGCCCCTAACATCGCCGACCCCTATATTATATTTATTAACCCCTAATCTGCCCCCCTCAACGTCGCCGACACCTGCCTACACTTATTAACCCCTAATCTGCCGAGCGGACCTGAGCGCTACTATAATAAATGTATTAACCCCTAATCCGCCTCACTAACCCTATCATAAATAGTATTAACCCCTAATCTGCCCTCCCTAACATCGCCGACACCTAACTTCAATTATTAACCCCTAAACTGCCGACCGGAGCTCACCGCTATTCTAATAAATGTATTAACCCCTAAAGCTAAGTCTAACCCTAACACTAACACCCCCCTAAGTTAAATATAATTTTTATCTAACGAAATAAATTAACTCTTATTAAATAACTTATTCCTATTTAAAGCTAAATACTTACCTGTAAAATAAATCCTAATATAGCTACAATATAAATTATAATTATATTATAGCTATTTTAGGATTAATATTTATTTTACAGGCAACTTTGTATTTATTTTAACCAGGTACAATAGCTATTAAATAGTTAAGAACTATTTAATAGTTACCTAGTTAAAATAATAACAAATTTACCTGTAAAATAAATCCTAACCTAAGTTATAATTAAACCTAACACTACCCTATCAATAAAAAAAATTAAATAAACTACCTACAATTACCTACAATTAACCTAACACTACACTATCAATAAATTAATTAAACACAATTCCTACAAATAAATACAATTAAATAAACTAGCTAAAGTACAAAAAATAAAAAAGAACTAAGTTACAGAAAATAAAAAAATATTTACAAACATAAGAAAAATATTACAACAATTTTAAACTAATTACACCTACTCTAAGCCCCCTAATAAAATAACAAAGCCCCCCAAAATAAAAAATTCCCTACCCTATTCTAAATTAAAAAAGTTACAAGCTCTTTTACCTTACCAGCCCTGAACAGGGCCCTTTGCGGGGCATGCCCCAAGAATTTCAGCTCTTTTGCCTGTAAAAAAAAACATACAATACCCCCCCCCAACATTACAACCCACCACCCACATACCCCTAATCTAACCCAAACCCCCCTTAAATAAACCTAACACTAAGCCCCTGAAGATCTTCCTACCTTGTCTTCACCATCCAGGTATCACCGATCCGTCCTGGCTCCAAGATCTTCATCCAACCCAAGCGGGGGTTGGCGATCCATAATCCGGTCCAGAAGAGGCTCCAAAGTCTTCCTCCTATCCGGCAAGAAGAGGACATCCGGACCGGCAAACATCTTCTCCAAGCGGCATCTTCGATCTTCTTCCATCCGGAGCGAAGCGGCAGGATCCTGAAGACATCCAGCGCGGAACATCCATCCGGACCGACGACTGAACGACGAATGACTGTTCCTTTAAGGGACGTCATCCAAGATGGCGTCCCTCGAATTCCGATTGGCTGATAGGATTCTATCAGCCAATCGGAATTAAGGTAGGAATTTTCTGATTGGCTGATGGAATCAGCCAATCAGAGTCAAGTTCAATCCGATTGGCTGATCCAATCAGCCAATCAGATTGAGCTCGCATTCTATTGGCTGTTCCGATCAGCCAATAGAATGCGAGCTCAATCTGATTGGCTGATTGGATCGGCCAATCGGATTGAACTAGATTCTGATTGGCTGATTCCATCAGCCAATCAGAAAATTCCTACCTTAATTCCGATTGGCTGATAGAATCCTATCAGCCAATCGGAATTCGAGGGACGCCATCTTGGATGACGTCCCTTAAAGGAACAGTCATTCGTCGTTCAGTCGTCGGTCCGGATGGATGTTCCGCGCTGGATGTCTTCAGGATCCTGCCGCTTCGCTCCGGATGGAAGAAGATCGAAGATGCCGCTTGGAGAAGATGTTTGCCGGTCCGGATGTCCTCTTCTTGCCGGATAGGAGGAAGACTTTGGAGCCTCTTCTGGACCGGATTATGGATCGCCAACCCCCGCTTGGGTTGGATGAAGATCTTGGAGCCAGGACGGATCGGTGATACCTGGATGGTGAAGACAAGGTAGGAAGATCTTCAGGGGCTTAGTGTTAGGTTTATTTAAGGGGGGTTTGGGTTAGATTAGGGGTATGTGGGTGGTGGGTTGTAATGTTGGGGGGGGGGGGTATTGTATGTTTTTTTTTACAGGCAAAAGAGCTGAAATTCTTGGGGCATGCCCCGCAAAGGGCCCTGTTCAGGGCTGGTAAGGTAAAAGAGCTTGTAACTTTTTTAATTTAGAATAGGGTAGGGAATTTTTTATTTTGGGGGGCTTTGTTATTTTATTAGGGGGCTTAGAGTAGGTGTAATTAGTTTAAAATTGTTGTAATATTTTTCTTATGTTTGTAAATATTTTTTTATTTTCTGTAACTTAGTTCTTTTTTATTTTTTGTACTTTAGCTAGTTTATTTAATTGTATTTATTTGTAGGAATTGTGTTTAATTAATTTATTGATAGTGTAGTGTTAGGTTAATTGTAGGTAATTGTAGGTAGTTTATTTAATTATTTTATTGATAGGGTAGTGTTAGGTTTAATTATAACTTAGGTTAGGATTTATTTTACAGGTAAATTTGTTATTATTTTAACTAGGTAACTATTAAATAGTTCTTAACTATTTAATAGCTATTGTACCTGGTTAAAATAAATACAAAGTTGCCTGTAAAATAAATATTAATCCTAAAATAGCTATAATATAATTATAATTTATATTGTAGCTATATTAGGATTTATTTTAAAGGTAAGTATTTAGCTTTAAATAGAAATAAGTTATTTAATAAGAGTTAATTTATTTCGTTAGATAAATATTATATTTAACTTAGGGGGGTGTTAGGGTTAGACTTAGCTTTAGGGGTTAATCCATTTATTAGAATAGCGGTGAGCTCCGATCGGAAGATTAGGGGTTAATAATTGAAGTTAGGTGTAGGCGATCTTAGGGAGGGCAGATTAGGGGTTAATACTATTTATGATAGGGTTAGTGAGGCGGATTAGGGGTTAATAACTTTATTATAGTAGCGCTCAGGTCCGCTCGGCAGATTAGGGGTTAATAAGTGTAGGCAGGTGTCGGCGACGTTGTGGGGGGCAGGTTAGGGGTTAATAAATATAATATAGGGGTCGGCGGTGTTAGGGGTAGCAGATTAGGGGTACATAGGGATAACGTAGGTGGCGGCGGTTTACGGAGCGGCAGATTAGGGGTTTAAAAACATATGCAGGGGTCAGCGATAGCGGGGGCGGCAGATTAGGGGTTAATAAGTGTAAGGCTAGGGGTGTTTAGACTCGGGGTACATGTTAGAGTGTTAGGTGCAGACGTAGGAAGTGTTTCCCCATAGGAAACAATGGGGCTGCGTTAGGAGCTGAACGCTGCTTTTTTGCAGGTGTTAGGTTTTTTTTCAGCTCAAACAGCCCCATTGTTTCCTATGGGGGAATCGTGCACGAGCACGTTTTTGAGGCCGGCCGCGTCCGTAAGCAACTCTGGTATCGAGAGTTGTATTTGCGGTAAAAATGCTCTACGCTCCTTTTTTGGAGCCTAACGCAGCATTTGTTTGAACTCTCGATACCAGAGTTAATTTTATGGTGCGGCCAGAAAAAAGCCCGCGGAGCGTTAGCAGCCCTTTTACCGCCGAACTCCAAATCTAGGCCTATGACATTGAGACGAGAAAAGAATAAGGCCCACCTCGTCTGTCGAGGATTGAGTTGATGAGCAGTTTCTAAGTATGTTGGGTTTTTGTGATCTGTGAGGATCTGAGTGGGATTGGCAGTACCTAGCCAGTGACACCATTCAGTAAGGGCCATCTTGAGACGATTTCCCACGTTGTAATTCCTCTCAGCAAGAGAGAACCATTTAGAGAAAAAGGGCTACAGGATGCAATTTGGAGCTTGAAGGGTCTTTTTGGGTTAAGACTGCACCAGCCCCTATTTCAGAGGCCTTAACCTCTAAGGTGAATTGTAAATCAGGGTCAGGATGATGTAGGACAGGGGCCGTACAAAAGGTCATTTTCAGATGAGAGAAAGCGTCCACAGCTACTGGAGGCCACTTTTTACAGTCTCTGTTTCGTTTAGTTAGCTCAGTTAGTGGAGAAAAGATTCTGGAGAAATTCTTTATAAATTTGCGATAATAGTTGGAAAACCCCAAGAATCTCAGTAACTCCTTCAATGTGGTGAGTTGAGGCCATTCCAGAACTGCTGTTAGCTAAGTGGGATCCATGGAAAAACCTTCTTTGGAGATGATATATACAAGGAATTGAATCCTGACTTGATCTAATTCACATCTTTCCAACTACTAGAGAATTGTTTCTGAGATGAAGAAGTACCTGTTTCACATGCTCATGATACTCCTCCGGGGTGATGGAGAATATGAGGATGTTATCCAAATAGACAATGACAGTACGATTAAGGAGGTCACAGAAGACATCATTGACGAATGCTTGAAAAACCGCAGGGGCATTGCACAGCCCAAAAAGGTATTATGAGGTATTCATAATGCCCCGACCTCGTGTTGAAGGTGGTCTTCCACTCATGTCTCGGGAAGATGCGAATGAGAGTGTACGCCCCACAAAGATCTAATTTTGTAAAGTAGCAAGCATTTTGGAGCGAATCATATAATTCAGTGATTAAGGGAATAGAATAATGATTCTTGATCGTAATGTTGTTTAGGGCTCTGTAGTCAAAACAGGGTCTCAGACCACCATCCTTTTATCGACAAAAAAGAACCCAACCCCCGCAGGAGAGGAGGAAGGGCGAATAAAGCCTTTAGCTAAGTTCTCTTGAATATATTCTTCCATGGCCTTGGTTTCAGCTTTGGACAGCGAATAAGTCCTTCCTTTAGGAAGTGGGGCTCCAGGAAAGAAGTACATTTTGCAGTTGTAAGGGTGGTGAGGTGGAAGCACATCAGCTGCTTTCTTTTCAAATACATTTATAAATTCTGCATATACTGAGGGAAGGTTAGAAGGGGTCAGAAGGCTGGCTATAGGGATGTGATGTAACAGAGTAACCTTAGGCAGGCAGGAGTGAAAACAGGATTTACCCCAGGAGGCCAACTGTTCCTCAGTCCAGTAGAATTGAGGATTGTGTTTACGTAGCCAAGAAAGACCAAGGATAACTGGTTGTGCATAAGAATGAATGACATCAAACTGTAACTGTTCAGAATGTAGGACCCCCATCCAGAGTGGTTATCTTAAAACATTGTTTTTTCTGGAGAAGAGGTAACCCTGCATGAATTATGAAACAGTGATCTAAGAAATTCCCAGCTGCCCCGAATCAACAAAGGCCTGAGCGTGGACAGAGTTCTGGAGAAAGGTAAGGGTAACAGGTACCAAGATCTGAGAAGAGTGAGGGGAATTAGTAGTGGCCATGCTTAGAGGTATCCCCTTTTTATCCTCTAAGCGTTGGCTTTTCCCGGCAGTATATCACAATTCTTTAGTTAATGAGCATTAGAACCACAATAGAAGCACAGTCTTATTCTCCTTCTTTTCTGTCTTTCAGATTCAGAGGACTTAAGGGATGAGAGATCCATGGGTTCCTCTTCAGAGGTAACTGGAGGTGCTGGAAGGGTAGAGGACAGCCTAGTGGCTAGATGGGTGGGAGGATGAGAGGGAAGGATTCTGGTAGTTCTCTCTCTCTCAGCTTGTCTCTCCTGAAAGCGAGAATCCAGACTGATGCAAAGTGCTATACAATCATCCAGGGAAGGTGGAACATCACGATAAGCGCTCATGCAGGCCTCTCCGGAAGGCCTTCTTGAGAGCACTGCAATCCCAACTGGTCTCATCTGCTAAGGTGAAAAATTCGATGCAGCAGAAGTGCGACTAGACATCCAAAATACGGAAGATAATGCAGAAATTAAGATATCTCCATCATTCAGATGTTGTTCCAAAAGGGGGGAGATCAGGCTAGGGCCTTGTCTTTCAATAAAGAAATGATAAAGGTAACTTTTGACTGGTGAGACTGGAAGGTATAAGGGTCATTGCGGAAATGCAGTCTGCACTGGTTGAGAAAACCCCTACAGTTGGTGGTACCATCATACTTGTTAGGTAAACGGTATCTGGGGTATACTACCAGAAGCAGTTAGGAAGTTGCAGTACTAGCAGCAGGGACCAGCTGTGTGGCAACAGGAACAGCATTTTTCAATGGAACAAGTGAGGAGAGTGTAGTGGTAATAGTCTTCAATTTGGAATCCAGGCTTTGCAGGTGTGAAGCGTGGGTTCCCAGCATTTGTCCCTGAAGAGAGATTGCTCTAGCTACCTCATTTGGGTCCATAGCCCAAGTATAATGTAATGCTTGTGGGATATTTCCCTATCAGACCAAACTTGGCCAGTAATCTGATAGGGAAGTGAAAGGATAAGGAAATATCCCAGAACAAAGTGAGAGGTATGAAATGAGGTAAGCAATACTCACGGGAGAAAGGGCAGTCCTTCACGGTAAAAGGGGTAAGACAGATAATAGTCAAATAAGGCAAAGTCCAACAACAGGTAGGCAGTCCAAGGAATCATCAGTACTGGTTAAACAGCAGATTGGTCAGACAGACAAAGTTTAGCAACAAAGACAATCCAGCAGTTCAGGGGTTAAACAGCAGAGTGGTCAGACAGGCAAGGTTCAGCATCAACAAGCCAATCCAGCAGTTCAGGGGTTAAACAGCAGAGTGGTCAGACAGGCAAGGTTCAGCAACAATATGTAGACATGTGCAACGCTAAAAAAAGTTAAATCAATTCAAATCAGCCATTAGGAATAAGAGCTGCTTAAATCCTATTGGCTGTTTAAATCAGCCAATAGGATTTCAGCAGCTCTCATTCCTATTGGCTGATTTAAATTTTTCAGCCAATAGGAATTCAACAGTACCCCAATATAAAAGGGATACCTTGCATTGAATCCTCAGTGTGGGGCGGACGATCACATGAAGAGGGCCTCCACGTCGGACCGATGGACCTCCGTTTGCACCTCTGCCTATGCGCATCGACCACTGCACCTCCGCAGGGATGAAGAAAATGCCAGTCCCGCAATGGATGAACATGGAGCCACCTGGATGAAGATCGTTCGCCGGACTTCAGCAACCGATTTTTTTAGTTTTTTTTTAGATTAGGGTTTTTTTATTTTAATGGTCTGAAATAGAGCTGAATGCCCTTTTAAGGGCAGTAACAGAGCTGAATACCCTTTTAAGGGTAATGCCCATACAAATGCGCAAAGGCCATAAATCCTGATGCTGCTAATTATCCACCTTTACCTGCCATCATTTCCAAAATGGATGTACAGGATCACCGCTTGGATCAATTTGCACTAGCCCTGCAAACCCTGCTGACTCGTACTGCACATTTGGACCAAAGTGTCCCGCATGTTATGGCTGCTCCTGTTTCCGCTGCTGCACTTTTGCCTACCAGGAGCATGTCCGGTTCTGCACCTCTACCTCAGTGATATGGAGGCAATCCTATTCAGTGCAGAGGGTTTTTGAACCAGGTGGGCATTTACTTTGAGATGTTACCTCAGGCGTTTCCCTCTGACAGAGCTAAGGTGGGATTTCTCATCTCGTTACTCTCTGACACAGCTCTTGCCTGGGCTAATCCCTTATGGGAGACTAATAAACCTGTGATTTCAAATTACCCTGAATATGTGGCCTCCTTTCAAAGGGTATTTGATGTTCTGGCTCGCTCCTCCTCTGCTGCTAAACAACTCATGTCCATTCAGCAAGGTACAAGATCTGTTGCTCAGTATGCTATTGAGTTCCGTACGCTTGCCGCAGAGGTAGGTTGGAACAATGAAGCCCTTGTTGCCGCCTTCTTTCATGGGCTCTCTGATGCGATTAAAGACGAAGTTGCTGCCAGAGATTTACCAGAGGATCTTGAAGCATTGGTGTCTTTTTTGATCCTAATTGACATCAGACTCAGAGAGAGGCCCTCTTTCAAGTAGCGCTTGCGGAAGCCTCCAGTTCCGTTGTCTCCTACGTGTTCATTCCCACCCATGCCTCCCTCTCCTCCCATGCCTCCTGGTGCCGAGTCACCAGGTACTGCTGAGCCGATGCAGTTGGGATTCACACGTCTCTCCACGGCGGAGAGGGCCTTTAGGAGGAGGGAGGGGCTCTGCCTCTATTGTGGGTTACAGGGCCACCTTTTGAAGTCTTGTCCTACACGGCTTACACTCAAGGAATGGAGTCATCTTCTCGAGGGTACTAGCGTGCCAGTGCTCATTCTTACTGACCACAAGAATTTAACTTATCTATCTGAAGCAAAATGTTTGTCGCCCCGACAGGCCAGATGGGCGCTATTTTTGTCTCAATTTAATTATGTGGTCTCCTACCTGCCTGGTAGTAAGAATGTTAGGGCTGATGCCCTCTCTCAACAATTTTCGCCTCTGTCCAAGGAGGAGTCTGTACCTACTCCTGTTATACCTCCTGACCATATTTTGGCTACCATACGTACTAATTTGACTTCTCCCTTGGGGGAGGAGATACTGGCTGCACAAACCAATGCACCGCCTGAGAAACCTAGTGGTGTTTTGTTCCTGAGAATCTTCAAACTAAACTTTTGCACACTTACCACTATCCTAAAGCCGCAGGTCACCCAGGCAAGAACCAAATGATTTGGCCTGTCACTCGACAATTCTGGTGGCCAGGTCTTCGTTCTGATGTTGCTGCGTATGTTGCCTCCTGCTCAGTTTGTGCACAGAATAAGACTCCTCAACGTCTTCCTGTGGGTCTTCTTCAACCTATTGCTAATGGTGAGCGTCCTTGGACACATCTTTCCATGGGCTTCATTGTCGAGCTCCCTGTTTCCAATGGCAATACTGTTATCCTTATGGTGGTTGACCGTTTTTCTAAAATGTCACATTGCATTCCCTTGATGAAGCTGCCTACCGCTCAGGAGCTTGCTTCAATTTTTGCCCGGGAGATCTTCCGTTTACATGGGTTACCCAAGGAGATAGTGTCGGACCGGGGTAGCCAGTTTGTCTCCAGATTTTGGCGTTCCTTTTGTGCTCAAATGGGGATCCAGCTTTCCTTCTCCACAGCATATCACCCTCAATCCAATGGGGCTGCGGAACCGTCTAATCAAGCTCTGGAACAGTTCCTCCATTGCTATGTCTCAGATCACCACAATAATTGGTCTGAACTGTTACCTTGGGCAGAGTTTGCTCGTAATAGTGCTATTAATGCTTCCTCCAAGTTATCCCCGTTCATGGCGAATTATGGGTTTCAACCATCCTTGTTGCCCGATTCATTCATGTCTCAGGGTATTCCGGCTTTGGAGGAGCATCTCCGGCAACTCCGTTCCACGTGGGTGCAGATTCAGGATTGCCTTCATCGTTCTATGCAGCACCAAAAGTTCCAGGCTGATAATAGGCGTCTGCCCGCACCTTCCTACCAGGTTGGTGAGAGAGTTTGGCTGTCCTACCACAACTTGAACATTTGTGTGCCTTCCAATAAATTGGCTCCCCGTTATGTTGGTCCTTTTCGAATACTCCGACGGGTTAATCCTGTGGCCTACGCTCTTGACCTTCCTCCTGCTATGCGTATCTCCAATGTTTTTCATGTCTCCCTCTTGAAACCATTGGTTTGTAATCGGTTTACCACTGTGTTGCCTCGTCCCCGTCCTATCTTTGTTGACAACCATGAGGAGTATGAGGTCAGCAGCATTATTGACTCTCGTATGTCCAGGGGCCGTGTACAGTATTTGGTTCACTGGAGGGGCTACAGTCCGGAGGAGTCTTCTTGGGTTCCCTCCTCTGATGTTCATGCTCCTGCACCCCACCGTGCCTTCCATGCCCGTTTCCCCAATAAGCCTTTTGTCCCCCCGCGGGGGAGGGGTCGTTGAGGGGAGGGTACTGTCAGGATTTTTCCCTGTTGTGTTTGCCATGTGCTTCTGGCAGCCATTTTACTCACCTCTCTTCCTGACTTGGTGCATTGTGGGGGATGCTGCTCACTTCCTGCACTTCCTTTTATGGCCAGACTGTTGTGCATCATCCATGTGAGACAGGATGCAGTCTCAGAATTGTGATGTCATCATTTATTATTTAAAGGGCCTCTGTTCAGTATGCTTTGCCTTTGCGTTGTCTGAGACCTGTTTGTGAGAGTTCCTGTGTATTACCTGGCTGCCTGACGTCCTTCCTGGTTCCTGATCTCTGGCTTGTTCCTGACTCTGTTGTTCTCCTTGTTTCCGATTCCGGCTCGTCTGACTATTCGCTTTGGCTCCTGACTCGACTCGTCTGACTACCAGCTCTGGTTTTGACTCCTGGCTTGTTATTTGACTTGTGGACATTTTATAATTTTTTGCTATTAATAAAGGAGTGATTATTTTTGCACTTCTCGTCTCAGTCTGATTCCTGGCACCCTGACAAGAAGACTATCAAAACTCAGGTCAAAGTTGCGCAACACAGAAGAGAAGTGTCTGAAAAGGACAATAGAGATTTGTCAATTTAAAAGACTTGAGATTATGGTCAAGCAGATAATTGTCAGGAAGCAGATAATTGTCAACATGGAGGGCAGACAGGTCTAGAAGAAAACAAGAAAGAGATGTTATCAGAGAACATTACCCAATAACATCCAGAGAAGATTAATTATAACTAAGATTCAAAACAACAACATTTTCAAACTAAATTTCCACTTCTTTTTTGCTTCCGTCCTTTCCACCTGTGTAACCTTTTTTCCTTTCTTTCTTTGAACCTTAAATTCTCAAGCTGATGAATCAGTTTAAAACTTTCAGGCCAGCTTTGTCAAGCCAACATCAGTTTGTCCTCAAACTTTACCTTTTTTAGTTGGATTCTTGAAGTTTTGTCAGTATATGAGGCAAGTGTAAAGATCAATATATGCAAAACAGCACTTTAATGTTAGCCTGTATTCTCTATGACTTAACAGGCACCATATTTGACTTTGAGCATAATTTTCTTCTTGTGGCATATAGTGTTTTGGCTTTCAGTATGTTATACTAATGCCAAATATTTATGTGAACGTACAGTATGTCTGAGTGTAATGTCTGAGTTGAATTTCACCTATAATTACTATTCTTTTCTCCTTAAAGGGACACTCAAGTCAAAATAAACTTTTATGA
This sequence comes from Bombina bombina, assembly GCF_027579735.1. Lineage (NCBI taxonomy): Eukaryota > Metazoa > Chordata > Amphibia > Anura > Bombinatoridae > Bombina > Bombina bombina. The sequence goes on from NC_069500.1 coordinate 1,181,948,454, forward strand.
TTCAGATAGAGCATGCAGTTTTAAGACACTTTCCATTATCAAATTTTGCACAGTCTTTTGATAAAAATACTTTCTGGGGAACAAGATCCTTCTGAGCCAGTGCAGAAGCTTACAGGGTATATGTATACTAGTCTGTGATAGGCTGATGTCTGTCACATGATCCAGTGGGCTGGAAAATGGGATAAATCATTGTGTTTTTATTACACAAGTGTTAATTATGCAATTCTACTGCATCAAGTGGTCCTTTAAGCTGACATCGACAAAGTCAGGTCTTATCCACACCTGAGAAGTGTCCTGCTTTTGTGATTTTGCCGTGGAGGCTTCAGGCCAAAATAATTTGATTTCCGAGACAAAGTGGAGTAAGAAAATGAGAATGCTGAGCCAATTTTGAAAGTGGGAAAGTGGGTCCTCGTACAATATGACAGAGACACCATCACACAGGCATGTAGAAATATTTGGTGGTATGGACAGTTCATGTTGTTGATGAAAAATTCTATTTAGTATTTTTTTTGTTTTTGTTTTACTTTCTTTCCAGATTCGACTGTTAATAATCGATTTTAAAAAATGTGAAAATGTTTTAGCTTTCTTAATGGTAAACAGACAGTTATGTCCCTCTCTGCAGCTCCAGACAGTTTACGGTAACAATTCAAGGTAGACAAACTCACCCAGCAGGTTGTATAGTAGTTGCGTGTGCAGGGCTCCACAATGCGACACAGGCGTAGAAACAGTAAAAGTTCTTTATTGGAGATAATTAAAACAGAGTAAAAGCTTATGGCCCAAGCATCTGGGGTAGAATAATAGGTCCTACGCGTTTCGGCAGCCCTCTGCCTTATTCATGGACTAAGGCAGAGGGCTGCCGAAACGCGTCGGACCTATTATTCTACCCCAGATGCTTGGGCCATAAGCTTTTATGCTGTTTTAATTATCTTCAATAAAAAACTTTTACTGTTTCTACGTCTGAGGCTTGTTGGGTTTCTTTGCTGCTTCTTTCTTAATGGTATTGACGTTTTCCGAATGTGGTGGTAATGAGATTGATGTTCAAAAAGGTGTTAAATTGTCAGTAAATATTTTTAAATTAATGCTTACAAACACTTCAGACCTTGTTATAAATGCCTAAAAAGGAAATTTGTTGATGGAAGTATTTTTAAATATTTCATGTTTGAAATCTTTGAAACCAAGATTTCATGAGAATCACCCTCCTACAAAATAAACATGCGTGTATGTTTGCACCCTATTAAGCATGCGAACGGGGTTGAGCTTTGCCGATTTCAATATTCATAGAGCTAATTATTAAAATCGCTCTGATCAATAGCTTTCCAGCATTTCAGTGACTGTGGGCAAGGGCTGTCTGCTACTGAGAGAAAGCGCCATGATGCAGTTTGTAAAAAAAAAAAAAAGGAAAAAGAAGAAAAGTATTAATATTTGAAAAGTTTTAATACTGTAAAATGTTGTTTTTTATATACTTAGGGAACAGAAGACTTAAAGTGAATGTCAACTTTCAAGAATGAGTGCCCGGTTTTTAAAAATACTATTGAAAACAGGGGCAATGACGAATACGGCATCCTCCAATCACAGCTTCCCCTCCAGAGGAATCATTGCTTGAGGCAACGCCGTGATTGGAGGAAGCCAGATTTGTCATTGCTGACGTAAGAAGAGATGAGTGGCAGGAGGGGGAATCGCTTCTCCGGCTTCAAGAAGAAAAGGTAAGTATTTTAACAAAACGGGTGAAATGTAAACTTTCATGAATGAAAGTGCCCCTGTTTTTAATAGTATTTTTAAAAACCGGGGACACTCATTCTTGAAAGTTGAGATTCACTTTAATTCACTTTAATATAAAAACACAAAGTTTTATGATTCTTTAAGTAAGAATCTAAATATAAAGTATGACCCAGATTGTTAATTCTTCCAAATAAGGATTATCAGTCGGATTACAAGTTTGGCGTTATAAATGAAAAAGCATTGTTATGGCCCATAACGATGCTTTTTCCCTACCGCTGCTATTACAAGTCTTGTCAGAATAACTGTACCGCACACTTTTTTTGGCCGTCACGCAACGTCAGTACCGCACTCTAAGAAAAGTCCTTTTTCAATGGGACTTCCATAGCGCCGGTATTACGAGTTTTGCTGTTAAAGACAAAAAGTGAGCGGTACAGCCTAAAATGACAAGATCTGTACCGCCATCTAAAGTCAGTAGTTATGAGTTTTATGCTACAAAGTTGTAACTCATAACTAAACTGTTAAAAAGTACACTAACACCCATAAACTACCTATTAATTCCTAAACTGAGGCCCTCCCGCATCGCTAACACTAAAATAAAATTATTAACCCCTAATCTGCTGCTCTGGACATCGCTGCCAATTAAAAAATGTATTAACCACTATTCCGCCGCTCCCTATCGTCGCCACTATAATAAAATTATTAACCCCTAAACCGCGCCCTCCCACATCAAAAACACTATTTAAATATAATTAACCCCTAATCTGCCATCCGCCCACTCCGCCGCTATAATAAACCTATTAACCCCTAAACCTAACCCTAACACCCCCTAACTTAAACATAATTAAAATAAATCTAAATAAAACCTACTATTACCTAAATAATTCCTATTTAAAACTAAATACAAACTTACCTGTAAAATAAACCCTAAGCTAGCTACAATATAACTAATAGTTATTTTGTAGCTATCTTAGGTTTTAGTTTTATTTCACAGCTAAGTTTGTATTTATTTTAACTAGGTAGACTAGTTAGTAAATAGTTATTAACTATTTAATAACTACCTAGTTAAAATAAATACAAATTTACCTGTAAAATAAAACCTAACCTGAGTTACACTAACACATAACATTACAATACATTAAATAAATTAAAATAACAACAAAATACAATTATCTAGATAACAAAAAAATAAGCACTAAATTATACAAAATAAAAAAAGAAATTATCAAAAATAAAAACGAATTACGCTCTATCAAAATAAAAAAGCCCCCCCCCCAAAAAAAATAAAACAAAACCCTAGCCTACACTAAACTGCCAATGGCCCTTAAAAGGGCCTTTTGCGGGGCATCGCCCCAAAGAAATCAGCTCTTTTACCTGTAAAAAAAAATACAAACAACCCCCTAACAGTAAAACCCACCACCCACACAACCAAACCCCCCAAATAAAACCCTATCTAAATAAACCTAAGCTCCCTATTGCCCTTAACCCTTAAAAAAAATACTAACCCCAGACGATCCACTTACAGTTTTTAAAGACCAGACATCCATCCTCATCCAGGCGGCAGAAGTTCTCATCGAAGCCGGCAGAAGTCTTCATCCAAGCGGGCAGAAGTCTTCATCCAGACGGCATCTTCTATCTTCATCCATCTGGTGCGGAACGGGTCCATCTTTAAGACATCCGGCGCGGAGCATCCTCTTCTTACGATGGTTGCTGAAGAATGAAGTTTCCCTTTAAATGACGTCATCCAAGATGACGTCCCTTACATTCCGATTGGCTGATAGATTTCTTCTTCATTCATTCTTCAGCATCCATCGTAAGAAGGATGCACCGCCGGATGTCTTGAAGATGGACCCGCTCCACGCCGGATGGATGAAGATAGAAGATGCCGTCTGGATGAAGACTTCTGCACGCTTGGATGAAGACTTCTGCCGGCTTCGATGAGGACTTCTGCCGCCTGGATGAGGATGGATGTCTGGTCTTCAAAAACTGTAAGTGGATCGTCGGGGGTTAGTGACGTAATGACATTTTCAGGGCAATGGGGAGCTTAGGTTTATTTAGATAGGGTTTTATTTGGGGGGTTCGGTTGTGTGGGTGGTGGGTTTTACTGTTGGGGGGTTGTTTGTATTTTTTTTTACAGGTAAAAGAGCTGATATCTTTGGGGCAATGCCCCGCAAAAGGCCCTTTTAAGGGCCATTGGCAGATTAGTGTAGGCTAGGATTTTTTTTATTTTGGGGGGGGGGGTTATTTTGATAGGGCTATTAGATTAGGAGTAATTCATTTTTATTTTTGATAATTTCTTTTTTATTTTGTGTAATTTAGTGTTTATTTTTTTGTTGTAATTTAGATAATTGTATTTTGTTATTTTAATGTATTTAATTTATTGTAATATTAGGTGTTAGTGTAACTCAGGTTAGTTTTTATTTTACAGGTAACTTTGTATTTATTTTAACTATGTAGTTAGTAAATAGTTAATAACTATTTACTAACTAGTCTACCTAGTTAAAATAAATACAAACTTACCTGTGAAATAAAAATAACATCTAAGCTAACTACAATGTAACTATTGTAGCTAGCTTATGGTTTATTTTACAGGTAAGTAAGTATTTATTTTTAAATATGAATTATTTAGTTATTAATAGTAAGTTTTATTTAGAATTATTTTAATTATGTTAAAGTTAGGGGGTGTTAGGGTTAGGGTTACGTTAGGGATAGGGTTAGACTTAGGGTTAGGTTTAGGGGTTAATATATTTATTTAGTGTTAGTGATGTGGTAGGCCAGGGGTTTAGGGGTTAATAAATTTAGTATAGTGGCGGCGGCGACATTGGGGGTGGCAGATTAGGGGTTAATAAGTGTAGGTAGGTGGCTGAGACATTGGGGGCGGCAGATTAGGGGTTAATAAGTATAATGTCGGTGTCGGCGATGTCGGGGACTGATTAGGGGTGTTTAGACTCAGGGTTTATGTTAGGGCATTAGGTTTAAAGATACATTTTTTTTCCCCATAGACATCAATGGGGCTGTGTTACGGAGCTTTACGCTCCACGATTGCAGGTGTGGGGAAATCGTTCACAAGCACGTCAAAACACTGCTTGTATTTGGGCGAGGTATGGAGCTTAACGCAACCATATTGCCTGCACAACCCGTTTTTTTGCAAACCTGTAATAGCAGCGCTATGAAAGGTGAGCGGTGAAAATAACGTACAAGTTATTAGTGAGCCACTCATAACGCAAAACTCGTTATCTGGCTGAGTGTTAGTTTCTTAATAGCTGAAAATTGGAAATATATGAATAAGTGTACTTAAATTCATATACTACAAAATTTAAAGTCAGAAATATTCTTTATAAAAATGGTTTACAGGACATGTGTAATTATTTTAATTATGATCATATTTATAGTTGAAAAAACAAGCACAGTTATATTAAAAAAAAAAATACAGAAAAGTACATACGAAAACAGCTTTCCCAAAACCATGTCTACAGTATTTAAAAGGGCAGTAAAGTCATAATTAGACATACATGATTTAGACAGAGCATACAATTTTAAACAACTTTCCAATTTACTTCTATTATTTAATTTGCTTCCTTCTCTTGTTATCTTGTTATTGCTGAAAGGTTTATCTAGGAAAGCTCAGGATGGACCAACAAAGAACCTAGGTTCTAGCTGCTGATTGGTGCCTGTATATACAGTATATATATATATATATATATATATACCGATCATCATTGGCTCACCCATGTATTAAGTTAGAAACCGGTAGTGCATTGCTGCTCCTTCAACAAATGATAGCAAGAGAATGAGGCAAATTTGATAATAGAAGTAAACTGGAATATTTGTTCAAGCAAACAAAATACAAGCATATTTGAAAATAGAAGTGAATTTACAAGTGTGTGAAAATAACATGCTCTATCTGAATCATGCAAGTTTAATATTGACTTTGCTTCCCCTTTAAGTCTGTTAAGGGAATATAAATGTTTCAGCATATTATTTTTAATACAGTGTGATTAGCCTTTTTTATTTAGCAGCTGCTGATTGGGTGTTTGCATTGTGCACTTACTTGTCTGGCAATCACGCTTGTGCAAGCAGTATGCTATAATCAGCAGCTCCATATGCTCAAAAATTGTCACTGGGGGATCTAGTTGTTAAAAAAAGCTAAATAACCCTTTTTAATTAATATATATTGAGTAGTGAACCACTTTTTACTTGTATATATCTTTAATAATGACATAATAAAATTCAAAGACAGGATGACAGGTAGCTAAACAAGATGACACTTATAGGCATGTACGTACATCTCAACATAGTACATTTTGAGCAGTGATGGCTAACCTTGGCACCCCAGATGTTTCGGAACTACATTTCCCATGATGCTTAGGCACTCTGCAATCTAGTTGAGCATCATGGGAAATGTAGTTTCGAAACATCAGGGGTGCCAAGGTTAGACATCATCACTGGTCTAGAGTGATTTATGTAAAATACCAAGCAACCACCAACTAGGATTGCCACCTCTGCCATGTTTTCCTGGACACTTATGAGTTACACATGCTGCAGGGTGTGCAGGCATTGTGCTGTTCATCAGTACTATTCATGTGATGTCCAGAGGTGCAATACATGTTCAGCCCACTTTACCCTGCAGCATGACAACCCTACCAACAATCCTAGAATTCGGATCTATTAATGAACAGATGTTCTATAATGATTCAAACATATTTTAAATGCATGACTTTTCGGTTTTGTATTCCTTTCAGTTTTCTCTCACTGTGGTTACCATGTGTTTGAATATAACTATCTTTCAGCTAGATTACGAGTTTTGAGCGCTATAGGGATTTTAACGACCGACACAAAAGCGGCGTTATTTCACCTCCCTATAGCACTGCTATTACAAGTTTTAGAAAAGCAGGCTTGTGCTGGCGATATGATTGCGTTGAGCTCCATACTGCACTGAAATCAAGCGCTGCTTTGACATGCTTGTGCACGATTTCCCCATAGACATCAGTGGGGAGAGCCGGCAAAAAAAAAAGCCTAACATCTGCGATTGCGGAATGAAAAGCTCTGTAACGCAGCCCAATTGATGTCTATGGGGAAAGAAAAAGTTATGTTTAAACCTAACACCCGAACATAAACCCTAAGTCTAAACACCCCTAATCTGCCACCCCCAACATCGCCGCCACCTACATACAGTTATTAACCCCTAATATGCCGCCCCGATATTGCTGCCACCTACATACAGTTAGTAACCCCTAATCTGCTGTCCCTGATATCGCCGCCACCTACATACAGTTATTAACCCCTAATCTGCCGTCCCCGATATCGCCGACACCTACATAAGTTATTAACCCCTAATCTGCCACCCACAACATCGCCACCACCTACATAAAACTATTAACCTCTAATCTGCCGCTCCCGATGTCGCGGCCACTACTAAAGTTATTAACCTCTAAACCTCTGGCCTTCCACATCACTACCACTAAATAAATCCATTAACCCCTAAACCTAACCCTAACGTAATCCTAAGCCTAACACCCCCTAACTTTAACATAATTAAAATACAGCTAAACTAAAGTTACAATTATTAACTAAATAATAACTATTTTAAACTAAATACAAACTTACCTGTAAAATAAAACCTAAGCTAGCAACAATATTAATAATAGTTATATTGTAGCTAGCTTAGGTTTTATTTTTATTTCACAGGTAAGTTTGTATTTATTTTAACTAGGTAGACTAGTTAGTAAATCATTATTAACTATTTACTAACTACCTAGTTAAAATAAATACAAACTTACCTGTCAAATAAAATCTAACCTGCCTTACACTAAAACCTGACATTACAAAAAAAAATAAACACTAAAATAACTAAAAATAACTAAATTACATAAAAAACAAACACTAAATTACAAAAAAATAAGAAACAAATTATAAAAAATAAAAAAGAATTACACCTAATCTAATAGCCCTATCAAAATAAAAAAGCTCCCCCAACATAAAAAACCCCTAGCCTACAATAAACTACAAATGGCCCTTAAAAGGGCCTTTTGTGGGGCATTGCCCCAAAGATATCAGCTCTTTTACCTGTAAGAAAAATACAAACACCCCCCAACAGTAAAACCCACCACCCCCACAACCAACCCCCCCAAATAAAATAACTATCTAAAAAAACCTAAGCTCCCCATTGCCCTTAAAATGGCATTTGTATGGGCATTGCCCTTAAAAGGGCATTTGTCTTGCCCAGACCCTAAACTAAAGATAAAACCCAACCAAAAAACCTTAAAAAACCTAACACTAACCAAAGATAATCTTTGTACCCAGAGGATTTTCTAGACTTTTATGTATTTTTTGGGAGATAATAAAATACCAGTTGATCCACCAACAGATAATTACATTCCTTATCATTAATTATCCCCAAATTCTTTGCTTTATTCAGACGTGACTTCAACAGTATCTTGTATGCCAAAGTAAGATTATATTTCAGTACTCTATATGTATGCTCTTTGCCTAATAATCTTTCTGTTTGTTTAATATATTCTGCCTTACCTATGATTACATCCCTTGTCAGCTGGTTTTATAATTATCTCATTAGATCTATGTAATTTTCTAATCAATTCATTCTCTTTCTTACTGGGATTGTACTTTGAATGATTCACAAACTTTTGTTTTTCTACATCCCTTTGAACCAATTTTTAAAAGAGTACTATATATGAACCTTTATTGTGTACTGGGTAAAACCTAGATTTTTCTTTCAGAGCTGTATGTATGTAACCGTAAAGGTCCACTTTCATTGTTTGTTGTTCATACATATTAGATGTTGATGCACCTTCGCTCTTTAGTTTTAAAAAGTATCTTTACAGGGTTAATTTACAAACAGATTGGTTTATATGTAGAAAGGTATTGATTTTATTAACCCTAAATTTAATACCTTTTCCTCTTCTTTACTTTTTTTCTTGACTCAGATTAAATTTTTTATTTTTGATGCTTTATGATGCTTTTGATGCTTTATGTTCCTTCTTTCTTTCTCCTCCTCCTCTCTTTTCTCAAGTCTTCTTTTTCTGAGGGACATTAGAGGAGCATGCCTCGCCTCTTCCTAAATAGGATTCTGTATTATCCCCCTCTCTCTTGTTACACCCCTACATAAAAAATGGTATCCTTGTCTTTCTGCAGACATTGAAGATTCAGTATGGGGAGTCCTCTGTTTAGGGTTTCAAATCTTTTATATGTTTAAAAGTTGGTCCTCAAATTAGAGGGAGCCGGTTTAGAGCTTAATGATATACCTGAATTATATCTATATATTTGTCCATCTGCTTTTCCCTTTTCTTCCAAAGTTATCATTTGATGATTTATATGTGACTGTGTACCAGTTTTTTATTGTACTGTTCTTGTTTATGGAATACTTAAGTATGCCCAGGAGAATGTACATCTTGTGCACAATGTGGTAGTAGTGGTTGCAGCAATGTTATTCTAACAAACTGTATGATGAAAGGGAAGAGAAAGCGAAAAAGTGCAGATCTGTAGAAGGACTATAAGGTATGCAGTGAGGTACACCCTCCGCTAATTACTGTCCCGCTAGTCTGTGTCACTTGGAGGGTTCCCAAGCGTATAGTTCATAGTGGAGAAGTGGCTGAGAGTTAAGCAAAGACGTAGTAGAATAGGCAAGGATGGCAACAGGCAGGCAATGAGGCACAAATGGGTAATCCAAGAGAGTAGTATAGACAGGCAGGAAGTTGATACACAGTCTGGCAACAAATTACAGTATCAGCAGGCAAAAAGAGTAGTCAGGTTCAGGCAAAAATGGTTAGAGGAAAATATCAGCATTACACAGCAAAAGCCCACCCTACAAGCAAGTCAAACAGACATGGAGTACAGGAAGTGCTGAGTATTTATGTCAGTAGCTGATTGCCGATCTACTGCAATTGGCAGGCAGGGGGAGCCAAAGAGTTTTTAAAAAAAAGAGAACAAGTTAGAAAAAAGGAGACAAAACTAAGTCTAACCTGTGTATTAGTGGTAACACACTAAAATACTATACAAGCCAACAGTCCTGGGTTCAATACCCACATAGGCTGTAACAAGAACATTCTACTCTGTATCATTAAGAAAAAACATATAGAATAGTGACTTGCAGACGTTAAATGTTGCAACTTAGTTAGTTTTGGTGAAAGTATGCTGTCTACAAGATTGTAGCCAATGGCATGTGTACCCACAGATTATTATGTTATTAATCATTTACTCAAGGCAAGTGAGGCACTTGAAACAATAGTCATATACCTTTATAAATCTAGTATAAATCTGGCTTCCATGTGACCCTTAAAGGGACATTAAAATATAATACCCAATAAAATTTTAATTTATGCTCAGTAATACACAGTTTTGAAGCTGTTAATTATTTATTTTGCTTGCCATCAATTTAAATGTTTTTTTCTTCTGTCCCTTGAGAGACTGGTGTGTTTTACAGTAAATTCAGAGCCCTGACTATATTATGTGCTGAGCATTGATTGCTTGGTATGTGCAGGAGCTCATTTATACCCGTCCCTGATTGGTCCCAGCAAAAGAAATAAGACCAAAAACACTTAAGAGGTTTTTCATGGAATGTGCCCCATACAATGTTCCCTCTAATTTCTTTGAGCAATTTGCACAAAAATCTTGGCCAAGTGATTTAAATGTGTGAACACTTTGATGACTGAGTTATTTACTACCTTTGAGACTTAACAACCGGTATTAAAGTGTCACACCAGCGAGGCTGGCCTAGTATGTTGTTATTTATTTAAATAAGGCACACACACTTGAACTCACACACACTTACACTCACACACATACTCTATCACACTCAAACATACACACACTCACTCTCTCTCTCACATGCATACACACTCTCACTAAGCTTTTGTATGTGTCCTAACATATTTATGCAATAAACTATGTGCATATAGTGGCCAATGATACATATGTAAAGAGCTCTTGGAGGTACTTTACACACAGAAGATGGTTTCACCAGACAGTAAAATAAAAGTAAAGAATTAAATTAGAAAGTTGTTTAAAATTGCATGCTCTATTTGAATCATGAAAGAAAAAAAATTGGGTTTCATGTTCCTTTAAGTTATGTATGGATTCACATATACCATTTTTTTTGCAACAGAAAAAAAGCATAACATGAGTGACAGTTAAAAATACATGGTGCATTATGTCTAAAAATAGATTTTTTTTAATTTAAATTTGAACGTCTAAAGGGCACCATTTAAACCAACATAGAGCCAACGCTCGTATTACAAGTTGAAAGTAAAACTTTCTTGCTCACGTGCTAACCCGATGTGCGCAGAATAAAAATATAACACCCTACTCATGTGCAAACCTGATCACATATTCTCAAGTGCGTTAACCTGAAATGAAAATATTAATATTTCACATTTATATGTACTTCACATAGCAGAATATGTTCTATTTATTCATAAATACATATATATATGGTGGTATTTTGGTACAATATATATCTATACCTCTCTCTCTATATATATAAATATATATATGATAATATATAGGTATGGATATATATATATATATATATATATATATATATATATATATATATATATATATATATATATATATATATATATATAAAATTCATAAAAATTATGGGGGGAGATAAAAAACTGAAATTAAAATCCTCCATGTCTCAAAATTAAATCAATGTAAATATTTGCATAGGAAATTAGCACATCTAGGCAAGAATCCCCGCTTACTTTTCCCCCAGAAATAACTAATATACAATGATACCAATGCACAAGAGAATTCTGGGTAAGCTATGCAAATTAGATATGCAAAATCTCAGTTTTTTTGCTTAAAAAATACTGTTTTAACACAGCAATCCTTTTAACAGAATTATAGCAGCAAATCAGAAATCACTCCTAGACAGCCTGTTTCATTCTATTTGGAACTCATCAGTAGGAGATAGATTTCTGGTTGCTGCATTGATAAAGCTATTTTCAAGGTTAAACCAAAATTCATTAAAATTATGGGGGGAGATAAAAAACTGAAATTAAAATCCTCCATGTCTCAAAATTAAATTAATGTAAATATTTGCATAGGAAATTAGCACATCTAGGCAAGAATCCCCGCTTGCTTTTTCCCCAGAAATAACACATATTGAGTTATTTCTGGAGAAAAAGCAAGCGGGGATTCTTGCCTAGATGTGCTAATTTCCTATGCAAATATTTACATTGATATTATATATATATATATATATATATATATATATATATATATATATATATATATATATATATATATATATATATATATATATAGCAAAAGATAGAAGACAGCACTCTCTGGTCTTAAATACAAAGGTTGTTTTATTTGTAGTGACGTTTCGGGGAAAGCTTCCCCTTCCTCAGACCCTATACAATACATATTTGCAGAACATTGAATGTAAAATATTTACAGTAAATACACAGTGTAACACGTTATTAAATATGAATATTACATAAATATGCTTTAACATGTTTTCATCTACTTGACTGCAAAGGGCTCGAATGTATATATATATATATATGTGTGTCTATATATGTATACATAAGTATTTATGTGTATATATGTTTGTAAATACATATATACACACATAAATACATACGCACACACACATATATACAGTATATATATATATATATATATATATATACAGTATATATACATATACTGTACATACATATTCATATTTAGACATGTATATATATGTATAGCTATGTTAAAGCCCTTTGCAGGTCTTTTTTAAAAAACCTGAGATGTCATATCTTTAAACCATTATCACTTTATTGTGCAACTTTTTTTTTTTTAAATCAATTTTTATTGAAGTCATAAACAGATGTAGCAAAAGAGATACATCCCAAAACAATAACAGATAAGGAGATGCATATTGCTATTACAAAGTAATGTCCACTAATACAAGTTATGCCTACTTACAATATATTTGTAAAATTAAAGTGTGGTACGCATAGGCAGCTGTTATCGAAGTAAGGAGGCTATGTTTGGCTGGAGAAATGAAGGAACAATGAGGTCAACTAGGCAAAGAAAACAAGTAGAAGGGACATTATTCACCGATTTATCATAATGTTAGCAAAGAATTTGGGCTATCTATAGTGAGACTTCAGTTTTATTATATAATATCACGAGAAGAATAAAAATAAAAATGGTCCCCACATTGCTGTAGGAAATAAAGATTAAGTTATCCATTCTAGTGAGATTAGGGCCAGGGGGAGTTAGCTTTATTGTTTTTTTGGGATGGGGAATTCAGGGGGCGAGAGCCACTCTAAATGAAGTGAGGGGGAGGGTGGGAGGGCGGAGCTGGTTAGAATGTCATATTAGTAAACACTTTTGGGCCTCTGAGCTTTCAAGAACAATACAAGTAAGGATATCTCCTGTTTTGTCAGGGTGCCAGGAATCAGACTGAGACAAGAAGTGCAAAAATAATCACACTTTTATTAATAGCAAAAAATAATAAAAAAAAGTCCACAAGTCAAAAAACAAGCCAGGAGTCAAAACCAGAGCTGGTAGTCAGACGAGCCAAGTCAGGAGCCAAAGCGAATAGTCAGACGAGCTGGAATCAGGAACAAGGAAAACAGCAGAGTCAGGAACAAGCCAGGGATCAGGAACCAGGAAGGACGTCAGGCAGCCAGGTAATACACAGGAATTCTCACAAACAGGTCTGAGACAACGCAAAGGCAAAGCATACTGAACAGAGGCCCTTTAAATAATAAGTGATTTCATCACAATGCTGAGACTGCATCCTGTCTCGCATGGAGGATGCACAACAGTCTGGCCATAAAAGGAAGTGAAGGAAATGAGCAGCATCCCCCACAATGCACCAAGTCAGGAAGAGAGGTGAGTAAAATGTCTGCCAGCAGTAAATGGCAAACACAACAGGGAGAAAACCCTGACATGTTTATGCTATGAGTAGTGGTGGAGACCTGAAATATGTTTTGGCCTCTTTTACAATATGAGCACTTAGATAACATATTATATATTAATTTAGTAGTTTGTGCTTATATAAAATTCAATGAAGCCTAACATCGTAAAATTGACTAGGGTGGCATGTACAGTTGATATTTACCTTTGCGGTATCTTTGGGGATATACTTGTACCATTAAAATGCATTAATAAATAGAGTAGAATTGAGGGAGCTAATGCATCCTCAAACTATGCCTGCATCTCTGCCCCGGCGGCTGGCAGAGCGCAGGAGTTAAAAGCAGAGAATTGGGTTCCCTTATATACATATACAGTATATAGTTATGACTACAAAGGTCCAGATAGCCAAGTGTAAGTAGCTGCTATACTATTAATCAGCCCTACCTTAGGTGAGCCGAACAAAATATTTGGATGAGCCCGTGTTAAAACTAATCTAGGCAGAATAGACAGTTAGTTATACATTTATACAGGTATATAATATAGTAGCAGTAGATACAGTCATCCTTCTCCATACAAATAATGTTACACTTGCATCCCACTGTAATGTGAAGATACCTAAGTAGGTCTAGGATACAATACTGTTAGTTTGAATTGCAATAGGAATCCTAGTATATCACTCTGTACATTATAATAAGGCCATCTATACACTGCTAAATTGCTATAAGCATTATGAAAATTTAGAAAGGTAGAGAGCAGTTATAGCACTTCCTAAATAGCCAGAACATATATCAGGTAGAAACAAATCCTAGATATTAAACAACATTAAGCAACTTTGTCGTCTCAAAAAGAAAAGAAAAAAGAGAGAAAAAAAAGGAACAAAATAATGGTAGAGGCTTTTGATATGCATCCATGACTTAAATCTGGGGTACCTAGGTGTTTATAAAATTGCAACATAGCTAGGGTTGCCTCAAATTAGCTAATTTTACAAACTTATAATATGTATAATAACTATCTATAGACCAATTAAACAGTAGTATTCGTTTGCAGCGTGTATAACCTAAGTCAAACATTTAGCTATATTTAGACACATCATATAACACAGATCCTGATTGGTAAAAGAACAAACAAACCACTAAGATCAAAGAAACTGTCCCGTACTGGCTGGGGAGACAAATGCATCCGAAATTGCTGCCATCATAAATAGTTCCCAGTGTTAGTAGATGTCCGCATCTTAAATATTTAGACCTTGTTCGCTTTAAAAATGTTTGGTAATAAGTAGGCTTACCAGAAGTCCCACTTTTACTGGGATTGTCCCGGTTTGGAGGCGCTGTCCCAGTGTCCCACCCAGTTGTTCATTCTGTCCCAGTAGGGTTGCTACCTCCAGGTTTCAAATCATGTGTCCGGGTTTCAGACCACCTGAAACCCAGACACATTATTCAAAATAACTGGACTCTGGCTCTCCAGCATAGCTGGATGCTGGTACTTTGTTACATACAGCCCTGCGTTCGTGTCCTTCAAAGTTTACATTTAGTCCTACAGGCTGAGTGAGCAGCATAGGGTTTTTTTAATTTTGTAGTACTACTTGGTTTATTTTTAACACCCCCCGACCCCTGGTGACATTGCCAGTAATACACCTTTAGGGAAATCATATGGGTATGACTAGGAAGTACAGACAGGCAGGATTTTTGGCCTGAATCTTGCTTTACTTCATGCAGGATAGCATTTTGGCTATAATCTTCCTTCATTATGGTATAGCATAGCCACTTAAACAGCTTTAGCAGGTACGTGTTTCTTTTTTACTTTTATTCAATGTAGTATTTATGCCTTATCAGTATTTGGCTCTGTTCCTTAATTAGAGAAATAAAACACATATTACACTGCAGATATTAAATTGTGAAATTGATAATTATGAAAGTAATAATTATGCTTGATGTTTGGCATTATTTAGAATCTGAGATTTAGATTAATGATTTATTTGCCATGACAACGTAATGGTGCCTTTTTCACTAGGGGGTGGTGTTATGTTCTATTTAAACTGTGTGATTCACTTGTTTGACTGAGGAAGGGTAGAGTATCCACAAAACATTACACATATAAAAGCTACTACTTTAACAGGACCGGTAATTGCCACGCCCCATTGACCACGCTCCTGACCACACCCCCACTGGCACTGCACCAGATGGTCCCAGTTTCACCTCTAAAAATTATGGTAAGCCTAGTAATAAGATCATATGCCCTAATATAAATCACTTGGTGTAGATATATATAGTGTTCAGAATATATGGCGTCATAATATAGATTGTAGTACACGCAGAGGGGTCTCATCACATATACCCTCAGATTCAATTTGGGCTATTATCAATAGCCCTGAGATCCGTCCTTTAACCGATGCACATAGCAGGCTCACTGTGTACCTGATGGAGCCCCATATTCTGAGTGGTAGCTTTGGTGAGCTTGTAGTGTGTGTTGCGCCAACTCTTGAAATAGTAAATAGATGTTTGCGCTGCAGCTCCTTCTTTGGTAAACTTGCTTTTCGCTGGTGGTTGTAGTACGGTATTTAATGGGCATTTTGCAATCTGCTCATCCACTGACTCTAACATCACACTTGGCGGAGCCTCAGCAGCTGCAGGAGGGCTTCCAGGAGAAGCAGTCTTCATAGTATTGAAGGGAGTATGGGCTGTCGTTCTTAAGCTGCGCATCTGATTCGATCTGTTCAGCTGTATCTGTGGTAGTGCTAGTTGAACTGCATCATGCTGCACCGGCCCTGTGTAAATGGAGAGGGGCTGTAAGGCACTGTTCCGCTCACCTATGTCTGTCTGTTCCACTATCTCGAGACTGGGACCCCCTATTTCTATCTTGCACACCTCCTCTGTATCCTGAGATGGATCTGCATTCCAGTGCGACGGGTAAGGTTCACACCGACCGGCCACCTCCGCAACTTCCCCTGTCTGCGTTGTAGTCTGTAGTGGGTCCACAGTAGCTCTCAGTTTTGCAATAAGAGCTTGCTGATGGGAATCCAGAGAAAGCATTAATTTGTGCAGCGCAGAAACGATTTGCTTCTCCGTTAGAGAGCTTGAAGGGTAGTAATAATGTAGAAGTTGTGTCTCTGGTAACAGAGATGATGCGTAGGTGTCCCCAAGTATGGCGGTTTACTCCATGCCATAGTCTCAGCAAACTAGAAGTCCTTTGTACAATTACGGTATCAATTGTTTGGTATCATTGTCCCAGGTTATGTAACGTGTTCTGGTACATGTTGAGAGCCAAAAATATGAATATAAGAATTTTTAAAGTGCCCTAAATAGGAATTTTTGTAATCAAACTCCAGGAGCTCTGAGATGGCACGTCTTGCTGCTTTGGTTGTTGGCTCCTCCCCCTTTATTTTTTTTATAAATATTTTTTTATTAGATAGTGTTATTATGAGAGCAACTGTACTTTGTAATATATTTTTCTGACACTTTTTTATTTTGGGAAACATAACAAGACGTGCGTTAACTTCAATTGCACTCAAGCAATTGCATTTAATTTCAACTTGCAATAGGAGCACATCCGACGCTAGCAAACAGCTGCAATAAACCTGACATTGCTTGAGCATAATTGTTAGTGTGCTCCTTGTAATCTGTTTTAAAATGATGTCTGCATTTGGAACAATTGTAATATTTAATGCATCCTGATCCCTAATAACCTTTATATGCCTATAGTAATAGCTGTATGTTTAATCTGAAAAAAATTGCAAACTCCCAAATCAGTTTGCACTAAAGGCTTACTTACCACTGGCTCCATCTTGCCAAATAATCCAGCTCCTCCACTGCAGCTCCGGCTCCCCCATTGAAGATTTGGCTCCAACTCAGCTGTAGCAATCTTTAGAGCCTGAGCTATAGGGCAGCTGCATTCCCACTCTTCACACTCAGACCACTACACGGTGCACCAACTATAAAAAAATAATTCAACAAAAAAATAGAAACAATCTGCTCCTGCTATGCACCCCTTAGAGGGAACAGTGGTACCAGTGCTGCAGGACATTGCAAACTTTGCTAACAAAATGCCAGTTTTAAATACCTTTTAAACATTTATTTTGTATGCAGATCCCTATTGCAATATAGCCCAGGTATAGTGATCGTTTGGCCTAGTTTAGTTCTTAGTCTGTAAAATGTGCAGTCAGTAATTGTGAGGGCTTATTGTTGGACACACATACTTGCAGTCACAATGTATTAAATAAAATGACATATGACTACAGGAAATAAAGTGTTATAGGTTCTGTTTGCACTACTCAAAGTGTGTTTTCAATTTAAATGAAGTGGTACTTCAGAAAACTAATGAATTATGTAGTAAAAGCAATCTAGACTAAACATAATGAATAATTAAAACATGAAGGGAGTTGAATAAAAACTAGGGTATTTATGGGAATCACTGCTTTAGTATAACATTATGAGACTGTGTTTACTGTGTGCTCTGCTGGCAAGTGTCACTATAGTAGTTTCTAAGGGAGTAACTCATTCCAGACTTTAAAAATGTTTAATGTTAAAGGGACATAGACTTCATTAGTTTTCAGCAGTCATACAGTACCCAGATGTTAATGTGAAGCTACTAGGAAGTGGGTTTTTTTTTTTAAAAAAGAGACGGTTTCAGCCTTTCTTTTAAATGCGCTGTGCTAATCTCTGGCCTTACATAGAAATAAATATCTGTGCACAGACTGCACAAATGTGGCACCGAACAAATGTTACAAAATGTCTAAGGCAGTCTATTTTTTTAATTAAGGCCCATGTATTAATACATTAGTATTATATATAGGATGGGAATCAAAGTGCTGACAATTTTTACAAGTACAAAAAGCAAAAATAAAAAAACTCCCTATAATCATAAATTAAAAATACACATACAAAATAATAATAATCTTAATAATAATAATCTTGTTAACCCCATTAACTCTGTACATGCGATCATGTGATTTCAATGATGGGATCTGGTCAGGGGGAGTTCCTATGATGCTAGACTCGCCCTCCAGCCCGAGATCTCAGTTAGGAAGTAATTATGGCTTCAGGACAGCAGAACGGCTAGGACGTTGCATGATAAAGCCCAGCGCAGGTAGGACGGCATGGAGCGTCCTAACGGTGGGAAGGGGTTAATAATAATAACAATAATAATCTTAATAATATACTGTACCATATAGACAACAAATTCCTGTTTCAAAGTTTTCATATATCAATCCATCTATCACACAACTTCCTCTTCAACTAATATCTGTAAATAACATAAACAAGCGGGCACCATGTCAAATAAACAAACAAAAATGGTTACTCACGACGGAATTGGCATCAAAATAAATTCAGAATCAGTGCCTATGTAGCAGGCTGGAAGTCTCAGTCTACAGCTGACTGTAACCTTTGCAATTCCGCTATCTCTTCACATGTGGAGCAAATACCTGTAAGCAAGAACTCAGCTTTGGTGTAACTTAAAAACAATCACCTAGATTAAAAGTTTTGCGTTCGTGTTTTAATGCTGAATAAATGGCCATTTCAGCGTTAAAACAGTAACGCAGCCATTACAAGTCTTGTCGGTATAGCTGTACTGCAAGCATTTTAGCCTGTAACGCAATGTCAGCCCCACACTAAAATAAATGACGTTTTTGCATGGGATTTACATAGCGCTGCCATTACAAGTTTTGTGGTGAGGCTAAAAAGCTTGTGTTACAGCCTATACTGACACGATCCGTTCCGCAATCTGAGAGCAGTAGTTATGAGTTTTACGCAACAAAACTGTTACACAAAATTCATAACTAAACTGTTACAAAGTAACACTAACACCAATAAACTACCTATTAACCCCTAAACTGAGGCCCTTCCGCATCGCAAACACTAAATTAAAGTTATTAACCCCTAATCTGCCGCTCCCGACATCATCCCTAATAACATTATTAACCCCTATTCTGCCGCTCCCCGACATCGCCGCCACTATAATAAAGTTATTAACCCCTATTCCCCCACACCCCAACATTGCCCACAACATAATAAAGATATTAACCGCTATTCCGCCTCTCCCTGACATCGCAGCCACTGAATAAAGTTATTAACCCCTAAACCTCTGGCCTCCCACATCACTGCCACTAAATAAACCTATTAACACCTAAACCGCCAGCCCCCCACATTGCAAAAAACAAAATTAAACTATTAACCCCTAAACCAAACAACCCCCTAACTTTAAATTAAAATTACAAGATCTCTATCTTAAAATAAATAAAACTTACCTGGGAAATTAAAATAACAAACACTAAATTACGAAAAATAACAAACGAAATTATCCAAAATAAAAACAATTACACCTAATCTAATAGCCCTATAAAAATAAAAAAGCCCCCTCAAAATAAAAAAAAACCTAGCCTACAAAAAACTTCCAATATCCCTTAAAAGGGCCTTTTGTAGGGCATTGCCCTAAAGAAATCAGGGCCTCGATCCGATATGCAGCGTCGCCCGCAAAAGCCGGCAACACCAAATTTTGCGCTGGTTTGGTATCACATATACGGAGTAACATAGAAGTTACGCTCGTATATTTCTGCCTTCAGCCGTAGTTTTTTGGTCCATAGACAGGTATACCAAACCCGCGCAGTTTGGTATCCAATATACAGTGTAAGGACTTACGTGGCAAAAATGGAGAAATCTTACTCCATTTTCACCTCGCCACAAAATGCAGGCGTAGTAAGCCTTACGCTGTGTATTGGAGCCCCGTAACTCCCTAAACTACCTGCAAAATAAAACCTAACACCTAACGCATGCGCAATGTCTATCTACCTGTCAACCGCGAACTGCAAAATAAAACCTAACACCTAACGCATGCGCAATGTCTATCTACCTGTCAACCGTGATCCCCCGTCGCAATCCCTAATAAAGTATTTAACCCCTTACACCGCCGCCACCTACATTACCTACCCCCTAATGTGAGCCCCTTACTCCGCAACGACCTACATTACCTACCCCCTAATGTGAGCCCCTTACTCCGCCGCCACCTACATTACCTACCCCCTAATGTGAGCCCCTTACACCGCCGCCACCTATATTACCTACCCCCTAATGAGAGCCCCTTACTCCATTTTCACCTCGCCACAAAATGCAGGCGTAGTAAGCCTTACGCTGTGTATTGGAGCCCCGTAACTCCCTAAACTACCTGCAAAATTAAACGCATGCGCAATGTCTATCTACCTGTCTATCTACCAATCAGCCAGTCAGATTGAGCTTGCATTCTATTGGCTGTTAGGATTTATTTCACAGGTAAATTGGTAATTATTTTAACTAGGTACCTATTAAATAGTTATTAACTATTTAATAGCTATTGTACCTAGTTAAAATAAATACCAAGTTACCTGTAAAATAAGTATAAACCGTAAAATAGCTACAATGTAATTATTAATTATATTGTAGCTATCTTAGGGTTTATTTTATAGGTAAGTATTTAGATTTAAATAGGAATAATTTAGTTAATATTATTAATATTATTTAGATTTATTTTAATAATAATTAAGTTAGGGGTGTTAGAGTTAGATAGGGTTAATATAGTTAATATCATATAATAACTAGTGATGTCCCGAACTGTTCGCCAGCGAACGGTTAACTGCGAACATAGCTTGTTCGTGTTCGATCCGCCCCCTATTCGTCATCATTGAGTAAACTTTGACCCTGTATCTCACAGTCTGCAGACACATTACAGCCAATCAGCAGCAGACTCTCCCTTCCAGACCCTCCCAGGTCCCGGGCAGCAGCCATTTTAGAATCATTGTGATGCAGCTTTTGAAGAGAGAGGAGGTTTATTGTTGCAGCTCCTGATTTTATTGGGAAATTGATAGCTAGGCTAGTGTATTCAGTCTCCACTAAAGTCCTGAAGGACTCATCTGATCTCTGCTGTAAGGACAGCACCCCAAAAAGCCCTTTTCAGGGCTAAATTTTTTTTAATCTTTTTTTGCATAGGGCTAGAACTCCAGTCGTTTTTTTTTTTTGCATTTGCCTGCCTGCCACCAGCCTCTGTGTAAGCCTCACAGCATATATTGTGCCAACTTGCTCACTGCCACCACTCATATCTGGTGGTTTAACATTATTTTAAATTTAAAAAAAAAAAACTTTTACATTAGTTTGCTAATTGCAAGTTTAATCTAATTTTATTATCCATCAGGCCTGTGTGCCAGGCCTACAGCAAGCATATACTGTTATTAATTGCTCTGTGCAACCACTAATACTTGTTGTTTTAACATTATTTTAAATTGTAAAAAAAAACACTTTTACATTAGTTTGCTAATTGCAAGTTTAATCTAATTTCATTTACCATCAGGCCTGTGTGCCAGGCCCACTGCAAGCATATACTGTGATTAATTGCTCTGTGCAACCACTCATACCTGTTGTTTTAACATTATTTAAAAAAAAGTAAAAAAAACTTTTACATTAGTTTGATAATTGCAAGTTTAATCTAATTTTATTTTCCATCAGGCCTGTGTGCCAGGCCAACAGAAAGCATATACTTTGATTAATTGCTCTGTGCAACCACTCATACCTGTTGGTTTTACATTATTTAAAAAAAAAAAAAAAAAACTTTTACATTAGTTTGCTAATTGCAAGTTTAATCTAATTTCATTTTCCATCAGGCCTGTGTGCCAGGCCCACCGCAAGCATATACTGTGCTTAATTGCTCTGTGCAACCACTCATACCTGTTGATTTAACATTATTTAAAAAAAATAAAAAAAACTTTTACATTAGTTTGCTAATTGCAAGTTTAATCTAATTTAATTTTCCATCAGGCCTGTGTGCCAGTCCCACCGCAAGCATATACTGTGATTAATTGCTCTGTGCAACCACTCATACCTGTTGGTTTAACATTATAGGGGGAGTAACAGAAATTAAAGTGCTAAGAATAGTACTACTTAACACAACCTAGTTACCATGGGTCCCAGACCGCATGTTTTGTTGTTATACTTTGTCAGGGTAATCATGCAGGCCATATAGACCTCCCCCGATAGGGGGAGTAAGAGGGATTAAACTGCTAAGAACAATACTACTTAACACAACCTAGTTATCCTGGGTCCCAGACCGCGTGTCTTGTTTTTATACTTTGTCAGGGTAATCATGCACGCCATATAGACCTCCCCTGATAGGGGGAGTAACAGAAATTAAAGTGCTAAGAATAGTACTACTTAACACAACCTAGTTACCATGGGTCCCAGACCGCGTGTCTTGTTGTTATACTTTGTCATGGTAATCATGCAGGCCATATAGACCTCCCCCGATAGGAGGAGTTACAGGGATGAAAGTGCTAAGAATAGTACTACTTAACACAACCTTGTTACCATGGGTCTCAGACTGCATGTTTAATTATTATACTTTGTCAGGGTAATTATATATCTATCAAATCTATCTATTTATCTTCTATCGATTCTATCTAACTATCAATCTATGTATATCTATCTATCAAATCTATCTATCTCGTGTCCGGACTGTTTTGAGACAGCCACTTGTGTTTTTGAGAAATTTGAAGTAGGAGGACAGACCAATCATCTTCTTCCATCTCCCTGTTCCAACAATGCAGGCTATATAGACCTCCCCCGATAGGGGGAGTAACAGTTAGTAGTAAACTGCTAAGAATAGTAGTACTTAACACACCACGGGTCCCAGACCGCATGTCTTATTGTTATACTCTGTCAGGGAAATTATATATCTTTCAAATCTATCTATTTATCTATCAAATCTATCTAACTATCAATCGTATCTATAAAATGTATATTGCATCTTTTGATCAATGTAATTCGTATCTATCAAATGTATATTGCATCTTTGGATCGATAACATTCGTATCTATCAAATGGATATTGCATCTATTGATCTATGTAATTCGTATCTATCAAATGTATATTGCATCTATTGATCTATGTAATTTGTATCGATCATATGTATATTGCATCGATTGAGCTATGTAATCTATGTATCTATCAAATCTATCTCGTGGTTGTGCAAATGGACTGTTTGCGGTGCGTTACACTTGGAGTTTGGTCTGTCACTGTGAAGCGGGCGTAACCCTTACAATACCTGATCGATACGACATCATAACTGATGTTTTAAAGCACGTTATTGCAAACAATTTATTAATGTTAGGTGATTTAGGCCCTTTATGGGTTAAAAGCAGACTCTGCATCAACTATGTAATTTTCCATGGGAGTTTTGACATGGATCCCCCTCCAGAATGCCACAGTCCAGGTGTTAGTCCCCTTGAAACAACTTTTCCATCACTATTGTGGCCAGAAAGAGTCCTTGTGGGTTTTAAAGTTCGCCTGCCTATTGAAATTTTTAAGTTCGCGACATCACTAATAATAACCCTAATATAATTAGGGTTAATATAGTTAATATATATAATATAATAACTATATTAACTATAATAACCCTAATATAATTAGGGTTAATATAGTTAATATAGGTGGTGGCGGTGTAGGGGGATTAGATTAGGGGTTAATAATTTTAATATAGGTGGCGGCGGTGTAGGGGGATTTAGATTACAGGCAAAAGAGCTGATTACTTTGTGACAATGCCCCGCAAAAAGCCCTTTTAAGGGCTGGTAAAAGAGCTGGTTACTTTAGGGCAATGGCCCGCAAAAAGCCCTTTTAAGGGCTGGCAATAGAGCTGGTTACTTTGGGGTAATGCCACGCAAAAAGCCCTTTTCAGGGCTATTTGTAGGGTTAGACTTAGGTTTAGTGGTAGGGATATTTTAGTATTTTAGGGGTTAATTAATTTAATATAGGTGGCGGCGGTATAGGGGGATTAGATTAGGGGTTAATAATTTGTATATAGGTGGCGGCGGTGTAGGGGGTCATATTAGGGGTTAATATAGTTTAAATAGGTGGCGGCAGGGTAGGGGGCTCATATTAGGGGGTAAAACATTTAATATAGCTAGCGGCGGTGTAGGGGGGTCAGATTAGGGGGTAGTATAGATAATATAGCTAGCGGCGGGGTAGGGGGCTCACATTAGGGGGTAATATAGATAATATAGCTAGGGGCGGTGTAGGGGGGTCCGATTAGGGGGTAATATAAATAATGTAGCTAGCGGCGGTGTAGGGGACTCCCATTAAGGGGTAATATAGATAATGTAGCTAGCGGCGGTGTAGGGGGCTCACATTAGGGGGTAATATAGATAATGTAGCTGGCCGGGGAGCGGCAGTTTAGGGGTTAATATATTTATTGTTAGGGGTGAGAGGGGGGATTGCGGATATATGGGTATACGTGTCAGGCTATGTTTGGGAGGCGTGTTAGACAGTACGGGAGATTTAATAACTTAGTCAGTTTTTTTATGCGGCGGCAGTTTCTAAAGTGCCGTAAGTCTCTGGCAACTCCAGAAATTTGTACTTAGGCAGATTTCTGGACATCGCTAGTTTGTCAGACTTACGGCACTTTAGTATCTGACGGCGCCGTATATGAGATAGTTCGAGTTGCGAGCTGAAACTACGGGCGGCGCAGGTTTCCACGCTTGCACCGAAACCTGCGCCGTATATCGGATCGCGCCCCAGCTCTTTTACCTGAAAAATAAATACAAAGAGCTCCCAACAGTAAAACCCACCACCCAACCAACCCCCCCAAAATAAAAAACCTAACTCTAACAAAAACCTAAGCTACCCATTGCCCTTAAAGGACATTTGTATGGGCATTGCCCTTAAAAGGGCATTCAGCTCTTTTTCTTGCCCTTAAATGGGCATTTAGCGCTTTTAAGAAAAGCCCAAATCTAAAAAAAAAAACAACCCCCAAAAAAGGTTTAAAAAAACCTAACACTAATACCCGGAAAATCCACTTACAGTTTTTGAAGTCCGGACATCCAGACGGCAAGGTCTTCATCCATCCAGGCGGCGTCTTCTATCTTCATCCCGGTGGCATCTTCTTTCTTCATCCCGGCGGCATCTTCTATCTTAATCCCGGCAGCACGGAGCGGATCCATCCTGAAGACATCCGTCGCAGAGCATCCTCTTCATACGGTCGCCACCGTATACAGAATCTTCAATGCAAGGGAGCCTTTTCAAAACGGCATCCCTTGCATTCCTATTGGCTGATTTGATATTTGAAATTCAAATCAGCCAATAGGATGAGAGCTACTGAAATCCTAGTGGCTGATTTGAACAGCAAATAGAATTTCAGTAACTCTCATCCCAATGTTTGGGGTGCGGAGGGATATGGGTTAATAACTTTATTATAGTGGTGGCGCTATCAGGAGCGGCAGAATAGGGGTTAATAAATGTATTTCAGTGACAGCGATGTCGGAGCGGCAGATTTGGGGTTAATAAGTTTATGTAGGTGTCGGTGATGTTGGGGGCAGCAGATTAGGGGTGTTTAGACTTGGGGTTTATGTTAGGGTGTTTTCCCCAATATACATCAAAGGGGTTGCGTTACGGAGCTTTTCATTCCGTGCTTCAGGTGTTAGTATTTTTTCTAACACTCTCTCCCCATTGATGTATATGGGGAAAGCTTGCACGAGCACGTCAAAGCAGCACTTGTATTTTGTGCGGTATGGAGCTCATCGCCACCATATTGCATGCACAAGGTGGCTTTTTAGAAACTCATAATGGCAGCGCTATGGAGGGTGTTGCATTCGTTTCGCACCCTCTATAGCGCAAAACTTATAATATAGGTCAATGTTAGTTTATTAAAAAACATAATTTATGTAAGAACTTACCTGATAAATTCATTTCTTTCATATTGGCAAGAGTCCATGAGATAGTGATGTATGGGATATACATTCCTACCAGGAGGGGGCAAAGTTTCCCAAACTTCAAATGCCTATAAATACACCCCTCACCACAACCACAATTCAGTTTAACGAATAGCCAAGTAGTGGGGTGATAACAAAAATGAGTAAAAAAGCATACAAAAAAGAGGAACTGGAAATATAATTGTGCTTTTATACAAAAAAAATATAACCACCATAAAAGGATGGGCCTCATGGACTCTTGCCAATATGAAAGAAATGAATTCATGAGGTAAGTTCTTACATAAATTATGTTTTCTTTCATGTAATTGGCAAGAGTCCATGAGCTAGTGACGTATGGGATAGAAATACCCAAGATGTGGAAGTCCACAAAAGAGTCACTAGAGAGGGAGGGATAAAATAACAACAGCTATTTCCACTGAGAAATTAAATCCACACAATAATTAAGTTTTTCTTAAAAAAACAACAAATTAAAAGCAGTAGAATCAAACTGAGACAGCTGCCAGAAGACCTTTTCTACCAAAAACTGCTTCAGAAGAAGCACAATACATTAATATGGTAAAAACAATAAAAGTATGCAAAGAAGACCAAATTACTGATTTGCAAATTTGATCAATCGAAGTTTCATTCTGAAAAAGCCCAAGAAATGGCGACTAAACTTAGTAGAATAAGCTGTAAATCTCTGCGGCGGAGACTGCCCTGCCTCCAAATAAGCCTTGAGAATCAAAAGTTTTAACGAGGATGCCAAAGAAATGGCAGAGGCTTTCTAACCTTCTCTGGAACCAGAAAAACAACAATTATACTAGAAATCTTCTGAAATCCTAGTAACCTCGATATAGAATTATAAAGCTCTTACCACATTCAAAGGATGTAAAGAACTCTCAAAGAATTATTTAGGATTAGGACACAAAGGAACAACAATTTCTCTAGTAATGTTGTTCAAATTCACAACCTTAGGGAAAAAAAGAAGTACACAAAACAACTTATCTAAATGTAAAAATTAGATAAGGAGACACACAAGAGAGCTGATAAATCAGAAACTCTTGTAGCAGAAGAGATAGTCAAAAGAAACAATACTTTCCAAGAAAGTAGATAATCTTCAAAGAAAATATAGGCTCAAAAGAAAGAGCCTGCAAAATCTTTAAATCAAATAAGACTCAAAAAAAGGAGAAATTAATAAATGAACAGGCTTGATACCAACCAAAGCCTGAACAAAACAGTGAATATCAGGATGTTTAAACAATCTGTCTAGGAAATAAAACAGAAAGAACAGAGATTTGTCCCTTCAAAACATTTTCAGACAAACTTATCCAAACCATCCTGAAAAAACTGTAAAATCCTAGAAATTCTAAAAGAATGCCAAGAGAATTTATGAGAACATGTCACGCCGCGCCGTTGCTAGGGGAGCGGCGTCCTCGCCATGCTCGTTGCCTAGGGCTGTGTCAGCTCAGGAGGCGTGCGGCGCTGATGTCATCGCTGCACGCTCCTGATGCCGGCCGGTCCCTTGGCGTCATTCACAGGTATGTAAGCGGGCAGTGAACGATCTGTCACTGCCCAAGTATAGGTGCTACTTTCTTGTGCTCCTGGGAGTGACTGATCGTTTACTGGTTAACCCCTATTCTACTGGACTGATACCTTGTTGCCTGAACCCTGCCTGTCTCACCACGCTAACTGGTTAGCCCCTAATTTGCTGGACTTATACCTTGTTGCCTGAACCCTGCCTGTCTCACTACGCTAACTGATTAGCTCCTAATTTGCTGGACTGATACCTTGTTGCCTGAACCCTGCCTGTCTCACTACGCTAACTGATTAATCCCTAATCTGCTGGACTGATACCTTGTTGCCTGAACCCTGCCTGTCTCACTACGCTAACTGGTTAGCCCCTAATTTGCTGGACTGATACCTTGTTGCCTGAACCCTGCCTGTCTCACTACGCTAACTGATTAACCCCTAATCTGCTGGACTGATACCTTGTTGCCTGAACCCTGCCTGTCTCACTACGCTAACTGGTTAGCCCCTAATTTGCTGGACTGATACCTTGTTGCCTGAACCCTGCCTGTCTCACTACGCTAACTGATTAACCCCTAATCTGCTGGACTGATACCTTGTTGCCTGAACCCTGCCTGTCTCACCACGCTAATTGGTTAACCCCTAATCTGCTGGACTGATACCTTGTTGCCTGAACCCTGCCTGTCTCACTACACTTACTGGTTAACCCCTAATCTGCTGGACTGGTTCTCTGTTGCCATATTCTGCCTGCATAATTTGCCTTGTGCTGTCCAGTCTGTGGTGAGTGCCGCTCTCCTCATTTTCCTGATATTCTCTGCTCTGAGATATTCCCTATCTTTCCGGCTCGACGCCGGGATAACAAGACTACTGGCCTAGTCCGGTCTGATAGAGGAATATCCCACGAGCCTTACATTATACTTGGGCCATGGAACCAGATGAGGTGGCACAAGCTGTTTATCTCCAAGGACAGATGTTGGGAACCCATACTACACAATTGTAGAATAAGGATTCCAAGCTAGAGGCTATCACCGCTCAACTCTCCTTACTAGTCACTTTGAGGAGTTCTGCTCCTGTTGTTACACCGCCAGTCCCTGCTCCCAGTACTGTGGCTCCTCCCTCTGCTTCTGGAAGCATACCCCGGATACCTTTGCCTGACAAGTACAAAGGTACTACGGATTGCAGGGGTTTCCTTAACCAATGCAGGCTGCACTTCCGTAATGATCCCCACACCTTTCAGTCTCCCCAGTCAAGGGTCACTTTTATCATTTCCTTGCTGAAAGACAAGGCCCTAGCCTGGGTCTCTCCTTTTCTGGAACAGGACGCTCCACTCTTGCATGATGCTGATGATTTAATTACTGCTTTTTCTGCTGTGTTTGGGACTTCTGGCTGTACCTCTGCTGCGGAGTATTCCCTCCTGGATCTTTGCCAGGGAAACAGAACCGTGGCTCAGTTTGCCATTGAGTTTCGCACCTTGGCACTTGAAACCACTTGGGATGGCAGTGCTCTCAATGCAGCCTTTAGGAGGGGTCTCAAGGAGGGGTATCAAGGATGAACTCACCTATCGGGATGTTCCTTTTTTTTTAATTTCTTTTTATTAGTGCTTTTTTCCCCCTCTTAACAGCATAATAATAAATAATAATACACAATACAGGAGGCCAATTGCACAAACAGAGGGAAAAAAAAATTATACAACAATTATAGATTCAAATATTGTACTTTGAAACAACAACTATCACATTGTCAGAGATTAAATCTCCTATCTAGGAGGGGGGGGGGTTGTGAGGAAAAAAATAATAATAATAAAAAAAAAAAAATGCGGGGGGGGGGGGGGGGGGGTGTTTGTTCCATCTATCTAGCTAATCCAAAGTGCAGGAAAATTACCATTAAGAATATTTAGTTGGAAGAAAATAGATTGCTTAAACGGATAGATCAGTTGCTTCTGTAGCCCAATTGGCATTATTTGGATAACCCAGCTCCATTTAGTGAAGAAAGATTCTATCTGTTTTTCATTCCAGATCTGTATATTATATTGGTCTATTATTATCTGTGTCTCTATTCGCTTGACAAACTCAGCCATACTAGGGGCTACGGTGGCTTTCCAATCCTCCAATATTAATATGCGCCCGATCATAATTACTGTGTTGATTAAATGAATATTCCTATACTTTTTATCGGGTCTGACAAGGAGAACAATCTGCTGACTTTTTAATAATATCTGTAGATCCAAAACTTTGTTAAGCCAGAAATTAATTTTTGACCAGAACTGTCTTATCTTTGGACACCACCAGAAACAATGAAGCAGGTCCGCCATATCTGAACTACACCTAGAACATAAATTTCCTCCTGTATACTAACCTGCCATTTTTTTGGGCGTAATATAAATCATATTAATTAATTTGAATTGTGATTCCTTACATGCATTGGAGGTTTTTGTTTTTTTTACTAATGAAAAACTTGCTTAAATATCATCCAAAGTTACCTCTGGGAGCAATTTATTCCACTTAATTAGTAATGCATTCATGTGTTGGTGTCCCATATGACAAATCAGGGTAATGTAAAACTTGGAAATTGAAAAATTACCTTTCAGATAGGCTTTGATGTTATCTGCTAAATTCCCTAGTGCCCAATCTATGCTATATTTTGCTTTAATCATTTGGACATAATGTCGCAACTGGAGATATGCAAAGAAATCAGATTGAGGAATTCCAAACTCTGTATTGATCTGATGAAAAGATTTCATATGACCAGTTAATGGATCAATCAGTTGGACAAGATATATTAGCCCTTGGTTATTCCATTTTGAAAAAATTGATTGTCCCAGTCCTGCAATAAATTCTGGGTTGCCAGAGATCGTTAAATACTTTGATACGTATGGTATTGTATTTACTTCTAAGCATGCTTTATGCCAAGCTCGAATAATGTTAGAAAATGTTATCATATTACTTACATTATAAGGTAATTTGGATGGACAACAGTGTAAAATCGCATTTAGAGAAAATGGGGAAATCAGATCCGATTCTATTTCTAACGATGTCAGGTATTCTTTTTTGGTGATCCAATCTACTGCATATTTGAACAAAGTGACCCAGTTATAATATTGGATGTTTGGAAATGCCATCCCAGCCATACTTTTACACTTAGCTAATTTCAGCATAGATAGTCCTGGTCTTTTACCATGCCATATAAAGGAAGAACATACACGATTAAACATACTTAAATCTCTACGAGATAATAAGAGCGGAAGGTTTTGGAGCAAATATAATAATTTAGGAAATAAAACAGTTTTAATTAATATGACTCGTGCTGAAAAAGATAGAGCGCTGCGGAATCTGTTGGCGCTCTACAAATAACCGATAATAATAATAGAGGTAAATTCATACACTGTTCTAATATTTTTTTTCCATATTCAAAGAAACCAGGAAAATTAAGTACATACCACTGTGCAGGATCCGCACTAAGAGTTATACCTAAATATTTAAAACATTTAACTTCTTTAAAAGGATGACTTCTTATGCTGCTGGGGGTCCTCCAAATCCACAATAGTTCTGATTTTGAGATATTTATTTTATATCCCGAAATGGAACTATAAATATCTATAATATGCATTAATTGGGGGATACTCTGTGCTGTATTACTAAGAAAAATCAGAAAATCATCTGCATAAAGCAGAAGAGTCAAGATATTCTTCCCCAGATATATCCCTTTTAATTCCTGTCTTAGCAATATCACTAGTGGCTCTAGAGATAAAATGAACAGAAGTGGCGAGAGTGGGCATCCTTGTCTAGTACCTCTATTCAACTTGAATCTCTCTGAAATTTCATCATTAATAATTAAAGAGGAACAAGGATTCTTATAGATGTTATGAATAAATTGTTGGAATTGTTCTGTAAAGCCGAATTTGTTCAAAGAAGTAAGTAAGTGATTCCAGGTAATTGAGTCAAATGCCTTTTCGGCACCGACTGTAAGAATTGCTGAGTCATTTCTTTGAGATTCTTTTTTAGAATGGGATTTGTTCCAAAACCAATCTAGAAACACTGTAATTTTCCGCAGATTTTTCATTGAGCTACGCCCAGTCATAAAGCCTACCTGATTATGGTGAATTAATGGATCAAGATATTTTTGTATTCTCTTCGCTAAAATAGATGTTATCAATTTATAATCTACGTTAAGTAGTGATATCGGTCGATAGGAAGAAAGGTTTTCTGGGTCTTTATCTTTTTTTAAAATCAAAGCGATATTTGAAGCCAAAAAATTAAGAGAGCAGTCTTTTTTATCCTGATAATACTCATTGAACAATTTAAGTAAGACTGGACTTACTTGATTTAGCAGTTTTAATACCTTCTTTGATTTCTTCAATAGAAATAGGTTGGTTAAGTTTAGTTAATTGCTCCAGGTATCTTTGGAACTTTGATACTTTGCCAAAACAATTCTTTATTTTCACGATGAACCTCTCTTTCTGCATATAAATCCTGATAGAACTGGAAGAAAACATTTTTAATATCTGAATTGTTTGTGAATCTCTGCTCTTTTGATTTGACTGCCAATATCCTATTATTTGATTTCTTCTTAGTAAGTCGTGCCAAATATTTAGCTGAATGCCCTGAGAAATCCCCATATAATGCTTTCTGTCTCAATTCTCCAGTTACTGTTTGTTGCTTTAGAAATACATCTCTCTCTGATTTGGCCTTAATATACTTGTCCCAATTTTGTTTACTTGCTGATGAAATATACGTCCTAAAGCTGTTCTTAAGAGCATTGGCTAGTTGATATTCCCTTTGCTTATTCTTGCGTTTCCATTTGCACATATATGCTTTAATTTCCCCTCTAAAGAAACATTTTGCAGTCTCCCAAAAAATTTATATTTTATTTAAGTATATTTTGTTGAAATTGTAAAACTCAAACCATTTGGACTGTAACCAATTTTTAAATTTAACAGATGTTTGGGAAAGAAAAAATTAGAAAAATTATTTGGCTCCTTCCTGAGATTAGATTTAATAACTAAAGTTAGAATCGCATGGTCAGAAATAACAATATCTGCAATGTCTGTTACTATATTCAACCCGCATATTTTATCTGAGACCAGGAACAAATCGATTCTCAAAAATGTTTTATGACTTTTAGATTCGCAAGTGTACGTTCTTGAGTCAGGGTTTTGTATACGCCAGATATCTTTAACAGCCAATGAGCTACAAAAATTCCGAAGCAATCTATTTTCATACATTTTTTTATTCTGGGATCCTTTATCAAATCTGTCAAGCTTAGAATCAGGTACCATATTAAATAATATGATTATATTTTCTTTAGAAAATTTTAGAAGTTTTCCACTAAGATTATCCCAAAATTCCCGTTCTATAGAATTAGGGCCAATTAGGGACTTCTGGCCGTAACACTGCTGCAGAGTATTCTCTCCTGGATCTTCGCCAGGGCAACAGAACTGTGGCTCAGTTTGCCGTTGAGTTTCGCACCTTGGCACTTGAAACCACTTGGGATGGCAGTGCTCTCAATGCAGCCTTTAGGAGGGGTCTGCAGGAATGTACCAAGGATGAACTCAACTATCAGGATGTTCCTTCTTCTTTGGATGACTTTATATCGCTTGGACTCTCGCGCCTGGACTCTCGCTTTCAGGAGAGACAAGCGGAGAGAGACCGAACAAGGAGGGTCCTCCCTTCCCGCCCCTCTGTTTGTCCAGTTCAGGTGATATCCTCCACACCTTCGTCAGTCCCAGTTACTTCAGTGGAGGAACCGATGGACCTCTCCTCCTTCAAACCCTCAGTCCTCTTGGATCCTGGTACCTGTTACCCTTACCTTTCTTTAGAATACTGTCCACACTCAGGCCTGGATCACCGTTTTATGATTCAAGCTGGTCTACCCCTTCTACAGAAAAGCCATTGTCTCAAGATAACTACCTTGGATGGCTCCCCCCTTGGCTCAGGCTTGATCCATTTTGAGTCAGCGCCCCTGACCCTGACCATCGGTGTTCTTCATACTGAACAGCTCCAGTTCGAGGTCATTCATTCCCCTGCTCAGCCTGTCATCCTTGGCCTTCCTTTGCTTCGCTTACACAATCCACAGTTCAACTGGGCTGAGGGACAATTGGCCTCTTGGGGTGCCTCCTGTTTCCACTCCTGCCTTGCTAAAGTCACTCCTCTGCTCCATGTTCCCATAGCCAGCATCCAGACTACCTCCATCCTTCTTTCAGTATATACAGACTTTGTTGATGTCTTTGAGAAAAAGGCAGCTGATGTGCTGCCACCCCACCGTCCCTATGACTGCAAGATCGACCTCCTTCCCCGGAGCCCCACTTTCTAAAGGCAGGACATATCCACTCTCCAAGGCTGAAACCAAATCCATGGAGGAATACATCCAAGAGAACCTAGCTAAAGGTTTCATTCGCCCTTCTTCCTCTCCTGCTGGGGCTGGCTCCTTTTATGTTGGTAAGAAGGATGGTGGACTTAGACCCTGCATAGACTACAGGGCTTGAACAACATAACCATCAAGAACCGCTATCCCATACCACTGATCACTGAATTGTATGACTCGCTCCAGGATGCCCGCTTCTTTACTAAATTGGACTTACGTGGGGCATACAATTTAATTTGCATCTCTCCAGGCCACGAATGGAAGACAGCCTTCAACACAAGATCGGGGCATTACGAATACCTTGTAATGCCCTTTGGGCTGTGTAACGCCCCTGCAGTCTTCCAGGCATTTGTCAACGACATCTTTCGTGACCTCCTCAACTGCACTGTTATTGTCTACCTGGATGATATCCTTGTTTTCTCTCCCACTTTAGAGGAGCATCACAGGCACGTGAGACAGGTACTTCTTTGTCTCAGGGATAACTCTTTGGTAGCCAAGCTAGAAAAATGTGAGTTTGATCAAGTCCAGATCTAATTCCTTGGATATGTCATCTTGAAGGAGGGTTTTGCCATGGATCCTGCTAAACTCACCGCTGTACTAGAATGACCTCAACCTACCTTAAAGGAATTACAGAGGTTCTTGGGGTTCTCCAATTATTAACGCAAGATCATAAAGAACTTTTCTCAAACAGTCGCTCCTCTCACTGAATTGACTAGACGGAATAAGGACTGCAAACATTGGCCTCCTGAGGCCATAAATGCCTTCTCTTGTCTGAAAGGGGCTTTCTGTTCTGCTCCTGTGCTTCGCCATCCTGATCCTGACCTGCAGTTCACTTTAGAGGTTGATGCCTCTGAGATGGGGGCTGGAGCAGTTATTACCCAAAGAGACCCTCTGACTTCCAAATCGCACCATGTAGCCTTTTTTTCTAAACGTTTCACTCCTGCTGAGAGGAACTACGATGTGGGTAATCGTGAACTGTTAGCCATTAAAATGGCCTTAACCGAGTGGCGTCACTGGTTTGAGGGCACCGCCAATCCTATTCAGATCCTCACCGACCATAAGAATCTGACCTACCTAGAAACTGCTCCTCGACTCAACCCTCGTCAGGCCAGGTGGGCCTTGTTCTTTTCCCATTTTCACTTTGTGGTTTCCTACCTTCCTGGAACCAAGAACAAGAAGGGGGACATCCTTTCCCGTCAGTTCCCTCACTCAAGTGATTCCTCCGAAGCCCCTATTGAACACAGCATACCCCCCTCCTGTGTGATCGCTCAACTATATACCACTCTTCTGCAAAGACTGCAACATGCTCAGTCTAGTAAACCTCCTGGTGCCCCCATGGCCTCCGATATCCTCTTTGTATCTCGGAACCTCCGTATCCATGTGCTAGCCTGGGCTCATGATAGCAAACTCTCTGGGCATCCTTGTTCGACTACAACCTTCAGGCATCTTCGCCAACATGTTTGGTGGCCTACTATGAAGTCCGACGCTCAGGACTACGTGAAAGCCTGCACAATTTGTGCTGCCAACATTCCCAAATGACCCTGGACACACATAACAATGGACTTCATTGTTGATCTTCCCTCTTCCGACCACCATATGGTCATCTGGGTTGTGGTGGATCGCTTTTCCAGACTGGCTCACTTTGTACCCCTAACCAAACTGCCTTCTGCTCAGGAATTGTTGTCCCTTTTTCTCTTGCATGTGGTACAACGTCATCGTATTCCTGTAAATATTGTCTCCAACAGGGGTTCACAGTTCATCTCTGCCTTCTGGAGAGCCTTTTGTAAGTTGATTGGAACCACTTTTTCCTTGTCATCTGGCTACCATCCTCAGACCAATGGACTAACCGAGAGAGCTAACCAGGATCTTGAAGCCTACCTTAGAGCCTTTATCAACACTCAGCATACCAACTGGTCTGCTTTGCTAACCCTAGCTGAACTGGCAAGAAACTCTCATTGGCACTCGTCTCTGCGATGCTCTCTGTTTCAAGTCGCAGCAGGTTATCAACCTCGTATCTTCCCTCTTTCAGCTCGGTCCACTGGGGTTCCTGCCGCAGACCGTCACGTCACCAATCTCACCGCTCATTGGCAACGTATTCACTCTCAGC
This sequence comes from Bombina bombina, assembly GCF_027579735.1. Taxonomy (NCBI): domain Eukaryota; kingdom Metazoa; phylum Chordata; class Amphibia; order Anura; family Bombinatoridae; genus Bombina; species Bombina bombina. The sequence continues at coordinate 1,181,984,744 of NC_069500.1, forward strand.
TGCGTTCAGTTGTCTCTAGATGTAAGAAGTTTGCTGATCGTCATAGGGCTTCTGTACGTGCCATTCTGGTGGGTGAACATGTTTGGGTCTCCACTCGACATATCCGCCTACGTCAACCCTGTCACAAATTGGGGCCTAGATTTATTGGTCCCTGCAAGGTCGTGAAAAGACTGTCTCCTGTTGCCTACAAAGTGGCCTTGCCGAGAACCCTACGCATACATCCAGTCTTCCACATCTCACTACTCAAACCTTACATCAAGAATAGATATTCCCAGCCTCAAACTCCTCCTCCTCTGCTCTTGATCCGTGGTCACCCCGAATATGAAGTAGCTAAGATTCTGGACTCCAGATACAGGTGCAGACAACTGCAGTATCTGATACATTGGAAGGGTTACTCTGTGGCAGACCATTCCTGGGTCTCTGACCGTGATGTACATGCTCCATCTCTGGTCTCCAAGTACCATGCTGCTCACCCTTTGAATCCGGCTCTGGTTCCCAGAGGGAACCCTTGAGGGGGGGCTATGTCACGCCGCGCCATTGCTAGGGGTGCGGCGTCCTCTCCATGCTTGTTGCCTAGGGCTTTGTCGGCTCAGGAGGCATGCAGCACTGACATCATCACTGCACGCTCCTGATGCCAGCTGGTCCCTTGGCACCATTCACAGGTATGTAAGTGGGTAGTGAACAATCTGTCACTGCCCAAGTATAGGTACTACTTTCTTGTGCTCCTGGGAGTGACTGATCATTTACTGGTTAACCCCTATTCTGCTGGACTGATACCTTGTTGTCTGAACTCTGCCTGTCTCACTATGCTAACTGGTTAACCCCTTATCTGCTGGACTGATACCTTGTTGCCTGAACCCTGCCTGTCTCACTATGCTTACTGGTTAACCCCTAATCTGCTGGACTGGTTCTCTATTGCCATATTCTGTCTGCATAATTTGCCTTGGGCTGTCCAGTCTGTGGTGAGTGCCGCTCTCCTCATTTTCCTGATATTCTCTGCTCTGGGATATTCCCTATCTTTCGGGCTCGATGCTGGGATAACAAGACTACTGGCCGAGTCCTGTCTGATAGAGGAGTATCCCACGAGCCTTACAGAACACCATAAAATCTAGGTTTTCCAAACCTGATAATTAATGTTCCTTGAAACAGACTTATAAGCCTGCAACCTCTATGACTAAACACTAATCAATACCATCAAATTAGTAATTTGAGATCCCGATGGAAAAATAGCCCCTAAAACTAGAAGGTTGGCCAAAGAGGAAGTGGCCAAGGATGGCAACTGGACATCTGAACAAGATCCACATACCAAACCTGTGAGGCCATGCTGATGCTATCAGAAACACATGAGACTGTTCCAATATGATCTTGGAAATCACCCTGGGAAGAAATAAACAGAGGCGGAAATATGTAGTCAGGTTGCAAAACCAAGACACTGCTAATGCATCCACCATTTCTGCCTGAGGATCCCTGGACCTAAAAAGGTACCTGGGAAATTGAGAAAACACATCTGTATAGAGATACCACTCTCCCCGATGTAAAGACTGACAGCTGAGATAATCCACCTCCCAAATGTCTAAACCTGAGATAAAAATCGTAGAAATTAGAAAGGAGATGAATTCTATCTAAGAACGTATTCAAGATACTTCTTAATTGTTAAGGAGCTGTGAGTCCCTATTTGATGATTGACATATGCCACAGTTATGATATTGTCAGGCCAAGCCTGAAAGACCTCTGAAAATAGCACAGAGTTCTAAAATATCAATTGGAAACCTCGCCTCTTGAAGTTTCCAAACCCTTTGTGCTGTCAGAGACCCTCAGACAGCTCCCTAACCTGTAAGACTTGCATCCATTAAGAATACAGTCCAGGAAGGACGAACAAAAGGAGGCCCCCTGAATAAAATGATCATAGTCTAATCACCAAAACAGAGAGAGTTGAGTGTTAGAATATCAACTGTGATATCTGAAAACAATCCCTGCACCATTGATTCAGTATGCAAAGCAAAAGAGGTCTCAGATGAAAAACGAGCAAAAGGGAACCACGCCCGATGCTACAGTTATGAGACCTAAAACTTCCATGCACATAGCCACTGAAATGAATGTTATAGACTGTATGTTAGACAGGCTAACGCCAATTACAATTGACTTTTGTCCGATAAAGACAAAGACATGAACACAGAATCCATCTAGAAACCCAAAAAGAGGTGACCATTGTCTGAGGAATCACGAAATTCTTAGGTAAATTAAATCCTCTAACCATGTCTTGAAGAAACAAAACTAGTTGATTCATGAGAGATTCCAATAAAAGAAAAGATTAAGCTAATACCAAATACAATCCAAATAAGGAAACATCACAATAACCTACTGTCTTATTATAGAAAGAAGGGCACCCAGAACCTTTGAAAATATTCATAAAGCTGTCACTAGACCAAATGGAAAAGCAACAAATTGGTAAAGCTTATCTAAAAAAGAGAATCGCAGAATCCACAAGTGGTCTGAATGAAATAAAATATGTGGAAAAATCCTGTAAAATGGAGTGGACCTGAAATGACCTTGCTGAACAAAAAGGCAGTCCTTATAATCGCCAACTTGAAAGTTGAGACGGTAACAAAACAATATAAAGTCTTCAGATCCAAAATTGGACTGAATAAACCTTTCTTCTTTGGGACAAAGAATATAATTGAATAGAAACCCAATCCCTGTTCCTGCTACTGGTATGGTAAGAACTGGTATAATCACTACTGAAAAAAAATCACAGAGTGTACTGAGAAAGAAAGATTTTTCCAGTAGAAGCTCTCATTCTAAAAATCTATTCAAACCCTAAGAATAATATAGATTTTGGACTGAGTTTATCCAAAAACAATCTAATCTGCCCCCCATCAGAAGGACTGGTTTGTGAACCGCACCTTCATGCAGACTAATGACTAGTAAATATATAGCGTTTTTCTCCCATAAGGATACAAAAAAAACCAACTCTTTTTCAGTGCTTACACTCTGAGTTAACCAAATTAGCAGCTGATAAAACAGTTGATATTATTACCCAAATAAATGGTACACAATAAATTGATCTAAAAAGGCCGAAGGGCTGTATTAACCCTGCCGGGATATGAATCTATGACCCTTGGATCTAGAACAAGCGTTTGTAGTCAGGACATTCACCAACTAATCTACATCACCGGACTAAAAGTAGGAAAGAAAAAACTCTAAACCTTCAAATAGTGGAGATAATAGAAAACAAATTATTATCCTAATAAGATAGAGATAATAAAAAATATTTGAAATCATAATAATAGATATAGTAAACATAATAAAATTAATACATCAGAAGCAAATAAACATAGTTATATACTTGAGAATCTAAAACTGCTTATGCTAACGGTTCAACAAAAGGTTGAGAGAACAGTAATGTCAGCCACAGATAAAGCTGAGTTAAAAATATAAACCGTACGTGAATATGCTCTACTAAAGTTATATTCAAACTCTAAAGAATCCTAAAAATAAGTACCAATTTCCATAGAAATAGTAGTACAGTCCCAAAAGGGAATCAGGATAAACCTTTCTTTAGAGCATAATACAGATAGTATCTTGAATAGGAAAAAACCTCAGGAGCAAAATTAAAATCTTAAAATCAAGATTTTAAAATAACTAACAGCCAGATTACGAGTTTTGCGTTATGGCTGCTCGCTAATTACTTGTACGTTATTTTCACCGCTCACCTTTCATAGTGCTGCTATTACAGGTTTGCTAAAAGCAGGCTTGTGCACGGGGAATATGGTTGCATTGAGCTCCATACCTCACCCAAATACAAGCGCTGCTTTGATGTGCTTGTGCACAATTTCTCCATAGACATCAATGGGGAGAGCCGGCAAAAAACACCTGCGATTGCGGAAACAAAAGCTCTGTAACGCAGCCCCATTGATGTCTATAAGGTAAGAAAAAGTTACCTTTAAACCCAACACCCTAACATGAACCCCATGTCTAAACACCCCTAATTTGCCACCCCCGACATCACCACCACCACCATAAAACTATTAACCACTAATCTGCCGCCCTTAACATCGCCGCCACATAAATAAAACTTTTAACCCCTAATATGCTGCCCCTAACATCGCCCCCACTTACATTACAGTTATTAAACCCTAAAACGCCGCCCTCCTGCATCGCAAACACTATTTAAAGATTATTAACCCCTAATCTGCTGTCCGCCCACACGCCACTATAATAAACCTATTAACCCCTAAACCTAACCCTAACGTAACCCTAACCCTAACACCCCCTAACTTAAATATAATTAATATAAATCTAAATAAAACTTACAATTATTACCTAAATAATTAATATTTAAAACTAAATACTTACCTGTAAAATAAAACCTAAGCTAGCTACAATATAACTAATAGTTATATTGTAGCTAGCTTAGGTTTTATTTTTATTTTACAGGTAAGTTTGTATTTATTTTAACTGGGTAGACTAGTTAGTAAAGAGTTAATAACTATTTACTAACTACCTAGTTAAAATAAATACAAACTTACCTGTAAAATAAAAATAAAACCTAAGCTAGCTACAATATAACTATTACACTATAACCTAACATTACAATAAAATAAATTAATACAATACATTTATCTAAATTACAAAAAAATAAACACTAAATTACACAAAACCCCCCCCAAAAAACGAAATTATCAAAAATAAAAAAGAATTACTCCTAATCTATTAGCCCTATCAAAATAAAAAGCCCCCCAAATAAAAAAAACCCTAGCCTACAATAAACTGCCAATGGCCCTTAAAAGGGCCTTTTGTGGGGCATTGCCCCAAAGAAATAAGCTCTTTTACCTGTAAAAAAAAAAAATACAAACAACCCCCAACAGTAAAACCCACCACCCACACAACCAAACCCTTCAAATAAAAACCTATCTAAATAAACCTAACCTGAAAAGGGCATTTGGATGGGAATTGCCCTTAAAAGGGCATTTAGCTCTTTTACTGCCCAAAACCCTAATCTAAAAATAAAACCCACCCAATAAACCCTTAAAAAAACGTAACACTAACCCCGACGATCCACTTACAGTTTTCGAAGACCGACAATTCATCCTCATCCAGGCAGCAGAAGTCTTCATCCAAGCGGGCAGAAGTCCTTCTCGAAGCTGGCAGAAGTCTTCATCCAAGTGGGCAGAAGTCCTCTTTGAAGCCGGCAGAAGTCTTCATCCAAGCGGGCAGAAGTCTTCATCCAGATGGCATTTTCTATCTTCATCCATCCGGCGCGGAGCGGGTCCATCTTCAAGACATCCAGCGCGTAGCATCCTCTTCTTCCGATGGTCAACGAAGAATGAAGTTTCCCTTTAAGATACGTCATCCAAGATGGCGTCCCTTACATTCTGATTGACTGATAGAATTCTATCCTTTTGGCTGTTGCAATCAGTCAATAGGATTGAGCTTTCATCCTATTAATTGATCCAATCAGCCAATAGAATGCGAGCTCAATCTTATTGGCTGATTGGATCAGCCAATAGGATGAAAGCTCAATCCTATTGGCTGATTGCAACAGCCAATAGGTTTTTTTACGCTTTAATTCCTATTGGCTGATAGAATTCTATCAGGCAATCGGAGTGTAAGGGACGCCATCTTGGATGACGTACCTTAAAGGGAAACTTCATTCTTCATTGACCATTGGAAGAAGAGGATGCTCCGCGCCGGATGTCTTGAAGATGGACCTGCTCCTCGCCGGATGGATGAAGATAGAAGATGCCGGATGGATGAAGATAGAAGATGCCGTCTGGATGAAGACTTCTGTCCGCTTAGATGAAGACTTCTGCCGGCTTCGAATAGGACTTCTGCCCGCTTGGATGAAGACTTCTGCCGCCTGGATGAGGATGGATGTCCGGTCTTCGAAAACTGTAAGTGGATCGTTGGGGGTTAGTGTTAGGTTTTTTTAAGGGTTTATTGGGTGGGTTTTATTTTTAGATTAGGGTTTGGGCAGTAAAAAAACTAAATGCCCTTTTAAGGGCAATGCCAATCCAAATTCCCTTTTCAGGGTAATGGGGAGCTTAGGTTTATTTAGATAGGTTTTTTTGGGGGGGATTTGGTTGTGTGGGTGGTGGGTGTTACTATTGGGGGGTGTTTGTATTTTTTTTACAGGTAAAAGAGCTGATTTCTTTGGGGCAGTGCCCCGCAAAAGGCCCCTTTAAGGGTCATTGGTAGTTTATTATAGGCTAGGGTTTTTTATTTTGGGGGGGGCTTTTTTATTTTGATAGGGTTAATAGATTAAGAATAATTATTTTGTGTAATTTAGTGTTTATTTTTTTGTAATTTAGATAATTCTATTTGATTAATTTAATGTATTTTATTTTATTGTAATGTTAGGTTTTAGTGTAAGGCAGGTTAGGTTTTATTTTACAGGTAAGTTTGTATTTATTTTAGCTAGGTAGTTAGTAAATAGTTAATAACTATTTACTAACTAGTCTACCTAGTTAAAATAAATACAAACTTACCTGTGAAATAAAAATAAAACCTAAGATAGCTACAATGTAACTTAGTTATATTGTAGCTAGCTTAGGTTTTATTTTATAGGTAAGTATTTAGTTTTAAATAGGAATTATTTAGGTAATAATTGTAAGTTTTACTTAGATTTATTTTAATTATATTTAAATTAGGGGTTGTTAGGGTTATGTTAGGGTTAGAGTTAGGTTTAGGGGTTAATAGGTTTATTACAGCGGCGGTGTGGGCGGACAGCAGATTAGGGGTTAATAATATTTTAAAAGTGTTTGCGATGCGGGAGGGCGGTGGTTTAGGGGTTAATAGGTTTATTATAGTGGTGACGATGTCGGGAAGCGGCAGAATAGGGGTTAATACATTTTTTCAGTGGCGGCGATGTCCGGAGCGGCAGATTAGGGGTTAATAATTTTATTTTAGTGTTTGCGATGTGGGAGGGCTTAGGGGTTTAGGGGTTAATAGGTAGTTTATGGTTGTTAGTGTACTTTGTAACACTTTAGCTATGAGTTTTATGCTTCAGCTTTGTAGTATAAAACTCATAACTACTGACTTTAGATGGCGATACAGAATTTGTCAGTGTAACGCTCACTTTTTGGCCTCACAGCAAAACTCGTAATACCGGCGCTATGGAAGTCCCATTGAAAAAGGACTTTTCTTAAAGTGCGGTACTGACATTGCGTGAATGCTAAAAAAGTGTGCGGCACAGCTATTCTGACAAGACTTGTAATAGTGGCGTTAGGGATAAAGCATCGTTATGGGCCATAATGATGCTTTTTCACTCATAACGCCAAACTCGTAATCTAGCTGATAGTTAATAGGAGGACTATGCTCCTAAAAACTAAAAATAACACAGTTTCCTTAACAAAGAACAAAGAGTGTTCAAATGACAAATAAGGAGAATTATTAACAAAACTGTCTCTGATACAGGATCCTTTGAACCAAAGAAAACCTTCATCAGTAGAATAAACTTAAGTATGCTGTCGGTCAGAACAAAATTAATTAAATCTGTACAATTTTGAAAAGACCTCGTAAGTTTATTTAAAGGCATAATAGCAGTCATTACCTTTTATGATAAAAGCAATAACATGTGATGTTTGCAGATGAAATCAAGTACATGAACTGAGTAAGTAAAAACAGTAAATGTCATTGTACATGTAGAAACATTAGCATAAAATATAATAAATAAATGCCACATAATTGAGCTGAAGAAATAACAACAGCTTAATAATGAAAAGAACACATTTAGCTTTGTAGAATTGTGTTTCAGGGCATCATAGTTTCTACAGTAACATCAGAGTCTGGATCAGAATGTGACATCTCGCAAAATCTAACAGAAAAAGAAAAATAACATTAGGCAAAACATACAATTTTCACAATGTAACAGTTTCAGTAGATAGAAAAACAAAGATAGGATTTTTTTTAAAAACAAAAACAAAAAAATAAAATAAAAAAGCAGGCATAATAGCTTTCAAATTCATGAAAACAGCAAGCAATAGAGGGAGAGGGGTAAAATAACAAAATTTAGCGCCAAGAATGATGCATTACGCAAAAGAAAGTTAAAAAATGTTGGTGCAAAACCAACACCAGATAATAACACAACTAGCGTCATAACAAATGCGATTTCACGCCAAAATAACTAGCGTCAACAAAGACGCAGGAAATTATGAAATTTTGCGCCAAGAATGATGCAATAAAAAACAGCATTTTGCGTCCTCACGAGTCTAGATTTGCTTTCGAAAAAAAATTGAAAAACAAGTCAAATTAGAAAAAGACTGAACCCCGGGTAAGAAAAAAGTTTAAATAAACTTCCCAACAGGATTCCTATACTGAAACTGTTTAGACTGGAAAGGGAAATATACATAGTCCTAACTAATGGCAAATATAAGTAAAATACATATATTTAAAACTTTATATTAATACATAAAGCGCCAAACCATAGCTGAGAGTGTCTTAAACAATGATACATACTTAACGAAAGACAAAGGGAGGTAGGAGATGAATACCTATGACCGATAATAGAGAACCCTTGAAAGATTTCCCGTGAGAGAAACCACAAAATCAGTAGGTGATACTCTCTTCTCATCCCTCTAACAAACACTGTACTCTGAGAGGCTTCAGAATGCTTAGAAGCGCTTATCATTGAAGAAATCTTAAAAATCAAGCACAAACTTATTTCACCACCTCCATAGGAGGCAAAGTTTGAAAAACTGAGTTGTGGGTGTGGTGGGAGGTGTATTTATAGGCAATTGAGGTTTGGGAAACTTTGCCCCCTCCTGGTAGGAATGTATATCCCATACGTCACTAGCTCATGGACTATTGCCAATTACATGAAAGAAACAATGTCTGCGCCATCAGGCATGGTACTAACCCACAAGTAGCACTCTTTATATACATCACATAATTGGACCTGTTGTCATGACAGCATTTGCAACATTAATAAACAAATGAACATCTCAAAATAACACTTACATTGATGGTAAACTTTAATCAAATACCTTATATGCAATCTTTGCCATTTAAAAAGTATATGTGTACTTTTTTTAATCTATCAGTGAAAAGGATACAATTTGTGCCTATATTAATGCTTTTATTACAATGTTATGCTGGCCCATTGGGATAACCTCTTTTGTTTTTAGGACAATTCCAATGAACATCCAATCAGTGTGTGTGTCATATGACACTCTTGAAATCCAGCCTTTTGAAAACCCTTATTAAGCCTATGTAGAGAGTGGGTGGGACTAATGTCACAGCCCAGCCAAAAGAGGAAATGAAGGGGGGCAGAGGATCAGAAGATACCAAGTAGGATTATAAATCTTTTATAAAAAAAATGTATATACAATTAAAAAAAATAATAATAATTATGTGGTTTTGCTTGTACACTAATGTATTTTTAAATTCTAAAATTTACCATCACTTTAAGGATAACAGGTTTTTTAAAGATCTATATTGCCAGTCTGTATATAAACATGGTCTAATACATTAATAGATAAGAATAAATTAAATAAAAAGTTTTGTTGAGATTCCATATTGCAATAGTTTTTATTTAATACAATATAGAATTATAGTGGGCATACAAGAAATAGAGTAAAGTAATGTTAGGCTTAGACATAGAAGGTGCTGGAATAGTAGTATCAATCTCAGCATTCTTGAAAACAATAGTAAAAAAATGTAATAATAGTCAGGTTTATTAATACACCCCTTGTCATTTTAATACAACAGATCAGTTTAGGTAAAATAATTTTTATTGACCACATTCCTCCTCCTTGAACATCAGGAAATTCACATACAGTTTACAATGAAAATACATCAAACATCAAAACACATAATTCTCTTTACATAGGTATACTCTGTAAATACGATGTTTCTCATCTAGAAACAGATCTCTTAGCTAGGCCTCCTAGGAAACCATATGCAGTCTTTCCTGTCTTCCTTTCATTGAGATGTCAACAATCTTTCTTACATAAGCCTTATCATCTGATGTTGTTAGAGTCCATCTCAGAATATATGGAGGATCGCCTCATTTTCAATAATTTTCCCCTATTTACTCCTTTTATATTTCAGTGAATATAACATTCTATATCGGAGATACATGAACATGGGGGGTACTATTCTTATAGTTTTAACAATACTAGTTATTTAATAAAAACAAACAAACAAAACTTAATAAAACAAACCACATAATATAAAACCATTGGAATCACGGTTTGACACTGCACTAATCTCTGTATAAATATCTAGTAGTTGCTTACTCATCAGACTTTACCCTATACTGAATGATCTAGCATGCTAACTCTCAAACTTCATCACCTAAGAGCTCTTTACATCATATTCTGTCTCGTTCTTGTACTACCGTTAGCTATCCAATAAAACCAGATCTTCTGGAACGTAGGCCCTGTATCTTGTATAAATGCCGCTATCTCATACATCAGGTAAACCATCTGTATCCTAGCTAAAACCTCTGTCCAAGACGGTATCTCCTTTTTCCAATATTTAGCTATGGCTATTCTTGTGGTAGTGCACAAGATTCGAATAAAAGTGTTTACATGAGTGTTTAGTCTCGGAATGTTCTCATGCAATAATGCTTGAGCCGAGGTGAGAGAGATCTACAACAGATCAGTTTAAAGGGACATTGTACACTAGATTTTTCTTTGCATACATGTTTTGTAAATAATCCATTTATATAGCCCATCTGGGAGAATGTATAGTTTTGCTTATTTTTAAGCTGATTTTCAGACTCCTAACCAAGCCCCAAAGTTTTAGATGTATACTGATGTCTACAGATTCCTGCTTGTCTAATGTGTCTTTTCATTTGCAGGGGAGGGTCTGCTCTTCCTGCTTTTTCAGCCCATTTCACTGGGTGTCCCAGCCTAACCTTATCAACAGTGCTGAACTGGGAGCTTCTAAGTAAGTTTTTAAAATATTTTATGCTGGGTTTATATATCAGTATCTGTGCATATTCTTCTTTATAATAGTGTCTATTACATGCAGCTATTTGAAAATTGGTGTATACTGTCCCTTTAAGTATTTTTAATGTGTCAGCAGCAGGGCTACTGTAACAATCTTATTGTCAATTGATTTTTTCACATTTTTATTTTAACAATAATAAAAGGTTTTGGTAACTGAACTATATCACACACTACACAGTTAAGAGATTATTATTATTTTTATTATTATCGGTTATTTGCAGAGCGCCAACAGATTCCGCAGCGCTATAAACAAAGGCGGAGTACAATAAAACAATTATAGGGATCAAATCAGTAGAGGGCCCTGCCAAGAGTTGCACTGTTGTAGTCAGCTCTTAAGAAGGTGATCTGCAAACAGCTGGACTCTTAGGCTTACATGCTAAGGGGGTTCAGGGGATAGCAATGGAGGAGAGGAACTGGTATAGAGAAAGGTTAGCATAGGTTGTATGCATCCCTGAACAGTAGAGTCTTTAGGGAGCACTTGAAGCTTTTAAAACTAGAAGAGAGTCTTGTGGAGCGAGGCAGAGAATTCCACAAGATGGGAGCCAGTCTGGAGAAGTCCTGTAAATAGGAGTGTGATGAGGTGACAAGAGAGGAGGAGAGTAGGAGGTCATGAGCAGAGCGAAGGGGACGGGAGGGAGAGTATCTGGAGACAAGGTCTGAGATGTAGGGGGAGCAGTGCAGTTGAGGGCTTTGTATGTCAGAATGAGAATTTTGTGCTTGATCCTAGAGGCAAGAGGAAGCCAGTGAAGGGATTGGCAGAGAGGTGCAGCAGATGAAGAGCGACGTGTAAGGAAGATGAGTCTGGCAGAGGCATTCATTATGGATTGTAAAGGAGCTAGGCGGCAGGTGGGGAGACCAGAGAGGACAGAGTTGCAGTAATCAAGGCGGGAAAGAATGAGAGAGTGGATTAAAATCTTCGTTGTGTTTTGTGTAAGGAAGTGTCTAATTTTAGAGATGTTTTTAAGGTGGAAGCAGCAGGCTTTAGCCAAGGACTGAATGTGAGGAGCGAAAGAAAGATCTGAGTCAAATGTGACCCTGAGACATCAGGCGTGCGGGGTAGGGGTAATGATGGAGTTGTCGACAGTTATAGAGAGATTGGGGGGTGGAGAGTTTTGAGGAAGGGGGGAAAATAAATAGCTCAGTTTTGGAGAGATTTAGCTTGAGGTAGTGAGAGGACATCCAGTTAGAGATGTGAGAAAGACAGTTAGTGACACTGGTTAGCAAGGAAGGAGATAGGTCTGGTGCAGAGATGTAGATTTGGGTGTCGTCGGCATACAAATGATATTGTAAACCGTGGGACTTTATTAGGGAACCTAGTGATGACGTGTAGATTGAGAAGAGAAGGGGACCGAGGACAGAGCCTTGCGGTACTCCGACAGAAAGTGGTGATGGGGCAGAGGAGGCCCCAGGGAAGGCTACACTAAAGGTACGGTTTGACAGGTAGGAAGAGAGCCACAAGAGGGCTGTGTCACAGATGCCAAAGGATTGGAGGGTTTGGAGCAAAAGAGGGTGGTCAACAGTGTCAAAGGCTGCGGACAGATCAAGGAGGATAAGCAGAGAGAAGTGGCCTTTTGATTTTGCTGTAAGTAGGTCATTGGTAACCTTAACAATTGCTGTCTCTGTGGAGTGATGGGGACGAAATCCAGATTGCAGTGGGTCAAGGAGGGAGTTTATTGTAAGGAAATGGGATAGGCGTGTATAAACCAGTTTTTCGAGTAGCTTTGATGCAAGAGGGAGGAGGGAAATAGGGCGGTAGTTATAGGGCGGTAGTTAGAGGGGGAGGTAGGATTAAGGGAAGGTTTTTTGAGGATGGGTGTGACCAGTGCATGTTTCAGCGATGAGGGAAATATACCGGTGCTGAGGGAGAGGTTGAAAATGTGTGTGAGTATAGGGGTGAGGGTAGCAGAGAGGGAGGGGAGTAGCTGTGAGGGGATAGGGTCAAGGGGACAGGTAGTGAGGTGAGAGCGCAGTATAAGTGCCGAGACTTCTTCCTCAGTGACAGGGGAGAATGAGCTAAGTTTAAGGTTATGTGGGTTGTGGTTGAATGAGAGCATTTGAGGGGTTGAGAGAAAGGAATTAAGTTGAGAGCTGATTTAATTTCTGATGGAGTCGATTTTGTTATTGAAGTGGCTGGCAAAGTCTTGAGCTGACAGAGAAGTTGTATTAGGAGGTGGGGGAGGGCGGAGAAGGGTGTTGAAAGTGGAGAACAAACGTTTTGGGTTGAAGAAAGATTAGAGATAAGAGTAGAGAAGTAATGTTGCTTATGGAAATTAAGGGCAGAATAGTAGGAGTTCAAGATAAATTTGTAATGTTGAAAATCAGCTGAATTCCTAGATTTTCTCCAGTGCCGCTCAGCAGTACGGGAACATCTGCATAGGTATCGTGTCAGAGGAGTATGCCAGGGTTGAGGATGAGTGTTTGATTTCCGAGCTATGGTAAGAGGGGCGAGATTGTCAAGGACGGATGTAAGGGTGGAGTTATAGTGGCAGATAGATTGGTCAGGGCAGGAAAAGGAGGAGAAGGATGAGAGGAGAGGTTTGAGGGAATTAGAAAGCTGCTGTTCATCTAATGACATAATGCTTCTGTGAAGTTTGGTGTGAGGAGCAGAAGGAGGGAGAGTTGTAGGGAAGGATAATATGTTGCAAGTAAGGAGATGGTGGTCAGAAAGAGGAAAGGGTGAGTTTGTAAAGGTTGAGAGAGTGCATCGATAGCTAAAGATCAGGTCAAGGGAGATGCAAATTTAATTGGGTTTAGACTATCTTGTCTAACTTAGGGCTAGATTACGAGTGGGCACTATTGTTAGCACTGGACACGATAAGCAAGATCACGACCATGCTAACTAGTGTGCATATTACAAGTTGAAAGTAACTAGTTGCACTCAAGCGCAAACAAAATTTACACTCATCGGATTAAGCGCACCTGAAGACCTAGAGGCCCATTTATCAAGCTCCGTATGGAGCTTGAAGGGCCGTGTTTCTGGTGAGTCTTCAGACTCGCCAGAAACAGCAGTTATGAAGCACTGCTCCATAACCCTGTCCGCCTGCTCTGATGAGGCGGACAGGAATCGCCAGGAATTCAACCCGATCGAATATGAGCGTGTTGATTGACACCTCCCTTCTGGCTGCCCATTGCTTGACACCTCCCTGCTGGCGGCCGCGAGTCTGCAGGGGGCGGCGTTGCACCAGCAGCTCTTGTAAGCTGCTGGTGCAATGCTGAATACGGAGAGCGTATTGCTCTCCGCATTCAGCGAGGTCTTGCGGACCTGATCCGCACTGATCCGCAGTAGTCCAGCAGTAGTGCAAATAGCGCAGCGACAATGGCACAGGCTGGATGGCTGAGCACTTAACTTTTGGAGGATGCCGCTGCCAGTTGTGCTGGATACGTAACATTTCTTAAAAAAGTCATTACTAGTGCTGAGCACTGCTGACTTTTTTTGCCACCAGATAGTAGCTTTTAGGGGTATAGTGGTCCCAGCAACGTATTCCTCCTAGCACTACTGGGCTGATTCTGAGTAATCTGCAGCTTCTCTCACTAAAGGCTGTCACCTCCCCTCCCTCCCTGAGCACGGTGCAGTCATCTTACTTGAGGCACAATATGGCCTGCAGCTTAATTTATTGGCTAAATCAGTGAACCAAGGAATATACCGGCGACTCTAGACATTTGATGCCACTGTACAGTTAGCTGGACAACTGAAAGGTTCCAGTCTGCTCGTTAGAACTTGTGGGTGCTATTTGTTTGTGAGTAGCCTTTTGTCACATTTGTATCCATTTTTGTATTGATGGTACTAGGCCGTTTGGCGCCTCTGTGTTTTTCTCCTTTCAGATCGATTGAACCATCAGGATCTTGACCTTCCTATGACAGAGCTGTCTCTACTCCCCTCGGAGTGTTTATGGACTTTTTTATGATTTTTCCCGATTGTTTTAGCATTATTTAGTTCCTTGTATTTTATTGTATTCTTTGATTCAGCACATATGGGCCTAGATTTGGAGTTTGGCGGTAAAAGGGCTGTTAACGCTCCGCAGGCTTTTTTCTGGCCGCACCATAAATTTAACTCTGGTATCGAGAGTTCAAACAAATGCTGCGTTAGGCTCCAAAAAAGGAGCGTAGAGCATTTTTTCCGCAAATGCAACTCTCGATACCAGAGTTGCTTACGGACGCGGCCAGCCTCAAAAACGTGCTTGTGCACGATTCTCCCATAGGAAACAATGGGGCTGTTTGAGCTGAAAAAAAACCTAACACCTGCAAAAAAGCAGCGTTCAGCTCCTAACGCAGGCCCATTGTTTCCTATGGGGAAACACTTTCTACGTCTGCACCTAACACTCTAACATGTACCCCGAGTCTAAACACCCCTAACTTACACTTATTAACCCCTAATCTGCCGCCCCCGCTATTGCTGACCCCTGCATATTTTTTTTAACCCCTAATCTGCCGCTCCGTAAACCGCCGCAACCTACGTTATCCCTATGTACCCCTAATCTGCTGCCCTAACATCGCCGACCCCTATATTATATTTATTAACCCCTAATCTGCCCCCCTCAACGTCGCCGACACCTGCCTACACTTATTAACCCCTAATCTGCCGAGCGGACCGCACCGCTACTATAATAAAGTTATTAACCCCTAACCCGCCTCACTAACCCTATCATAAATAGTATTAACCCCTAATCTGCCCTCCCTAACATCGCCGACACCTACCTTCAATTATTAACCCCTAATCTGCCGAGCGGACCTCACCGCTATTCTAATAAATGTATTAACCCCTAAAGCTAAGTCTAACCCTAACACTAACACCCCCCTAACTTAAATATAATTTTAATCTAACGAAATAAATTAACTCTTATTAAATAACTTATTCCTATTTAAAGCTAAATACTTACCTGTAAAATAAATCCTAATATAGCTACAATATAAATAATAATTATATTATAGCTATTTTAGGATTAATATTTATTTTACAGGTAACTTTGTATTTATTTTAACCAGGTACAATAGCTATTAAATAGTTAAGAACTATTTAATAGTTACCTAGTTAAAATAATAACAAATTTACCTCTAAAATAAATCCTAACCTAAGATATAATTAAACCTAACACTACCCTATCAATAAATTAATTAAATAAACTACCTACAATTACCTACAATTAACCTAACACTACACTATCAATAAATTAATTAAACACAATTTCTACAAATAAATACAATTAAATAAACTAGCTAAAGTACAAAAAATAAAAAAGAACTAAGTTACAAAAAATAAAAAAATATTTACAAACATAAGAAAAATATTACAACAATTTTAAACTAATTACACCTACTCTAAGCCCCCTAATAAAATAACAAAGCCCCCCAAAATAAAAAATTCCCTACCCTATTCTAAATTAAAAAAGTTACAAGCTCTTTTACCTTACCAGCCCTGAACAGGGCCCTTTGCGGGGCATGCCCCAAGAATTTCAGCTCTTTTGCCTGTAAAAAAAAACATACCATACCCCCCCCCAACATTACAACCCACCACCCACATACCCCTAATCTAACCCAAACCCCCCTTAAAGAAACCTAACACTAAGCCCCTGAAGATCTTCCTACCTTGTCTTCACCATCCAGGTATCACCGATCCGTCCTGGCTCCAACATCTTCATCCAACCCAAGCGGGGGTTGGCGATCCATCATCCGGTGGCTGAAGAGGTCCAGAAGAGGGTCCAAAGTCTTCCTCCTATCCGGCAAGAAGAGGACATCCGGACCGGCAAACATCTTCTCCAAGCGGCATCTTCGATCTTCTTCCATCCGGTGCGGAGCGGGTCCATCTTGAAGCAGGCGACGCGGATCCATCCTCTTCTTCCGTTGTCTCCCGACTAATCAATCAGCCAATCAGATTGAGCTCGCATTCTATTGGCTGTTCCGATCAGCCAATAGAATGCGAGCTCAATCTGATTGGCTGATTGGATCAGCCAATCGGATTGAACTTGATTCTGATTGGCTGATTCCATCAGCCAATCAGAAAATTCCTACCTTAATTCCGATTGGCTGATAGAATCCTATCAGCCAATCGGAATTCGAGGGACGCCATCTTGGATGACGTCCCTTAAAGGAACCGTCATTCGTCGGGAGACAACGGAAGAAGAGGATGGATCCGCGTCGCCTGCTTCAAGATGGACCCGCTCCGCACCGGATGGAAGAAGATCGAAGATGCCGCTTGGAGAAGATGTTTGCCGGTCCGGATGTCCTCTTCTTGCCGGATAGGAGGAAGACTTTGGACCCTCTTCTGGACCTCTTCAGCCACCGGATGATGGATCGCCAACCCCCGCTTGGGTTGGATGAAGATGTTGGAGCCAGGACGGATCGGTGATACCTGGATGGTGAAGACAAGGTAGGAAGATCTTCAGGGGCTTAGTGTTAGGTTTCTTTAAGGGGGGTTTGGGTTAGATTAGGGGTATGTGGGTGGTGGGTTGTAATGTTGGGGGGGGGGTATGGTATGTTTTTTTTTACAGGCAAAAGAGCTGAAATTCTTGGGGCATGTCCCGCAAAGGGCCCTGTTCAGGGCTGGTAAGGTAAAAGAGCTTGTAACTTTTTTAATTTAGAATAGGGTAGGGAATTTTTTATTTTGGGGGGCTTTGTTATTTTATTAGGGGGCTTAGAGTAGGTGTAATTAGTTTAAAATTGTTGTAATATTTTTCTTATGTTTGTAAATATTTTTTTATTTTTTGTAACTTAGTTCTTTTTTATTTTTTGTACTTTAGCTAGTTTATTTAATTGTATTTATTTGTAGGAATTGTGTTTAATTAATTTATTGATAGTGTAGTGTTAGGTTAATTGTAGGTAATTGTAGGTAGTTTATTTAATTAATTTATTGATAGGGTAGTGTTAGGTTTAATTATATCTTAGGTTAGGATTTATTTTAAAGGTAAATTTGTTATTATTTTAACTAGGTAACTATTAAATAGTTCTTAACTATTTAATAGCTATTGTACCTGGTTAAAATAATTACAAAGTTGCCTGTAAAATAAATATAAATCCTAAAATAGCTATAATATAATTATAATTTATATTGTAGCTATATTAGGATTTATTTTACAGGTAAGTATTTAGCTTTAAATAGGAATAAGTTATTTAATAAGAGTTAATTTATTTCGTTAGATGTAAATTATATTTAAGTTAGGGGGGTGTTAGTGTTAGGGTTAGACTTAGCTTTAGGGGTTAATACATTTATTAGAGTAGCGGTGAGGTCCGCTCGGCAGATTAGGGGTTAATAATTGAAGGTAGGTGTCAGCGATGTTAGGGAGGGCAGAGTAGGGGTTAATACTATTTATGATAGGGTTAGTGAGGCGGATTAGGGGTTAATAAGTGTAGGCAGGTGTCGGCGACGTTGAGGGGGGCAGATTAGGGGTTAATAAATATAATATAGGGGTCGGCGGTGTTAGGGGCAGCAGATTAGGGGTACATAGGGATAACGTAGGTGGCGGCGCTTTGCGGTCGGAAGATTAGGGGTTAATTATTTTAAGTAGCTGGCGGCGACGTTGTGGGGGGCAGGTTAGGGGTTAATAAATGTAATACAGGGGTCGGCGGGGTTAGGGGCAGCAGATTAGGGGTACATAAGTATAACGTAGGTGGCGGTCGGCAGATTAGGGGTTAAAATATTTTAATCGAGTGGCGGTGATGTGGGGGGAGCTCGGTTTAGGGGTGCATAGGTAGTTTATGGGTGTTAGTGTACTTTAGGGTACAGTAGTTAAGAGCTTTATAAACCGGCGTTAGCCAGAAAGCTCTTAACTCCTGCTATTTTCAGGCGGCTGGAGTTTTGTCGTTAGAGCTCTAACGCTCACTTCAGAAACGACTCTAAATACCGGCGTTAGGAAGATCCCATTGAAAAGATAGGATACGCAAATGGCGTAGGGGGATCTGCGGTATGGAAAAGTCGCGGCTGAAAAGTGAGCGTTAGACCCTTTAATCACTGACTCCAAATACCAGCGGGCGGCCAAAACCAGCATTAGGAGCCTCTAACGCTGGTTTTGACGGCTACCGCCGAACTCCAAATCTAGGCCATGGTGTTTTAGGTTGTTTTATATCTGAGAAGAGCGCCCCCTTGAGGAGACTTGTGTAGGCACATTTTTCTTTTTGATAATTCAACCGATGATAAGTACAGTATGTGTGGTAATATGGGATTGTTTGGACACAGTAAAATGGTTGACACAATAACATCACATTGCGCTAATTCAACCAACACGTATATGTGGTATAGAAAATGAGTGTGTAATTATGTATGTAAGTGACTGTCTACTGTGTTGTATTTGATCTTTGTTTTAATCGTTTGTAACCTAAATAGAAAGTAATTATGAACAAAAGCATGACCATCCCGACAGAGAAGGCCATGAGAAATGCAAGTGCAACCAGAGCATACATTTGTAAGCATCTTTTAATTTTATTTCTATTATCAATTTGCTTCATTTCCTTGGTATCCTTTGTTGAAGGTTCAGCAATGCACTACTTGGAGGGAGCTAGCTGAACACATTTTTAAGCCAATAAGAAGAGACATACGTGCAGCCACCAATCATTCCTTCCTACTTGTGAGCTTCAGTCTACCTGTATGTATGCTTTTCAACAAAGGGTACCAAGAAAAAGAAGCAATTTAAATAAAAAAAGTACATTGGATAGTTGTTTAAAAGTGCATGCTCTATCTGAATCATGAATGAAAAACATGTGTGTCATGTCCCTTTAAGAATAGACACTTTCAGTATAATAAGTATACTAGTTACTGTACCATTAAGTAAACTTTTTAGTTTTACCAAAAATGCAGTGCAGAAAAATTAGATGTGTAAATAAAAGTTTAAAGGGATAGGAAAGTCAAAATTAAACTTGCAAGAATCAGAGCATCCGATTTTAAGAAAATGAATATGCACATATCCTACACTAGTGGGAGCTAGCTGGTTATTGGTGCCTGCGTGCACACATTTGTCTCTTGTGATTGGCCAAGATGTATTCAGCTAGCTGCCAGTAGTGCAATGCTGTTCTTTCAGTAAATGATAACAAGAGAATGAAGCATATTTGATAATAAAAGCAAAATTGAAAGTTGTTTAACATTTTATGTCCTATTCAAAATCATTAACTAAAAATGTTGGGGTTTCCTGTCCCTTTCAGCATTACATAAAATTATAAAAATAAAGCTAATATAGTGGATTACAGCTTCAGATAAAGAAACATGGCAAGAATCTGCAGTGTAGCTCAAAATAAAAATTTAAGTTGGAAAAATTTTGAATGAAACTCGTTTGAAAGTAATGCAACCATGAACGTAAATGAACTAAAATAAAAAATTGAAATTTGCCGAAATGAAAATTTGGGGCAAAATTATTTTCTCCTGTTAAGTGTAGTCAGTCCACGGGTCATCATTACTTCTGGGATATTAACTCCTCCCCAACAGGAAGTGCAAGAGGATCACCCAAGCAGAGCTGCTATATAGCTCCTCCCCTCTACGTCACACCCAGTCATTCTCTTGCACCCAACTAATAGATAGGATGTGTGAGAGGACTGTGGTGATTATACTTAGTTTTTATATCTTCAATCAAAAGTTTGTTATTTTAAACAGCACCGGAGTGTGTTGTTCCTTCTCAGGTAGAATTTGTATGATCTTAGTCGGCGTAGTTAAGATTCATTTTGCTGTTCTCGGCCATTCTGAGGAGTGAGGTAAACTTCAGATCAGGGGACAGCGGGCAGGTTCACCTGCAAAGAGGTATGTTGCAGTATATTATTTTCTGAGGAATGGAATTGACTAAGAAAATACTGCCAATACCGATATAATGTAAGTTCAGCCTTAAATGCAGTAGTAGCAACTGGTATCAGGCTGTTATGTATATATATGTTTACACTTCAGTATTCTGGGGAATGGCACTTCACTGGGACAATACTGTATGCATATAACTTTTAGCCTATCTTGCAGTGGGAACGACTAGCAGCAGGCTTTTTAATAACATTTCATTTTATTAGATTTTAAACGTTTGCTGGTATGTTAAATCGTTTAATTATCTGAGGTACTTGGTGAAAAATTGTTTTGGGCACTGTTTTTCCACTTGGCTGTCGTTTATTTTAAATTTAAGACAGTTTCACTGAACTTCCCTCACTGTTGTGTGTGAGGAGGAGGGGCCTATTTTGACGCTTTTGCTACGCATCAGAAATTCAGTCACAAGTCTGTTTTCTCTCCCTGCATGATCCGGATCGTCTCTACAGAGCTCAAGGGTCTTCAAAACTTATTTTGAGGGAGGTAATCACTCACAGCAGACCTGTGAGATTGTGCTTTGACTGTGATAAAAAACGTTTATATTTTGTACATTTTTTTCTGCTATTAAGGGTTAGTTATCCATTGCTAATGGGGGCAATCCTTTGCTAAATTTATGCCTTTACTGGGAAAAATTTGATTTTTATAACTTCTCCGGTTCATTGTTATTCAACTGTCATAGTTCTTTTCTGTGCTTCTTAAAGGCACAGTACGTTTGCATATTACTTGTAAATTGAGTTGAAAAGTATTTCCAAGCTTGCTAGTCTAATTGCTAGTTTGTTAAACATGTCTGACTCAGAGGAATATCTCTGTGCTATATGTGCAAAAGCCAAGGTGGAGCCCAATAGAAATTTATGTACTAATTGCATTGATGCTACTTTAAATAAAAGTCAATCTGTACAAGTTGAACATCATTCACCAAACAACGAGGGGGAAGTTATGCCGACTAACTTGCCTCACGTGTCAGTACCTGCATCTCCCGCTCGGGAGGTGCGTGATATTGTAACGCCGAGTACTTCAGGGCGGCCATTACAAATCACCCTACAGGACATGGCTAATGTTATGACTGAAGTTTTGTCTAAATTACCAGAACTTAGAGGTAAGCTAGATCACTCTGGGGTGAGAACAGAGTGCGCTGATAATAATAGGGCCATGTCAGATACTGCGTCACAATTTGCAGAACATGAGGACGGAGAGCTTCAATCTGCAGGTGACGGATCTGATCCAAATAGAGTGGATTCAGACATTTCAAATTTTAAGTTTAAACTAGAAAACCTCCGTGTACTGCTAGGGGAGGTATTAGCGGCTCTGAATGATTGTAACACCGTTGCAATCCCAGAGAAATTATGTAGGCTGGATAGATACTATGCGGTACCAGCGAGTACTGACGTATTTCCTATACCTAAGAGGCTTACAGAGATAATTACTAAGGAGTGGGATAGGCCCGGTGTACCCTTTTCCCCCCCTCCTGTATTTAGAAAAATGTTTCCAATAGACGCCACCACACGGGACTTATGGCAGACGGTCCCTAAGGTGGAGGGAGCAGTTTCTACTCTGGCTAAGCGTACCACTATCCCGGTGGAGGATAGCTGTGCTTTTTCAGATCCAATGGATAAAAAGTTAGAGGGTTACCTTAAGAAAATGTTTGTTCAACAAGGTTTTATATTGCAACCCCTTGCATGTATTGCGTCTGTCACGGCTGCGGCCGCATTTTGGTCAGAGTCTCTGGAAGAGACTCTTGATTCAGCAACTATAGATGAGATTTCAAACAAGCTTAAAACCCTTAAGCTAGCTAATTCATTTATTTCAGATGCCGTAGTACATTTAACTAAACTTACGGCTAAGAATTCCGGATTCGCCATTCAAGCACGTAGAGCTCTGTGGCTAAAATCCTGGTCAGCTGATGTTACTTCTAAATCTAAATTACTTAACATACCTTTCAAGGGGCAGACCTTATTCGGGCCCGGTTTGAAAGAAATTATCGCTGACATTACAGGAGGTAAAGGCCATGCCCTGCCTCAAGACAGAGCCAAACCTAGGGCTAGACAGTCTAATTTTCGTGCCTTTCGTAACTTCAAGGCAGGAGCAGCATCAACTTCCTCTGCACCAAAACAGGAAGGAGCTGTTGCTCGCTACAGACAAGGCTGGAAACCTAACCAGTCCTGGAACAAGGGCAAGCAGGCCAGAAAACCTGCTGCTGCCCCTAAGACAGCATGAATTGAGGGCCCCCGATCCGGGAACGGATCTAGTGGGGGGCAGACTTTCTCTCTTCGCCCAGGCTTGGGCAAGAGATGTCCAGGATCTCTGGGCGTTAGAGATCATATCTCAGGGATATCTTCTGGACTTCAAAACCTCTCCCCCAAAAGGGAGATTTCATCTTTCAAGGTTGTCAACAAACCAAATAAAGAAAGAGGCGTTTCTACGCTGTGTACAAGATCTTTTACTAATGGGAGTGATCTACCCGGTTCCGCGGTCGGAGCACGGACAGGGGTTTTACTCAAATCTGTTTGTGGTTCCCAAGAAAGAAGGAACCTTCAGACCAATCTTGGATTTAAAGATCCTAAACAAATTCCTAAGAGTTCCATCGTTCCAAATGGAAACTATTCGGACAATCTTACCCATGATCCAAAAGGGTCAATACATGACCACAGTGGATTTAAAGGATGCTTACCTTCACATACCGATTCACAAAGATCATTACCGGTATCTAAGGTTTGCCTTCCTAGACAGGCATTACCAGTTTGTAGCTCTTCCATTCGGATTGGCTACGGCTCCAAGAATCTTCACAAAGGTTCTGGGCTCTCTTCTGGCGGTACTAAGACCGCGAGGAATTTCGGTGGCTCCGTACCTAGACGACATTCTGATACAAGCGTCAAGCTTTCAAACTGCCAAGTCTCATACAGAGTTAGTACTGGCATTTCTAAGGTCGCATGGGTGGAAGGTGAACGAAGAGAAGAGTTCTCTCTTTCCACTCACAAGAGTTCCCTTCTTGGGGACTCTTATAGATTCTGTAGAAATGAAGATTTACCTGACAGAAGACAGGTTAACAAAGCTTCAAAATGCTTGCCGTGTCCTTCATTCCACTCAACACCCTTCAGTGGCTCAATGCATGGAGGTAATCGGCTTAATGGTAGCGGCAATGGACATAGTACCCTTTGCACGCCTACATCTCAGACCGCTGCAATTGTGCATGCTAAGTCAGTGGAATGGGGATTACTCAGATTTGTCCCCTACTCTGAATCTGGATCAAGAGACCAGAAATTCTCTTCTATGGTGGCTTTCTCGGCCACATCTGTCCAGGGGGATGCCCTTCAGCAGGCCAGATTGGACAATTGTAACAACAGACGCCAGCCTACTAGGTTGGGGCGCTGTCTGGAATTCCCTGAAGGCTCAGGGATCATGGACTCAGGAGGAGAGTCTTCTTCCAATAAACATTCTGGAATTGAGAGCAGTTCTCAATGCCCTTCTGGCTTGGCCTCAGTTAACAACTCGGAGGTTCATCAGGTTTCAGTCGGACAACATCACGACTGTAGCTTACATCAACCATCAAGGAGGGACAAGAAGCTCCCTAGCGATGATGGAAGTATCAAAGATAATTCGCTGGGCAGAGTCTCACTCTTGCCACCTGTCAGCGATCCACATTCCGGGAGTGGAGAACTGGGAGGCGGATTTCCTAAGTCGTCAGACTTTTCATCCGGGGGAGTGGGAACTTCATCCGGAGGTCTTTGCCCAAATACTTCGACGATGGGGCAAACCAGAGATAGATCTCATGGCGTCTCGCCAGAATGCCAAGCTTCCTTGTTACGGGTCCAGGTCCAGGGACCCGGGAGCGGTCCTGGTAGATGCTTTGACAGCACCTTGGACCTTCGGGATGGCTTATGTGTTTCCACCCTTCCCGATGCTTCCTCGATTGATTGCCAGGAACAAACAGGAGAGAGCATCGGTGATTCTACTAGCGCCTGCGTGGCCACGCAGGACCTGGTATGCAGATCTAGTGGACATGTCATCCTGTCCGCCTTGGTCTCTGCCTCTGAGACAGGACCTTCTGATTCAGGGTCCTTTCAAACATCAAAATCTAATTTCTCTGAAGCTGACTGCTTGGAAATTGAACGCTTGATTTTATCAAAGCGTGGATTTTCGGAGTCAGTAATTGATACCTTAATACAGGCTAGGAAACCTGTTACCAGAAAGATTTACCATAAAATATGGCGTAAATACTTACATTGGTGCGAATCCAAGAGTTACTCATGGAGTAAGGTTAGGATTCCTAGAATATTGTCTTTTCTACAAGAAGGTTTAGAAAAGGGTTTATCTGCTAGTTCCTTAAAGGGACAGATCTCAGCTCTGTCCATTCTTTTACACAAACGTCTGTCAGAAGTTCCAGACGTTCAGGCTTTTTGTCAGGCTTTGGCCAGGATTAAGCCTGTATTTAAAACTGTTGCTCCACCATGGAGCTTAAATTTAGTTCTTAACGTTTTACAGGGTGTTCCGTTTGAACCCCTTCATTCCATTGATATCAAATTGTTATCTTGGAAAGTTCTGTTTTTAATGGCTATTTCCTCGGCTCGAAGAGTCTCTGAGTTATCGGCCTTACATTGTGATTCTCCTTATCTGATTTTTCATTCAGAGAAGGTAGTTCTGCGTACTAAACCTGGGTTCTTACCTAAGGTAGTCACTAATAGGAATATCAATCAAGAGATTGTTGTTCCATCATTGTGTCCTAATCCTTCTTCAAAGAAGGAACGACTTCTACACAATCTGGATGTAGTCCGTGCCCTGAAATTTTATTTACAGGCAACTAAAGATTTTCGCCAAACTTCTTCCCTGTTTGTCGTTTATTCTGGACAGAGGAGAGGTCAAAAAGCTTCTGCTACCTCTCTCTCCTTTTGGCTTCGTAGCATAATACGTTTAGCCTATGAGACTGCTGGACAGCAGCCTCCTGAAAGAATTACAGCTCATTCTACTAGAGCTGTGGCTTCCACGTGGGCCTTTAAGAATGAGGCCTCTGTTGAACAGATTTGCAAGGCTGCAACTTGGTCTTCTCTTCATACTTTTTCCAAATTTTACAAATTTGACACTTTTGCTTCTTCGGAGGCTGTTTTTGGGAGAAAGGTTCTTCAGGCAGTGGTTCCTTCCGTATAAAGATCCTGCCTGTCCCTCCCGTCATCCGTGTACTTTAGCTTTGGTATTGGTATCCCAGAAGTAATGATGACCCGTGGACTGACTACACTTAACAGGAGAAAACATAATTTATGCTTACCTGATAAATTCCTTTCTCCTGTAGTGTAGTCAGTCCACGGCCCGCCCTGTTTTTTATGGCAGCACTGCACCCTATAGTTTCTCCTTTCTCGTTTGGTTCTCGGTCGAATGACTGGGTGTGACGTAGAGGGGAGGAGCTATATAGCAGCTCTGCTTGGGTGATCCTCTTGCACTTCCTGTTGGGGAGGAGTTAATATCCCAGAAGTAATGATGACCCGTGGACTGACTACACTACAGGAGAAAGGAATTTATCAGGTAAGCATAAATTATGTTTTTTCCCCAGTGCATTTCTCTAGTGGCTAAACTGTGACAAACTGACCTGACTTTGACCCCCTCTCAGGAAGTGTTTTTGTGAAACGTGCGTCAGGGGTCCTTTGAAGAAACTGAGCTCTGTCTCTCTGTTTTTTTAACTTGCTTACCATGTTATAAAATAAGATTCCCTATCTTTAATGTGGATATCTCAGCCTAGCAGTTAGCTTAAAATTGTAAAGATAACAACCTTAGCCCTTGGATTGTAAGTGCTTAGTTGATAATTATATTTTTTCTGCTGGCTGTTACAATTTAACATTATACAAGTTCTAATAACTTAGATGGGAAGTGTATTATTGATCTTGGTTTAAGAGTTTTTATTTGAGCTCAAGCCACTTGTATGCATGATAATTCTCTTTTTCCTTTTTTTTTATATATATATATATATATATTTAATAAAGATAATAGTGTGAATGATATTGAATTATTATTTTATATCGCTTACTTAACCATTTAAACTCAGCAGAGTTATTATTTCAAACGCAGATTAGAACTACCTATACTTAATTGTATATCCTATTATAATTACTTTCGGCTAGATTATGTGTTTTGCGTTATGAGCGGCTCGGTACTAACTTGCAAGTTATTTCCACTGCTCACCTCCCTATAGCGCTGTTATTACAGGTTTGCAAAAACCCGGCGTTAGCAGGTAATATTGCAGCGTTGAGCAAAATTTATGTTTACACCTAACACCCTAACATAAACCCTGAGTCTAAACACCGCTAATCTGCTGCCCTGACATCGCTGACACCTACATTACACTTATTAACCCCTAATCTGCCACCCCCGATATTGCCGTCACCTACCTACACTTATTAACCCCTAATCTGCTGCCCCCAATGTCGTCGCCACCTACCTACATTTATTAACCCCTAATCTGCCGCCCCTAACATCGCCGCCACCTACATTACACTTATTAACCCCTAATCTTCCGCCCCTAACGTTGCCGCCACTATACTAAAGTTATTAACCCCTAACCCTAACAGCCACTAACTTGAACATAATTAAAATATAATCTAAATAAAAATTACAATTAATACCTAAATAATTCCTATTTAAAACTAAATACTTACCTATAAAATAAACCCTAAGCTAGCTACAATATAACTAATAGTTACATTGTATCTATCTTAGGTTTTATTTTTATTTCACAGGTAAGCTTGTATTTATTTTAACTAGGTAGACTAGTTACTAAATAGTTATTAACTATTTACTAGCTACATAGTTAATAAATACAAATTTACCTGTAAAATAAAACATAACCTGAGTTACACTAACACCTAACCTTACACAATTAAATAAATTTCATTAATTATATACAATTAACTAAATTACAAAAAACAAACACTAAATTACACAACCCCCCAACAGTAAAACCCACCACCCACACAACCAAAGCCCCCAAATAAAATCTTATCTAAAAAACCTAAGCTCCCCATTGCCCTGAAAAGGGCATTTGGATGGGCATTGTCCTTTAAAAGGGCATTTAGCTCTTTTTCAGCCCAAACCCTAAGTTAAAAATAAAACCCACCCAATAAACCCTTAAAAAAACCCTAACACTAACCCCCGAAGATCCACTTACAGTTTTTGAAGACCGGACATCCATCCTCAACGAAGCTGGGAGAAGTCTTCTTCGAGGCGGCAAGAAGTCCTCATCCAAGCGGCAAGAAGTGGTCCTCCAGGCGGGCAGAAGTCTTCATCCAGACGGCATCTTCTATCTTCATCCTTCTGACGCGGAGCAGCTCCATCTTCAAGACATCCGGTGCGGAGCATCCCCTTCTGATGACGGCTACTGAAGAATGAAGGTTCCTTTAAGGGACATCATCCAAGATGGTGTCCCTTGAATTCCGATTGGCTGTTAGAATTCTATCAGCCAATCGGAATTAAAGGTAAAAAAACCTATTGGCTCATGCAACAGCCAATTCTATTGGCTGATTGGAACAGCCAATAGAATGCGAGCTCAATCCTATTGGGTGATTGAATCCGCCAATAGTATTGAAGCTCAATCCAATTGGCTGATTGCATCAGCCAATAGGATTTTTTCACCTTTAATTCTGATTGGCTGATAGAATTCTATCAGCCAATCGGAATTCAAGGGACGCCATCTTGGATGACGTCCCTTAAAAGAACCTTCATTCTTCAGTAGCCATCGTCAGAAGAGGATGCTCCACGCCGGATGTCTTGAAGATGGAGCTGCTCCACGTCGGAAGGATGAAGATAGATGCCGTCTGGATGAAAACTTCTGCCCACCTGGAGGACCACTTCTTGCCGCTTGGATGAAGACTTCTCCCAGCGTCGTTGAGGACTTCTTGCCACTTAGATGAAGATTTCTCCTGGCTTCGTTGAGGATGGCTATCCGGTCTTCAAAAACTGTAAGTGGATCTTTGGGGGTTAGTGTTAGGTTTTTTTAAGGGTTTATTGGGTGGGTTTTATTTTTAGCTTAGGGTTTGGGCTGA
The DNA here is from genome assembly GCF_027579735.1 of Bombina bombina. Lineage (NCBI taxonomy): Eukaryota > Metazoa > Chordata > Amphibia > Anura > Bombinatoridae > Bombina > Bombina bombina. The sequence goes on from NC_069500.1 coordinate 1,182,013,480, forward strand.
AAAAGAGCTAAATGCCCCTTTAAGGGCAATGCCTATCCAAATGCCCTTTTTAGGGCAATGGGGAGCTTAGGATTTTTAGATAAGATTTTATTTGGGGGGTTTGGTTGTGTGGGTGGTGGGTTTTACTATTGGGGGGTTGTTTTTATTTATTTTTTACAGGTAAAAGAGCTGATTTATTTGGGGCAATGCCCTGCAAAAGGCCCTTTTAAGGGCCATTGGCAGTTTAGTTTAGGTTTTTTTTATTTTGGGGGGCTTTTTAATTTTGATAGGGCTATTAGATTAGGTGTAATTAGTTTAAATATTTAATAATTTCTTTTTTATTTTGTGTAATTTAGTGTTTGATTTTTTTTGTAATTTAGTTAATTGTATTTAATTAATTTAATTAATTTAATTGTAGTGTAAGGTTAGGTGTTAGTGTAAGACAAGTTAGGTTTTATAGGTAAGTTTGTATTTATTTTAACTAGGTAGTTAGTGAATAGTTAATAACTATTTTATTTTAGTGTTTGCGATGTGGGAGGGCCTCGGTTTAGGGGTTAATAGGTAGTTCATGGGTGTTAGTGTACTTTTTAGCACTTTAGTTATGAGTTTTATTCTACAGCTCTGTAACATAAAAGCCATAACTACTGACTTTCAGTTTACGGTACGGATCTTGACAGTATAGGCTGTACCGCTCACTTTTTGGCCGGACAGGCAAACTCGTAATACCGGTGCGATGGAAGTCCCATTGAAAAAGGACTTTTGGAAAGCTGCAGTAGTTACGTTGCGTTATGGCCAAAAAAGAGTGCGGTACAGATATACCTGCAAGACTCATAATACCAGCGGTAGTGAAAAAGCAGCGTTATGAGGCTTTTTCACCCATAACGCAAAACTCGTAATCTAGCCGTTTGTTAGTTGTGACAAACTGGTTAAGGTAGAAAGGGTCGGTTAACCCTTTCTGTGACAAACTGGTGACTGTTGCAGGGTAGGCTAAATGTTTATATATGAACATATAACTTTTTGCTCCAAGGAGCTAGGACCATCCTGAGCTGAGATAATGAGGTTTCCATAAACTTCTGTACAACCAAAATTTGGCATAAAGACGCCTGCCGTGGGTAAACCAAGTGAAATAGAAATAAAAAAAACTGGTGGCTTTGCAATACCAACACATAGAGGTAATCACTCAAAAAAAACAAAAAACAGGAAAATAAAAAAATTATCAATCAACCTATGTTGGGCCACTTGAGCTGGATTAACCCATTTATATTTTATACCTTTTATTTACAGAGAATAGGTTAATTGTATAGGTACTTTTCTAAACATTGTAGTACATTTTCTTTTTTTTTTAATTTCTAACTTTACCAGTTAATTATTAATATTTGTGACACTTACTTAGTACGACTTACTAAATGCGCTATCAACATTGCAGTAAAAGAGACGCAGTAATCCCATAGAAGTCCACTGTGTTTGCTGTTCGATATAGTGAGATATTATAGTTTTGCGAGAAAGTAACAATTTTACAGTATAATGCATATAAATGACACATCATACACACATACCATATAGCCATAATGCCCCATCTTAAACAGATTAAACAATGTTGTACTTTGTTTCCTTTAAAAACAAATACCACTGATTTCCTGGCCTTCACAAATGTTATTGTTACCACAACATATCACAAAATACGGTACTTTCAAAAACAGCCTTAATGAATCTAGAATCTAGACTATTGTATTTCTTCCCCCTCCCCTCTAATGTGTTCCCAATGATACATTTACCTGCTGGAGTGTATTCAATTATTTTATTTAGTTTATCATTTTAACTAGATGTTTGCCTGTTGTATCCCCACCTATACTGTCTTTTTTTTTTTTTTACTAAGTATTGGTTATAGAAAAGCTATGTAAACAAGAAAGTTTATAGAAGAAATCAAACTCCCAGTTGGATGGAAGAGAGATAATAAAATGTTAATATTTCCATTGTTCTCACTGGGTAATGTTCTTATTGTATTTAGAGTGAGAGAAAAAATAAAGAGAATTTTGTGTAAATATAAACATAAGTTAACGAGATCTGCTCACCCTGCAAGCTCAGTCCATTGCATTGGGTTGTGGTTTCAATTAGCAGAGACATAATATGCATAAAGAGCTATCGGCTAGATTACGTTATGAGCGGCTCTGGAATAACATGCAAGTTATTTCCACCGCTCACCTTTAATAGCGCTGCTATTATAGGTTTGCAAAAACCCGGCGTTAGCAGGCAATGTGGCAGCGTTGAGCTCCATACCACACTCAAATACTAGAGCTGCTTTTAGCTGGCCCCCCTCAACTGAAATCTGGACAAAATTTTATTGATTTTGATAGATATACGTTAGATCAGGTTAGATCAACTGTTTTTTTCGTTAGATCTATCACGCAAGCGGCGGTATTCACAATCCTAGTTTGTGTGCGGGGGAGGGGTGATCCCCGGGTTAGCCCCCCCTCAACTGAAATCTGGACCAAATTTGATTGATTTTGATAGATATACTTTAGATCAGGTTAGATCAACAGTTTTTTTCGTTAGATCTATCACGCAAGCGGCGGTATTAACAATCCTATTTTGTGTGCGGGGGAGGGGTGATCCCCGGGTTAGCCCCCCCCTCAACTGAAATCTGGACCAAATTTGATTGATTTTGATAGATATACGTTAGATCAGATTAGATCAACAGTTTTTTTCGTTAGATCTATCACGCAAGCGGCGGTATTCACAATCCTAGTTTGTGTGCGGGGGAGGGGTGATCCCCGGGTTAGCCCCCCCTCAACTGAAATCTGGACCAAATTTGATTGATTTTGATAGATATACGTTAGATCAGATTAGATCAACAGTTTTTTTCGTTAGATCTATCACGCAAGCGGCGGTATTCACAATCCTAGTTTGTGTGCGGGGGAGGGGTGATCCCCGGGTTAGCCCCCCCTCAACTGAAATCTGGACCAAATTTGATTGATTTTGATAGATATACGTTAGATCAGGTTAGATCAACAGTTTTTTTCGTTAGATCTATCACGCAAGCGGCGGTATTAACAATCCTATTTTGTGTGTGGGGGAGGGGTGATCCCCGGGTTAGCCCCCCCCTCAACTGATATCTGGACCAAATTTGATTGATTTTGATAGATATACGTTAGATCAGATTAGATCAACTGGTTTTTTCATTAGATCTATCACGCAAGCGGCGGTATTCACAATCCTAGTTTGTGTGCGGGGGAGGGGTGATCCCCGGGTTAGCCCCCCTCAACTGAAATCTGGACCAAATTTGATTGATTTTGATAGATATACGTTAGATCAGGTTAGATCAACTATTTTTTTTGTTAGAGCTATCACGCAAGAGGCGGTATTCACAATCTTATTTTGTGTGCGGGGGAGGGGTAATCCCTGGGTTAGCCCCCCCTCAACTGAAATCTGGACCAAATTTGATTGAATTTGATAGATATACGTTAGATCAGGTTAGATCAACTGTTTTTTTTGTTAGATCTATAATGCAAGAGGCGGTATTCGGTAGCATGCAGAAGCGCATGTCCATGCACAGACCAGTCAGTGCTTTTGCACGCACTGTGTCTATTTGGCCTGTGAGGGACGTTATTATAACCCCGCCCCAAAGCTCTGCACAAGACCAAGAGACATCCAGCAGTGACAAACTACGCCCCCCACATACCACCAGGGTGTAGGAAGCAGGGAATGGAAGATTATTCTATAGTATACATTTGTCCTATAACAGAAGAAATACATTCTTTAGTATTGTGTTCTATAAAATTACAAGTAACGCATCTTCTATTATCACATTTAATATTGCTGATTTTATTATAATAAGTATTAACTTTCATATCTCTTACATCTTGATGTAAGAGATATGGAAGTTAATACTTTATGAGATTAACCCTTCTTCATCTCCATGGATCACACTGGTGAACCTCTCCCAGGTATGGAACAAAGAAGACTTGTTGAAGATGCTATGCAACACATTTCTTATGATAGGGTGACCAGACGTCCCCGATTTTAGGGAACAGTCCCCGGATTGAGGAGACTGTCCCTGGAAAAATTATGTCCCAGAAATGTCCCCGGCTCCTGTTGAGCTGTCCCCAGGCAGCGCGCAGGTCAGGAGGGAAGAGCTTGTGCATGTGTGTATATATATGCTTGTGTGTGAATGTGTGTATATTTATGCTTGTGTGTGTGTGTATATGTATGTTTGTATGTGCATGTGTGTATATATATATATATTTGTATGTGCATGTGTGTATATGTATGCTTGTGTGTGTATATATATGTGTGTGTGTATATGTATGCTTGTGTATGTGTGTGTGTATATATGTATGCTTGTGTGTATGCTTGTGTGTATATGTATGCTTGTGTGTGTATATGTATGCTTGTGTGTATATGTATGCTTGTGTGTGTATATATATATATATATATATATATGCTTGTGTGTGTATGTGTATATATGTATGCTTGTGTGTGTGCGTGCATGTGTGTATATATATGTATACTTGTGTGTGTGTGTGTGTGTGTGTTTATGTATGCTTGTATGTATGTGAGTATGTGTGTATATATGTATGCTTGTATGTGTGTATATGTATGATTGTATGTATGTGTGTATGTATGATTGTATGTGTGTATATGTATATGTATGTGTGTCACAGCCTTAAGTGGGTATATGTGTGATGTGTGTGCATATGAGTGTGTGTATGTGTGATGTGCTTGCATATGAGTGTGTATGTGTGATGTACTTGCATATGAGTGTGTGTATGTGTGATGTGCGTGCATATGAGTGTGTGTATGTGTGATGTGCGTGCATATGAGTGTGTGTATGTGTGATGTGCTTGCATATGAGTGAGTGTATGTGTGATGTGCTTGCATATGAGTGAGTGTATGTGTGATGTGCTTGCATATGAGTGTGTGTATGTGTGATGTGCTTGCATATGAGTGTGTGTATGTGTGATGTGCTTGCATATGAGTGTGTGTATGTGTGATGTGCGTGCATATGAGTGTGTGTATGTGTGATGTGCGTGCATATGAGTGTGTGTATGTGTGATGTGCGTGCATATGAGTGTGTGTATGTGTGATGTGCGTGCATATGAGTGTGTTTGGAAGTGGGTGTATGTGTGATGTGCTTGCATATGAGTGTAAGTGGGTGTATGTGTGATGTGCGTGCATATGAGTGTGTGTATGTGTGATGTCCTTGCATATGAGTGTGTGTATGTGTGATGTGCGTGCATATGAGTGTGTGTATGTGTGATGTGCTTGCATATGGGTGTCTGTATGTGGGGTCTGCGTTCAAACAAGTGTATTTCTGTAGTGCTGGATGTCACACATTAAGGTATATTTACAATCCCTGCAGGTGGCCATGTTTCAAAGCAAGGTAAAATGTAATTTTGCACAAGAGGATTATTGCGCAACGCCATCCCCTGCTGTGGTGCAAACAGTTGCACTATAGCACAGCATTTCAATCATCCTGGACAAGCGAGTGTTAAAGGGACAGTCAAGTCCCAAAAAAACGTTTATGTTTCAAATAGGGCATGCAATTTTAAACAACTTTCCAATTTACTTTTATCACCAATTTTGCTTTGTTCTCTTGGTATTCTTAGTTAAAAGCAAAACCTAGGAAGGCTCATATGATAATTTCTAAGCCCTTAAAGGCCGCCTCTTATCAGATGCTTTTTTATTTGCTTTTCACAACAGGGGAGAGCTAGTTCATGTGAGCCATATAAATAACATTGTGATCACGCCCGTGGCTTGTGGCAGACACTGCACTAATTGGCTAAAATGAAAGTCAACACATAATAAATAAAATGTCATGTGATCAGGGGGCTGTTAGAAGATGCTTAGAAACAAGGTTATCACAGAGGTAAAAAGTATATTAATATAACTGAGATAAGGAGCAGTCTGCAGAGGCTTAGATACAGGCTAATCACAGAGGTAAAAAGTATATTAATATAACTGAGATAAGGGGGCAGTCTGCAGAGGCTTAGATACAAGGTAATCACAGAGGTAAAAAGTATATTAATATAACTGAGATAAGGAGCAGTCTGCAGAGGCTTAGATACAGGCTAATCACAGAGGTAAAAAGTATATTAATATAACTGAGATAAGGGGGCAGTCTGCAGAGGCTTAGATACAAGGTAATCACAGAGGTAAAAAGTACATTAATATAACATTGTTGGTTGTGCAAAACTGGGGAATGGGTAATAAAGGGATTATCTATCTTTTTAAACAACAAAAATTCTGGTGTTGACAAGAAATTGGGATGGCTGCTTTGCCTTAAAATGCTTGGGCCTATTTTTGGTCCCACCCCGACCCTGTCTATCACTTTGTCACACACCCCCCCTTCACCCTGCCACACTCACCTGATCACATTAACCACTAATCCTGTCACACTCACCTTCTCTCGCACTGTCACACTCACCCCCCAACCCTGTCACACTCCCCAGCACACAAACTAGGATTGTGCATACCGCCACTTGCGTGATAGATCTAACAAAAAAACATTTGATCTAACCTGATCTAACATATATCTATCAAAATCAATAAAATTTAGTTCGGATTTCAGTTGAAGGGGGGGCTAGCCCAGTGATTACCCCTCCCCCGCACACAAACTAGGATTGTGAATACCGCCGCTTGCGTGATAGATCTAACGAAAAAAACTGTTGATCTAACCTGATCTAACATATATCTATCAAATTCAATAAAATTTGGTCCGGATTTCAGTTGAGGGGGGGCTAGCCCAGTGATCATCCCTCCCCCGCACCCAAACTAGGATTGTGAACACCGCTGCTTGCGTGATAGATCTAACGAAAAAAACAGTTGATCTAACGTATATCTATCAAAATCAATCAAATTTGGTCCAGATTTCAGTTGAGGGGGGGCTAACTCGGGGATCACCCCTCCCCCGCACACAAACTAGGATTGTGAATACCGCCGCTTGCGTGATAGATCTAACGAAAAAAAACAGTTGATCTAACCTGATCTAACGTATATCTATCAAAATCAATAAAATTTGGTCCAGATTTCAGTTGAGGGGGGGCTAACCTGGGGATCACCCCTCCCCCGCACACAAAATAGGATTGTTAATACCGCCGCTTGCATGATAGATCTAACGAAAAAAACAGTTGATCTAACCTGATCTAACGTATATCTATCAAAATCAATCAAATTTGGTCCAGATTTCAGTTGAGGGGGGGCTAACCCGGGGATCACCCCTCCCCCGCATACAAACTAGGATTGTGAATACCGCCGCTTGCGTGATAGATCTAACGAAAAAAACAGTTGATCTAACCTGATCTAACGTATATCTATCAAAATCAATAACATTTGGTCCAGATTTCAGTTGAGGGGGGGCTAGCCCCCCCTCATTAAAAATGCAATATCTCAGTAATTAGACTAGATCTAACAAAACTTTTGGCTGATCAAACCTGATCTAACGTGGAGCTATCATAATCAATAACATTTTGTCCAAATTTTTGTTTAGGGGGGGCTGGCTACGGGTTAGCCCCCCCTGAAAAAGATTGTTAATATTTCATATTTTAGAGTAGATCTAACAAAAAAAACAGTTCTAACCTGATCTAACAAAGATCTAACAAATGGAATGATAATTTGTTAAAATTTTGAATATGGGGGGGCTAACCCGGGTGAGGTCTATTTTGTCTATAAACAAAAGTAATGTTCTTTGTACAAAGTCTTTAAATAGTGTGAAAAGAAAACCTAAGAGGCCAGTGGTCCATTTTGTGGTTTATTATTCTTGTATTCACAATGACTTTACCAGAGCTTTTCATTTTGGTTATGTCCAGCGTTAATGTGAGTCTCTCGAGTACAAGGGTTAACCATAAACTTATATGAGTGTGAGTTTCCACTTTGCACTTGTCATTGAAAGTATAGGAATGTTCATTACCGCGAATTTGCACAAGAGAGGTTGCAATATTTTTTTTTAACATGCAACTTGTAATGCAAAGTCTAGCGGTAAAAATCACTATCGTGTTTGCCATTCTCAAGGTAACTATTGCTTTCCACCTGTGATCTCGGCCTTTATCAGTGATGTACAGCACTATTAGTTAGGTTACGGTTCCTAGAGTCTTCAGCAAACTAACTGCCAGTAAATAAAGATGGCGTCACTCCCAAGAAATATATTATTCATAGAAACTTCTATATACCAAGAATCTTACAATAGGTTTGAAATGAGACCTGGCAAAGTGTTCGAATCATTTTATATCATACAAAAATAATAATACAAATACGAAACGTGAAACAGAATAAGCGGACAAAATTGTGAACACTGTGGATTATGTAATGGTTTAAATTGAGTAATGAATAATTAGCACCTCATAAAACATCCACTGTTGGATGATCTCTCATTTTATGATGGTTAATAAGACATTTACAAACACTAACTACATTCACACACTATTGCCTTATATTACTTTGCAGAGTTTTGTACGTTCCACATATGAGTACAGCTAATGGCATTTAGAAACACAAAAATGTAATTTCAGTCAGTAATAGAAAGAGACCCACTTTACCTCAGAATAGTACCTATAATTCTTAAACTTGTCTTTCTTTGAAACCTGCTACACTTATTGCTCAATACTTTTTCTGCATTCCTATCCTCCTGTCACAGGTAGCCTGCAGCAATTAACTTCCTCAGCTAAGTCACTCTTTATTCTCAAAATGTTTTTTTCCCGGTCTCTGAAATAATCAAATGCATCACAGCTGGAAAATACAATTCTGTAAAACATTTGTCTGTGCACACTGACAGCTAGCAAGGCCTGATGTGTTACAAGTTATCTGTCAGAAAAAAAGGTTATATAAAGTTGAGAACTATATCTGTTCTGCCGAATAAGTTTATCGGAGTAATTAGTGAATGGTAAATCAGGTAATACAGCTTCTAGAGTTCATGGAAAGTTTACAAGCTTCAGAAGATTTATCATTTATGATGAGACAATCTGGAATACTTTATACTAAGCATGGTTAGCGTTTCTAGCTGACTGTAGCAGTTATATTTAATTTAGGTATCTTTATCTAATTTTCTTTGATGAAAATTTGATGAAAACGTTCAAATGCCTCTGAACTAAATGTGAAGCACGTTCCTATAAGGATCTACTTATTTTGACAACCAGTCAATGAAAAAATAAAAAATAAAATAAAAAAGAGAGTTATATGCGCCACATATAGGATAATTATTAAAAAAGAGGCTTAGGAAGATATGAAATAATTTATGAGATTGTGGATACTTCAGAGAAATATTCCTTTCAGATCTACAAAAAGATATCATTTCATATAACTTATTGACTGATTTATTGTGTACTTGGCTATATGCTTTAGGAATTATAAATGTTTTTTAATGAATACTCATCCCCATAGAAATGTATAGTAATTGTCTGAAATAAGATAAGTGTTAGTTGCTCTCAAGATTGCATATCATTAATAAAGCTGAAAAAACTTTAGTATGATTTTGTAGGTTGGTATCCATTATTTTGTCATTATTTATAGTGTTAGTTGGTGTGCTCTTAATTCTTAGGGTGTCTATTAAAGTGTTGTTATGCATAGGTGGCACTTCCTATGTGTGAATATGTGTGAATATGGGTGTGCACATGTGTCAGGTTGTAGGTCTACATCAATCTATAAGCATCAGGGGCGCGATCAAATATATGGCGCAGGTTTCGGCGCAAGCATGGGAACCCACGCCGCCCGTAATTTCACCTTGCACATCGGGGTATTACATATACTGTGCCGTTAGATGCTAAACTGGCGTAGGACAAACTAGCGATCTTCTGAAATGTGTGCAAATACACATTTTAGTCGTCGCAAGTAACTTACGCCAGTATTTTATCCACGGAAAGTGTCAATAAAGAGTAGTTTTATGCAAATTAGGCTAACACCTATTAAAATGAACCGCGATTTCATATAAAAATGCGACACGTAATTATGCTATTCAAAATTCATATAAAAACCCATATATAAAGAGATGAAGGTAATACAATTATGATTTCCCATTGTTCTCTCCTCCAAGTATTGTTGATTGTTTTGAGAAGAAATTTAAAGTAAATAAGCAAGTATATGTCCACAATATGATAAAGTACCTACAAGCTCAATCCATTTGATTATGTTGTGGCTTCAAACTATTTCAAATACACAAATAAACCTTAAAAAAACAATATCATAGTATACTGTCCCTTTAACCTTGAGATGCTACTTAAATGTATGTGTTTGTTAAGGCTTACAGTGAGTTGGTTTTTTAGTCAGTGCAAGGGTTGCTGCACCTGCAATTTGTGGCGAGATGAGAATGGAGTAGATTTTCTGAATTCTGCGCGCGTAAGTCCTTACGCTGTATATCGGATATCAAATTGTGCTTCTGTTCTATGTTAGTCTATTGGTAAAAAAAATACGTCCGAAGGGTGAAATATATGCACGTAACTTGTATGCTACGCCGTATATGTAATACCAAAATCGTGTAAAATCTGGCGTCGCCGGCTTTTGAGGGCGACGCTGCATATGTAATGGAGACCCTAATGCTTTATGTACAGCTCCCAAAATGTTTCCAAAAGGCTGGGTCTTTATTTTTGTGTGTCGCTAGGATTCTTTTAGTGAGCGTTTGGGGGGGGGGTATCTATTTCCGGAAGTGGGCGTGTTTGTGGGTGGTGTTGCAGAGATGTTCCCAAGGAGGCCATTTATTAGTAATGTTCCATCAGCAGGCAAGTGCAGCAATACATAGCTTAAGAAGGAATGGCAAGCTTAGACTACTGAAAAAAAAAAACAACTTGTAGAATTCTAGTATTTCGTTATGTTATACTAAATGGGTGTTTTTTTCAGAACAGAAGCACAAGCATACATATGTATATAATGTATAGATAAGGCTTTAGAACAGAGATAGTAGGATAAGAAGGGGCGCTAAAATCTGGATGATGGTATCTCTAAAAATTAATAGGTTAAATAAAAAACGTGATAAAGTGCAATAAATGTATTCAAATAGTGGATATTAGATTTTTATAATTGATAATTGATCATTTGTATATTGGGAATAATAACTAAATGATAATATTAACTTAAAGGGACACTGAACCCAAATGTTTTCTTTTGTAATTCAGAAAGAGCATGCAAATTTAAGCAACTTTCTAATTTACTCCTATTATCAATTTTTTTTTGTTCTCTTGCTATCATTATTTGAAAAAGAAGACATCTAAGCTTTTTTTTGTTTTCAGTACTCTGGACAGCACTTTTTTATTGGTGGATGAATTTATCCACCAATCAGCAAGGACAACCCAGGTTGTTCACCAAAAATGGGCCGGCATCTAAACTTACATTCTTGCATTTCAAATAAAGATACCAAGAGAATGAAGAAAATTTGATAATAGGAATAAATTAGAAAGTTGCTTAAAATGTCATGCTCAATCTGAATCACAAAATAAAATTTTTGGGTACAGTGTCCCTTTAATAAAATTTTCCCAAAAACTTTTATATATAAGGGTCAAAGTGAGTGATTTTACTTAAAAATGACAGTATCCCTTTAAATCTGTGTGCAAATAAATATATAACGTGCTAGGGATGTGTGACTGGACCGTGAGTAGGGTGTAGTGTACAAATGTTAAAGTGGCTTATTATGGGTGAATTAATATGGGTGAGTGATTAACCTAAATAATAAGTTACCTGAAATATAAGTTACCTGATGTATCGGGTGTGTAAACAATAAGACGGAAAGATGAAGAAAAAACTCAATATTAAAAATCTCAATTCAAATGACCATAAAGATGAAGTATAAATAAACTAATTTAGTAAACACATAGAAATGAATAGATACTAATGAACCAGCTACAATCTAAAAATAGATATTCAATAACACCGGTGTTAAATTATATTAAAAAAATGTAGCGCTAAAAACAATGTATAATTAATAAATACTAGTGCAGTACAATGAATAGGTAAAAACTGATCAGTAAAAATATATTCTTAAAATAATTATAAAAAACCCAATAGGTGATACCGTTGTATCGCTCTGGAGTACAAGTAAAAGGTTAGATTAGATCACCAATAAGAACCAATTAACAACCTGTTTTGAATGTTTCAAGATAACATGTGTCACAGTTGACACACTGTTGCGAAGTTTTCAAAATAATCTATTATGTAAATATTAGTCAGAGGGCTTTAAGGCAACACATAGTCCACAATGTCTCCTTTGTGCTTTTCCCGACGGTTTTTTTAAAGTTCCTAAAATCAGGTTATATCACAGTACCTTTGTATAAATTTATTTCCTTCTTCCGTGTATTTTTCCTTTCCGTCGGCGTTCCGTTTGTTAGATTGACTGTAGGGTCACATGGGTTTCTTTGACCAATAACTCCGGATCTTTGTTTAAAATGAGTGCGCGCACTATTTTCCTCTGAGAATCTTTGTATATACGGCTCCTCTTGCTGTACCAATACTAACCGAGGTTTATTATTTCAAACCTCGAATTAGAAGCAGCGGTCCTGGGTGCCTGATTAAATAATAACAGCTGTAGGGCTAGATCAACGCGTATCGGCATCAAAGCCTTTTTCAATTCTCAAAGGAAAATAGTGCGCACACTCATTTTAAACAAAGATCCGGAGTTATTGGTCAAAGAAACCCATGTGACCCTACAGTCAATCTAACAAACGGAACGCCGACGGAAAGGAAAAATACACGGAAGAAGGAAATAAATTTATACAAAGGTACTGTGATATAAACTGATTGTAGGAACTTTAAAAAAAACGGTAGGAGAAGAACAAAGGAGAAATTGTGGACTATTTGTTGCCTTAAAGCCCTCTGACTAATATTTACATAATAGATTATTTTGAAAACTTCGCAACAGTGTGTCAACTGTGACACATGTTATCTTGAAACATTCAAAACAGGTTGTTAAAAATTGATAATAGGAGTAAATTAGAAAGTTGCTTAAAATTGCATGCTCTTTCTGAATTACAAAAGAAAACATTTGGGTTCAGTGTCCCTTTAAGTTAATATTATCATTTAGTTATTATTCCCAATATACAAATTATCAGTTATCAATTATAAAAATCTAATATCCACTATTTGAATACATTTATTGCACTTTATCACGTTTTTTATTTAACCTATTAATTTTTAGAGATACCATCATCCAGATTGCTATTTTAGCGCCCCTTCTTATCCTACTATCTCTGTTCTAAAACCTATGGTGCAGTCATTTGTGAGAAGACTACACTAGTGAAGGAGGCTATATCTGGAGTGAGCTATACTGTTCAATATATTTTCCATATAGAGAAGACTTGCACATATAGACCTAGATTTGGAGTTTGGCGGTAGCCGTGAAACCAGCGTTAGAGTCTCCTAACGCTGGTTTTAGGCTACCGCCGGTATTTAGAGTCACTCAAAATAGGGTCTAACGCTCACTTTTCAGCCGAGACTTTTCCATACCGCAGATCCCCTTACGTCAATTGCGTATCCTATCTTTTCAATGGGATCTTCCTAACTCCGGTATTTAGAGTCGTTTCTGAAGTGAGCGTTAGACATCTAACGACAAAACTCCAGCCGCAGGAAAAAAGTCAGTAGTTAAGAGCTTTCTGGGCTAACGCCGGTTTATAAAGCTCTTAACTACTGTACTCTAAAGTACACTAACACCCATAAAGTACCTATGTACCCCTAAACTGAGGTCCCCCCACATCGCCGCCACTCGATTAAATTTTTTTAACCCCTAATCTGCCGACCGCCACCTACGTTATCCTTATGTACCCCTAATCTGCTGCCCCTAACACCGCCGACCCCTGTATTATATTTATTAACCCCTAATCTGCCCCCCACAACGTCTCCGCCAGCTACCTACACTTATTAACCCCTAATCTGCCGTCCGCACGCTGCCGCCAGCTACATTATCCCTATGTACCCCTAATCTGCTGCCCCTAACACCGCCGACCCCTATATTATATTTATTAACCCCTAATCTGCCCCCCACAACGTCGCCTCCACCTGCCTACACTTATTAACCCCTAATCTGCCGAGCGGACCTGAGCGCTACTATAATAAAGTTATTAACCCCTAATCCGCCTCACTAACCCTATAATAAATAGTATTAACCCCTAATCTGCCCTCCCTAACATCGCCGACACCTAACTTCAATTATTAACCCCTAATCTGCCGACCGGAGCTCACCGCTATTCTAATAAATGGATTAACCCCTAAAGCTAAGTCTAACCCTAATACTAACACCCCCCTAAGTTAAATATAATTTAAATCTAACGAAATAAATTAACTCTTATTAAATAAATTATTCCTATTTAAAGATAAATACTTACCTGTAAAATAAATCCTAATATAGCTACAATATAAATTATATTTATATTATAGCTATTTTAGGATTTATATTTATTTTACAGGTAACTTTGTATTTATTTTAACCAGGTACAATAGCTATTAAATAGTTAAGAACTATTTAATAGCTAAAATAGTTAAAATAATTACAAATTTACCTGTAAAAGAAATCCTAACCTAAGTTACAATTAAAACTAACACTATACTATCAATAAATTAATTAAATAAACTACCTACAATTACCTACAATTAACCTAACACTACACTATCAATAAATTAATTAAATACAATTCCTACAAATAAATACAATTAAATAAACTTGCTAAAGTACAAAAAATAAAAAAGAACTAAGTTACAAAAAATAAAAAAGATATCTACAAACATAAGAAAAATATTACAACAATTTTAAACTAATTACACCTACTCTAAGCCCCCTAATAAAACAACAAAGCCCCCCAAAATAAAAAATGCCCTACCCTATTCTAAATTACTAAAGTTAAAAGCTCTTTTACCTTACCAGCCCTGAACAGGGCCCTTTGCGGGGCATGCCCCAAGAAGTTCAGCTCTTTTGCCTGTAAAAAAAAAACATACAATACCCCCCCCCAACATTACAACCCACCACCCACATACCCCTAATCTAACCCAAACCCCCCTTAAATAAACCTAACACTAAGCCCCTGAAGATCATCCTACCTTGTCTTCACCTCACCAGGTATCACCGATCCGTCCTGGCTCCAAAATCTTCATCCAACCCAAGCGGGGGTTGGCGATCCATCATCCGGTGCCTGAAGAGGTCCAGAAGAGGCTCCAAAGTCTTCATCCTATCCGGGAAGAAGAGGCGATCCGGACCGGCAACCATCTTGATCCAAGCGGCATCTTCTATCTTCATCCGATGACGACGGGCTCCATCCTGAAGACCTCCACCGCGGACCCATCTTCTTCCGGCGACGTCCAACTGCAGAATGACGGTTCCTTTAAGGGACGTCATCCAAGATGGCGTCCCTCGAATTCCGATTGGCTGATAGGATTCTATCAGCCAATCGGAATTAAGGTAGGAATATTCTGATTGGCTGATGGAATCAGCCAATCAGAATCAAGTTCAATCCGATTGGCTGATCCAATCAGCCAATCAGATTGAGCTTGCATTCTATTGGCTGATCGGAACAGCCAATAGAATGCGAGCTCAATCTGATTGGATCAGCCAATCGGATTGAACTTGATTCTGATTGGCTGATTCCATCAGCCAATCAGAATATTCCTACCTTAATTCCGATTGGCTGATAGAATCCTATCAGCCAATCGGAATTCGAGGGACGCCATCTTGGATGACGTCCCTTAAAGGAACCATCATTCGGCTAGTAGGCGTCGGGAGAAGAGGATGTTCCGCGTCGGAGGTCTGCAAGATGGATCCGGAAGAAAGAAGATTGAAGATGCCGTTGATAGAAGACTTCATCCGGATCATGGACCTCTTCAGCTCCCGCTTGGATGAAGACTTCATCCGGATCATGGACCTCTTCAGCTCCCGCTTGGATGAAGACTTCAGCCGGATCATGGACCTCTTCAGCCCCCCGCTTGGGCTTGGATCAGGACATCGGAGGAGCTCTTCAGGACGGATCGGTGAACCTGGCAGGGTGAAGATAAGGTAGGAAGATCTTCAGGGGCTTAGTGTTAGGTTTATTTAAGGGGGGTTTGGGTTAGATTAGGGGTATGTGGGTGGTGGGTTGTAATGTTGGGGGGGGGGGTATTGTATTTTTTTTTTACAGGCAAAAGAGCTGAATTCTTTGGGGCATGCCCCGCAAAGGGCCCTGTTCAGGTCTGGTAAGGTAAAAGAGCTTTGAACTGTAGTAATTTAGAATAGGGTAGGGCATTTTTTTATTTTGGGGGGTCTTTGTTATTTTATTAGGGGGCTTAGAGTAGGTGTAATTAGTTTAAAATTGTTGTAATATTTTTCTTATGTTTGTAAATATTTTTTTATTTTTTGTAACTTAGTTATTTTTTTTTTTTGTACTTTAGCTAGTTTATTTAATTGTATTTATTTGTAGCAATTGTATTTAATTAATTTATTGATAGTGTAGTGTTAGGTTTATTTGTAACTTAGGTTAGGATTTATTTTACAGGTAATTTTGTAATTATTTTAACTAGGTAGCTATTAAATAGTTCTAAACTATTTAATAGCTACTGTACCTGGTTAAAATAAATACAAAGTTACCTGTAAAATAAATATTAATCCTAAAATAGCTATAATATAAATATAATTTATATTGTAGCTATATTAGGATTTATTTTACAGGTAAGTATTTATCTTTAAATAGGAATAATTTATTTAATAAGAGTTAATTTATTTCGTTAGATTTAAATTATATTTAACTTAGGGGGGTGTTAGTATTAGGGTTAGACTTAGCTTTAGGGGTTAATCCATTTATTAGAATAGCAGTGAGCTCCGGTCGGCAGATTAGGGGTTAATAATTGAAGTTAGGTGTCGGCGATGTTAGGGAGGGCAGATTAGGGGTTAATAACTTTATTATAGTAGCGCTCAGGTCCGCTCGGCAGATTAGGGGTTAATAAGTGTAGGCAGGTGGAGGCGACGTTGTGGGGGGCAGATTAGGGGTTAATAAATATAATATAGGGGTCGGCGATGTTAGGGCAGCAGATTAGGGGTACATAGGGATAATGTAAGTAGCGGCGGTTTACGGAGCGGCAGATTAGGGGTTAATAATAATATGCAGGGGTCAGCGATAGCGGGGGCGGCAGATTAGGGGTTAATAAGTGTAAGGTTAGGGGTGTTTAGACTCGGGGTACATGTTAGAGTGTTAAGTGCAGACGTAGGAAGGGTTACCGCATAGCAAACAATGGGGCTGCGTAAGGAGCTGAACGCGGCTTTTTTGCAGGTGTTAGGTTTTTTTTCAGCTCAAACAGCCCCATTGTTTCCTATGGGGGAATCGTGCAACTCTGGTATCGAGAGTTGATGCTGCGTTAAAAATGCTCTACGCTCCTTTTTTGGAGCCTAACGCAGCCTTTATGTGGACTCTCGATACCAGAGTTATTTTTATGGTGCGGCCAGTAAAACGCGGGCGTTAGTTTTTCGGCTCGTTACCGACAAAACTCCAAATCTAGCCGATACTGTCTAGTTTGATAGTTTGTGATCACATTGGGCTAGATTATGAGTGACATGCTAAATGTAACGCGCAAGCGATATGAGATATTATACATACTGTAAAAAAAATATAGATATATTATACGGATTATTTAGAATATTTTACAGTATGTATAATATTTATAAATATTTAATTTTTAAAAATATTTTATATGAAATATTTCAAAAACACGCATTGAAGTTAGCAATTCTTCATGTGCGCTAACACAACCACGTTAGTGCTAAGTTGAGAACCCCGATGTGCATTATGCATGTTTTACATTCCTATGTTCTTCACATAGAAAATAATGTGCTTTTTATTATTAAAAATACATTTCTATATATATCTGACAATGTTCATGTAAAATACATACCTATATATCTATCGGAGTAGATATAAAGGTATAGGTATATACAGATATAGAAATATGTATTTACAATAAAAAGTACATTACCCTGTAAGTGAAGAACATTGAAATGTTAAATATGTACAGTAAATATACCATAAATCCCAGACATAGATACATATATATATATATATATATATATAAAAATATATATATATATATATATATATATATATATATATATATATATATATATATACACATACATACACACACACACACTGGAGTCCTTTGCAGTCAGATACTTAGATACTTGAAAACATGAAAAATAATTTGAATTCACTATTAATATCTAACTGTGTAAATATTTCACACTCCAATGCGCTTATAGAAAATAGAAAATGTTCTACATATTTTTAAATAGATATTCCTATAAATCTGTATATATCTATACCTATATAAAATCATGTAAATACATTTTACAAGAAAATCATCATATATATATATTCATTAAAATTATGGTGGAGATAAAATTCTGAGATTACAATCCTCCATGTCTCAAAAGTAAATCAGTAAAAATTGTTGCATAGGAAATTAGCACATCTAGGCAAGAATCCCCGCTTGCTTTCACCCAGTAAAACTCCATATACACTGGTACCAATGCACAAGAGGATTCTGGTTAAGATATGCAAATTAGATATCCAACATCTTAGATGTTTTGCTTCATACTGTGTTAACACACATCGATTCCCTAATAGGGAAAATGCAGAAATTTCTGTAATTGCTGCATTATCCCTATTAGGGAATCACTGTGTAAAAAAAACAGTATAAAGCAAAAATCTGAGATATTGGATATATAATTTGCATATCTTACCCAGAATCCTCTTGTGCATTGATAACAGTGTATATGGCGTTTTACTGGGTGCAAGCAAGCAGGGATACTTGCGTAGATGTGCTAATGTCCTATACAACAATATATATATATATATATATATATATATATATATATATATATATATATATATATATATATATATATATATATATATATATATTTTGTAAGAGTAAGGGGTATGTGTCAAGTGCTGTCTAACACCTGGAGATGATTTTCTAGATTGAAGGTGTGTGGGATACCCTAAAGCAGCTTTGTTCTATTGGGTATACTTGATTCCACTGACAAGTATGAGAAATGTTATGTGAAGTAAGGAAAAGAAGAAGCGCTAAAGGGTCCCAGGTGACCAGTGGAGGAAAATACACTATTATTTGATAAAACTGCTATGAGTAATTTATTATCATCTAATGAGTTTGTAAAACTATAAATAGTAATGAGCATTAGTTTTCATATATGGTATATGTTGACCATTGGTGAGTGTTGGACTCGATAAACACTGGCTGTAGTCACTGGTTTTTGAAAACAGTGCTGGTGTGCTGAGTTCAGATGCTTAAAAGTCAAAGTTTATTTTGTATGTTAAAAGCAAAACAAAAAAACAAAAAATGAACATACAATACACTATAACCAAAACTTTTCTTTCTGGGTCTGGGCTGACTGACATAGACTAACTCGTTGAAAGTATGTAAAAGTCAGTTCCCAGACCGTAGAGAAAAAATTATATAATAGTGATATATAAAAAGTGAGATATAATATAAATCTATATTTAAATAATTTAATATATAAATAAATAAATCAATGCAGATTCCAATAAAAAACAGGAAGTATATATGTATGAATGTTGCTAAAAGTACCTGTAGTTATGCGCACAGATTTAAAGAGACTGTTTAATTGATAATGTTTAGAAATGGATGCACAATGTTTTAAAATTATGATTAGCATGTGGTTATTTAAAAAATAAATATATTCCTAATTTAATAAATAGTCCTAATTGATAAAACAGGGGTGTGAAATATCATGAACAATAGAGGGTAAAAACAAATTAGTAATAGATCACTTATCTGTAAGAAGGCCCATTCGTTGGTGTATAAAATGGAAGAGCCAAAAAGAACGGAAGAGCCAAAAAAACACATGCCGTCGTGGTTGGTTTTGGAGAAACCGCAAGTGGATCCGATGCGAAAACTGGAAGTGATGTCACTTGTATCACAATATATTATACATTTCGTGGGTCCTATGCCCACTTCGTCAGAGATAGGATCCACTTCCATCCTGGTTCTCCTTTTACTTATGGAGACCGGAAGTGCTTCCATTCTATCTTTTGAAATTTTGTGTATTTTAATCTACAAATTTTTTTCCAAAAATGTTTGTTCAAAAAAGTTATTTTATATCTAAAAAATACATATTTCTAAAAACGGGTCTACTGGGAAATCGGTTTGGAAATGGGATATATTGCTATTCCATAGTCCAATTAAAACTGTTTATTAAATATTTTATAATGTGCATGTTGAAAAAGTTTAAATATATGGAAAAATATATGAATATAATAATAAGCATGTATGGACTCTAGGAGGGGGGGGTGAAATATAAATAAAGTAAATTAAAGTATAATAGAACAAGGATTGAATCTATTATTATTTAAACAAATTGTTGATTTCTTTTTAAAAATCAAAGTTTTTAGGAGAAGCAAGTTCCAGACCATATAAAAATATATGTGTGATGTATGTCTGAATGTTTAATAAGTGTAAAATCCATTGGAATAAAATCAAGTACTATAAAGTAGTCATTTTGATCATTTCCAATAGGATTAGATTGTTTAATAAAATATAATGTATATAAAAAATAAAATAAATATATATATTTGGGAATACTTGTGTGTATTGGTTGTTCATAAAAAGGTGGCTAGATCTATGTCCCTATTCAGATTATATGGTTCCCTTGTATTTAGATAATGGATCCAATATGTTTCCCTTTTCCTTAATTGTAACAACCTATCCTTACCCCGTGACTTTGGTATTAGTTCTATCGCTTTGATTGTGAACTCATTTGTTTTTTTTTGCATGTGCACTCTATTCTATAGAATAGAGTGCACATGCAAAAAAATCTATATTGGTAGAACAAAGAATTCTTAAAACCAGACTCCTGTAGCATGTAAAAATCATCAAGGGAGAAACATCCAAATACAGTCTAAGTAGACATTTTGAGGAGTATCACAATAAAAACCCAAATGAATTCACAATCAAAGCGATTGAACTAATACCAAAGTCATGGGGTAAGGATAGATTGTTACAATTAAGGAAAAGGGAAACATATTGGATCCATTATTTAAATACAAGGGAACCATATGGTCTGAATACGGACATAGATCTAGCCACCTTTTTATGAACAACCAATACACAGCAGCATTCCCAAATATATATATTTATTTTATTTTTTATATACATTTTATTTTATTAAATCTAATCCTATAGGAAATGATCTAAATGACTTCTTTATAGTACTTGATTTTATTCCAGACATACATCACACATATATTTTTATATGGTCTGGAACTTGTCTCTCCTAAAAACCTTTCGCCTAGATTACGAGTTTTGTCGGTAAAGCTGTGCGGGGCTAACAAGCCTTTTTTTTTTACCGCTCACTTAAGCCAACGCTGGTATTACAAGTTTTCTTCAAGCCGGCGTTAGCCTCAGAAAAGTGAGCGTTGAGCAAAATTTAGCTCCACATCTCACTGTAATACCAGCGCTGCTTACGGTAGCGGTAAGATGGCAAAACCTGCTTGTGCACGATTTCCCCCTAGGAAACAATGGGGCTGAGCAGGCTGAAAAAAAAACTAACACCTGCAAAAAAGCAGCGTTCAGCTCCTAACGCAGCCCCATTGTTTCCTATGGGGAAATTAATTTTATGTCTACACCCAAGACCCTAACATGAACCCCGAGTCTAAACACCCCTAATCTTACACTTATTAACCCCTAATCTGGCGCCCCCGCTATCGCTAACACCTACATTATATTATTAACCCCTAATCTGCCGCTCCGGACACCACCGCAACCTACATTATACTTATGAACCTGTTAGGGGTAATATGAACCTGATGGCAGCCATCTTGTTCTTCGCAGCCATCTTGTTCCTCGCAGCCATTTTGTAATGAATAGACTTTATTATACTGGGGTATTATGCAGTGAGAATTATATGCATGTTATGAGTTTCTTTAGCTATTCGGCCTTGCCAATGTACCCTGGCCTAATGCCTAGAAGTAAGATAGAATAAGATAATGTAAACAAGAGGCTTTAGACACTCGGTTGTCTCTGCAGATGGTAGTTTGTTATGACTCTGTAAATATTGTTATGAGAAACTCATGTTCCAGTTTTTCCTTGTAAATTGCTCTGTATAACTGTGTAAGATGACGCGGTCCTAACGTGTCATCCCCTTAACCCTGTATGTCACTATAAGAAAGGCTTGCACTGTGCAATAAACAGAATTGGCTTTCGATCATAATGCTGCGTGGTCTGAGTCATTCTAAGGGGCCCTTATCAGGTAATCTACATATGCCTCAGGTGGTACACTAGGCCCCAGGCTTTGGCCTGCACTGACACTTACCCCCTGAAGGGGACACCTAACAGTTTTGGCGTCAGGACAGTGGGATTCGCAGTGAGTATGTGTGATGTATGTTAAGGAAAAGGGAAACATATTGGATCCATTATTTAAATACAAGGGAACCATATGGTCTGAATACGGACATAGATCTAGCCACCTTTTTATGAACAACCAATACACAGCAGCATTCCCAAATATATATATTTATTTTATTTTTTATATACATTTTATTTTATTAAATCTAATCCTATAGGAAATGATCTAAATGACTTCTTTATAGTACTTGATTTTATTCCAGACATACATCACACATATATTTTTATATGGTCTGGAACTTGTCTCTCCTAAAAACCTTTCGCCTAGATTACGAGTTTTGCCGGTAAAGCTGTGCGGGGCTAACAAGCCTTTTTTTTTTACCGCTCACTTAAGCCAACGCTGGTATTACAAGTTTTCTTCAAGCCGGCGTTAGCCTCAGAAAAGTGAGCGTTGAGCAAAATTTAGCTCCACATCTCACTGTAATACCAGCGCTGCTTACGGTAGCGGTAAGATGGCAAAACCTGCTTGTGCACGATTTCCCCCTAGGAAACAATGGGGCTGAGCAGGCTGAAAAAAAAACTAACACCTGCAAAAAAGCAGCGTTCAGCTCCTAACGCAGCCCCATTGTTTCCTATGGGGAAATTAATTTTATGTCTACACCCAAGACCCTAACATGAACCCCGAGTCTAAACACCCCTAATCTTACACTTATTAACCCCTAATCTGGCGCCCCCGCTATCGCTAACACCTACATTATATTATTAACCCCTAATCTGCCGCTCCGGACACCACCGCAACCTACATTATACTTATGAACCTGTTAGGGGTAATATGAACCTGATGGCAGCCATCTTGTTCTTCGCAGCCATCTTGTTCCTCGCAGCCATTTTGTAATGAATAGACTTTATTATACTGGGGTATTATGCAGTGAGAATTATATGCATGTTATGAGTTTCTTTAGCTATTCGGCCTTGCCAATGTACCCTGGCCTAATGCCTAGAAGTAAGATAGAATAAGATAATGTAAACAAGAGGCTTTAGACACTCGGTTGTCTCTGCAGATGGTAGTTTGTTATGACTCTGTAAATATTGTTATGAGAAACTCATGTTCCAGTTTTTCCTTGTAAATTGCTCTGTATAACTGTGTAAGATGACGCGGTCCTAACGTGTCATCCCCTTAACCCTGTATGTCACTATAAGAAAGGCTTGCACTGTGCAATAAACAGAATTGGCTTTCGATCATAATGCTGCGTGGTCTGAGTCATTCTAAGGGGCCCTTATCAGGTAATCTACATATGCCTCAGGTGGTACACTAGGCCCCAGGCTTTGGCCTGCACTGACACTTACCCCCTGAAGGGGACACCTAACAGTTTTGGCGTCAGGACAGTGGGATTCGCAGTGAGTATGTGTGATGTATGTTAAGGAAAAGGGAAACATATTGGATCCATTATTTAAATACAAGGGAACCATATGGTCTGAATACGGACATAGATCTAGCCACCTTTTTATGAACAACCAATACACAGCAGCATTCCCAAATATATATATTTATTTTATTTTTTATATACATTTTATTTTATTAAATCTAATCCTATAGGAAATGATCTAAATGACTTCTTTATAGTACTTGATTTTATTCCAGACATACATCACACATATATTTTTATATGGTCTGGAACTTGTCTCTCCTAAAAACCTTTCGCCTAGATTACGAGTTTTGCCGGTAAAGCTGTGCGGGGCTAACAAGCCTTTTTTTTTTACCGCTCACTTAAGCCAACGCTGGTATTACAAGTTTTCTTCAAGCCGGCGTTAGCCTCAGAAAAGTGAGCGTTGAGCAAAATTTAGCTCCACATCTCACTGTAATACCAGCGCTGCTTACGGTAGCGGTAAGATGGCAAAACCTGCTTGTGCACGATTTCCCCCTAGGAAACAATGGGGCTGAGCAGGCTGAAAAAAAAACTAACACCTGCAAAAAAGCAGCGTTCAGCTCCTAACGCAGCCCCATTGTTTCCTATGGGGAAATTAATTTTATGTCTACACCCAAGACCCTAACATGAACCCCGAGTCTAAACACCCCTAATCTTACACTTATTAACCCCTAATCTGGCGCCCCCGCTATCGCTAACACCTACATTATATTATTAACCCCTAATCTGCCGCTCCGGACACCACCGCAACCTACATTATACTTATGAACCTGTTAGGGGTAATATGAACGTGATGGCAGCCATCTTGTTCTTCGCAGCCATCTTGTTCCTCGCAGCCATTTTGTAATGAATAGACTTTATTATACTGGGGTATTATGCAGTGAGAATTATATGCATGTTATGAGTTTCTTTAGCTATTCGGCCTTGCCAATGTACCCTGGCCTAATGCCTAGAAGTAAGATAGAATAAGATAATGTAAACAAGAGGCTTTAGACACTCGGTTGTCTCTGCAGATGGTAGTTTGTTATGACTCTGTAAATATTGTTATGAGAAACTCATGTTCCAGTTTTTCCTTGTAAATTGCTCTGTATAACTGTGTAAGATGACGCGGTCCTAACGTGTCATCCCCTTAACCCTGTATGTCACTATAAGAAAGGCTTGCACTGTGCAATAAACAGAATTGGCTTTCGATCATAATGCTGCGTGGTCTGAGTCATTCTAAGGGGCCCTTATCAGGTAATCTACATATGCCTCAGGTGGTACACTAGGCCCCAGGCTTTGGCCTGCACTGACACTTACCCCCTGAAGGGGACACCTAACAGTTTTGGCGTCAGGACAGTGGGATTCGCAGTGAGTAACTATGAGTGCTTTTACCATGCTTTCTTTCTGTGAATTTGAACCTAAATTTAGTCTGGTAATAGGTGTTGATAATATATGATATAAGGTTAAAGGGGTTCCTGTGGTTGAAGCACAGGTTTGCGGAGGTTAAAGTCCTGCCGGCAGTTGTGATACCCCTCCAGACAGGTAATCAGTCCTGTGCTGGGACACGACAGGTATTGTGAGTCATGTCGGTGATAAGCGCGCAAGAAATATATGAATGCCAGTTGACGGGAGGATTTTTTTTAAGATAAACTCCCCCGGGCGAACGTGGCAGTGAAGTGAGTAAGTCTCACGTGTGTTGAAGTTTCCCATATTCATTCCCATAATAGAGTTTTGCTACCCACCTGAAGCTCATGTTGATATCTGATGCTTGCTTTTGCTGCTATATAAAATTATGCTGTGCGTAGAAAATATTAAGTGGCTGTGCATGTTAATTGTGGCTATTATTGTATTGAGAAAGGGGAACTGCTCATAGATAAGAATGCACAGAGAAAATTACATGTATAAGGTAAAAGAAAAGAAGAGTTAATAGTTTCTGCAAAAGACAGAAATATTTTTTTTAAAAAACACGGTCAGTAAGTACTGCTGTTTGATAAATAGAGAAATCTCTGTGTTAAAGAATGTAGCAGGCAAAGAAGGGGGGCCACCACTGAGCGCGCACATAGCTCAGAAAAGAAAAAAAAAAAGAGAGAAAAGAAATCCTGTCTCCGTTTGTAAGATTTTTTTTGTTTGCTTGCAGTAACAAAACTGAAATTTTGTATATTGAGATGCATAATGTGTGATGGTCTGTAGGTTCTCACTATGGTATGCGTGTAACAGATTTACTTTGGACCAGGAACAGAATGTATTATTTGAAAATGATTGTCTCAAACCCTGCAAAAGTGGCCATTTTGTGGGGTTTCGGAAAAAAAGAAAAAATGCATTGTGGAAATGGTGAAAAGTTAATCTAGTGTTTTTTATATATATATATGTATGTCGTACGCTAGAAAATAGATGCTTTTCTGAGAAAGGAAAAAAGGGAGTGAATCTCTGGTATGCGAGATGGAATGAACTTCTGTATCGTAATAATGTTTCCTTCTGTTTCTCTGCTGGGAAATCAGACGTTTTTAGAAGATATTTGGTAATGTTATTTTATATAACTGTATTTCAAAGTCACCAGCATGTTTTAAGTATGTGGTATTCATATGCAGTTTTAGTTTTAAGTGATAATTGTGTGGCGGCATGTAAAGATATGATATTGTTTTTGCAAGTGAAGTAACGGCTTTGAAAGTGCGATGGTATGGGATTTTTGTCACGCTCTTATATTTGTCTGGAAAATCAGAGCTCAGTGCGTAGACGGAGCAATAGAAAATTGTCATTTTCTTATTTAAAGAACCAGTGCAATAACCCTGTATTAGTAGTTTGCTAAATATATTTTTAGAGACCTTTCTTTGTATATATTTATTTTAAATTTGCTGTTCAGATAGCAGATATTTTTTTTGCAGCATAACTTAATTCTCTCTGTAATGCAAACTGAAGTGATAAGTTGTCTACAATTTTAGTGTAGGGATCCGTGAGACTAGCGGACAGAAAAAAAAAAAAACAAAAAAAAAAACAAGAAAAAACAGAGGAGTGAAAATATTTAAAGGGATACAGGAAAACTGGTATAACATCTGAGAATTTAAGGGAATATTTACATAAAAGACGATGAGGTTTACTGTAAGCCTAACACTAGTATATTTCACTGTGTTAGCAGTTTCAATTAAAGATTATTTTTAATTTGGTTAAAATGTCCCTTTAATTAGCCTGCATCCCACTGTGAGTGCGTTCTTATGCTGCTTATGCTTGTTTAGGCTATTTAATGAACGTCAGTATACATTTTCTTTATTATAAGGATCATTGGGATTAATTTAAAGGAGAAATTGTATTAGTATTTCTTTTTCAGAAAGCTTATTTTTTGTTGTGTTATATACGGTTGTTATATTTGGCTGGACAACTGCAGAATGGGGAATATCAAATTATATACAACGTTAAATCCAATAATTTTGTTGTGGTTAAACTAATTAGCTTTTATCACGTTTTAGTGTGAATTTTATATTTTTAAGCAGTAAACAGTGTTTCTCCTTTAAGTAGAAATGAAACTTTGAGCTTGCCTCACTATCCTTGAGAAGAATGATAACACTGTGCATGTTTTGGTTTTTTTTTGGCTTTGTCACAGAGAGAACAATTTGCACTGTACATTTAAAGCGGCAGTACTGGTGTTCTATGTTATAAAAAATGATAACTATAAATTGCTCACTACAAAGAAACAAGTATTTATATTATATTCTGTCATAGAATATAGCTTAAAAAATGATAATTTTATTTCTGTGGCTGTCAAACTGTATCTCACAGATATAACTCTTTGTTATTTAAAATAACCCCCACTGCGTTCAATAAATAAATGAGATATTATTTAATGAAGTGATTTCAGTGACACTTTAAAAATATATATAGTTATTTGGTTATTAACTAGTCTACCACTATTATTGCAATGACTTTGATTGCTGCTTAACAGTTAAGCCGTGGTCTATAAGGTGTCTAGAAATAAACACCCCTAAAACAAATGATGCACAGTTTATCTGATTCTACTGCATTTATATAACTAGCTAATTTATCTGTTCACAGTTTTGGTTTTATTTATATGGCTTACGTGTATTCTGTCTCTTGGTGTTGTAATGAGATTTATACAGCCTGTGATAAGAGGCAGTCCTCAAAGGTTTAAAAAAATTAGCATATAAGCCTACCTATGTTTGGTTTAATCTAGGAAGGTTGGTTAAAATTAAAAGTCCTATCTGAATAATGAATTTTCATTTATCCTAGAATGTCCCTTTAACAGTGGCTACTGTGGTTATCTGATCTTTCCCAAATAAGCGCAATTTTATTTGTGCAATCTGCAACTTAAGTTTCTTGGGCATCTGCTGTGATTGCTTTCTTTGTGTGATATTAAAGTTTTGTACATAGTGGATGTTTTTAATTGTTTGTCATGTTCTGAGTGTGTTGCATTTCAGCGAATGTCAGAATATGTGTTGCATTCTAAGTTAATTGTGGTTGTTTGAAATTTGTGTCAGCAGCTAATGTTTCATTTTGTGTAAGACAAGAACGATTGGTTTTCATTGTTTGTTATGTTTTTCTCTTTTGTGGACAGCATATTGAATTGTGAAGTGTATTTCATTTTGCTTGCTATTGAGAATTGTCTCTGCATGAGTGGAGTGCATGATTTATCGTTTAGTTTCTTGTTATCTTGTGTTTGCGTGTCACATGAG
This sequence comes from Bombina bombina, assembly GCF_027579735.1. Classification (NCBI taxonomy): domain Eukaryota; kingdom Metazoa; phylum Chordata; class Amphibia; order Anura; family Bombinatoridae; genus Bombina; species Bombina bombina. The sequence continues at coordinate 1,182,041,855 of NC_069500.1, forward strand.
ATGTTTCACGCAAACATGGGGGAAGTATTGATGAGTATTGATGAATATCGTTATGTAATGGAGGAGATTATTTTTAGGAGGTGAACCTACAACGTTTTGAATCTCCTCGTACAATGTTATTGTGTTAATTTCAGATGCCTAAAATGTTTTATTTTTCTATGTGGTTCTTAACACTATATTTGTATTTGCAGGATGAGAGTATGCTGTCTTCAGAGATTGAAACACACTAACTGAATTATTTTTGAGTTTCCATATTTAGGTAAAATCTGTACAGGCAAAATTCCATAAGTGCACTCTTCAAAAGATTAAAGATTGAAAGCAAGTAAACCTTTAAAGAAAGAAAAGATAAAGATGAAAGACCTTTTGTCAAGCTTGTTTTAACCATCATACTGCAGTAAAAAAAGTTACTGAACTATCTTTGGATCCATTCTTTGCTTTGCATGCTGGTACCAGCCCCAGAACTGGACTCTGGGTAATCCATGACTGTTTCCTCTGATGTGTGTCTTCAGGACATAAAGACTATCCTTCTCTGGACTGTGCCTTACCGCTCGATATGGAAGTCCTGTTATGCTGTTACAGGATCAACCAATTAAATTAGGGGAGTATTGTTTTAACCCTATTCCTTATATTGCTTGTTTTGTATTCTCTTGTATTTGTTTTATTTTTATTGATCATATTTGGTCTAAGAAATCATATGCTTCATTGGTATTAGTGCACATGGTAGTTTATGTGCGTAACAAAGTAACCCTTTAGATAAGTGTAACTGTGAACTTCGCAGTATTGTACTCTATTGAATGGCCAACTGAGTATAGAAAATAGGTTTAAGGAAAATGCTGCAACATAGCATAATATTTTAGACCCTTCACCCTTTAGAACATAAGGAGGACACGTCTAAGCTAGAAGTTTATAGTACATATACAGAGAAATGTTTGTTCAGGGAATAGCATAATTATAGTTTATGAAAGCAAATGTATTTTTCCCTTTTATTAATTAGTATGGTATCTGCAAAGTGAATTTGGTCATTCCTGATGTTTGTCAAAGAGAGTAATTCTTACCATAAAGATGTGTTTACCTTTAAAAGAGCTTGTAGTTTTAAATGATGTTCTGTTTGTATGCTTTCCTCATATAGGAGTGTGAGAGAATTTAGGTTGGAGAATTATAAGCATTATAGATAGCAGCCATCCAGAATAAAGCAACACAAGGTTCTTTTATTTTTTAGAAGTTCAAAGTGATATTGTAAAGAAATTCATTTATTTTCATTGACTGTTTTCTTTTTTCCATTCTTACAACAGGGCAGGCCTTAGCATAAGTTTGAGCATAAACATTCAGGCCCTTGAGGAAGTCTGACAGGTTTTCACTTGCGTAGTATTCATGAAGTATCATTTAAAAGTGTATAGAGAAGTTGTAAATTATTCTCTGAGAAATGTCAATGTATTTAGTTTGTATTATATATCAACAATGTTTTGTTTGATTTTAAATGACATAGGATGAAAGTGACGTTTTATTTGGACATAATTGTGATTGTATTGCGGTGTGTACTCATCCTGTACTGTTTCTGTTTGCTTCCTAGACTCCCTGTGACTCGAGTGTCTGCTTGCCATGGGTATCCACTGGTTGCCTTGTCTACCCCATGAACAAACCATCAGATTTCCAGTATCTCCCTGCGGAAGAACCGTGGATAAGCACCCCTACTGCAAATGAACTGTTGGAGAACTATATTATAGCAAAGTGTCAAGGTGCAGCGCTCTCAAATGGACAAAGACTGTTCTTAAAGTGATCAGAGGCCACCTAGAGACAGTTGTGCTGTTGCTATGTCATGCTTTACTGTGGAAAAGGAACTGTTGGACATATTGGGGGGTGCTAGCAATGCAGGTGGAGAGATAGAAGATGCAGCGTTGTTTGGGGGTAGATGGGGGGCTGGTTGGGTCTCTGTGCTGGTAGACCGGTAGTTTTGGGAAGGCTGGAGGATAGATGGAAGGTATTGGAGGGACTGTACCTATATGCAGTGACAATTAGCCTATAAAAGTATATCACGACATGCAAATATTTTTCTCTTTAGTATTCTTATAGAGTTCTGTTACCATAATATAAGGCTTTACTAATTTTCTATGCCTGTCTATTTTTATGTTATTCTGTTAGAATAAAAGGATGGTATGTTAGGGGTAATATGAACCTGATGGCAGCCATCTTGTTCTTCGCAGCCATCTTGTTCCTCGCAGCCATTTTGTAATGAATAGACTTTATTATACTGGGGTATTATGCAGTGAGAATTATATGCATGTTATGAGTTTCTTTAGCTATTCGGCCTTGCCAATGTACCCTGGCCTAATGCCTAGAAGTAAGATAGAATAAGATAATGTAAACAAGAGGCTTTAGACACTCGGTTGTCTCTGCAGATGGTAGTTTGTTATGACTCTGTAAATATTGTTATGAGAAACTCATGTTCCAGTTTTTCCTTGTAAATTGCTCTGTATAACTGTGTAAGATGACGCGGTCCTAACGTGTCATCCCCTTAACCCTGTATGTCACTATAAGAAAGGCTTGCACTGTGCAATAAACAGAATTGGCTTTCGATCATAATGCTGCGTGGTCTGAGTCATTCTAAGGGGCCCTTATCAGGTAATCTACATATGCCTCAGGTGGTACACTAGGCCCCAGGCTTTGGCCTGCACTGACACTTACCCCCTGAAGGGGACACCTAACAGTTTTGGCGTCAGGACAGTGGGATTCGCAGTGAGTATGTGTGATGTATGTTAAGGAAAAGGGAAACATATTGGATCCATTATTTAAATACAAGGGAACCATATGGTCTGAATACGGACATAGATCTAGCCACCTTTTTATGAACAACCAATACACAGCAGCATTCCCAAATATATATATTTATTTTATTTTTTATATACATTTTATTTTATTAAATCTAATCCTATAGGAAATGATCTAAATGACTTCTTTATAGTACTTGATTTTATTCCAGACATACATCACACATATATTTTTATATGGTCTGGAACTTGTCTCTCCTAAAAACCTTTCGCCTAGATTACGAGTTTTGCCGGTAAAGCTGTGCGGGGCTAACAAGCCTTTTTTTTTTACCGCTCACTTAAGCCAACGCTGGTATTACAAGTTTTCTTCAAGCCGGCGTTAGCCTCAGAAAAGTGAGCGTTGAGCAAAATTTAGCTCCACATCTCACTGTAATACCAGCGCTGCTTACGGTAGCGGTAAGATGGCAAAACCTGCTTGTGCACGATTTCCCCCTAGGAAACAATGGGGCTGAGCAGGCTGAAAAAAAAACTAACACCTGCAAAAAAGCAGCGTTCAGCTCCTAACGCAGCCCCATTGTTTCCTATGGGGAAATTAATTTTATGTCTACACCCAAGACCCTAACATGAACCCCGAGTCTAAACACCCCTAATCTTACACTTATTAACCCCTAATCTGGCGCCCCCGCTATCGCTAACACCTACATTATATTATTAACCCCTAATCTGCCGCTCCGGACACCACCGCAACCTACATTATACTTATGAACCTGTTAGGGGTAATATGAACCTGATGGCAGCCATCTTGTTCTTCGCAGCCATCTTGTTCCTCGCAGCCATTTTGTAATGAATAGACTTTATTATACTGGGGTATTATGCAGTGAGAATTATATGCATGTTATGAGTTTCTTTAGCTATTCGGCCTTGCCAATGTACCCTGGCCTAATGCCTAGAAGTAAGATAGAATAAGATAATGTAAACAAGAGGCTTTAGACACTCGGTTGTCTCTGCAGATGGTAGTTTGTTATGACTCTGTAAATATTGTTATGAGAAACTCATGTTCCAGTTTTTCCTTGTAAATTGCTCTGTATAACTGTGTAAGATGACGCGGTCCTAACGTGTCATCCCCTTAACCCTGTATGTCACTATAAGAAAGGCTTGCACTGTGCAATAAACAGAATTGGCTTTCGATCATAATGCTGCGTGGTCTGAGTCATTCTAAGGGGCCCTTATCAGGTAATCTACATATGCCTCAGGTGGTACACTAGGCCCCAGGCTTTGGCCTGCACTGACACTTACCCCCTGAAGGGGACACCTAACAGTTTTGGCGTCAGGACAGTGGGATTCGCAGTGAGTAACTATGAGTGCTTTTACCATGCTTTCTTTCTGTGAATTTGAACCTAAATTTAGTCTGGTAATAGGTGTTGATAATATATGATATAAGGTTAAAGGGGTTCCTGTGGTTGAAGCACAGGTTTGCGGAGGTTAAAGTCCTGCCGGCAGTTGTGATACCCCTCCAGACAGGTAATCAGTCCTGTGCTGGGACACGACAGGTATTGTGAGTCATGTCGGTGATAAGCGCGCAAGAAATATATGAATGCCAGTTGACGGGAGGATTTTTTTAAGATAAACTCCCCCGGGCGAACGTGGCAGTGAAGTGAGTAAGTCTCACGTGTGTTGAAGTTTCCCATATTCATTCCCATAATAGAGTTTTGCTACCCACCTGAAGCTCATGTTGATATCTGATGCTTGCTTTTGCTGCTATATAAAATTATGCTGTGCGTAGAAAATATTAAGTGGCTGTGCATGTTAATTGTGGCTATTATTGTATTGAGAAAGGGGAACTGCTCATAGATAAGAATGCACAGAGAAAATTACATGTATAAGGTAAAAGAAAAGAAGAGTTAATAGTTTCTGCAAAAGACAGAAATATTTTTTTTAAAAAACACGGTCAGTAAGTACTGCTGTTTGATAAATAGAGAAATCTCTGTGTTAAAGAATGTAGCAGGCAAAGAAGGGGGGCCACCACTGAGCGCGCACATAGCTCAGAAAAGAAAAAAAAAAAGAGAGAAAAGAAATCCTGTCTCCGTTTGTAAGATTTTTTTTGTTTGCTTGCAGTAACAAAACTGAAATTTTGTATATTGAGATGCATAATGTGTGATGGTCTGTAGGTTCTCACTATGGTATGCGTGTAACAGATTTACTTTGGACCAGGAACAGAATGTATTATTTGAAAATGATTGTCTCAAACCCTGCAAAAGTGGCCATTTTGTGGGGTTTCGGAAAAAAAGAAAAAATGCATTGTGGAAATGGTGAAAAGTTAATCTAGTGTTTTTTATATATATATATGTATGTCGTACGCTAGAAAATAGATGCTTTTCTGAGAAAGGAAAAAAGGGAGTGAATCTCTGGTATGCGAGATGGAATGAACTTCTGTATCGTAATAATGTTTCCTTCTGTTTCTCTGCTGGGAAATCAGACGTTTTTAGAAGATATTTGGTAATGTTATTTTATATAACTGTATTTCAAAGTCACCAGCATGTTTTAAGTATGTGGTATTCATATGCAGTTTTAGTTTTAAGTGATAATTGTGTGGCGGCATGTAAAGATATGATATTGTTTTTGCAAGTGAAGTAACGGCTTTGAAAGTGCGATGGTATGGGATTTTTGTCACGCTCTTATATTTGTCTGGAAAATCAGAGCTCAGTGCGTAGACGGAGCAATAGAAAATTGTCATTTTCTTATTTAAAGAACCAGTGCAATAACCCTGTATTAGTAGTTTGCTAAATATATTTTTAGAGACCTTTCTTTGTATATATTTATTTTAAATTTGCTGTTCAGATAGCAGATATTTTTTTTGCAGCATAACTTAATTCTCTCTGTAATGCAAACTGAAGTGATAAGTTGTCTACAATTTTAGTGTAGGGATCCGTGAGACTAGCGGACAGAAAAAAAAAAAAAAAAAAAAAAAAACAAGAAAAAACAGAGGAGTGAAAATATTTAAAGGGATACAGGAAAACTGGTATAACATCTGAGAATTTAAGGGAATATTTACATAAAAGACGATGAGGTTTACTGTAAGCCTAACACTAGTATATTTCACTGTGTTAGCAGTTTCAATTAAAGATTATTTTTAATTTGGTTAAAATGTCCCTTTAATTAGCCTGCATCCCACTGTGAGTGCGTTCTTATGCTGCTTATGCTTGTTTAGGCTATTTAATGAACGTCAGTATACATTTTCTTTATTATAAGGATCATTGGGATTAATTTAAAGGAGAAATTGTATTAGTATTTCTTTTTCAGAAAGCTTATTTTTTGTTGTGTTATATACGGTTGTTATATTTGGCTGGACAACTGCAGAATGGGGAATATCAAATTATATACAACGTTAAATCCAATAATTTTGTTGTGGTTAAACTAATTAGCTTTTATCACGTTTTAGTGTGAATTTTATATTTTTAAGCAGTAAACAGTGTTTCTCCTTTAAGTAGAAATGAAACTTTGAGCTTGCCTCACTATCCTTGAGAAGAATGATAACACTGTGCATGTTTTGGTTTTTTTTTGGCTTTGTCACAGAGAGAACAATTTGCACTGTACATTTAAAGCGGCAGTACTGGTGTTCTATGTTATAAAAAATGATAACTATAAATTGCTCACTACAAAGAAACAAGTATTTATATTATATTCTGTCATAGAATATAGCTTAAAAAATGATAATTTTATTTCTGTGGCTGTCAAACTGTATCTCACAGATATAACTCTTTGTTATTTAAAATAACCCCCACTGCGTTCAATAAATAAATGAGATATTATTTAATGAAGTGATTTCAGTGACACTTTAAAAATATATATAGTTATTTGGTTATTAACTAGTCTACCACTATTATTGCAATGACTTTGATTGCTGCTTAACAGTTAAGCCGTGGTCTATAAGGTGTCTAGAAATAAACACCCCTAAAACAAATGATGCACAGTTTATCTGATTCTACTGCATTTATATAACTAGCTAATTTATCTGTTCACAGTTTTGGTTTTATTTATATGGCTTACGTGTATTCTGTCTCTTGGTGTTGTAATGAGATTTATACAGCCTGTGATAAGAGGCAGTCCTCAAAGGTTTAAAAAAATTAGCATATAAGCCTACCTATGTTTGGTTTAATCTAGGAAGGTTGGTTAAAATTAAAAGTCCTATCTGAATAATGAATTTTCATTTATCCTAGAATGTCCCTTTAACAGTGGCTACTGTGGTTATCTGATCTTTCCCAAATAAGCGCAATTTTATTTGTGCAATCTGCAACTTAAGTTTCTTGGGCATCTGCTGTGATTGCTTTCTTTGCGTGATATTAAAGTTTTGTACATAGTGGATGTTTTTAATTGTTTGTCATGTTCTGAGTGTGTTGCATTTCAGCGAATGTCAGAATATGTGTTGCATTCTAAGTTAATTGTGGTTGTTTGAAATTTGTGTCAGCAGCTAATGTTTCATTTTGTGTAAGACAAGAACGATTGGTTTTCATTGTTTGTTATGTTTTTCTCTTTTGTGGACAGCATATTGAATTGTGAAGTGTATTTCATTTTGCTTGCTATTGAGAATTGTCTCTGCATGAGTGGAGTGCATGATTTATCGTTTAGTTTCTTGTTATCTTGTGTTTGCGTGTCACATGAGATGTTTCACGCAAACATGGGGGAAGTATTGATGAGTATTGATGAATATCGTTATGTAATGGAGGAGATTATTTTTAGGAGGTGAACCTACAACGTTTTGAATCTCCTCGTACAATGTTATTGTGTTAATTTCAGATGCCTAAAATGCTTTATTTTTCTATGTGGTTCTTAACACTATATTTGTATTTGCAGGATGAGAGTATGCTGTCTTCAGAGATTGAAACACACTAACTGAATTATTTTTGAGTTTCCATATTTAGGTAAAATCTGTACAGGCAAAATTCCATAAGTGCACTCTTCAAAAGATTAAAGATTGAAAGCAAGTAAACCTTTAAAGAAAGAAAAGATAAAGATGAAAGACCTTTTGTCAAGCTTGTTTTAACCATCATACTGCAGTAAAAAAAGTTACTGAACTATCTTTGGATCCATTCTTTGCTTTGCATGCTGGTACCAGCCCCAGAACTGGACTCTGGGTAATCCATGACTGTTTCCTCTGATGTGTGTCTTCAGGACATAAAGACTATCCTTCTCTGGACTGTGCCTTACCGCTCGATATGGAAGTCCTGTTATGCTGTTACAGGATCAACCAATTAAATTAGGGGAGTATTGTTTTAACCCTATTCCTTATATTGCTTGTTTTGTATTCTCTTGTATTTGTTTTATTTTTATTGATCATATTTGGTCTAAGAAATCATATGCTTCATTGGTATTAGTGCACATGGTAGTTTATGTGCGTAACAAAGTAACCCTTTAGATAAGTGTAACTGTGAACTTCGCAGTATTGTACTCTATTGAATGGCCAACTGAGTATAGAAAATAGGTTTAAGGAAAATGCTGCAACATAGCATAATATTTTAGACCCTTCACCCTTTAGAACATAAGGAGGACACGTCTAAGCTAGAAGTTTATAGTACATATACAGAGAAATGTTTGTTCAGGGAATAGCATAATTATAGTTTATGAAAGCAAATGTATTTTTCCCTTTTATTAATTAGTATGGTATCTGCAAAGTGAATTTGGTCATTCCTGATGTTTGTCAAAGAGAGTAATTCTTACCATAAAGATGTGTTTACCTTTAAAAGAGCTTGTAGTTTTAAATGATGTTCTGTTTGTATGCTTTCCTCATATAGGAGTGTGAGAGAATTTAGGTTGGAGAATTATAAGCATTATAGATAGCAGCCATCCAGAATAAAGCAACACAAGGTTCTTTTATTTTTTAGAAGTTCAAAGTGATATTGTAAAGAAATTCATTTATTTTCATTGACTGTTTTCTTTTTTCCATTCTTACAACAGGGCAGGCCTTAGCATAAGTTTGAGCATAAACATTCAGGCCCTTGAGGAAGTCTGACAGGTTTTCACTTGCGTAGTATTCATGAAGTATCATTTAAAAGTGTATAGAGAAGTTGTAAATTATTCTCTGAGAAATGTCAATGTATTTAGTTTGTATTATATATCAACAATGTTTTGTTTGATTTTAAATGACATAGGATGAAAGTGACGTTTTATTTGGACATAATTGTGATTGTATTGCGGTGTGTACTCATCCTGTACTGTTTCTGTTTGCTTCCTAGACTCCCTGTGACTCGAGTGTCTGCTTGCCATGGGTATCCACTGGTTGCCTTGTCTACCCCATGAACAAACCATCAGATTTCCAGTATCTCCCTGCGGAAGAACCGTGGATAAGCACCCCTACTGCAAATGAACTGTTGGAGAACTATATTATAGCAAAGTGTCAAGGTGCAGCGCTCTCAAATGGACAAAGACTGTTCTTAAAGTGATCAGAGGCCACCTAGAGACAGTTGTGCTGTTGCTATGTCATGCTTTACTGTGGAAAAGGAACTGTTGGACATATTGGGGGGTGCTAGCAATGCAGGTGGAGAGATAGAAGATGCAGCGTTGTTTGGGGGTAGATGGGGGGCTGGTTGGGTCTCTGTGCTGGTAGACCGGTAGTTTTGGGAAGGCTGGAGGATAGATGGAAGGTATTGGAGGGACTGTACCTATATGCAGTGACAATTAGCCTATAAAAGTATATCACGACATGCAAATATTTTTCTCTTTAGTATTCTTATAGAGTTCTGTTACCATAATATAAGGCTTTACTAATTTTCTATGCCTGTCTATTTTTATGTTATTCTGTTAGAATAAAAGGATGGTATGTTAGGGGTAATATGAACCTGATGGCAGCCATCTTGTTCTTCGCAGCCATCTTGTTCCTCGCAGCCATTTTGTAATGAATAGACTTTATTATACTGGGGTATTATGCAGTGAGAATTATATGCATGTTATGAGTTTCTTTAGCTATTCGGCCTTGCCAATGTACCCTGGCCTAATGCCTAGAAGTAAGATAGAATAAGATAATGTAAACAAGAGGCTTTAGACACTCGGTTGTCTCTGCAGATGGTAGTTTGTTATGACTCTGTAAATATTGTTATGAGAAACTCATGTTCCAGTTTTTCCTTGTAAATTGCTCTGTATAACTGTGTAAGATGACGCGGTCCTAACGTGTCATCCCCTTAACCCTGTATGTCACTATAAGAAAGGCTTGCACTGTGCAATAAACAGAATTGGCTTTCGATCATAATGCTGCGTGGTCTGAGTCATTCTAAGGGGCCCTTATCAGGTAATCTACATATGCCTCAGGTGGTACACTAGGCCCCAGGCTTTGGCCTGCACTGACACTTACCCCCTGAAGGGGACACCTAACAGAACCCCTAATCTACTGCCCCCAACATCGCCGACACCTACATTATAGTTATTAACCCCTAATCTGCCCCCCCAACGTCGCTGCAACTATATTAAATTTATTAACCCCTAATCTGCCTCTGCCAACGTCGCCGCCACTATAATAAAGTTATTAACCCCTAAACCTAAGTCTAACCCTAACCCTAACACCCCCTAACTTAAATATAATTTTAATAAATCTAAATAAATTTACTACAATTAAATAAATTATTCCTATTTAAAACTAAATACTTACCTATAAAATAAACTCTAAGCTAGCTACAATATAACTAATAGTTACATTGTAGCTATTTTAGGATTTATATTTATTTTACAGGCAACTTTGTATTTATTTTAACTAGGTAGAATAGTCATTAAATAGTTATTAACTATTTAATAACTACCTAGCTAAAATAAGTACAAAAGTACCTGTAAAATAAACCCTAACCTAAGTTACAATTACACCTAACACTACACTATAATTAATCTAATTACCTAAACTACCTACAATTAATTACAATTAAATAAACTAAATTACGAAAAAAACAAACACTAAATTACAGAAAATAAAAAAAGAATTACAAGAATTTTAAACTAATTACACCTAATCTAATCCCCCTAGTAAAATAAAAAAGCCCCCCAAAATAATAAAATTCCCTACCCTATACTAAATTACAAATAGCCCTTAAAAGGGCCTTTTGCGGGGCATTGCCCCAAAGAAATCAGCTCTTTCAACTGTAAAAAAAATACAATACCCCCCAACATTAAAACCCACCACCCACACACCCAACCCTACTCTAAAACCCACCCAATCCCCCCTTAAAAAAACCTAACACTACCCCCTTGAAGATCACCCTACCTTGAGACGTCTTCACCCAGCCGGGCACAAGTGGTCCTCCAGAGGGTCCGAAGTCTTCATCCTATCTGGCCAGAGGAGGACCTCCAGACCAGTCGAAGTCTTCATCCTTCCAGAGCGGAGCGGGTCCATCTTCAAGACATCCGACGTGGAGCATCCTCTTCATCCGACGGCCGACGACTGAATGACTGGTCCTTTAAGTGACGTCATCCAAGATGTGGTCCCTTCAATTCCGATTGGCTGAATCCTATAAGCCAATTGAAATTAAGGTAGGAAAAATCCAATTGGAATTAAGGTAGGAAAAATCCTATTGGCTGATGGAATCAGCCAATAGGATTGACCTTGCATTCTATTGACTGATTGGAACAGCCAATAGAATGTGAGCTCAATCCTATTGGCTGATTGCATCAGCCAATCAGATTGAACTTCAATCCTATTGGCTGATACCTTAATTCCGATTGGCTAATAGGATTCTATCAGCCAATCGGAATTGAAGGGACGCCATCTTGGATGACGTCACTTAAAGGACCAGTCATTCAGTCGTCGGCCATCAGATGAAGAGGATGCTCCGCGTCGGATGTCTTGAAGATGGACCCGCTCCGGAAAGGATGAAGATAGAAGATGCCACCTGGATGAAGACTTTGGCTGGTCTGGAGGTCCTCTTCTGGCCGGATAGGATGAAGACTTCGGACCCTCTGGAGGACCACTGGGTGAAGACGTCTCAAGGTAGGGTGATCTTCAAGGGAGTAATGTTAGTTTTTTTAAGGGGGAATTGGGTGGGTTTTAGAGTAGGGTTGGGTGTGTAGGTGGCGGGTTTTAATGTGGGGGAGTATTGTATGTTTTTTACAGGTGAAAGAGCTGATTACTTTGGGGCAATGCCCCACAAAAGGCCCTTTTAATTGCTATTTGTAATTTAGTATAGGGTAGGGAATTTTATTATTTTGGGGGGCTTTTTATTTTATTAGGGGGATTAGATTAGGTGTAATTAGTTTAAAATTCTTGTAATTCTTTTTTTATTTTCTGTAATTTAGTGGGGGGTTTTTTTCCGTAATTTAGTTTATTTAATTTAATTGTAATTAATTGTAGGTAGTTTAGGTAATTAGTTTAATTATAGTGTAGTGTTAGGTGTAATTGTAACTAAGGTTAGGGTTTAAATAAATCCTAAGCTAGCTAAAACGTAACTATTAGTTATATTGTAGCTAGCTTAGGGTTTATTTTATAGGTAAGTATTTAGTTTTAAATAGGATTAATTTATTTAATTGTAGTAATTTAATTTAGTTTTATTTAAATTATTTTTAAGTTAGGGGGGGTTAGGGTTAGGGTTAGATTTAGGGGTTAATAAATGTAATATAGTAGCGGCGACGTTGGGGGCAGCAGATTAGGGGTTAATAAATGTAGGTAGGTGTCGGCGATGTTAGGGATGGCAGATTAGGGGTTAATAAAATTTAACTAGTGTTTGCGAGGCGGGAGTGTGGCGGTTTAGGGGTTAATACATTTATTAAAGTGGCGGCGATGTCCGGTCGGCAGATTAGGGGTTAAACATTTTAGTTAAGTGTTTGCGATGTGGGGGGGCCTCGGTTTAGGGGTTAATAGGTAGTGTATGGGTTTTAGTGTACTTTTTAGCACTTTAGTTAAGAGTTTTATGTTACGGCGTTAGCCCATAAAACTCTTAACTACTGACTTTTATATGCGGTGGGAGTCTTGCCAGGAGAGGTTCTACCGCTCACTTTTTCAGGCGATCGTAATACCGGCATTAGGTAAATCCCATTAAAAACATAGGATACGCCAAGGGATAACACAGTTCGAAATATACACCTAATCTGGCACATCACAAATAAAAATATCCCAGCTACGCTGATTTCAACAGATGCTGAAAAGGCTTTCGACCGCGTCAATTGGTCATTCTTGAGAGCTTCATTGGAGGCCTTTGGCTTTGGTCCTACTACTTTAAATCACATATTTGCCTTATATACACGTCCCAACGCTCGAATATCAGTTAATGGCTCCCTCTCACCCTCCCTAGAAATTAAAAATGGCACACGCCAAGGATGCCCCCTCTCCCCTTGCTCTTTGCTCTTTTTATTGAAACCCTGGCTACCAAGATCAGGAATAATGTAGAAATAACAGGTGTAACAATAGGGCAAGAAGTATATAAGTTATCTCTGTTCGCGGACGATATCCTCTTCACCCTAACTAACCCCGAGAAATCAATTCCGCCGCTGTTAGAGGAGTTCTCCACCTTTCATAACTTAACAAACTTCCTAATAAATCAAGGTAAATCTGAGGTTATAGGTTTCAACCTTGCAGAGAGCGTCATGGAATCAATCAAGAACAGTTGCCCGTATAGGTGGTGTAAGGGTGCAATGAAATATCTAGGTATATACTTACCTGACTCCTTCAACAAGATATATCAGGTTAATTATCTCCCAATCAAAACTACAATTATGAGCGACCTTTCATCCTGGAGCTCTAAGACACTATTCTGGTGGGGCCGTATAAACACTATAAAAATGAATATCTTCCCTAGGCTTCTCTACATTATGGAAACACTACCAATTCCCCTGCCCCCTAAATATCTTGCCCAGATACAAAACTTATTTAGTTCTTTCGTGTGGCAAAAAAAGCCATCAAGAATTAACAAAAACACCATGCACCTTCCGAGACAGCAAGGCGGACTTGGTTTACCAAATCTAGAAATATATAGAACGTCCATTCACTTGCAGAAAATACTGGACTGGAGGGTGGAGGTAACTCAGAGGAGATGGGTGCGATTAGAAAACGATATGACCCCTGACTTTCCATTAGCCAGTTTATGCTGGAGACCAGACCTACATGGGATAACTAAATCGATATTTAACCCTAGAGAAACGGCCTCTAAATGGGACTCGGCCACTAAACTTTACCCATGCCTTTCATCCAACCTGAGCCCCTTGACATCGCTATGCTATAACCCCGACTTCTCTATATCTCCTTGAGCCCAACTAAACACAATAGACCCGACGATGAAAGATATTTCTATCTATCATGTAACGGCTAATGAATCTATATGCACACAAGATCAACTAATAGAAAAGGGACAGGACTGGGTGAGAAATTGGTACTCCTACAGGAGATTGCATCACTACATATACACCCATAAACATAGAAAAAACATGGTCCACCCGCCCACCAACTTAGAGAAAATATATCTATCCAACTCCCCGATAAGGCACTCACTTTCCGCCATCTATAAAATTGTTGTTCAACCACCCCCCGGCAATTTACCATGCTCTATCGAAATGTGGGAAAGAGAGCTGGGAACTATTATCCTCCCACAAACAGCGTCCAATATATATGTAAATACGAAAAGAGCCTCGTCCTCGGCTTTTATACTTGAAACTAATTATAAAATTTTACACTGCTGGTACCTAACCCCCCGAAAACTACATAGGTTATACCCTAAAGTTAGTAACAAATGCTGGAGATGTGGCCATGTTGGGAGTGGGATGGGACATATGTGGTGGTGGTGTTCCCGGTTAAATCACTACTGGTGCAAAATAATACAAGAAGCAGAGCGTATCCTACAGGTGACCTTACCCCACAACCCTCTAGTTTGGTTACTAAACAAATCTACCCACCTGCCCTCCAAACACCTTATCCCACTATTCCGAATATTTACTAATAGCTGCAAGATGTTAATAGCTAAAATGTGGAAGTCGAAGGATGTTCCATCTCTAGCAATGTGGAGAGATAAGGTTACTGAGTTACTAGAACTTGAGGAATACTCTGCTTTTAAGAAGGGTAATACAGAATGTTTTATTATGTTACAAGCCATCTGGGACGATTATAAGAGACATAACCCTTAATTAGTTATTATGTGGAAAAATATGCCAAGACCAGTTCTTTGGAGCAAATAGTAACGTAGACATCCTAATAATTCTTATATACAATAACGTTTTTGTATTGAGATTGAACAGAAAATTCAAAATACCTTTACATTTTTGTCTATTTCAGTTCATACCCTGTTTAACTTGTTTCAATACAAATTTCTGAGCCTGTACAACTGCTTCAGATAAGTGAGCTTGATATTCTGTAATTATTTCCTGATGTTTAACTGTTGTACTCAAAATACAGATTCAATAAAAAGAATTTAAATAAAAAGATAGGATACGCAATTGACGTAAGGGGATTTGCGGTAAGCTAAAATCGCGGAAAAAAAGTGAGCAGTAGACCCTCTCCTGCCAGACTCGTAATACCACCCCTCAACACTGCTTTTTAAGGCTAACGCAAGACTCGTAATCGAGCCATTTTATTTTTAAAAGAAATAAACAATTTGTTTAAATAATAATAGATACAATCCTCATTCTATTATACTTTAATTTACTTTATTTATGATATTTTATCCCCCTCCTAGAGTCCATACATGCTTATATTTATATTCATATATGTTTCCATATATTTAAACTTTTTTAACATGCACATTATAAAATATTTAATAAACGGTTTTAATAGGACTATGGAATAGCAATATATCCCATTTCCAAACCGATTTCCCAGTAGACCTGTTTTTAGAAATACATATTTTTTAAAAATAAAATAACTTTTTTTGAATAAACATTTTTTAAAATTTTTTTTGTAGATTAAAATACACAAAATTTCAAAAGATAGAATGGAAGCACTTCCGGTCTCCATAAATAAAAGGAGAACCAGGATGGAAATGAATCCTATCTCTGACGAAGTGGGCATAGGACCCACGAAACGCGTAAGATATTGCGATACAAGTGACGTCACTTTACGGTTTTTGCAACGGATCCACTTCTGGTTTCTCTGAAACCAACCACGCCGACATGTGTTTTTTTGGCTCTTCCGTTCTTTTTGGCTCTTCCATTTTATACACCAACGAATGGGCCTTCTTACAGATAAGTGATCTATTACTAATTTGTTTTTACCCTCTATTGTTCATGATATTTCACACCGCTGTTTTATCAATTAGGAATATTCATTAAATTAGGAATATATATTTTTTAAAATAACCATATGATAATCATAATTTTAAAACATTGTGCATCCATTTCTAAACATTATCAATTAAACAGCTTCTTTTAATTTGTGCGCATAACTACAGGTGCTTTTAGAAACATTCATACATATACACTTCCTGTTTTTTTATTGGAATCTGCATCGATTTATTTATTTATATATTAAATTATTTAAATATAGATTTATATTATCTCACTTTTTATATATCACTATTATATAATTTTTTCTCTACGGTCTGAGAACTGACTTTTACATACTTTGAACGAGTTAGTCTGAGTCAGTCAGCCCAGACTTAGAAAGAAAAGCTTTGGTTATAGTGTTGTATGTTCATTTTTTGTTTTTAGTTTTGCTTTTAACATACAAAATAAACTTTGACTTTTAAGCATCTGAACTCAGCACACCAGAGCTGTTTTCAAAAACCAGTGACTACAGCCAGTGTTTATCGAGTCCAACACTCACCAATGGTCAACATATACCATATATGAAAACTAATGCTCATTACTATTTATATTTTTACAAACTCATTAGATGATAATAAATTACTCATAGCAGTTTTATCAAATAATAGTGGATTTTCCTCCACTGGTCACCTGGGACCCTTTAGCGCTTCTTCTTTTCCTTACTTCATACTTCATACATATATGTGATCGCAACATTTTGTTAGCATGCATCAGTTTTTTACTTGGGCGCAAACTTTCTACTTTCAAATTGTAATACGAGCGCAACCCCTGATGAGCACAAAAAAGTAGTTTATATTTAAGTGGGAGCTCTAAATTGCGCTCCACTCATAATATAGCCCATTCTGTTTCAGAATTATGTAAAATTCCTATACATTGAATACTCCGCAGCTGGTATAACAAGTCATTGGAAATTTTACAGTGCAGTGTCCATTTAAACAAAGAACACTAAGAAAAACTGCTAATGACCAATTAACAGCTTTGATAGCTTGATAAAATTAATCTAAAATGCTATCTCTACAAGGAGGATTTGTACATAACTTTCCCCAGGTTAATCAACATAGCTTTAGAAAATTGTTTGCTCTCATGAATAACCGTTTTCAAATAATCATAATTTCTAAATTCCTCACAAAAAGCCTAACCAAAATCTATAAAGATGCACTTAAAAAGCCATTTTTTAAACCATTTGAGTACTAAGTACTTTCCCACCTGGGTGCTATGCTGTTTTAATTTTTTTTTAAATTTCCAGATCCCCAAGACTTACACTGTTGGAAAGGTTAGGCGATTACCTTTCCAACGGTGGGTCTTGGGGGTCTGTAGCTGCTTAGATGCCTGATATACAGGCTTCTAAGCAGCATGCCTCCTATTCCTATACTTAGCATTGTCAATTTTAAATAAAGTTGCGTGGTGACGTCATCACGTCATTGCACGTGATGTCACTGTGCATAATGTGAAGCCCCAGCGATGCCTGTCACTATGCAGGCCCGATCACCGGGGTAGGAGCGGGTGGGAGCCCCCAGATCTCCCTCAAGGTGGGAGAGTACTAGTGACGGCTCTGAGCCATTGTTAGCACCTGAGTGGGAAACTCTGCGATGGCTCAGAGCCGTCGTTAGCACTGAAAGGGTTAATAGTTCCATTAACTTTGTTTTTAATGATAGGTGTCAGAAGATATGTACAATTAAATATCCAGCCTATTATTACATGTAAATAGGCCAAAAGGTACCTATAAGTAGGAAGGTAAAAAAAGGACAGTTATTGCTATTAGCTGATACCAACAAACACTGTAGCACATCTTCTACCATGAAACATTTCTAATAACAACTTCACAGATACTAAATGCCAACATCGCTAAACATCTTTGACCATGACAGTCACATGGCTATCCCCCCTCAAAGCATGTCAATAAAAACACAAGCTTTAAGCAAAAAACAAGAAAAGAAAACTTGCTTTCTGATGCTGAATACAATCAGGAAAGTGAACAAACCACTTTTGTCTGAAAATTTCAGTAACCCAAACATAGCACTACAAGGCTCTGACAATAACAAAGCCAGAGGAAACCACCTTATCCTAAAAAAGAAAAAGATAAGGAGAAAACCGATAACCAGGAAACTCTTCTAACAAAAAGAGATTGTGAAAGGGAACCAAAACTTCAAAAAAAGAAAGCTTAAAATCTACCCTATGCATAGGCCCAAATGGAGGAGCCTGCAAAACATCAACACCAAACCCAAGCCTCAAGGTAGAGAGATAGGTGTAGCAAGCTGAATATGGGCCAAAAACCTGAATAAAAAATCCCCATAAAATCAGAAAGATAAGCAATCTTCCTAATGAAAAAAAGCTGACAGATTTGAGATCTGGAAGGAAAAATAGCCCTTAAAGAAAGAAGCTTAGGCTACTGATCATTCAAACCAGATCTACACACACAAAAAAAGCTCTCAGAGACCAGACTGGAGCAATGAGAAAGACGGAAAATTCCTCTTGCCTGAACTTGAAACTACTCAGGAAAAAAAGAACTAGAAGATAAAACACATTAACAAGTAGAAAAGATCAAGGGCTCCATTTATGAAGCAACGGATGCTGCTTCGGAGTCCCATTGTTTCAGGCTCGCCTAAAATGGAAGTTAAGCAGCGGCGATCATAAGACCGCTGCTCCTTAACATGGCGGATTGAAATCATCCCGATCAGATTGGGATGATTGACAGCCCTGCTAGTGGCCGATTGGCCCCAAGTGAGCATGGGATGGCATTGCACAAGCCCTTGAAAAAGCTAACAGCAGTTGGTAAAACAATCCTTGGAGTCATCAAGCATTGTTCAAATTGGACACAAGGAGGGGTATTTGTCCGGTACAGAAAGACTACAGATACAGTGTGGAGCTCAATGCGGTCTGTAACAATGGACTATCACACTTATAGTATCCTTGTATGTTTGTTCCTGTTACCTTTAGTGATCTAAAGAACTTTGGCTTTTATTTTTAATAAATTGTACATTTGCTTTAAGCATTTGTCATTGTCTGTATCCAATCTGCCTGGGGGCTGCACAATACAGCTAATTATCTTGAGCTGTTGAATTTCTAACTAATGTGAGTATTCTTTTGAATAACTTTGTTTGAACTATTTGTATTTGTGGGACTGTTTCCATTAAAGACTATTTTCACTTTGGATATATTCCTGCATATTGGTCTGTGTTATTATCACTATTTGTGTAAAGCTGAAAAAGAGCTCATAAAAATGGAAAGAACAGAAAAGCATAAAATGCTACAATGAAAAATCCAAATACTATCATACAAAAAAACAGTAGCAGGAAAATGAATTAAGCAAGCTAAAACTAACTACAGCCTTCTCTAATCAGCCATGGATTTTAAATACAAGATACCCTAGAAAGAAACCTTTGTCTAAAGAATTAAAGGGACAGTCTACAATATTTTTTTTATTGTTTTAAAAGATAGATAATTCCTTTATTACACATTACCCAGTTTTGCACAACCAACACAGTTATATTAATATACTTTTTAACTCTGTGATTACCTTGTATCTAAGCCTCTTCTGACTGTGACTATGTATTATCTATTGACTTGCATTTAGTAATTAGTTGTGCTAACTCTTAAATAACTTCCTGGGCGTGAACACAATGTGTGCCCACATGAACTATCGGTCTCCTGTTGTGAAAATAAAAATACAAAAGAATGTGATTAAGAGGCTGCCTATAGAGCCTTTGAGACAGGCAGACATTTAGAGGTTAAAATCTTTTAAATAAAAAGATAAGAACCAGATAAAGAAACAATGCAATACCCTGAGTTCAGTTATAGACAAAAGGGCACCCAGAATCTAGAAAAAAAAATCTAGGAACTGAAGCACGACCCAATGATAAAGCAATAAACTGCAAATGCTTGTTCAAAAAAGCAGATCTCAGAAACTGATAACGTTACTAATGAAAAAGGCTAAATCAGCTATTTCAAATGCTGAAATAGGAGTAAAGGAGCTACTTGTAAACCATTTAATACACTCTAGCAGGTAAAATGGATCATCGGGAATAATTTAAAGAGGAGAACATTTTTGGGTGAACTGTCCTTTTAAGGCCCAGTCCAAAAAGAATTTGGCTTCTAGATAAAGCCAACTAAACTTGGTTTCTTAGAGAAAAAAAGTCAATTTATAGGTCATAAAGGAACTAAGAAAGATTAGAAGCTTAGATGTAACCCTGGACTAGAATCCCAAAACTCCAGAAACAGAGACAGTAATAGAATCCAAAGTTTCTTGCCCAGAAATAAAGGAGATAAAAGTCCAGATTAAAAACACCATAAAGCAGACCAACCATAACATTCCAAGAACAAATGCCTGACAAGGACATATTTCTGACAATAGTATAGATAATGATAAAAACAGCAAAACAAGGGGGGCGGAGCCGGCACTGGATTGAAATGGCCGCACATTAGGTGAGCTCCGGTGCTTCAGCCTGACAAGTACACCTAAAAATACTTTTGACCAAATAAATGGACATAGGATAACATCCCTAATGAATCGGGCACAAGACTGAGTAAGAATACACAGCTGGTCTGTGAGCGGATCGAGGGACACGCTGCGCAAGCTACACAATGTGCATCGCAGTTACGGATCATAATAACAAGCTGTGAACAACCAGATAGTTAGCAAAAATATCCGTCTGCACTGACCCTGAGGCCGGATGGAGATTGTGGGGTAAGGCGGCCACTGACACATTCACACGCAAGCTCCGATATTTATAGGAGAGACATTAGATCTCAGTTCTAACTGCAGCCGCCATCTTAGCGCTACACACGCACTTTAAAATCAGCCTATGATTTCAATGGCTGAGTAAGAATCAGGATATATAAGGGGCAGTGACAGGCGGTAATAGCCCTGCTTAAGTAGACAAAGTACCCGGTTCAGGGGGAGAGCGCTAACTCAGGACATAAAGCTGAGAAAAGAATATTAATGGGGTCGGTGTCTAACATTGTTTGTATTGCGACAAGAAAGCATGCAGATTAAATGTGTTAGATAATGAAGTTCTGTGCGGTCTCACCTCATGCTTAGTATTGCCAGTAATGAAATGCTGAGTGTCATGGAGATTGGGCAAATGCCCATTCACGATCACTAAATTGAAAATAATAAAGCATTGTCTCAAGGATACATACAATGGAAGCCTGGGTTGGCATTTACCCACTTTGATCCAAATTGACTTGATTTCACACTAAGCTATCTGAATTACAGGAGTTATAACACTGAGGCTTCATACATGTAATCCTATCAATAAAAGTGCATCTTCATAACTTTTTCTTATCCCTATCTGGGCAGTGACATTCTGTGCTGACCTGTTATAACTTAATACAGAGACTTTTACCAAACAAGGGAAATATATTGTATACCAACACACAGCGTGGCAAATAGAGCCTTTATTTCAGAGATCTCAAAGTACATAGATCAAGAAGGAACACAATTATAAAGGAACTTAGTATCAATAATTAACAAGATGTCGCCTAGAAAAAACCCGCAAAAAAGTAAACAAAGTAAAAATGGAAATAAAGGGACTCCATCAATGGACACGTTTTTCAAAACAACTGTTATATCACCACCAAAAGAGAATCCCACTACCCCACCAGGTTCTCAACATTCATCTAGTTCCTCAGAATCTGGTTCAGATGGAGAAGACACCATGGTATCAGTTCCACAATCAGTATTATCCTCCATCCCTTCAAAAAAGGACTTCTCATCACTCATTACACAAGTAAAACAATGCATTAAGGACGAGATTTCGGACCTAAAGAAAGACATCACAGAAATTGGCAATAGGGTAAACACACTGGAAGAAAAGGTGCTAGATCATGATAACTGCATACCGTCAGTGAATGCACAGTTGGAACAACAAGATCAAACAATTCACCAGTTGGAGGATAAATTAGAGGACCTAGAGAACAGGTCCAGAAGACAAAATATCAGAATACGTGGTATTCCAGAATCTGTAGATGCCTCTATCCTCCAGGAGTACCTACAATCCTTGTTCTCACAACTTAAAGACCCGACGGACAACACTGTAGTAGGAATAGACAGGGCTCATCGGGCCTTGAGACCAAAACCCCCTGAAATGGCACCCCCCAGAGATGTGATAGCGAAAATCACCAACTATCAGATGAAAGAACATCTCATGACAGCGGCAAGAGAAAAGCGTCCCATACAAAAAGATGGAGTCACCCTGCAATTCTTTGCTGATTTGTCAGCCAGGACCATAGCCAGGAGAAAGGAACTCTCCCCGCTCACAAAACACCTACAAGAAAGAAACATAAATTATAGATGGGGCCATCCCTTCCAACTTATAGTGATATGGAAAAATAGGAGAGCAAGCTGTTCCTCGCCTGCAGAGATTGAGGATTGCTGCAAGAAACTCAAAATTCCACCACCACCAACGGATATGGACACAGACAAAAGGCAAGACTCGCCGATTAACAAGAATCCACATACTCCCCCACTACAGCAACGCACAGAATGGCAGACAGTTCGAAGCAAAAGATCAAAGACTTTGTCATCCTTGGACTTTAGGGCCCAGTTAGGCTGAACGATCTACTCACTAGCTTTGTATCCTTTGAGAATTTGGTAACAGGAATGGGTAAGATCACTAAATAGTTAAATCAAAAGAGACAATGCTAATTGGACAGATCGAATCTTGATTAAATGTTCAGAGTATGGCATATTTAAAGTAAAAATAGGTCACAGAGAATGTTTTATTGATATTTGTACTTAGAAGGCTGGTGGATCTCCATTAGGGATTTCCTAGCCAATTCCCTCTATTATTCTTATAGAAAAAAGTTGTTTTTATGTTGATTATGTTTACAAGGTTGTTTCCAGTGTTTTTTGTTTTTGTTTTTTTTGTTAGAGTGTTTTCAGGAATTGTTCTGCAAGAAAGTAACACCATGCAATGGGGTGGGGAGATCCACAGGCATAGTATGAGAATTGTGAAGGTAAGGATATGACAGACACCTGTATTCATTTTATAACACAAAATGTGAAAGGATTTAACACTCCACACAAAAGATCTTTAGCCCTTAGAGACTTGGCACAAAAAGGAGGGGATATCATTGGTATTCAAGAGACCCATTTTAGGAGAAATTCCATTCCCAAATACCTACATAATAGTTTTGCACAACACTATCATAGTGCACACAACAAAAAAAAAATTAATGGGGTAAGCATTCTTATTCGTAATTCAATCCCCTTCAAAATGTTAGAGCAGAAAAAGGACACTGAAGGTAGATTTCTAGCTGTTAGCGGAATACTCTATAACAAATTAGTAACGCTTGTCAATATTTACGCCCCTAATCACAAGCAGGCAGTTTTTTTTAAATCTCTGCTACCGCAAATACAAGACATACAAAAAGGCCAGCTAATAGTTCTGGGAGATTTTAATTTACCTATAAACCCTAAACTGGACAGCTCGAACTCAAACATACATGTACCCAAAAATTCACTCAAATCTATATGGAACCTTACCAGG
This sequence comes from Bombina bombina, assembly GCF_027579735.1. Classification (NCBI taxonomy): domain Eukaryota; kingdom Metazoa; phylum Chordata; class Amphibia; order Anura; family Bombinatoridae; genus Bombina; species Bombina bombina. Next base: position 1,182,065,325 of record NC_069500.1, read on the forward strand.
ATCCTGGGATTGCATGATACATGGAGGGTCTCCAATTCGGATAGGAGAGACTATACTTTCTTTTCAAATCCGAACAAATCTTATTCTAGGATTGATTATATTTTCATAGACCACCTAACATTATCTTATGCAAACTCCTCGATCATCACGCACACAGCATGGTCTGACCATTCCATGGTCAAGTGCTCCATTAGTTGGCCTTCAGCCCCTGTAAGAGAGTTTAATTGGAGACTTGACGAGTCTCTATTACTAGACCCAGTAGTGAACAAGACCGTAGAATCAGAGATCCGGGATTTTTTCCATAACAACCCCCAAGAAGATATGATGCCATCAACGGTATGGGAAGCTCACAAGAGCTATATAAGAGGTATATTGATCAAAATTAGAGCTAATAAAATAAAACAGCAGAGAGAGGAATACCAACACATATCCAGGGAAATCACACATCTAGATTATCTACACAAACTTCAGCCACAAAATAAAGATGTACTCAACCAATTGAATTTCTATAGAGCTAAAATGATGTCTCACCTACATATAAAGGCTCAAACAACAGCATTTAAACTTAAACAAAAATTTTATTGTGAGGCAGGTAAACCGGGTCGCCGGCTGGCAAGATCACTTAAAAATAAGCAAGCGAAAACATATATACACTCAATCAACAATGCTAGAGGTGAGAAGGTGGAAGACTCCAAGCAGATAGCAGAAGTCTTCAAAAAATATTACCACTCCTTATATAATTTGTTCCCTAACAGGTCACCTTCAGATCATAAAGATAGGTGCGTTAAGTATCTTAATAACATACAGGTCCCGACAGTCTCTGACAAAGACGGTGAGATGCTACAGGCCCCAATAAGTCCCAAAGAGATTAGTGTCGCCATTAGAACATTGAAGCCAGAAAAGGCACCTGGGCCAGATGGATTTTCTGGTTCCTATTATAAAATATACTCCCATCTCTTAGTCCCCCATTTATTAAACACCTTTGGACAGATAGATAACGGAGGCATTTTGCCGGATTCCATGCTGCAAGCGTACATAACAGTCCTACCTAAACCAGGTAAAAAATCAGATATACCGGCGAATTTTCGACCTATATCCTTATTAAACATAGATTTAAAAATACTCGCCAAGGTCTTGGCTGCTAGACTTAATAGCCTACTTCCATCCTTGATATCACAAGATCAGGTGGGGTTTGTGCCGCGGAGAGAGGCAAGGGACAATACAGTAAAACTACTTAATATCTTGGAATATATAAATAAAAACAAAAACATAATTTATGCTTACCTGATAAATTCCTTTCTCCTGTAGTGTGATCAGTCCACGGGTCATCATTACTTCTGGGATATTAACTCCTCCCCAACAGGAAGTGCAAGAGGATCACCCAGCAGAGCTGCTATATAGCTCCTCCCCTCTACGTCACACCCAGTCATTCGACCAAGAACCAACGAGAAAGGAGAAGCTAAAGGGTGCAGTGGTGACTGGAGAATAATTTAAAAATTTAGACCTGCCATAAAAAACAGGGCGGGCCGTGGACTGATCACACTACAGGAGAAAGGAATTTATCAGGTAAGCATAAATTATGTTTTCTCCTGTTAAGTGTGATCAGTCCACGGGTCATCATTACTTCTGGGATACCAATACCAAAGCAAAAGTACACGGATGACGGGAGGGATAGGCAGGATCTTTATACAGAAGGAACCACTGCCTGAAGAACCTTTCTCCCAAAAATAGCCTCCGAAGAAGCAAAAGTGTCAAATTTGTAAAATTTGGAAAAAGTATGAAGCGAAGACCAAGTTGCAGCCTTGCAAATCTGTTCAACAGAGGCCTCATTCTTAAAGGCCCAAGTGGAAGCCACAGCTCTAGTGGAATGAGCTGTAATTCTTTCAGGAGGCTGCTGTCCAGCAGTCTCATAGGCTAAACGTATTATGCTATGAAGCCAAAAAGAGAGAGAGGTAGCCGAAGCTTTTTGACCTCTCCTCTGACCAGAGTAAACGACAAACAGTGAAGATGTTTGTCGAAAATCTTTAGTTGCCTGTAAATAAAATTTTAGGGCACGAACTACATCTAGATTGTGCAGAAGTCGTTCCTTCTTTGAGGAAGGATTAGGACACAAGGATGGAACAACAATCTCCTGATTGATATTCCTGTTAGTGACTACCTTAGGTAAGAACCCAGGTTTAGTACGCAGAACTACCTTATCCGAGTGAAAAATCAGATAAGGAGAATCACAATGTAAGGCTGATAACTCATAGACTCTTTGAGCCGAGGAAATAGCCATTAAAAATAGAACTTTCCAAGATAACAATTTTATATCAACGGAATGAAGGGGTTCAAACGGAACGCCCTGTAAAACGTTAAGAACAAGGTTTAAACTCCATGGCGGAGCAACATTTTTAAACACAGGCTTAATCCTGGACAAAGCCTGACAAAAGGCCTGAACGTCTGGAACTTCTGACAGACGTTTGTGTAACAAAATGGACAGAGCTGAGATCTGTCCCTTTAAAGAACTAGCGGATAAGCCCTTTTCTAAACCCTCTTGTAGAAAAGACAATATCCTAGGAATCCTAACCTTACTCCAAGAGTAACCTTTGGATTCGCACCAATATAGGTATTTACGCCATATTTTATGATAAATCTTTCTGGTAACAGGCTTCCTAGCCTGTATCAGGGTATCAATTACTGACTCCGAGAATCCACGTTTTGATAAAATCAAGCGTTCAATCTCCAGGCAGTCAGCTTCAGAGAAATTAGATTTTGATGTTTGAAGGGACCCTGAATCAGAAGGTCCTGTCTCAGAGGCAGAGACCAAGGTGGACAGGATGACATGTCCACTAGATCTGCATACCAGGTCCTGCGAGGCCACGCAGGCGCTATTAGAATTACTGATGCTCTCTCCTGTTTGATTCTGGCGATCAATCGAGGAAGCATCGGAAAGGGTGGAAACACATAAGCTCTCCCGAAGGTCCAAGGTGCTGTCAAAGCATCTACTAGGGCTGCTCCCGGATCCCTGGATCTGGACCCGTAATGAGGAAGCTTGGCGTTCTGTCGAGACGCCATGAGATCTATCTCTGGTTTGCCCCAACGTCGAAGTATTTGGGCAAAGACCTCCGGATGAAGTTCCCACTCCCCCGGATGAAAAGTCTGACGACTTAGGAAATCCGCCTCCCAGTTCTCCACTCCCGGAATGTGGATTGCTGAGAGATGGCAAGAGTGAGACTCTGCCCAACGGATTATCTTTGATACTTCCATCATCGCTAGGGAGCTTCTTGTTCCTCCTTGATGGTTGATGTAAGCTACAGTCGTGATGTTGTCCGACTGAAATCTGATGAACCCCCGAGTTGTTAACTGGGGCCAAGCCAGAAGGGCATTGAGAACTGCTCTCAATTCCAGAATATTTATTGGCAGGAGACTCTCCTCCTGAGTCCATGATCCCTGAGCCTTCAGGGAATTCCAGACAGCGCCCCAACCTAACAGGCTGGCGTCTGTTGTTACAATTGTCCAATTTGGCCTGCTGAATGGCATCCCCTTGGACAGATGTGGCCGAGAAAGCCACCACAGAAGAGAATTTCTGGTCTCTTGATCCAGATTCAGAGTGGGGGACAAATCTGAGTAATCCCCATTCCACTGACTTAGCATGCATAATTGCAGCGGTCTGAGGTGTAGGCGTGCAAAGGGGACTATGTCCATTGCCGCTACCATTAAGCCGATCACCTCCATACATTGAGCCACTGACGGGTGTTGAATGGAATGAAGGACACGGCAGGCGTTTTGAAGTTTTGTTAACCTGTCTTCTGTCAGGTAAATCTTCATTTCTACAGAATCTATAAGAGTCCCCAAGAAGGGAACTGTTGTGAGTGGAACGAGAGAACTCTTCTTTTCGTTTACCTTCCACCCATGCGATCTTAGAAATGCCAGTACAAACTCTGTATGAGACTTGGCAGTTTGAAAGCTTGAAGCTTGAATCAGAATGTCGTCTAGGTATGGAGCTACCGAGATTCCTCGCGGTCTTAGCACCGCCAGAAGAGCCCCCAGAACCTTTGTGAAGATTCTTGGAGCCGTAGCCAACCCGAATGGAAGAGCTACAAACTGGTAATGCCTGTCTAGGAAGGCAAACCTTAGATACCGGAAATGATCTCTGTGAATCGGTATGTGAAGGTAAGCATCCTTTAAATCCACTGTGGTCATGTACTGACCCTTTTGGATCATGGGTAGGATTGTCCGAATAGTTTCCATTTTGAACGATGGAACTCTTAGGAATTTGTTTAGGATCTTTAAATCCAAGATTGGTCTGAAGGTTCCTTCTTTCTTGGGAACCACAAACAGATTTGAGTAAAACCCCTGTCCGTGTTCCGACCGCGGAACCGGATGGATCACTCCCATTAGAAAAAGATCTTGTACACAGCGTAGAAACGCCTCTTTCTTTATTTGGTTTGTTGACAACCTTGACAGATGGAATCTCCCTTTTGGGGGAGAGGATTTGAAGTCCAGAAGATATCCCTGAGATATGATCTCTAACGCCCAGGGATCCTGGACATCTCTTGCCCAAGCCTGGGCGAAGAGAGAAAGTCTGTTCCCCACTAGATCCGTTCCCGGATCGGGGGCCCTCAATTCATGCTGTCTTAGGGGCAGCAGCAGGTTTTCTGGCCTGCTTGCCCTTGTTCCAGGACTGGTTAGGTCTCCAGCCTTGTCTGTAGCGAGCAACAGCTCCTTCCTGTTTTGGTGCAGAGGAAGTTGATGCTGCTCCTGTCTTGAAATTACGAAAGGAACGAAAATTAGACTGTCTAGCCTTGGGCTTGGCTCTGTCTTGAGGCAGGGCGTGGCCTTTACCTCCTGTAATGTCAGCGATAATTTCCTTCAAACCGGGCCCGAATAAGGTCTGCCCTTTGAAAGGTATGTTGAGTAACTTAGATTTAGAAGTAACATCAGCTGACCAGGATTTTAGCCACAGTGCTCTGCGTGCCTGAATGGCGAATCCGGAATTCTTAGCCGTAAGTTTAGTTAAATGTACAACGGCATCTGAAACAAATGAATTAGCTAGCTTAAGTGTTTTAAGCTTGTTTGAAATTTCCTCTATAGTTATTGAGTCAAGAGTCTCTTCCAGGGACTCGGACCAAAAGGCTGATGCGGCCGTGACAGACGCAATACATGCAAGAGGTTGCAATATAAAACCTTGTTGAACAAACATTTTCTTAAGGTAACCTTCTAATTTTTTATCCATTGGATCAGAAAAAGCACAGCTATCCTCCACCGGGATAGTGGTACGCTTAGCCAGCGTCGAAACCGCTCCCTCCACCTTAGGGATCGTCTGCCATAAGTCCCGTGTGGTGGCGTCTATTGGAAACATTTTTCTAAATACAGGAGGGGGGGAAAAGGGCACACCGGGCCTATCCCACTCCTTAGTAATTATCTCTGTAAGCCTCTTAGGCTTATAGGAAATACGTCAGTACTCGCCGGTACCGCATAGTATCTATCCAGCCTACACAATTTCTCTGGAATTGCAACGGTGTTACAATCATTCAGAGCCGCTAATACCTCCCCTAACAGTACGCGGAGGTTTTCAAGCTTAAACTTAAAATTAGAAATGTCTGAATCCACTCTAATGGGATCAGAACCGTCACCTGCAGATTGAAGCTCTCCGTCCTCATGTTCTGCATACTGTGACGCAGTATCTGACATGGCCCTATTATTATCAGCGCACTCTGTTCTCATCCCAGAGTGATCACGCTTCCCTCTAAGTTCTGGTAATTTAGACAAAACTTCAGTCATAACATTAGCCATGTCCTGCAATGTGATTTGTAATGGCCGCCCTAAAGTACTCGGCGTTACCATATCACGCACCTCCCGAGCGGGAGATGCAGGTACTGACACGTGAGGGGAGTTAGTCGGCATAACTTTCCTCTCGTTGTCTGGTGAAAGCTGTTCAATTTGTACAGATTGACTTTTATTTAAAGTAGCATCAATACAATTAGTACATAGATTTCTATTGGGCTCCACTTTGGCTTTAGCACATATAGCACAGAGATATTCCTCTGAGTCAGACATGCTTAACACACTAGCAAATAACCAGCAAACTTGGAAATACTTTTCAATTCACTTTTATATATAGTATGAAAAAAACGCACTGTGCCTTTAAGAAGCACAGAAAGATATGACAGTTGAGTATAATAAAACAGATAATTTTATGAAAACAAACTTTTTTCTCAGTAAAAATACAATTTTAGCAAAGGATTGCTCCCATTAGTAATGGATAACTAGCCCTTTAATAGCAGAAAAAAAGTACAGAATGTAACGTTTTTTATCACAGTCAAGCACAATCTCACAGGTCTGCTGTGAGTGATTACCTCCCTCAAAATAACTTTTGAAGACCCCTGAGCTCTGTAGAGACGAACCGGATCATGCAGGGAAGAAGAACAGACTTGTGACTGAATTTTTGATGCGTAGTAAAAGCGCCAAATTCAGCCCCTCCCCCTCACACACAACAGTGAGGGAGATCAGTAAACTGTCATAAATCAAACAAAATGCCTGCCAAGTGGATAAAACTAATGCCCAAATAAGTTTTCACCCAGTACCTCAGAAATATAAACGATTTCACATGCCAGCAAAAAACGTTTAACATCAATAAATGTATTTGTCATAAAAAGCCTGCTGCAAGCCATTTTTACTGCAAAATAGGCTAAAGCTTTATGTAAACAGTATTATTTCAGTGAAATGCTATTCCCCAGAATACTGAAGTGAAAATATACATACATGACAGCCTGATACCAGTTGCTACTACTGCATTTAAGGCTGAACTTACTTTATATAGGTATTTGCAGTATTTTCTAGTCAATTCCATTCTCAGAAAATAATATGCTGCTACATACCTCTTTGCAGGTGAACCTGCCCGCTGTCCCCTGATCTGAAGTTTACCTCACTCCTCAGATGGCCGAGAACAGCAACATGATCTTAACTACTCCGGTTAAAATCATACAGAAAAACTCAGGTAGACTCTTCTTCAAATTCTCCCTGAGAAGGAACAACACACTCCGGTGCTGTTTTAAAATAACAAACTTTTGATTGAAGTTATAAAAACTAAGTAAAATCACCACAGTCCTCTCACACATCCTATCTATTAGTTGGGTGCAAGAGAATGACTGGGTGTGACGTAGAGGGGAGGAGCTATTTAGCAGCTCTGCTGGGTGATCCTCTTGCACTTCCTGTTGGGGAGGAGTTAATATCCCAGAAGTAATGATGACCCGTGGACTGATCACACTTAACAGGAGAAATACCTTCAGCTTTTTTATCCACAGACGCTGAGAAAGCGTTCGATAGGCTGGATTGGACCTTTCTAGAAACTACCCTAGCTAAATTTAATATCCCAACCTCATTTATACACAAAATAATGGCCTTGTACTCATTCCCCACAGCTCAAATTAGAATAAATGGAATACTCTCAGAACAATTTGAAATTCGTAATGGCACTCGCCAGGGATGCCCTTTGTCCCCACTTTTGTTTATATTATCATTAGAAGTTTTAGCGTGCAAAATAAGATCAAACGAAAACATAAAGGGCATAATTATAAACCACCGAGAATATAAACTTTCCATGTTCGCAGACGATGTCCTGATGTCTCTGTCAAATCCCTTAGGGTCTCTCTCCGCGGTACAACATGCTCTACACGAATACGATGAGGTGTCAAATTTTTTGATAAATACAAACAAGTCGGAACTTCTACCACTACATATAACTCCCACTGCCATAAACCATATACAAAATAACTGCTCATATGCGATCTTGTTAAAATCCATTAAATACTTAGGGATATACATGTCTAATAGTTTAGAGTCAACTTGCACAATCAACTATTCTAGGCTATTTAAAACTATCTATAATCAAACCTGGTCCTGGATGGCGAAAAACATATCTTGGATAGGTAGAGTAAATACGGTCAAAATGGTACTACTGCCAAAGATCTTGTACATATTACAAACCCTACCCCTTCCAGACACCTCCATTTACATACAAAAGATACAAAGGGTGCTACACAATTTCATTTGGAAGAAAAAGCCGTCGCGGGTTAACAAACCTTCCATGTATGCTCATAAAGACATGGGGGGACTTGGAGTTCCCAATATTTTATTGTATAAACAAGCCATATCATTGCAACGAATTCTAGAATGGTGTAGACACAGTAACATTGACACAAAGCATTGGATTCAAATAGAACATGACATCTCAGGAATACCTCAATTAGGGGGGTTATGTTGGTTACCAAAATCACTATCCAAAACCCAATCCAATTACACAGCTACAGTAATGAACACTTTAACAGACTGGAAATACATCAGAGATGGCTATAAGGGCATTACGAGTAATTATTCCCCACTGACACCAATTCTAGCCAATGCAGAATTTATAGAGGGCCTCATGCACAACACTGGGGGAGATAATAGCATAAGAGGATATGCACCTATAGCATTAATAACTAATCGTGGGAAAATGTTACCTAGATCTGAATTACTAGATAGGGGAAATGGTTTCTTTGACAAATGGATACGCTACCACCAAGTTAACCACTACATATCAACACATAGAAATAGGACAAGCCTACTAAGATTGCCAACAATGTTTGAACAAATGTGCATTTCAAACCTTCCTCAAAAAGGGATCATTTCTAGTCTGTACAAAATGTTGCTCACTGCCACTTCCCCTAATCCACATAAATTTGTGAAAGGTTGGGAGAAGGAATTGTTGGGGACACTGGAACCCAAAGGGTGGAGAGACATATTCAGTAGTATAGCCCATTCTGCACACACCACCTATGCCCTAGAGACAAACTACAAAATACTGTTTAGGTGGTATCTAACACCTAACCAAATGAAATACCTGTTCCCTTCAGCAAATGAAAAATGTTGGAGATGCAAGACGGAGGTGGGCAACATGGGGCATATTTGGTGGTCCTGTACAATAGTTAATACTTACTGGAGGGTCATTTTAGAAGAGATTAAAAAAGTAGTCTCTTGTAGTATACCATTAACCCCGGAAGTTTGTTTATTTAATATGATAAAAGAAGTCAAATGCAGAATTAGGCAAAATATCGTTCATATCATGTTAAACTCTGCTAAACAACTGATAGCAGCAGCATGGAGGTCTCATAGGGTTCCCTCAACAGAAGCGTGGAAAGAAAAGGTTAAGAGTACCCTAATGCTAGAGAGATATTACTACTTCAAGGCCAATAGGATAGCAATGTATAATGATATGATGTTTCTCTGGGAGTCTTACATTGGAGCGGGCTAGGAAATAGAAAGCTAAATGACTAGGGTCTCAGGCGACAAGATTATTAAGATTATTGGGATAGAGCAATCAGGAGGATCTACCCCTCCCCATTGTGTATGGTCAAAATTATAATACCCACTGTGGGTAAATACTCATTGTGGGTATAAGAAATCTTACTATGCAGAAAGTTGTAGTTAATGTTATGTTTAATGGTTTATTTGATAATGTCTCACTAAGAAAGTGCGGTGTTTGGGTGTCTCCCTTCTGCTCTATGGCCCAGTGGACAGTAATAGTATTCGAAACCAGGAGAGACCTAGACACCTAAAGCGTAAGGGTAGGGTGTGTCATTTAAAGTGTAAGTTTATAGCAATTTTATGCAGCAATGTATTTGATAGAGTTTAATGGACAAATAGTCCATCATGTTATTGTATATGCACCCTTCCTGAAAATTAAAATTATTGTTGTAAACTAAAAACCTTCAATAAAGAAATAATAAATAAAAAATAAAAAAAACAGCAAAACAAATAAAAAACATAATTTATGTAAGAACTTACCTGATAAATTCATTTCTTTCATATTGGCAAGAGTCCATGAGCTAGTGACGTATGGGATATACAATCCTACCAGGAGGGGCAAAGTCTCCCAAACCTCAAAATGCCTATAAATACACCCCTCACCACACCCACAATTCAGTTTAACGAATAGCCAAGCAGTGGGGTGATAAAGAAAGGAGTAGAAAGCATCAACAAAAGAAATTTATACAAAAAATCATAACCACCAAAAAAAGGGTGGGCCTCATGGACTCTTGCCAATATGAAAGAAATGAATTTATCAGGTAAGTTCTTACATAAATTATTTTTTCTTTCATGTAATTGGCAAGAGTCCATGAGCAAGTGACGTATGGGATAGCAATACCCAAGATGTGGATCTCCACTCAAGAGTCACTAGAGAGGGAGGGAATAAAATAAAAACAGCCATTTTCCGCTGAAAAAACTTAATCCACAACCCAAAAAACTAAGTTTATTTTCATTAAAACAACAAAAACACAAGCGCATCCGAGATTCACTGTATCTTTCTTTATTGTTATAAAAGTAAAGCCATAAAAATGTACACTTACAAGATAAGTGCAAATAATGTGCACGTAATAATTAAAGCTGCTCTGCACTTCCAGCACAAGCCGTAGTATCTGGTCTTTGTAATGGGAGCTTTGTGTCCGCTCTCCAGTCTTTACTCCTCCAGTTTAGTGGCTCAGCAAATCCGGTATTATTTCACCGGTAATGTGCGATTGTCCTCCTCAATAGGCAAGGTTTGTTTAACTTTCCTCCCGAACGCGTTTCATTCGCTCTCGGGTGAACTTTCTCAACGGGCTTTGCATGCTGATCAGCTGTTGGTCTGTGCTTTAAATTTACCGGGTTTGGCTCTCATTGGTTAGTGTCATATTACTCACACGTACAATGTATCTGAGCTTGCTGCGGTAGACCTGATATTTCATTAGTACAAATGCTCTACGGATGTTGGATTGTAACATTTCTTAAAACATTTATGTTGGTAAAATAACTCATTTATAAGAAACTGTTTACAAATACCACCTATTGATATGTATCATTAAATTATTTCCACATTAAAAAATTATTATCTACATAAGAAATACTTAAAATCACTTGTAAACTGGTAAAATTATGAATTGATGCAAAACATTCCGAAAATAATTTAACGAACAATTTTTTAAAAAGATGTAATTTGATAAATATTAATTGAACTTCATTTTGATATTAAAAGTCACTAACAGACAGAACATTCTACATATTTAAAATAATAAAATCCAGTTAAATAAACTAGCATTAAATTTTTCTTGGTTTATTTATGTTTTCTTTTTAAAAAATATTTTTAAAAAATAATGATAATTGCTATGAATTGACGTTATACTACTCTTTACCTATTTTGTGGGACAGACTTATATTACACTACACCATAAATGCTTGAAGATCGATTTCTATATTTAATCCTCTTGGGCTTAGACTTCCTAATTGATGGATCCACTTGGTTTCAGCTTTTCTGAGTTTTAATAAGCGATTGCCCTGATTATTATCATTATTTTCATAATTGAAAGAAAAAAACTTAAATCAAAAGCAGAAGAATCAAACTGAAACAGCTGCCTGAAGGACTTTTCTACCAAAAACTGCTTCCGAAGAAGCAAATACATCAAAATGGTAGAATTTAGTAAATGTATGCAAAGAGGACCAAGTTGCTGCTTTGCAAATCTGATCAACTGAAGCTTCATTCTTAAAAGCCCACGAAGTGGAGACTGATCTAGTAGAATGAGCTGTAATTCTATGAGGCGGGGCCTGACCCGACTCTAAATAAGCTTGATGAATCAAAAGTTTCAACCAAGAAGCCAAGGAAATAGCAGAAGCCTTCTGACCTTTCCTAGGACCAGAAAATAAAACAAATAGACTGGAAGTCTTCCTGAAATCTTTAGTAGCTTCCACATAATATTTCAAAGCTCTTACCACATCCAAAGAATGTAAGGATCTTTCCAAAGAATTCTTAGGATTAGGACACAAGGAAGGGACAACAATTTCTCTACTAATGTTGTTAGAATTCACAACCTTAGGTAAAAATTGAAAAGAAGTCCGCAAAACTGCCTTATCCTGATGAAAAATCAGAAAAGGAGACCCACAAGAAAGAGCAGATAGCTCAGAAACTCTTCTAGCAGAAGAGATGGCCAAAAGGAACAACACTTTCCAAGAAAGTAGTTTAATGTCCAAAGAATGCATAGGTTCAAATGGAGGAGCCTGTAAAGCCTTCAGAACCAAATTAAGACTCCAAGAAGCAGAAATTGATTTAATAACAGGCTTAATACGAACTAAAGCCTGTACAAAACAGTGTATATCAGGAAGTATAGCAATCTTTCTGTGAAATAAAACAGAAAGAGCAGAGATTTGTCCTTTCAAGGAACTTGCAGACAAACCCTTATCCAAACCATCCTGAAGATACTGTAAAATTCTAGGAATTCTAAAAGAATGCCAGGAGAATTTATGAGAAGAACACCATGAAATGTAACTCTTCCAAACTCTATAATAAATCTTTCTAGAGACAGATTTACGAGCTTGTAACATAGTATTAATCACTGAGTCAGAAAAAACCTCTATGACTTAGTACTAAGCGTTCAATTTCCATACCTTCAAATTGAATGATTTGAGATCCTGATGGAAAAACTGACCTTGAGATAGTAGGTCTGGCCGTAACGGAAGTGGCCAAGGTGGGCAACTGGACATCCGAACCAGATCCGCATACCAAAATCTGTGTGGCCATGCTGGAGCCACCAGCAACACAAATGATTGTTCCATGATGATTTTGGAGATCACTCTTGGAAGGAGAACTAGAGGCGGGAAAATGTAAGCAGGATGATAACACCAAGGAAGTGTCAGCGCATCCACTGCTTCCGCCTGAACATCCCTGGACCCGGACAGGTATCTGGGAAGTTTCTTGTTTAGATGAGAGGCCATGAGATCTATCTCTGGAAGACCCCACAACTGAACAATCTGAGAAAATACATCTGGATGGAGAGACCACTCCCCTGGATGTAAAGTCTGGCGGCCGAGTTAATCCGCCTCCCAATTGTCTACACCTGGGATATGCACCGCAGAGATTAGACAGGAGCTGGATTCCGCTCAAGTAAGTATCAAAGATACTTCTTTCAAAGCTTGGGGACTGTGAGTCCCACCCTGATGATTGATATATGCCACTGTTGTGATATTGTCTGTCTGAAAACAAATGAACGGTTCTCTCTTTAACAGAGGCCAAAACTGAAGAGCTTTGAGAATTGCACGGAGTTCTAAAATATTTATTGGTAATCTCGCCAAACCCCTTGTGCTGTCAGAGATCCCCAAACAGCTCCCCAACCTGAAAGACTTGCATCTGTTGTGATCACAGTCCAGGTTGGCCGAGCAAAAGAAGCCCCTTGAACTAAACGATGGTGATCTATCCACCATGTCAGAGAGTGTCGTACATTGGAATTTAAGGATATTAATTGTGATATCTTTGTATAATACCTGCACCATTGATTCAGCATACAAAGCTGTAGAGGTCTCATGTGAAAACGAGCAAAGGGAATTGCGTCCGATGCTGCAGTCATGAGACCTAAAACTTGCATGCACATAGCCACTGAAGGGAATGACTGAGACTGAAGGTGCTGGCAGGCTGCAACCAATTTTAAATGTCTCTTGTCTGTAAGAGACAGAGTCATGGACACTGAATCTATCTGGAAGCCTAAAAAGGTGACCCTTGTCTGAAGAATCAAGAAACTTTTTGGTAAATTGATCCTCCAACCACATTTCCGAAGAAACAACACTAGTTGATTCGTGTGATATTCTGCAGTATGTAAAGACTGAGCTAGTACCAAGATATCGTCCAAATAAGGAAACACTGCAATACCCTGTTCTCTGATTACAGAGTGTAGGGCACCCAGAACCTTTGAAAAGATTCTTGGAGCTGTTGCTAGGCCAAATGGAAGAGTAACAAATTGGTAATGCTTGTTTAGAAAAGAGAATCTCAGAAACTTATAATGTTCTGGATTAATCGGAATATGAAGGTATGCATCCTGCAAGTCTATTGTGGACATATAATGTCCTCGCTGAACAAAAGGCAGAATAATCCTTATAGTCACCATCTTGAAAGTTGGTACTCTTACATAACGATTCAAACTTTTCAGATCCAGAACTGGTCTGAATAAATTTTCCTTCTTTGGGACAATGAATAGATTTGAATAAAACCCCAAACCTTGTTCCCGAAGAGGAACTGGCATGATTACCCCTGAAGACTCCAGGTCTGAAACACACTTCAGGAAAGCCTGAGCTTTTACTGGATTTGCTGGGATACGTGAGAGAAAAAATCTTCTCACAGGAGGTCTTACTCTGAATCCTATTCGATACCCTTGAGAGACAATGCTCTGAATTCATTGATTTTGGACAGATTTTATCCAAATATCCTTGAAAAACCTTAATCTGCCCCCTACCAGCTGAACTGGAATGAGGGCCGCACCTTCATGTGGACTTAGGGGCTGACTTTGGTTTCCTAAATGGCTTGGATTTATTCCAATTTGAGGAAGGCTTCCAATTGGAAGCAGATTCCTTGGGGGGAGGATTGACTTTTTGTTCCTTATTCTGACGAAAGGAACGAAAACGGTTAGAAGCCTTAGATTTACCCTTAGGTTTTTTATCCTGAGGCAGAAAAACTCCCTTTCCCCCCAGTGACAGTTGAAATAATAGAATCCAACTGAGAACAAAATAAATTATTACCTTGGAAAGAAAGAGATAGTAATCTAGATTTAGATGTCATATCAGCATTCCAAGAATTAAGCCACAAATCTCTTCTAGCTAATATAGCTAAAGACATGGATCTAACATCAATTTTGATAATATCAAAAATGGCATCTCAAATAAAATGATTAGCATATTACAGTAAGCGAATAATGCTAGATAAGTCAGAATCCAATTCCTGTTGCGCTAAATTCTCCAACCAGAAAGTTGATGCAGCCGCAACATCAGCCAAAGAAATTGCAGGTCTAAGAAGATGACCTGAATATAAATAGGCCTTCCTTAGATAAGATTCAAGCTTCCTATCTAAAGGATCCTTAAAGGAAATACTATCTTCCATAGGAATAGTGGTACGTTTAGCAAGAGTAGAAATAGCCCCATCAAACTCTATAGATTTTGATGGTAAAGGATACAATTTTTTAAACCTTGAAGAAGGAATAAAAGAAGTACCTGGCTTATTCCATTCCTTAGAAATCATATCAGAAATAGCCTCAGGAATAGGAAAACCCCCCCGGAGAAACCAAAGGAGGTTTAAAAACAGCATTTAAACGTTTATTAGACTGAACATCAAGAGGACTGGTTACCTCAATATCCAAAGTAATTAACACTTCTTTTAATAAAGAACGCATATACTCTATTTTAAATAAATAAGTAGATTTGTCAGTGTCAATGTCTGAGGAAGGATCTTTTGTATCAGATAGATCCTCATCAGAAGAGGATAAATTATGTTGTTGGTCATTTGAAATTTCATCAACTTGTTATGTTTATTAGAAGGTGGAAATGCAGACAAAGTCTTCTGGATAGAATCAGAAACAAATTCTTTAAAATTCATAGGTATATCATGTATATTAGAAGTTGAAGGAACTGCAACTGGCAATGTACTATTACTGATGGACACACTATCTGCATGTAAAAGTTTATCATGACAACTATTACAAATGACATTCGGCGAAATAATTTCCACAATCTTACAACAAATGCACTTAGCTTTGGTAGAACCGATGTCAGGCAGCAATGTTCCAGCAGAAACTTCTGAGGCAGGATCAGATTGAGACATCTTGCAAAATGTAAAAGAAAAAACAACATATAAAGCAAAATTATCAATTTCCTTATATGACAGTTTCAGAAATGGGAAAAAATGCAAATAGCATAGCCCTCTGATAGAGAAAAAGGCAAGAGGCAAAGATCAATGGGGTATTGAAATAATGAAAAAGTTTGGTGGCAAGTATGACGCACAACGTAACAAACTTTTTTGGCGCCAAAAATAACTGGAAATGACACACTCGCGTCACTAATGACGCAACCGTGGGAAAGGTCTCGACGTCAAGTATGATGCCGGAAATTACGAAGTTGCGTCATAGACGTATTTTTTTCGCGACAAAAATATTTTTGCGCCAAGAATGACGCAATAAAGTTTAGCATTTGGCACACCCGCGGGCCTAATACCGCCTGCAATTTGTAGTCAATTGAAAAAAAGACTAAACCCCATGTAAGAAATACATTTCTTCAAAAAATGTTTATATTCCCCAAATATGAAACAGACAGTCTGCACAAGGAAATACATGAACCTGACTCATGGCAAATATAAGTACAATACATATATTTAGAACTTTATATAAATGCATAAAATGCCAAACCATAGCTGAGGGGTCTTAAGTAATGAAAACATACTTACCAAAAGACACCCATCCACATATAGCAGATAGCCAAACCAATACTGAAACAGTTATCAGTAGAGGTAATGGTAAATTGAGAGTATATCGTCGATCTGAAAAGGGAGGTAGGAGATGAATCTCTACAACCGATAACAGAGAACCTATGAAATAGACCCCCGTTAGGGTAATCATTGTATTCATAAGTCATACTCCCTTCACGTCCCTCTGACATTCGCTGTACTCTGAGAGGAATCGGGCTTCAACAATGCTGAGAAGCGCATATCAACGTAGAAATCTTAGCACAAACTTACTTCACCACCTCCATAGGAGGCAAAGTTTGTAAAACTGATTGTGGGTGTGGTGAGGGGTGTATTTATAGGCATTTTGAGGTTTGGGAAACTTTGCCCCTCCTGGTAGGATTGTATATCCCATACGTCACTAGCTCATGGACTCTTGCTAATTACATGAAAGAAAATGTGTTTTAAATTATCCTGACCTGAAGTCTAACTGCTATTTACAGAAGCACTCAAACTGTATATACAATTATACAGTTGTGTTATACATTTAAACTAGTCATATTTATATGGTTAAAAGATTAGGATGATCATTCATGACATTGACATGTCACATAAATCTATTCTTCTATGAAAAAATACAATCTTAAATCATTAAATGATGATTTAAAGTGTATTGTATATTACAAAGCAAATATGAACTCAGAATTAATATTAACGATTCTCTAATTTATAAAAAGTTGTGGCCAACTTATAAACATAAAACCTTCCGTGGTAAAAGGATCCGTAAATTATTCTGCCATTATAGGTAGGTAGGTTAGGTACTAGTAGTAGGTATAGCGCCAAGCTATTTAGCCAACTTCAAACAGTGAACGTTCACGGACTATAATACCCAAACTTCAATTCAGTAAACACTAAACAGCTTTTACAGCTGTCTGACTAGTACCGACTACTAAGTCTATTGGAAGCTACAGAGAGGAGGATTCGTAAGCCAGAGCCCCCGATTGGTGTAACTGTCACACGTGACGTGACAAAACATGTATGGATTGATTCACACTTTCACAGATCCTTCCCCTTGGAGTGACTGGCTGGCACTTAGTGACGATACTGAGTAACGGAGAGCAGAGCAGAGTGCACTGTGTGCAGACGTCTGAGTCCCGGACCCAGTATCCTCCCTAAGGCAAGTGTCACCCATCCCTCATGCCCACCGGCAATAAGAAGTAGAACTCAGTCAGCAATGCATTGCATCCCCACACTGACTTCACTGTACACTAGTGTGTAGATTATAGAAGCAGCAGCACTACATATTTGAACTTTGTGCCACTGCCAACTGCCATAATTTGGATACGTCACTCACGAGTCGACACCAATTGTGAACTGGTTATTACTATACTGTGTGTGGGCATTTTATACGATAACTTGTCTTGTGCCATAACTGTACTACTACTGTATGGCACAAGTTATCATATAAAATGCGCCCACAGTATAGTAACAGTTCACAATTGCATTTGGTGTCTTAATTCGTATCCAAATTATGGCACAAAGACAATTCAATAATACTAATGTACAATTGTGAATGTGAACTTTCTGTGTGGGCACTGGGCAGGGCCGGCATTACTAACGTGAACTGTGGCCTTCTGGGCTATCAATTAAACACGCCAACTTGTGCCTGATAATTCATTATGAACTTTCTCTTTTATCATGTATTCTCCGTATTACAGAGCCTTTTACCATGGAAGGTTTTATGTTTAAATGTGATTGTAGGTGGCCAGGCCACAACATTTTATAAATTATAAGAGACTGAGAGTAATATTATTAATTCTGAGGCAGCTCAGAATCTGCTTTGTATACGTGCATCATCATCTGATTTATTAAGATTGTAGTTTTTCCCACTTTTTGGGTAAACTGTCCGTTTAAATACATGGCCAAATTGGCCATGCAGATGTTTTTCCTTTTTTGTAGTGAGTGGGAGGGCAATTTGAGTGGAGCGGGAGGCAATCTTCATTGAGCGATAATGAGCGGAATAGCCTGGTGCGGCTTTGAGCGGGGGAGCGGAGGGGTGAACAGCTCCGTGAGCAAGGAGCGGAGATTCTCACCGCTCATATGCTCTGCTCCAGACTACAATAATTATATGTTGATGTTTTCTTGTGGTGCAGTAACATTCCCTATATTTTGCACAGGAAAAAGTTATCAGAAAACACTTGTTTTGGAATTTCAAATTCAACTGCCTTGTTCTTTTCCAATTTAATTTTAGACTGTTTCAGGCATCCCATCTCGTCTATGTTCTGCTTTAGTACAAACATAAAATAATTATTTAATCAAACTTTTAAATGTACTCATATTAAATACAATCATCAGAAATTTTATTTATTTATATATCTTTTAATTACTTTGTTAGAAAGCAGAACACACAGCAATTGAAAAACAGATAACTTACATAAGTATGTTACAAAAACTTAATTTGGCAAATGCCTGTTGCATATCTAGATAGCAAGACATCACTACTATCCGTCTGAAGAAACAAAACGATTCAGTAACCCATATCCACCTATATCCTCACAAGCAAGAAAGCAAGTTATTCTGCTTTCAGATTTCAATAATAAACTAAATCCATATAGTAAATAAAACTCCAATAAATGTAAAATGTTAAATATAAAATGACTTAAAATGATATGAAAAAGTCAGTTGATCTCAACATGAATTGATGATATTGGGTGTGGAAAAAAGCTGCATTGAAACATAATTATTAATATTCAATTATTTGACCACCAAGTATTACTGTTGATTCTGTATATTTTGTCTTTTTATGCGTGGTTTAAGTAGATATTAAGGTTATATATTTTAGGAATTCACATTGTTTTCTAATTCAAACATTGAGGCCTATCTATCAAGCCGTCAACTATGCTGCATTTGACGGCACCAATACGCTCGCCTAACATCGCGGCCGCAGACCTGAATACGCTCTCCTTAATTATAAAAAAAGCTGTCAACAAGTCGCGCACCAAGTACAGGGCAATGAGCAGTCATCGATCTCGCTGCTATTCAGCTTTTTCCCAACTTTATTTATAGCCTGTCACTAAACACTGCCACTATACTAAACTGTTTAACCCCTATCCCGTCACTCCCGGACCCCACTGCAACTAAATAAAGTTATTAACCCCTATCCCGCCGCTCCCGGAGCCCACCGCAACTCTAATAAATGTATTGACCCCTATCTATAAACTACTAATTAACCTACCCTGACTATTGTACTAAAATTAAATTAAACTATATTAAACTACTAATTAACCTACCCTAACTATTATACTACAATTACATTAAACTATATTAAACTATTGATTAACCTACTCTATTATACTAAAATTACATTAAACTAACAATTAAATTAACTATATTATATTTAAAAACCTAACCCTACTCAAGTTATTTAAATCTACTATAAAGAATTACTAAGTTACAAAACAATAACAACGAAGTTACACAAAATAAAAAAGAAATGATCAAATATATAAACTAATTACACCTAATCTAATAGCCCTCTCAAAATAAAAAAGCCCCTCCAAAATAAAAAAAAACCCTAGCCTACAATAAGCTACCAATGGCCCTTAAAAAGGCCTTTTATGGGGCATTGCCCTAAAGAAATCAGCTCTTTTACCTGTAAAAAAAAATAAATACAAACCCCCCAACAGTAAAACCCACCACCCACACAACCAAACCCCCCAAATAAAAACCTATCTAAAAAACCTAAGCTCCCCATTGCCATGAAAAGGGGATTTGTATGGGCATTGCCCTTAAAAGGGCATTTAGCTCTTTTTCAGCCCAAAGCCCCTAACCTAAAATTAAAACCCACCCAATAAACCCTTAAAAAACCCTAATACTAACCCCCCAAGATCCACTTACAGTTTTCGAAGAGCGGACATCCATCCTCATCCAAGCGGCAGAAGTCCTTAGTGAAGCCGGCAGAAGTCTTCATCCAAGCAGGCCGAAGTCTTCCTCCAAGCGGGCAGAAGTATTCATCCAGACGGCATCTTCTATCTTCATCCATCCGGCGCAGAGCATCCTCTTCTTACGACGATTCTTGCAGAATGAAGTTTCCCTTTAAATGGTGTCATCCAAGATGGTGTCCCTTACATTCCGATTGGCTGATAGGATTTTTTCCACCTTAATTCCTATTGGCTGATAGAATTCTATTGAGCTTTCATCCTATTGGCTGATCCAATCAGCCAAAAGGATTGAGCTTGCATTCTATTGGCTATTCCAATCAGCCAATAGAATGCAAGCTCAATCCTATTGGCTGACTGGATCAGCCAATAGGATGAAAGCTCAATCCTATTGGCTGATTGAAACAGCCAATAGGATGTTTTCCACCTTAATTTCTATTGGCTGATAGAATTATATCAGACAATCGGAATGTAAGGGACGCCATCTTGGATGACGTCATTTAAAGGGAAACTTCATTCTGCAAGAGTCATCGTAAGAAGAGGATGCTCCGCGCCGGATGGATGAAGATAGAAGATGCCGTCTGGATGAAGACTTCTGCCTACTTGGAGGTGGACTTCGGCACGCTTGGATGAAGACTTCTGCCGGCTTCGCTGAGGACTTCTGCCGCTTGGATGAGGATGGATGTCTGCTCTTCGAAAACTGTAAGTGGATCTTCGGGGGTTAGTGTTAGGTTTTTTTAAGGGTTTATTGGGTGGGTTTTAATTTTAGAAAAAACTGGGGTGGGGTATGAGGTGGCGCCAAGGGCTAACTGTTTCAGTTAAATTATTAACCTGTTCCAATACCATTATACTGAACCTTTAGTAAGATGAATACATTACACCTGCAAGTGGCTGAATCAAAGATCGTAACAATAAATTCACATTCCCTGAAAAAAATGGTTAAAAATAGATGATTTTAATATCAATACATGTGTAAATATATTGGTTTAAAAATACGTGAACATTCACTATTAATTTCGTAGTCTCAATTAATGGTTTCTCAAATTTTTTTTAAAAAAGGTCATAACTGAAAAAATAAAAATAAAAAATGATAAAGAATAAAAATAAAAAATCACAATAAAAAGAATTTAAATAAAAATGCAAATAGAGTTTTTCTTGTTAAGCTAATACGAAAAAAGTTACGAAAAAAATAATAAGTTATGGTGCTACAAGTTGATGTGTAGCTGATAAAACAGCACTAGATGTAAAAAGTTCCAATTGGTAAAAAACTAAGGAATGAAAGTTATTTTGTAACACTTGCTGTTTCGCTATTAAACATGCTATTTGTTATTCTTGGGGATTCAAGAGTTATTTAAACTGTAGAGTGATGATTCCTGTTATAAAATAAAGTGTCCCTTTAAAGCTTGCTATAGAAATCCTTAATTTTCGACTAGTATTTACTTCTAATAAAGGATACTAGTACTAAATATTGCTGTTCAGCATTTCAATCCCTTAAATAGTGAGGAGATATTCCGTGAGTAATATATGCAGTTGAATAAAATTCTTACCCTTTTAGGTTAACTTATATATATAGACTGCATGTCACACTTCTTATTGAGCAGAAATGTATGTTTGTGAAAATAGTTGATCCGTTTTACGGTTGCTATATTAATCACTGTTTAACCGGGCTCACCTTAATAATGGCGGCGTCCTTGGACTCGTACCGGGTACAGTGTTTTGACTTCCAGTCTAACTGTTTTAGTGTAGTGAATACCTTTTACCTTCTTTAACGCTGTGTGTTTACTGCAGACCACCTCTTAATAGCTTCTTCTCATAAACAAGAAATGTTCACCTCCTAACGCCAACTGGAGAGAGTGTCTGCTCACAGGTGTGGCAATCCTGGGAGTATCGGATATCTTTCTGGCCAGTTAGTTCCGGTTTGTTTGCTGGAGCTAGGTCTCTTCTACGCGTTTCGGCTCTATGAGTATGATGTGAGCCTTTGTCAAGATCTTGACAAAGGCTCACATCGTACTCATAGAGCCAAAACGCGTAGAAGAGACCTAGCTCCAGCATAAAGCTCCAGCAAACAAACTGGAACTAAAAGGCCAGTTAGAAATAATTTATTGTTACGATCTTTGATTCAGCCACTTGCAGGTGTAATGTATTCATCTTATTAAAGGTTCAGTATAATGGTATTGGAACAGGTTAATAATTGAACTGAAACAGTTAACCCTTGGCGCCACCTCATACCCCACCCCAGTTTTCACTGTTAATCTGTGTGAATTAGTTACCACTGAGGTAGGCAATACTGTTTTTTATTCCAGTAGTTTGATATCCACACTCATGTGAGTTTTAATTTTAGGTTAGGGACTTTGGGCTAAAAAAGAGCTTAATTCCCTTTTAAGGGCAATGCCAATACAAATGCCCTTTTCAATACAAATGCTTTTTTTTTTCTTAGGCTTTTTATATAGGTTTTTATTTGGGGGGTTGGTTGTGTGGGTGGTGGGTTTTACTGTTGGGGGGTGTTTGTATTTTATTTTACAGATGAAAGAGCTGATTTCTTTGGGGCAATGCCCCGCAAAAGGCCCTTTTAAGGGCCATTGGTAGTTTATTGTAGGCTAGGGTTTTTTTTATTGGGGGGGGGGCTTTTTTATTTTGATAGGGCTATTAGATTAGGTGTAATTAGTTTAAATATTTGACAATTTATTTTTTATTTTGTGTAACAGTGTTTTTTATTTTTTGTAACTTAGTTGTTATTTTTTTGTAACTTAGTAATTCTTTATAGTAGATTTAAATAAACTTGAGTAGGGTTAGGGTTTTTAAATATGTAATATAGTTAATTTAATTGTTAGTTTAATGTCATTTTAGTATAATAGTTAGGGTAGGTTAATTAGTAATTTAATATATTTTATTTTAATTCTAAAGGCAAGTTTAAATTTATTATAAGATAGGGATGAGTTAATATTTAATGTAAAGTTAGTGTGTTGTTAGGTTTAGGGGTTAATAGCTTAATTTAGTTTATGGCAATGTGGGGGGCTGGCAGTTTAGGGGTTAATAGGTTTAGTAAGTGGTAGTGATGTGGGAGGCCAAGGATTTAGGGGTTAATACATTTATTCTGTTTTCATTTACTGTTTTGCAAGATGACTGCCCAGTGCCTTATGATGTAAAGTTAAACATGCAATCCAACTTACAGTTTAGTAGAATCCAGCAGAGTAGCTTAACTCAGACAAATTCCACAGCAGAGATTTATGAATCCTTCATGCTTTATTGTTGCAAAACAAGAATTCTGAGGTTCCAGAAGTGGTAATTGCCAGGTAAAAAGAATTTGCCTCTACAAAGCTATTAGCAGAGTTCTAGCAAACTTACACATTGAAAGTGAAACTAATTTACACACACAAGTGAAACAAAATGGAGGCAGGAAGTGACCTCAAAAAGGTCAGAGGTAGAACAGAGAATATACATTAAATTGAATACAATAATAAAACATAACACTAGAGGGAGCACAAGAACTAAAATAGCATTTAAAGATGTACATATGAATATATGGACAGAACACTCCCCGTCTGGTATCTGTAGATACCACTATATAAATCAAACAATAAACAATAAACATAAAAATGTTGATTGAAGTCTCTTTATCCATGAGATCTGCAAGACAAAGAAAGAGAGAAAACATACAAAATGCAATTGCAAACATAAGTCCATATTGTGTTCACATGATAATTCTTGAAGAGAAGCAGGGCTGGCACTGTCCCCTGTAGTCATCTCTCTATTGTAATCCTTACAAATTGTCAACAAGTGTCTATGTTTATAATCACAGTCCATGTGAAATAGAAGAAGTACAACTTCTGTAATCCAAGACCAGGTACACTGGTAAGAAGTGTAGTAGCTTGAAGATGGTTCTCTTTATCAGGTCCCACAAACTGAAATGTAGTACTGGTTGATGTTGTATCTGTAGCGTTTAACAAGAATGCGGGTCCTGTCAACCATGTCAATTTCATGAATTGTGTTGAAGTTAATGACCTGGTTGCAAGATCTGCAGTGTTTTGGTTAGTAGGTACATAATACCATTGCTCTGGTTTTGTAGATCTCCTGATGTGTTCTACTCGGTTGCTGATAAATCCTTCATGTGGTTTTTCTTCAATGTCAGTCACTTTTAGGTAGGCCACAGCTGCATTAGCTTCTGTAGATGCATCTGAGAAGATGTAGATCTCTGTAGCTGTTGATAGAGATGTAAAAGCATAACACTGTGGAATACAGAGCTTTTCAAGAGCCTTCAAAGAATCCTTCCACTTTTCCCAGGTCTGATGTTTCTCTGTAGGTAGTAAAGTATCCCAGGATTTTGACTCAGATGAAAGCTGTCTAAGCAGAGACTTTCCTGGTATAGTCACTGGAGCTACAAACCCCAGTGGGTCATAAAGACAGTTAATAATTGATAAAACACCACGTCTAGTGTATGGCTTTTCATCAGTAGAAACTTTGAAAACAAATTCATCAGTTGATATGTTCCAATGTAGACCAAGACTTCGTTGTACAGGTGGTGTATCTGTACCTAGATCTAAGTCTTTGAGGTCCGTTGCATGGTCTGCTGGAGGAAAGGCTTTCAACACCTTGCTGCTGTTTGAGACTATTTTATGAAGCCTTAGATTTGCTACAGATAGCATCTTTTGTGTTCTTTTAAGCAGATCAATGGCTTCTTCATCTGTCGGTACAGACTTGATTCCATCATCCACATAGAAGTCTCTTTCTACATATTGTCTGGCATCTGTTCCATATTCCATTTCACCTTCTTGAGCTGTTCTTCTTAGTCCATATATTGCCACTGCAGGTGATGGACTGTTGCCGAAAACATGCACTCTCATGCGATAATCTATTATCTCAGCACTAGTATCATTGTTGTGATGCCACAAAAACCTGAGGTAATTCCTATTGTCTTCTCTAACAATGAAACAATAGAACATCTGTTGTATGTCAGCCATGAATGCTACAGGTTCTTTCCTGAACCTGATCAATACTCCTAAGAGACTGTTAGTAAGGTTAGGTCCAGTAAGAAGAACACTATTGAGTGACATGCCTTCATACTGTGCACTCGAATCAAACACAACCCTTATTTGACCTGGTTTGCATGGATGATAGACGCCAAATGAAGGAAGATACCAACATTCTTCACCTTCTTTTAGTGGAGGAGCTGGCTCTGCATGCTTATTTTCAAATATCTTCTGCATGAATGATACAAAGTGTTCTTTTATCTTCGGATCTTTCTTTAGAGTACGTTGTAAGGAAGAAAGTCTAGAGAGTGCTTGAACTCTGTTGTTGGGTAACCTTTGTCTTGGATTGCGAAATGGCAGAGGGGCTACCCAACTGTTTGAGTCATCCTTGTAAAACTCTTTGTCCATTAACTTGAGAAATTCTTTATCTTCGATAGAAGGAGCTAGTTTATTGTCATGCTGTGTTGTGTGGAACACTGTACTTCCAATGTTGTCATCATCTGGTAAAAGAGTAACTATATCATCTTGACTGGCATAGTATGAATGTTCATAGATTCCAGGTTTCTCCCTTACATGGTAGTGATTTGGGCATGGCTCAAAGTAAGATGGACGTCCATTAATTAACACATTAGTTTTCAAGGAGTTAGTAATATCTGTTCTGTAGATTTTTCCTATACAGGCATCTCCAACTATTACCCAGCCAAGGTCAGGTCTCTGAGCGTATGGAGAATTATGAGGTCCATTACATTGCTGGCGTACCTTGTGTATTCTTAGAATGTCTCTACCAAGTAAAAGCAATATCTGGGCATTCTTCTCTAGAGCTTGTATGCAACTAGCTATGTGTTTCATGTGAGGATGGTAATGTGCTATTTCTGGCGTTGGAATCTCATCCCTGTTATCTGGAATTTGATTGCATTCAATAAGAGTAGGTAAAGGCAACTGTATACCATCTGTAATAGAAGCTATTATGAAATCACTAGCTCTTCTTCCTTTTGTTTCAAACTGACCTGCACATGTACCAAGGGCGTAAGATGAAGGATTACCATTTACATTGAATATGTTGAAGAATTCAGTTCTAGCCAGTGATCGATTGCTTTGATCATCCAGAATTGCATACATTCTTACTGATTTATCAGGCTCTCCCTTAGGATACACTTTAACAAGACATATTTTAGAGCAGGACCTTCCACTAAGTCCTTCACCGCATATTTCAGTACATTTTGAAGCAACAGATGTTTTGTTTGTTGTCTCTTCTGCTTTCTCCCCGCCATGCTTTTCAGTAGGGGCAATACTTTAAAGTGGAAGGGAACTTGAAGACTCTGGGTGGAGAGCAAACACATGTCTGTCACTATTGCATTCTGAACATCTAATATTGGCTTTACAGTTTCTAGAAAGATGATCTGTTGAAGCACAGCACCTGAAGCATAGTCCATAATTTTTAAGAAGCTCTATGCGTTCTTGCAAAGGTTTTTCTCTAAAGCTACGACATTTCTTAAGTGGGTGAGGCTTCTTGTGCAATGGGCATTCTTGAATTAAATTCTTTAATTTCTCACTTTGCATTTCCTGTCTGGAAGGTGCTACATCTGTCTTTTGGACAAATACTGATTTCTTTGAGTTCTTGAATCTTGAAGTTTCTTTCTCATGTTCTGGAGAAGTCACTGCCCACTGATTTAATTTGGTTAAAGAGAAACTTGGATCATTTCTTGTCCTTGCTATGTCTTGGATGAACTTACTGAAAAAGGAAAAGGGAGGGAATGATACATTATTCTCTTGCTTGTATCTTGATCCTTGTGTTGCCCATTTATCTTGAAGAGCATGAGGTAACTTCACCACAATTTGATTTACACCTTGTGCAGTATCAAGATAACACAGTCCTGATAGACATGGATCTGCTTTAGCTGCTTCTAGTTCCAGCAGAAGATCACTTAACTCTTGTAGCTTGCAATTGTCCCTAACTGTGACTTTTGGAAATTTTTATATTTTCTTTAAAAGGGCATTTTCAATTACTTCTGGACTACCATAAGTCTGATACAAACGTTCCCAAATAATTTTTAAACCTGCAACTGGGTTGTCTACATGGACAGCTCTGAGCCTCTTGACACGTTCTGCAGATTCAGCACCTAACCACTTTACCAGCAGATCAAGCTCTTCTCTAGCAGATATACCAAATCTTCAACAGCAGTCTTGAATGTAGACTTCCAAGATCTGTAGTTCTCTGGCAGATCATCAAATTTTGTAAGACTTGTATTAGTAAGCTCACGTCGAATCATATACCTTGCAAACTCAGACATCTCTAACCTTTCAGTCTTTGTTACTGGAGGTGCCTGAAGATCACTTGGGTAATAGGAATTGAATGCTGAGGGATAGTATGGGTTCGCTGATACATTTAATCCAGCTGAAGCCTTTTCTTTCACTGATCTTAATGGAGGTGACTGTGATGGACCCCATACTTGTTTGTTTACAAGAGGTTGTGTGATTTGTGCATTGACACATGAGCTGCTTATCCGCTGAATTGCATCTGTTCTGGCTGGAGCAATTGGATCGCTATTGAGATGTAAATCATTTGTGGTAGGGTGCACATCATTCCAACCTCTGTCTTTATGAGCATTGCCTCCTTCTTCCTCTTCAAAGGAGTTGTAGCGTTTTCCACTCTGGTTAAGAACATAATCACATGTTCTCTTCTCTGGGTAGTCTGATCCCACCAGACTGACAGAATATTCTAGGAGCTCTTCTGTATTGGCTGCCTCAAGTACCTTTAATCTTGCCATGGCAACAGCTACTTCTTTTTCATTTTGCAGTATTTCTAAATCTGTTTCTTTTTTCGCTGCTTCTAATTCTTTTTCCTTCTCCTGTTTTGCTGCCTCCATTTTCAGTGTTGCTTCTTTTTTGCTAAAAGAGGTGCGCACCATTGCAGCTTCTGCTTCTGCACGTGCTTTGATAATGGCGGAGCTTATAGATGAAGAGGAAGTACTTCTAGATTTAGCAGAGCGAATTGTTGAGGCAGCACGCTGTGATCTGGTTTCTAGCAAGTCTGCAATCCTGCTTTCAACTGTTGCTAATGTGCTTTGCACTAGTTTCTTGCGCTGTAGATTAGATTCATTAAACTGGGTTTGAATTTGCACAGTTTCCTCAACATTAGTTTTTGATAGCAGATTAAAATATTTGCGTGACAACCTTTCATAATTTTCATAACAAGCATTAAGTCTGTCAGCAATCTTGTTTAACTGTTCTTATCATTAATAGTTTCATTTGCTAAAGATACACATTTTCTAAGCTTCTCCCACATTTCATCCAATGCATCCACTAATTCATCTTTCTCAGCTTGATAACTTTGTATGACTTTCTCAGTGGGTTTTATTGTACGCTGTGGTCTAATGCTCTGCTCTTTCTCCTGTGACAGTGTATCTTGTATTGCAAGTTCTTTTTCAGACATTTTAAGTAACTAGATTAGAGCTATTTTAACTGCAGTCATAAATGTTTCTGAGGAAACTGACAGATTATACAAAGTTCAGTGTACACTTCTCTGTTGCAGATATCTTGTGTGAGACAGTGCAGATGTTTAATGAAATCTTCCTTGTTAAATGCAGAAACATTTACTGAGCTGTGTGCAGCAAGCAATGCAGCTTCTCATTTATATTATATAAAGTCCTTAGTTACACACTGAGCTGTGTACAGTTTACCAAACATGAGTCTTTCTATTGAAGATTAATAACTCTGCAGGTATTCTTTTTACTATTCTGTTTTCATTTACTGTTTTGCAAGATGACTGCCCAGTGCCTTATGATGTAAAGTTAAACATGCAATCCAACTTACAGTTTAGTAGAATCCAGCAGAATAGCTTAACTCAGACAAATTCCACAGCAGAGATTTATGAATCCTTCATACTTTATTGTTGCAAAACAAGAATTCTGAGGTTCCAGAAGTGGTAATTGCCAGGTAAAAAGAATTTGCCTCTACAAAGCTATTAGCAGAGTCCTAGCAAACTTACACATTGAAAGTGAAACTAATTTACACACAAGTGAAACAAAATGGAGGCAGGAAGTAACCTCAAAAAGGTCAGAGGTAGAACAGAGAATATACATTAAATTGAATACAATAATAAAACATAACACTAGAGGGAGCACAAGAACTAAAATAGCATTTAAAGATGTACATATGAATATATGGACAGAACAACATTTATTTAGCTGCAGAGGGGTCCGGGAGCGGCGGAATAGGGGTTAATACTTTTATTTAGTTGCGGAGGGGTCCGGGAGCGGCGGAATAGCGGTTAATACATTTATTTAGTTGCGGAGGGGTCCGGGAGCAGCGGAATAGGGGTTAATAACATTATGTAGGTGGCGGCGGGGGCCGGGAGTGGCGGGATAGGGGTTAATATATTTTATGTAGGTGTGGGTAGAGGTGTTTAGACTCGGGACTTATGTTAGGGTGTTAGGTGTAAACGTTACTTTTATTCTACCATAGAAATCAATGGGATATCTAGCAGCATCCTACATAAGCTTTCACTGCTTTCAGACTCCCATTGATTCCTATGGCATCTGTGGCCTCCAGGGTGGCGGATTGAAAAGCAGGTACGCTGGGCCAGAATAGTGGCGAGCGTACCTGTTAGAAGCTTGATAAATGGCAAAAGTCATCAGATAGTGCCGAATGTGTATTCGGAACATCTGCAATGACGTAAACATCAATCTGTGTCGGATTGAGACCGCCGGATCGTATGTTACGTCACAGATTTCAACTTTTGCCGGTCTGTAGGCTTTGATAAATGGGGCGAATCAGGCTTGCCACAATTACACTGCAAAATTCCAGCGTGTTTGTGGTTGACGGCTTGATAAATATCCCTCATTGTCTTTTCTAATACATTGGAATAACCTAAAAAAGTAAAGCAAAAAAGTTACTTAAACTATCATATAATTGGTGATGGCTTGGAATAAAACCCATTACATTTTTACAATTAAATTGATTTTTCTTTTACTTTATTTAGTGCATGGTTTATACACTGACTGTATGTTTGTTGTGGTTAATTTTGGAAGCTAATATAAAATTCACAGAAGTTAAAAGGGACAAGAAACATTTTTTTTCCTTTTTGCAATTTTAAACAACTTTCCAATTGACCTGTTATCTAATTTGTTTCATTCTCTTGGTATATTTTGTTAAAATTATACATAGGTTTTATTCATTGTCATACATAACTTTGTTTGATTTTTGAACATAAATAAAACAAAAATTATAAAAAATAAATAAAAAAAAAATCACACATAGTTAGGCTCAGAAGTGACTGATTATTGGCAGCACATGATAACCCATGTGAATTGCTGTTTCTTTAACAAAGAATACAAATAAAAATTAGATAATAGAAGAGAATTGGAAAGATGTTTAAAATCATATTAAATCTGAATTCTGAAAGAAAAATAATGGATCTGACATCATATTCAATATTCAATCAGTATTGTTACAAATTACATATAAAAAAAAACTCCTAAGATTATGTGAAATGAATGCGTACATAGCTTCTGCTTATACTTTATATAAGCACTAGAGGGAGACATGTAGCCACGCATCGGAGGCTAGCAGCTATACAAAAATTACATACCGTAAAATTTCAGTATGATTTTATACTGCCATGATCAAAATGCTCTCTCATGATGGTATTCTAGAAAGTAGTTAAAGAAAAAAAAACATAGGGGAAAAAGGAATAACAAATGAAAAACTCCTTCAATACATTTTTATTATTTTATAGTTTTTTTAAACAAATGCAACTGTAGAATATCATTTAAAAAAACCCTGAGTCTGTTTTATTTTAATTCTTCTATAAATTAATTCTAAACTGATATGTTTACAACAAATCATTGCTTTATATAATCTGTTAAGTGGAATTGTATAATGCCTGATGTATTGTTTTACAAATTATACAACAAATATCAATTAAAATTTATATTGATGAGTTTAATCATAAGTATATCTATATTGACTATAAAAACAATTAAATCAAACAATGAGTACACTTCAATAAAAATAAAATAAAGCCCACCCTGTCAGGTACCTTAAAGGGACAGTCAAGTCCAAAATAAACTTTTATGATTCAAATAGGGCATGTAATTATAAACAACTTTGCAATTTTCTTTTATCACCAATTTTGCTTTGTTCTCTTGGTATTCTTAGTTGAAAGCTAAACCTAGGACGTTTGTATGCTAATTTCTTAGACCTTGAAGGCCGCCTCTAATCTGAATGCATTTTGACAGTTTTTCACTGCTAGAGGGCGTTAGTTCATGTGTTTCAAATAGATTACATTGAACTCACGCATATGAAGTTACCTAGGAGTGAGCACTGATTGGCTAAAATGCAAGTCTGTCAAAAGAACTGAAATAAGGGGGCAGTTTGCAGAGGCTTTGATATAAGGTAATCACAGAGGTAAAACATGTATTATTAGAACTGTGTTAGTTATGTAACACTGGGGAATGGGTAATAAAGGGATTATCTATCTTTTTAAACAACAAAAATTCTGGTGTTGACTGTCCCTTTAACAGAAAAAAAGGAGTGCCGGCACTTTAAATTATAGTCTGATAGCTTAATCTAGTCTTTAAATCAGGATTGCTGTCCTATTCCTGTGACCATAGACAATTAAATTCACTGGTGTCAGGGTTACAAAAAAATCATCCTCCTGTAACGCTGTTCAGAAAAACTACTTGTCATAGGATGGTGAAAGCAAATAGTGCAATATCTTTTAAAGAATGAAATATCAATAGAGTAATATTAACAGCCTTACAGGGGGAGGACAATTAATTGAATTGTCTATGGTCACAGGAACAGGACATCAATCTTCATTTAAAGACTAGATTAAGATATCAGACTATCATTTAAAGTGCTAACACTATTTTTTCTGCTAAAGTATCAGACAGGGTGGACTTTGTTTTTGGACTCCAATTTATTTTTATTTAAGTGTACTCATTGTTTGTTTTATAATCAATATAGATATACTCATCAATATATATATATATATTTTTTAAACATAATTTTTATTAAGGATATCAAGTACGGCATACATATACAAGAGATGAAAATGATATAATGTACATAGTAGTCAGGTTCCGTGCAGTTTTTGTTGTATTACATCGACTTGTATATATGAAAAAACTTAAAGAAAAACTTAAAGAAAAGAAAAACAGAACTGTCCATAGATTAGTCCATGTGTCTCCTTCAGTTATATATAATAGGACACAACATCTGCTGTGAGTCTTCTCATCTTAATAATCAAAAAAGAAAATAAATAACATAACGAAGACCCTACGGGTACATAAATAATTACAATCATACCTTTTGTATAACGCCTTAATAGAGCTCACAGAATAATAGAAAGAAAAAGGGGAAAAGAAGGGAGAAAAAAAGGAAAGAGAAGGTGAGTAGGAGAGGGGTTAAGTACAGAGGGAAGGGGAAATAAGCTCCCCGTAAAGTGCATGTCGATGTGATAGTCCTGAGAAGCATGGGTTTCAGACAACCGATATTTTACATATTACCCATAGCACCTGTAAAAGATTCCCAGTAAAACTTAATCTCGTAGAAGCTAGTGATGGTTCTCTTTCTAAAGTGCACATACTCCTCTTGGGATATGAGTGTTGTAGTATTCTGAATCCACTCTGTTCTGGAAGGAGGGGCAGGTGACCTCCATTTTCTCGCTATCAGATTCCTGGCGCTATTTAGTCCTATTATCAGGAGGTTCCATCTTATTTTACACAGTCTCTGTGGTCTAAAGTTTAATAAAGCTGTCAAAGGGTTCAATACGAAGGTCGTATCTATAATAGCCTGGAAGTCAGTCTCCATTTGTGACCAAAATGGTCGTAGTTTCTCACACTGCCACCATATATATGACATAGTGCCTTTCTTCCCGCATCCCCTCCAACATCTATCATCAGCGTTGGGGTATATGCATCTCAATCGCTCTGGGGTTAAGTACCAGCGGGTCAGTATCTTATGATTGAGTTCTAGGGTTTTTGGTGATGCCGAGGACTTACGAGTATTAAAGAATATATTTTCCCAATCCTGAATGGTGAGGGAGACCCCCAATTCCATTTGCCAACATGTGGTGTATAATGGGAGAGTGTTAACTAATGTTTCCTCCAGTAGACATCTAGCGATAGATAATGTTCCCGTATGGAGAACTTCTGATAAGCACAACCTCTCAAAACTCGTTGGAGGTCTCAACAGGTCCATTTTGTGTTTAGAATTGTGGATCAGGTGTTTTAGCTGAGCATATTTCAGCCAAGATGAGTAACTTCCCCCAGCTACTTCCTCCAAATCTTGCCTTTGCTTTAGTGCACCGTTAACGGTCAATTTTATGAATGGTATGGTATACCCCAATTCACCACGGGTGTTGTTAAGGAGTTCCAGACCTCCCAAAAATTCTGCGTTGTACGAAATTGGTGATAAGGGAGAAACTCTAGAGGAGATACCCATTTGGGAGTCCCTCAAGGAATCCCAATTGTCAAAAATGTGTGTATACAACTCTGAAACCCTAACTAGGCGTGATCTAATGCCTGGAGAAATCCAACATAGTGCACCCAGGGACAGAGAACTCAAAAGATGAAAATCTTTGGTTGTCCATGCTTTGTTATCTATCTTACCGTGCCAATCTAAAGCACGTTGGAGTGTTACCGCATTATAGTACCTCGGAACCCCCATGCCTCTGTGTCCCAACGGTCTATACATAATTGTTCTGTTTATTCGAGGCTTAATTTTCCCCCATATAAATAAGTTAAGTTCAGATTGGATGTTGGATAGGAAGGATCTAGGAAGATGTATGGGAACTGTTTACAAGATGTATAATATCTGTGGCAATATGGTCATTTTAACTATCTGTATCCTACCCCACCACATCAGAGGTTTATCCCGCCACGTTCTTAGTTCTGCTTTCAACCTATTCAGTAAGGGTATATAGTTTCTTTGGTACAGTTGGGTCGTGGAAGGTGTCAGCTCTATGCCTATATATGCCTAAATAAGAATTGTAGGTTCCTTAGTCCTATTTACGTGTTCAATAAGGTGTAATGTCCGTATAGTATTGTCCCTAGCTTTCCTGCCAGGGACAAAACCTGATTGATCAACATGTATAAGCTTAGGTAGTATATCATTTATTCTTTTAGCTAGTATCTTCGTAAAAATTTTAATATCTGAGTTGAGTAAAGATATAGGCCTATAATTTTCTACCATAGCGTTGTCTTTTCCAGGTTTCGGTATAATCATTATATGTGCTTCTAATATATTGTAATGATCAGCAATTCGATTGCTGTTTCTTTAGTCTGATTATAAGTATTCTCTGGTAAATATTTTGTATGTATCATGTGATTAAGTCTGTCTGCTAGTGAGGAGACAGAGTCTTAATCACCTGGATTAATGTAGCCCGGAATATTCACCTCAAAATTATAAGTAGTAAGATCAGGTGAATTATATCTGGGTCCAGAGATAAGTTTGTACTATGTAAACTTTTAGATAATAAGTAGCAGTTTATATAGGTTTGTGACAGATAAGTGAGGTCCCCTTTAGGGTAATACTGTGCCTTTAAATAATACACCTTGCGGTAAAGATAAGTTCACAGTGTGGAGTATAATGTTTCAGCTTGCTGGCCCTTTAAATAATACACCTTGTGGTAAAGATAAGTTCACAGTGTTAAGTTTACTGTTTCAGCTTGCTGGCCCTTTAAATAATACACCTTGTGGTAAAGATAAGTTCACAGTGTTAAGTTTACTGTTTCAGCTTGCTGGGCCTTTAAATAATACACCTTGCAGTAAAGATTTGTAAACAGTGTTAAGAATACTGTATCAGCTTGCTGCGCTGTTAAACATTACACCATACGGTAAAGATAAGTTCACAGTCTTAACTGCAATGCTAACACTTGTATACGGAACCTGGCTCTAGCAGCTGTGTGCGTGCAGCTTCTCTGATCCTCTCTGCAGATTGTGGCCTGTGTCTGTTAAGCTGGAAGTTGTTAGAGCGGCGTGCGTGCTGCAGTTGCAACAGGTGACTTCTGCTTTAGATGAGAAGTAGCTTCAGTTGAAGGAGACAGAGCTAATCACAGAACAAGTGATACTCTGTTTTAGACAAGTAACAAGAAAGGCTGGAGAGTGAGTGGGTATCAACCTTCAATAAACCAGCAAAGGTGTATGGGAAATGGAAAGCTTTTAAAGGAAAAGAGAGCCAGATAATTGATTCTTAAGGTGGTATGTGAGATGTAGTAACATAAGTTAAGGTGGAACTGAGGAGTTCATGACACATCCCCCCCTCAAAAGAACCTCAAGGAGGTTTCAAGGCGCTGGACGATCAGAATGCCTACGGTGGAACACAGACACCAGACGGGGAGCCGATAGATTGGATGCCGGCTCCCAGGAATCCTCAGATGAGTCATACCCCGACCAGCGGACAAGGTATTGGAGTTCACCGTGATACCTTCGGGAGTCGACTATAGAATGTACTTCGTATTCGGGGTCAGGTGTAGGAGATTCCGGAGGAGATGGAGAGACATGGGTAGAGGGATCACAGGGTTTGACAAGTGACACATGAAATGTGGGATGTATACGGTAAGTTGCTGGGAGTTGTAGGGTAACAGTGACAGGGTTGCTTATAGCCACTATCGGGAAGGGTCCCACAAACAGTTTATTGAATTTCCTACAGGGTGTAGGTAATTTAAGATTTTTGGTGGCGAGCCAAACTAAGTCACCCACTTTGTAGGCGGGTTGGGGACGATGGCGTAGGTCGTAGTATCGTTTCTGGGTGGCTTGTGCTTGTTTGATGTTCTCTTGTATGACAGTATAGGTCTGTTTAATGGAGTTGACCAAGTCATTTACTTGTGGACAGGGACTGTTTGCAGGAGGTAGCGGGTGAAAACGAGGGTGCCTTCCTGAGTTGACATAAAAGGGTGAAAATCCTGTGGATGAATTAGTAGTGTTATTGAAAGAAAATTCAGCCTGGGGAAGGAGCGAAGCCCAAGAGTCGTGTTTATGGGAGCAAAAACATCTCAGGTATTGCTCCAACCATTGGTTGGTACGTTCACATAGCCCATTTGTTTGCGGGTGGTACGATGTAGTCAGGTGTTGCTGAATGCCAAGAGATTGACATAGGGATCTCCAAAACTTGGATGTAAATTGCGACCCTCTGTCACTGAGTACAGATACTGGAAGGTCATGCAGTCGAACAATCTCTTTGATAAATAGATCTGCAGTCTGCTGTGCTGTAGGAAGTGAAGCTGTAGGAATGAAGTGGGCCATTCTAGAGAACAGGTCAACTACGACAAAGATGACAGTCATGCCACAGGAGCTTGGAAGATCAACGATAAAATCCATAGAGACGTATGCCCAAGGATAGTCTGGTAAGGCTATGTTTTGCAATAGGCCCAGAGGGAGTTGATGAGATGGTTTACAGGTTTGACAGGTGGAACAGGAACTTATATATTGTTTTACTGAGTGTCTCATAGAAGGCCACCAGAAGTGCCTTTGTAGAAGGTCATAGGTCTTATGTATTCCCAAATGACCAGCTAAGGAGGAATCATGAGTTATAGATAACACTTTTGTCCGGAGAGATGGTGGTATGTAATATCTTGACTTATTACAGAGGATACCGTTTTGATCAAGGGTGAGAGGGTAAGTAGCCTTTGTTGTATCCAGTTGTTGTTGGTTCTTTAATTCAGTGCTATCAGGTGAGAGTACACCAATTATGGATGTAACGGGAACTATTGTTGAGTTGGGATGAGCAGTGGAAGGCTTAATATCTTTTCGAGACAGAGCGTCCACCTTACCGTTTCTTGAACCAGGTCGATATGTGATGGTGAAATTGAATCGTGAAAAGTACAAGCTCCACCTGAGCTGACGAAGTACGACTAGTTTGAAGATATTGTAGGTTTTTATGGTCCGTATAAATTACTATTGGATGTTCTGCGCCCTCCAGCAAATGTCTCCACTGTTCAAATGAAGTCTTAATTGCGAGAAGCTCCTTTTCCCCCACTGGATAGTTGAGTTCAGCAGGTGTAAGGAGTCTGGAGAAGTAACACACTGGGTGCAAAGGATCTTTTGGTAAGAGTCTCTGGGATAGAATAGATCCGATGGCGTATTCGGACGCATCCACTTCCAATACGAATTGTGCTTTGCTGTTGGGAATGTGCAGTACTGGGGAAGTAACAAATAGAGATTTAAGGAGTTCAAATGCCTTTTGAGTTTCTGAAGTCCAGATGAATGGCTTAGAGGTCCTAGTCAGGTTAGTGAGTGGCCTAGCAATGGCTGCAAAATTGCAGATAAAGCGCCTGTAAAAATTGGCGAAGCCTAAGAACCGCTGGACTTCTTTTATGTTGGAAGGTATAGGCCAAGTGGTGATGGCAGAGATTTTACTATCCTCCATAGATATCCTGCTATTGCTAATGCGATAGCCAAGAAATGATACTTCATTTACATGGAAGAGACACTTCTCTAACTTGACATACAGCTTATGTGTCTGTAATCTGGATAACACTAACCTGACGTGTTTGACATGTTCAGAGAAAGAGGAAGAATAGATAAGAATATCGTCTAGATAGACCACCAGGAAAGTGTCGAGGATGTCCCTAAAGATATCATTAATGAAATTCTGGAATGTTGCCGGAGCATTACACAACCCGAATGGCATAACTGTATATTCGAAAAGACCATACCTGGTCCTAAATGCAGTCAGCCACTCGTCTCCGGACCTTATTCTTACAAGGTTGTAGGCGCCCCTAAGATCAAGTTTAGTAAAAATAGTGGCGCCTCTTAACCTCTCAATTAACTCGGGAATGAGAGGCAAAGGGTACCTGTTCTTTTTAGTACGCTTGTTTAATTCCCGATAATCTATTATCGGACGTAAAGACCCATCCTTGTTTTTCACGAAAAAAATGCCGGCACCGGCAGGGGAGGTGGAAGGGCGAATAAAACCTTTTTTTAGATTATCAGTGATATAGGTTTTTAAATGAGCCAATTCAGGTCTAGAAAGAGGATAGATGTGGCCATAGGGAATGGTTGCCCCGGGAAGTAAGTCTATGGGGCAATCGTAAGGCCTATGTGGGGGCAACGACTCAGCTTCTGTTTTATTGAAGACAGCAGAGAAGTCAAGATATTGTGTAGGAATAGGAGATGAGGAAGTAGTGAACAAGTGAGTGTTTGGAAAACAAGTTGAGACACAGTAGGGAGAGGAGAATGAAATGGTGAGGGTATCCCAATGTACCACAGGTTGGTGTAGTTGAAGCCAAGTGATTCCCAGAACAATAGGGTAAATGGGAGAAGAAATAATATCAAAGGAGATAGTTTCAGTGTGACCAGGTGGAGAGGAAACGAGTAAAGGAATAGTCTGTTGAGACACTGGACCAGATGCTAATTGCGAACCATCAATGACTTTTATAGGCAAAGGTGTGCTTTTAAACTGAAAGGGTATTTTATTTAATTCAACCAAACGTAAATCAATAAAGTTGGCGCAAGCGCCTGTATCGATGATTGCGTTACACTCTATCCTGTGTCGGTCCCACTGCAAAAGCAAGGGAATGGTAAGGTAAGCTGTAGCAGTGGTTTTTGTGTGGAAACAATGTTTTATGTTATGGATCTTACCTATCTTCTGCTTTAGTAATAGAGGGCACTCCTTAACTGCATGACCAGTACCTGCGCAGTACATACATAAATTCGCAGTTCGGCGTCTAGCCTTTTCCTGCGGGGTAAGTGGACCCCTAATAAAACTGATGTCCATGGGTTGGTCGGACGGTGGACCAACGGTTGGAGGAGTTGGCAGTACCCTGCGAACAGGTGCTGTAGATGGGCTTCTTTCCTGCTTCCTCTCTCTAAGGCGTCTGTCAATTGTAATCGTGAGGGCATAAAGGTCGTCAAGACGATCCGGTATACCAATCCTGGCGAGCTCATCCTTGATCTCCTCTGCAAGTCCGAGACGGTATTGGTTTTTTAGAGATACCTCATTCCAGAGGGAATCTCTAGCCCAGATTCTAAATCTGGTAATGTACTCTTCTACCGGTGCTTTAGACTGCTTTAAGTTCCTGAGTTTACTTTCTGCAGTTATTTGATGGTAGGGGTCATCGTAGAGGCCTGATAATGCCTTTAGGAAAGCATCCAGGGAATTTAGAATGGGGTCCTGGGTCTCATAAAAGGAGTCGGCCCAGGCCCTGGGTTCTCCCCTGAGATAGGAGAGTATGGTTAGAACCTTGGACCTATCAGTTGCATATGTCCTAGGACGAAGGTCAAAAAGCAAGAGGCATGCATTCCTAAACTGCCTAAATGTGGAACGATCTCCAGAAAATTTCTCCGGGTAGGAGACTTGGGGTTCTGCTTGATGATCAGTTCCAGAGTTCCTATTTGACAATGCTTCCCTTAAACAGGCTTTGAGACTCTGGTTTTCTACCTGCAGCTCTCTAAAAGCCTGTGTCAGACTATCCAAATGCTGATTTAGGGTATGGATTTGTGATGTCAGGTCACTGGGCTCCATTATCAAATATAGATTTTAGGGCTGGTTTATTATGTAATGATCAGCAATTCGATTGCTGTTTCTTTAGTCTGATTATAAGTATTCTCTGGTAAATATTTTGTATGTATCATGTGATTAAGTCTGTCTGCTAGTGAGGAGACAGAGTCTTAATCACCTGGATTAATGTAGCCCGGAATATTCACCTCAAAATTATAAGTAGTAAGATCAGGTGAATTATATCTGGGTCCAGAGATAAGTTTGTACTATGTAAACTTTTAGATAATAAGTAGCAGTTTATATAGGTTTGTGACAGATAAGTGAGGTCCCCTTTAAAGTAATACTGTGCCTTTAAATAATACACCTTGCGGTAAAGATAAGTTCACAGTGTGGAGTATAATGTTTCAGCTTGCTGGCCCTTTAAATAATACACCTTGTGGTAAAGATAAGTTCACAGTGTTAAGTTTACTGTTTCAGCTTGCTGGCCCTTTAAATAATACACCTTGTGGTAAAGTTAAGTTCACAGTGTTAAGTTTACTGTTTCAGCTTGCTGGGCCTTTAAATAATACACCTTGCAGTAAAGATTTGTAAACAGTGTTAAGAATACTGTATCAGCTTGCTGCGCTGTTAAACATTACACCATACGGTAAAGATAAGTTCACAGTCTTAACTGCAATGCTAACACTTGTATACGGAACCTGGCTCTAGCAGCTGTGTGCGTGCAGCTTCTCTGATCCTCTCTGCAGATTGCGGCCTGTGTCTGTTAAGCTGGAAGTTGTTAGAGCAGCGTGCGTGCTGCAGTTGCAACAGGTGACTTCTGCTTTAGATGAGAAGTAGCTTCAGTTGAAGGAGACAGAGCTAATCACAGAACAAGTGATACTCTGTTTTAGACAAGTAACAAGAAAGGCTGGAGAGTGAGTGGGTATCAACCTTCAATAAACCAGCAAAGGTGTATGGGAAATGGAAAGCTTTTAAAGGAAAAGAGAGCCAGATAATTGATTCTTAAGGTGGTATGTGAGATGTAGTAACATAAGTTAAGGTGGAACTGAGGAGTTCATGACATATATGCTTAGGCCATACAGCACCTCCATCCACTGCAGTGAATAGGTCGGTGAGATGTGGGGCCAGTATCTGTTTAAACTGCTTATAATAGGCATTGGAAAAACCATCCGGCCCAGGACTCTTGTGGAGTGGTAGGCTGTTAATTGCGGACAATACTTCCTGTTGTGTGATAGGGTTCTCTAATTCTTTTGCGATTTCTGATGGTATTGTGGGGAGGTCTACCTCATTTAAGTAAGCTATATGGTCCTCTGTACTGTTCGAGGGGCTTGTTGGTGAAAGATTATACAGACCTTGATAGTATGTTTTAAAACAATCAACTATACTAACTGAGTCTTGAGAGTATCCTCCTCTAGGAGATCGAATTTTGTGTATATATGAATTATTTCTTTTTGTGCGCAGCAACCTTGCCAAAAGAGTGCCTGCTTTGTTCGACTCCACATAATATAATTTTTTTAAGAAAAAATGCCTTATCTTGTGCTTCCTTATATAGTAGGCGATTAAGGTTTCCCCTAGCTAGTTGTAATTGCTGACTAAGTATATGATCTCGAGGGGGTTTTTTATGTTGAATTTCATATGATTGTAATATATTTATAGCTTCCATGTATGCAGTTCGGTATTGTTTTGTGAGTATAGCTTTTTGCTTGATGAATTCACCCCTCATTACCACTTTATGTGTTTCCCATACATTAATGGAGGATGTTTGGTGGGAGTGGTTAAAGCTAAAGAACTCCCTCAAAGATATAGTGAGTTTATCCAATATTATAGGTTTGTGAAGAAGCGTTGCATGGTCAGACCAGCTGGTATGTTCTATGTTTGAGTCTGCAACTAAACTGTATGTGAGTTGATCAATAAAGATGTAATCAATGCGGGAGTAACTTTTATGGGGGTAAGAGTAAAAGGTGAAATTTCTTTGCCCAGGATGGATAGTTCTCCATACATCTATCAAGGACAGTTTCCTTAAATTCGCGCAAATTATACGGATTGACACAGGGGATACTTGGCTACGTGCAGTTGAACAGTCCATGTCTGGTTCTACAGCAACATTGAAATCCCCCGTTAAAATAAGCGCACCTTTTTGCACTGCTAACACTGAGTTTGTGAGTTTCTTGAAATTTTTTGACTGTCTATTGTTTGGAGCGTATACATTAATTAGTGTAATGAGCCTATGATACAATTTGCCCACCAATATAATCCATCTACCTTCAGTGTCTTCTATTTTGTGCTGTAGCTGAAAAGGAATCAGTCTGTTAAATAATATACCTACTCCATTTTTCTTTTTCATATGGGACGCAAAATACCCTGTGGGGAATTCCTTATTGTGAAAAAGGGGTGCATTATCTCTGGTAAAATGTGTCTCCTGGACAAATACTATTCCCCCCGACAATTTTTTAAAACTTGACAAGGCTACAGACCTCTTAGTGGGCGAATTTAACCCTTTTGCATTATGAGAAATTAGTTTGATCTTGGTCAGTGGTGTCACTAGGGGGGGGGGGCGGGGGGGGGGGGCGGGCCGCACCCGGGTGACACCCTCCAGGGGGTGACACCAAAAAAAAAAAAAAAAAATTTTTTTTTTTTTTTTTTTACATTTTATTGAAATTCAAAGAAATACAATGTTGAGATGCATAGATTATTTTATTAGAGGCTGGCATTTGTGAACATTAGTGGGACTGGGGAAGTTGTAGCCACACAATTTTTTTGCCCCTTGAGCCAGTACTGCAATTTCAACAAATAGTTTTCCTGGCTGCTTATGCTTGTTTATACTTTGCTCCTCCCCTGCCCAATTTCACTATGAATGTTGTGGGTGTGCCGTGGGGCTTGCAAAGTTGCGCTGCTAGCCTAAACCTGCCTGCCTATCTGTGCTCACTGCTCAGTGACATGAGGCCCAGGGCTGTGCACTGACAGAGTTGGAACAGAGTCAGAGAGCAGAATTTTCATAGTTTGTGCGCCTAAACCTTTTCTTCAGTGATTTATTTTAGAGTGCTCTGTTTATCTTTCATTTGATGTTCTGCTGAGCCAGGGAGCATGAGCTTCATAATTAATGCAGTGCAGTTTACATATTTTGTATGTGTGTGTCTGAGTTTTTGTGTGTCAGTGTTTTTGTGTGTGTGTTTTTGTGTGTGTGTCTGAGTGTGTTTCCGAGTGTTTGTGTGTGCATCTCAGTATGTTTTTAAGTGTGTCTGAGTGTTTGTATGTGTGTTTGCCTGTGTTTTTGTGTGTGACTGCTTTCTGTGGGGGGGGGGGGGTGACACCATGACTTACCGCACCGGGTGACACCAACCCTAGTGACGCCACTGATCTTGGTATTAGCCATCGGCGCTGGAGGGGATGGGGGACTGCTCTGTCAATTCTATCAGACATTCAAACCAAATAGTCACATACCTGCATGTCGTTGCTTCACTTATCAGTCTGTACTCAACTGTGGAAGTTGTGTTTTGTGGTAGGGA
This sequence comes from Bombina bombina, assembly GCF_027579735.1. Lineage (NCBI taxonomy): Eukaryota > Metazoa > Chordata > Amphibia > Anura > Bombinatoridae > Bombina > Bombina bombina. The sequence continues at coordinate 1,182,108,427 of NC_069500.1, forward strand.
AAGAAGAAAAGAAACTGGAAAAGGTAGAGAGGAGGAGAGAGGAAGAAAGATAAGGCATTCATACTGCCTGCAAGGTTTTTGTAGAAACTGCAAGAACAGAAGAACATTAATATTCATAAAAACTTTCTGGTTAATATACAAAAGCATATCAAGAAATAAGTAATCAGCAAGAGACCTCCCACGCTTGGGGATCTCAAACTGAACTACAACAACAAAGGGGGGTTCATGTCACACAATTTTGGTGACATAACAACCTGTGGATTTAAAATATAACCATCTAAACAAAATTGCAACCATAAACAACTTTTAGACTTAAATGTAGCTATACATCTGGTAATCTGATAAACATGTAAATTTACAAAGTATAACAGAAAACTTCATAAATATAATTTTTGTAATAACCCTACTAACAAGGGTCTTAATACACAATGATAACATAACCTCCATTCAAGCTTCTTGACTTCAGATAGGGTCCCCTGTTATAGTGGATGGAGCAGGTCCCACAACTTGGTTCTTGTTTTTTCTTTTCTTGGCGACTTTGCTCCAGCTGGTATATGAGGGTCTTGGCAGCTTTTCCTGAGTATCCTCGTTATTTGCCATTCCATCTTTCAGAGTCGGTAGAGTAGGTTTTGATATACCCAATTGTTCACAAAAGTGGTCAATGTCCTCCTGTGACTTGTATATGGCAATAGTGCTCTCCTTGATTACTTTCAAGCAAAAGGGAAATCCCCATCTCTATGGAATCCTCAAGTCTCTCAAGTGTAGAGTAAGGTACCTTGCCTCCTTTCTTTTGGAAAGTGTCATGGGACTGAGGTCAGCAAAGAATAGGATAGAATTATCTTCAAATAAGACCGGGTGTTTTTTCCTAGCAGCAGACAATATATTTTCTTTATCTTTAAAACTAGTGAACTTAATGACGATATCACGAGGTGGTGCATTCTCTTTCGGGACCCGTCGTAGGGCCCTGTGATATCTGTCCAGAGGGAACTCAATCTCTTCCTTTTCATCCGAGATAAAATTGAACAGTCTCTGTAAATAAGGGAGAAGCTGTCCTGTCTGGACCATTTCTGGGACGCCTCTCAGTCTTACATTCTGGCGCCGGACCCTATTATCCAGGTCCTCAACCTGATCTTGCAGCTGTTCTATTAAGGTTTGGTAATGAGAGGACTGCCTGGCATGTTGGTCAAGATATTTGTTAGTCAGTTCAGCATCTTCTTCAATTTCATTTACATCTTTTTTAACCTCTGCTATGCTGGATTTAATAATCTGACTCCTTTGTGAGATTAAGGCTGTGAAATCTTCTTTGGATGGCAGTAATTGTAGGTCCGCCCTAGTCAATGGGGCCTGCGCCTCTGTTTCCATGTCTGAGTCCATAGTGTCATGTGCAGTATCCTCCTCTCCCCTAAACTCCACAGTTGCAGTGTGATTAAGCTTAAAAAAATTATGCATTTTAGGGTTAGGAGTGCCCGCACCTTTGGCAGATTTGTCTGATCTGGGAAGTCGTTTAGATGCCATAATTAGTGATTTGGTATCAGAGAGCGTATTGTTAGTTATTCACATAGAACACTTGCTATTATTGTAAAAGCAAGTGCTGTTTGCTACAACTATGCCACAATTCACTTTATCAGTTTTGAACTAGTCCCAACACATGCAGACTCTTAAAGCGTGAGCCTATTGTTAGCAGCCTAGTCTCTATACATAAGATAACACTCTGTCCGGTTATTTGTTCATTGCCGACGGATAATAAAGATACCCCACACACACTCCGGCACCTGGGCGATTTCCATAGTCTATTTACACATCCAGCATCACCGCCGAGCAGACCAATATGGCGTCTTTCGCGCCCTTTATATACAGCGTTATTTCTATATTATGTCTCAGTACCTGCTCAAGCGGCCCCTGCGTGTGCCATCTATGGGTCAGATTCCGGTCTTCCAAATGATGATCGGAGGTAAGGCCATCCGAGGTGTTAGTATCCACTTCTGAATTTCCCGGAACCTACATGCTTTGTCGGGAGTAGCGTGGGTAGGTCGCGTTTAGGAGTCTGTGCAGACAGGATAAAAAGTCCACGGCAGCCTCTCTCTCTGCTCTAATCCGCAGTCCTCTATGCTCAGTGGGTCTTCAGATTGTGGTTTGTGCTGATAACGGGCATTTAGGTCGCAAAAACCAGGTGATATGGTTGTTAGTCTCACGGAGCTCTCTTTTCACACGACCATCTTAGACGCTCCATCAATATATTTTTAATTGATGTTTGTTGTATAATTAGACATGGCGTAATGATTCAGCTGCTACCTATAACCCCCTTTTGTTCATACTTACATTTTGTTACAATATTGCCGTTTTTAATTAGTATAAGTATATAGGAGTAATTCCTGCCTCCTTAAACAAAATGACTGTTTAGAGAGAGGCACGATGGCATCAGATCCATCCTCTGACGAAATGAAACTGAATTCATGTAATGCATAAGGATTTCTGGGGAGTGACATCACTTCTGGCTTTCACTATGGAAAAGCTTACACAGAAGCTGGACAATACACTTAATTCCCCTGGATTACTTTTTTTTTTTTAAAACAAGGTTTTATACACATTTTTGCATAAAATTGGAGCCTATTTAAGAGCATTAATGAGAAACTGTACGTACGCTTTCTATTTACCACAACCCGACTTTCTCAAAGACTTCTCCTTAAGGAACTTGTTAGAGCGGTTATTTTTAAATGGAAGATTCCTTTAGAATATGCTTTTGTTTTGTTTTTTCCCCTTGAAATTTTTTTCTGTGTTTTTGTTACAAGTGGCAAGGACAATAACAAAATCTATCCTCTTAAGAAACCTCTTCCAGAGAACCCAAGTTAAACAGGTCTGCTAGAGAGGTAGTAGGCACGAGGGCTGGTAATAGTGCCAGAGAAGAACCAAAGCTAAAGTAAGGAAGCAGTGGAGTTCAAGCCAGAGTATCTATCAGGAGGTAGTAGAGGTGGAAGGTGAGGTCAGCAGGTTAGATGGCAGGTTAGCAACAGTTTGACAGTCCAACAGACGACAATACCTCAGGACTAAGACAAAGGAGGATCAAAGTCCAGGCCAAGATCAAAACCAGAATCAGTCCAATCATTTGTCAGATACACAGGAGAGAGGATAAAAAAAACAAAATGTTAAGCCAGAGGTCAGGGAGCCAGATGCCAGCAGAGAACTTGAAGCAGGTAAGAAAAACAGGATAACCAGGAATACCAAGATGGGTAACTGATGACTCGTCACTATAAAACCCTTGCAAGGTCAGTAAGGTTTAGGTGGAATTTATAGGGCATTGAGTGATGCCACTTTGACGTACTGGGTTACTACTTGGTTTGGACTTCGGCTAACCTGCCAGTAACACATATAAATTGTAATGTGGTTTTGTGCATGAGCACAATATAGCACACCTCAGAGTACAGGAGGAATAGAGGATAGCGCAGCCAACACAATCTTCGGCGTTAGCACAGTGGAGTTCCAACCCAGGGTATAGCGCACCTAAACCTGCGAGGGATAGCGCAATAGGAACAGTCATTAGCACCAGAGGACTTGTCTTTGGGGATAGCATGGTAGGAGCAGCATCCAAAATCATAAGGACAGCACTGACACCAGGTGTTTCATATACTGAATACTTTTGAGGTAATACCAAGTAAACAGCTTCTTTATAAGCTTTGTTAACTTAAACATAAGAACATACTAAACTATATGATATGTAGGTTTTTTTGGTCTCTATGTTGTGCAGTTTCCTATCCTCCTTGCTTATAAATATATATATATCCCCGCCAAAAAAAAATATGGTCTGTTGTAAACAAAATATGTCTATTGTATAGCAATTAGTGTCCTATTTTTTCCATAAAAGTATTGTCATATGAACCATATCTACATCAGATGAAACAAATATAGATTGCAGGTGAACTATGCTTTTTGTAGTATCTATCTCTTTATGTAATTCCGGAGCTCTAATTCACTAAAGGTGGTGATTGGTATGTGGGCATTTAAGAGGTGACCCTAATAATGGGCAGTGGTCATGTTAGGTTACAGTACCTGAAGCTGTGATTTGGTGAATGATAATCGACCAATTGTCTATGATAATTGTTTATATCTTTCCTTGAAAAGTTTAGTGTGATATAAAATATTGTTGTACTTTCCCTACTTACAAACTGTTTCAGAACACTGGAACTTTGGCAGTGGCCTACCACAAAAGTGCAACACCCCCCCCCCCCTGCCCAGAAAGTTGGGTTATAGTCTAGTATTGACTGCTGAGCTGTGATCATGGAGGAATTGTACATAGCCATAGAAGCCCTTTTAGTCAATATTGAATGTAAAATGCATGACAGATTTGACTGCCTTCTGTCATTTTGTATTTTGTCAGTTTGCAGATGTAGAGGGGGATAAAATATATGTAGCCAAGTGTAAGTTGTCTACCTGAAGCGAGGAGTGCTGTCTGCCCTTTACGGACTCCCCGTAAGAGATCATACTTTTCATCTGTCCTGGGGGGGGGCGGGCAGTGGCCAGTCCTATGGAGAGTGATACGAGCTTCTAATGCTATCATCAGGTGGAGGCCTATCTAGTCTATGCCACAAGACAAGCAGATCTGCATTTCAGAGATCATATGGAAAGAACAATTTAGACAGAGCCCTGGTAATTTATTGCTGTATCAGAGAGGGAGAGTTCTGCCGTAATTTGAACCAAGCTGTCAGCTCCATACATATGGGAACTGAACCACTCAAGGACACTTGTGTGCGGATACATTGGATTCATATCCTATATAGTATATGGATTCTGGTTTGACATAACCAGTTACAACATAGAGTAAAATCCGTTCTTTATAATTGTGATTCTAATAGTTTGTGTGTGTGTGTGTGTGTATTAGCTAAATTCTTATATCCGCCTTTAGTCAGAATGACCAAATTATTTTTAAACTTCAGAAACCCGGATTGTGAATAGCGACTCTTTAGGTTTAACATATATTGTGTACTCTGTGGGTAGTCCCTCATGGCAATTGGGCATTTTTTAAGATGCTCTTCAGATCGTCTGTAATGTTGATTTATGTAATAGTTACATTTTTGGTACTCTTTATATATAGTATTATTAATCTGTTAACACTGCTTTCTATTAAGAGTTTATCCCCTACTGTGAATATTAGAGGTTACAATTGTATGTATTATTAGTGGGGAGACTCTTTTGCTTAATTCTTCCTGTTGACGTTTCTCACATAGCTATTCTGACAGAGTTTTATAGTGGACTAAACAGACAATAAAAATAGATAGCTATAATTTACTGCGGTACTGATGCTCACAACTTAACTATAACTATTATAACTGGAAGCTGTTATATGGTTTAAGGCATATAAAAGGTATTTTTATATCAAAATTATGGCTAACACATAAGGGATGCTTTAATCATTTTCTCCCCAATGTTGAATGATTTGTTCTTTATTACATCAAGGGGGACATGCTAAAGTAGTCACCATAGTAATACAAATGAAGAACTGAAAAACTCTCTTTTCATGTGGGGAGGTGATTATATCTCAGTGAGTATCAGAGTTTATTTATCATCAATGTTTATTTCATACAAACATGGTCATCTTGTCCATCAAATACAAAAGGAAGAAAATACATTACAATATACCAAAAATGTATTTATTGTTTTTTGTTGAACTGTAATATTTCTTTGCTTTGGGGGATCATCTGTGATGTCTCCCAGATACATTAGACAATGTCTTGATTAGTGTCTCATTTTACACATTTCCGTCTGAGCCTGATCCATTGGGCTACTTTACTTTTCTTTTATTAAATGTAACTTGATAAAAAAAAAAAAAAAAAAAAAGTAAAAAACATAATTTATGCTTACCTGATAAATTTATTTATTTCATAGTGGTAAGAGTCCACAATCCATAACTCCTGAGAATTACTCTTTCCTGCCACGAAGAGGACGCAAATATTCCCAAACCCCAAGAGCTCTATAAAACCCCTTCCACCTTTAATGGAAACTAGGAAAGATGCGTAGCAAAGCCAATAAGGTAGGAAAAGAAAGAGCAAAAAAATGTGCAGAAAAATAAACCAACACCAAAATAACAGAGTGAGATAAAAAGAACATCTTTATTCACATTCCTGAAGGGGAGGCAAAGACTAGACTAGTTTCCAGTAAAGTGGGAGGCGTTTTATAGAGCTCTTGGTTTAGACTCTTTGCCTCCTCCAAGTGTCAAGGAAAAGTAATTCCCAGACGGAATAGACTGTGGACTCTCACCACCTGTATGAAAGACATTACATTGATGAAACTGCTATAAAAAAAGAGAGATAATACTTTATAAAGGCAGCAGATGAGTTTAAAACACTTCATATACTCACTACAAAGTCCTGTTCTTACCATACGGCAAGCTCTATGAATACTAAAAAGAGGAATAGTAGAAAGCTTTTCCCCAACTGGCCAGGCTCTAGCAAACTGGCTCCATTCTTTAGCATAAACTGTGCTCTAGGCCAGGATCCATTGTTGGGAAGTGGCTCAATTCCTAAAACATTACACATTATGTTGTAAACATCAACTGATTTGATAGGAGCCGACCTGAAATTCACTTTAAAATCTGAAACATAAAAAAAAAAAAAAAATGTAATAAAACATTATTAATTCAATACAGAAATCGGTAAAATATATTTTGTATTTTTTTCATACAAATAATAAACTAAACAGCTGAAAAGTAAACAAAATACAATTTTTAACATTTATATCCTTTTGTGAATTATACATATTTGCACTAAAAGCAGCTGTTTTAATGAACATATGTGCCTGATCAGCATATGAATGAAATACAAAGATCAATTGCTCATAGACTGATAAGCATAACTGTGTGTAGTCATGGACTACAAAGAAACAATTTTGCAATAAACCAAGAACTGCAATATATTTTAAATATCCTAAATAGCTTTATTTAGTTTAAAAAAAAAATACAAAATATATTTAAATGCACCTTTAATGTTATTTGGCTGTTAATACATATGGAGATACATTATATTATAAATGTATTTAGTGCACTCTAAACCAGAAGCAAATTAGAGCAGTTTGTGGTATTTACTACATAAATATTCACTATAGAAATCTGCAGAAATTCATAAATATAAATAAATAATAATAAATATATACCGTAAATGTGGATACAAAGAGCAAAATCATGGGAAGGGGAGCATTTGCAATATCTTGCCTCTTCCGCTGGATGCTCATGGTAAGCTCACAGCCTCACCTTTAAAAGGGACACCCCAGGCAGTTCCGTTCCTACAACTTTCCAAAGTACTTTTATCATAAAGTTTGCTTTGTTCTATTGTTCTTGTGAAAAGCTAAACTGAGGTAGGCTCACAAATGGATTTCTAAGCTGTTGAATAGTCTCTTATCTCATTGCAGTTTGACAGTTTAGACAGTGCTAGTTCAGGTGTGTCAGATACCATCGTGCTCACTCACGTGGAGTTATTTATGAGTCAGCACTGTGACTAAAATGCAAGTCTGTCAAAAGAACTCAGATAAGGGGTAGTCTGCATAGGCTTAGATACAAGGTAATCAGGGGCGAAACTACAGGGGGTGCATAGGTCACAATTGCGACTGGGCCCCCAATAAAAAACGTTGACCTGCCACTGCCATCACTGATATCATGTGAGCGTGACATGATGCTTCACTAATGTCTCTGACTACAGAGGTTAGTGTTTCTGTTTTACCCATTGGTGTTTATGTGTGTGTGTATGTATGTATGTGACTGTGTGTGTATGCATGTATGTGTGTGTGTGTGTATGTTTGTGGAACCAGCAAATTACAGACCTTTTTTTACTACAGCATGGGGGGGGGGGGCGGGGGGTAAACAGTGTCAGTCTATACAGTGCCACTATATACAGTACGGGGGGGGGGGCTGGACTATGTCACAGACTACTGTGGTCACTTTATAAAGTACTGGGGCGGGTAGGGTCAGGCCAGCCATCTCACCGGCAGATTACAGACTGTGTCACTTACTCACTATATACAGTACTGGTGGGTTAAACTGTGTCACTATATACAGTAATAGGGGGTCAGACCATCTCACAGACTGTGGGCACAGGGTACCTCCTTTTGCAGACATGTAATCTAATTCACATTTTTTTTCTGTGTTAAATGTATTTTTTTTTTATATATTTATCAAATTCACTTTTTTGGGGGTGGGGGGGGGCCTTCTTAGATTCTTGCACCTGGGCCCTGTGGTTTCTAGTTACGCCTCTGAAGGTAATCACAGAGGTAAAAGGTATATTGATATAATGGTTTTGGTTATGCAAAACTGGGGAATGAGTAATAAAGGAATTTTCTATATTTTCAAACAATACAAATTTTCAAGTAGACTGTCCCTTTAAGTATAAAAATGATATTTGTATTTCTCCTCCAAACTGCTCTAATGCATGCCCCTAAATCTATGTTGGATTTTCTAATCACCTATGCAGTTCCATTCACCAATATCAGGGCAGCAAGTATCCTCTTATTTGAAAACTCTTGTGCAATGTTAAATTTCCCAAGCTATGCAACAACACGCATTTGGCGACAGCAGGCAGACAGGTTCACTACTTGCAAACCTGCCTGCCTGCTGGGTTAGTAAATCTACCCCACAGTGCACATCCAAGCATACTTTTGACTTTTATGTAAAAAGCCTATACTTGACAAAACGTGTCAAGTGAATTGAAGACTTGCAACAATTAAAGGGACAGTCAACACCATTTTTGTTGTTTTAAAAGATAGAAAATCCCTTAATTACCCATTCCCCAGTTTTGCATAACCAACACAGTTATAATAATACACGTTTTACCTCTGTGATTACCTTGTATCCAAACCTCTGCAGACTTTCCCCTTATTTCAGTTCTTTTGACAGACTTGCATTTTAGCCAATCAGTGCTCACTCCTATCTATATAAAATAAAACACATTAATACCCTCTAGTGGTGAAAAACTGTCAAAATGTATTTAGATTAGAGACGGCCTTCAAGGTCAAGAAATTAGCATATGAACCTCCTAGGTTTAGCTTTCAACTAATACCACCAAAAGAACAAAGCAAAATCGGTGATAAAAGTAAATTGGAAAGTTGTTTAAAATCACATGCCCTATTTGAATCATGAAAGTTTTTTTTTGGACTTGACTGTCCCTTTTAATGCCTGTGGCCCATAATGCCACTAGAACAAGAACAAAAGGGAACGCTTCATCATATAAAACTCATGTGAAATTCAGTTTACCTGGACCATAAGCCAGGAAAAATGCTCTCATATCCAAAAGTTCATTGTCATAGCCATGCCACCCATACTGCCATGCTTGGTTTGTAGCGGTGCCATTATTCCAGAAGGGTAATTTTGATTTATCCTGTTAGGAAATATAAATATAATTAGCTATATAGATTATTTCAGTGCAGTGAAGGTCCGAAATTTAGCTGAAAATAAAACATATGAAAGGTTAAAGCAAACAAAATTAATTAAGAAATTAAAACCCACCTTTAACATAATGAGTCAGTTTTTGGTGACATTTTATTAAGATATTTATGTAGTTGCTGGTGTTTTAGAGCTCTTTTTTTTTTATCTCAATTGTTCTTTAATAACAATTCTTTAAAAAAGCTTATTACAAGGATCTATCTTAAAAAATCCTCACAGACTTTAGAGAATTTTGATAAACTTTTCTAAAGGATTGTGATCTGCTCCTTAGCTCGGGGAATAAGCGCCCACTCTCATTGTACATAAAAAAGAGAAATGATAAAACATTGAATATAGAATAAGATAATTATGTGAAACAAGCCTCTAAGTGCACGTTATGCCTGTTCTAAACAGCGGCCCATGTCCTGAATTTATTGCATATATAGATATATGCATATTTAGATTTTAAATGCTAAATACATAGGCAAAGTTCCGCATGCAGCTTTCTCTCTCTTGCCACTTCCAGGCAAGGAAATGGAAATATCAGCCAACTGCAAAAATCTGATTGGCTGACATATGATTTTCCATGGTCATGAGCACTACATAAGATGTCCTATGTGTGAAAGCTTTGATCAGCATATTAATAAGTAGAACAAATTCTAATTCATTAGAGTTTGTCACTCCAGTGGTTTTTGGTTTCGTTTTATATAAAATTCCCATCCATTAGAATCAGTTATATTTATCAGCTAAACTGCCCAAATTATGAATACAGTATAAGCAAAGAATCTGTTTTTCATACAATGATACTGGGTAAACACAGAAAACATTATACAAGGGATTATTCTGAGGGTTTCCACACACCAATATGGAAGCAAAATTGAAACATGACAGCTATGGTATCAGTATTGGCAATAGCTGTCTAATAAAAATAAATGCAATTTTTTACATTTATGTAAAGGTAATTGCAACCATGAATGACATTTCCAATGACCATATTTTAATTTTGTACAAGTTGCATAATTTAGAAACATGATTTAAGAAATCTTTTCAACATTTTATGAAGCCAGAAAATGTGTTTAATTATAGGAGAACTGAAAATACATGAAAACACCAACCAAAAATAGTTTTTTTTGCAGATACCAAACTTTTTAGATTAGAATACTGTTGACATTGTCAGTGTTGCAGTAATACCCGTTTTTATTGAAAATTACATAGTAAAAGAAAGCTTTTGAGAGTTTCCTCTCTTCCTCAGGTCTGAAGCAATACTGATCAATATGATAGAATTGGTTATTGATGTCTTGAGAAAGAAGAGAGCTATGGAGACAGGAGGTAGCATAATATGAGATCAGGAGAGAAGGAGCAGGGTATCATTGAAACAAAAAAACAAACACAGGCAGGGTAAATGCTGGATAAACTAAAAACAGAGCATTGCATGCTGAAGTATACTGTGTTTATATAACATTCACATATGAAATGCTGTTCTATAGAACATACATAAAAAAATCTACAGCCACCACTTGAAGAGGATACCACACTTAGACATTTTGCCCCAAACCCCATTTCTGGCATTTAAACAACTACCTAGCCTGAAACACAAACTGAGCCGTAGTAGACTGAGCTCAGAACAGGACAACATACAGAATGGTACTAAACGCTGCAATAAAGCACTTTGCAAACTGTGCACATAGTTATGTAGCAGCAGCACAGCCAGTCACAATCACAAAACTTATAACATTAAGAGTACTCATGTATGGTACACATGATACAGTGCACAGCATGAGACTTGGGAAGCTACATAGAAACTGGACACAAAGTGCACCTTAGAATGAATCTGCAAAGACATTTTATTAAAAACCACAAAGATGGAGCTAGCCGGGAACGAGTGGTACATGAGCTCCGCTAACACCACCTTCCAAAATACAAAAGTTATCATCCTTTATTGCTTTTTACAGCTAACTTTTGTTTCGAGACTTCCTGCTTTGCTCTTCCAAGAGGTAGACATTTTGTTGCTGCGTTGGTGGCCGTTTACCAGGGAGGAATCAAGGCAGAGCTTGAGCACCTCTGTACTGCCTTGAGCCTAGCAATCTCTTCACCTACCTAAGAAGATATCACACCAGGGCGGTTGAAAGGCAGGTCCTGCCGCTTTCCCTCACATGATTTATCTCTGAGCTCCCTGATGGTTTCGCTGGAGGAGCGCGTAACCACCACATAGCCACTCCAGCGATCAGAGTGTGTGCTACAGTAGCTACCGACAATACTCCAGGAGAAGGAGTACCGTTTCGAATTTATACTGCTATTATATGCTCTGTAATTGCATGTGTTCTTTCTACCCTTCCTGTGAGAAAACGTGTTGCACACATTTAAGTATCATCTATGAATCCAAATCCTCTTCCTGGCCCCTTTCCAGCTTCTCAATAGTGATCTACATTAATGATACTTCATCCTCCCTGTAATGCTGCTTATATTTACCAACAATCATTTCCATGAGATTTAACACGCTGCTTGCAGAGACTTGTTCTTTATTTGTGATCACTTGCTGGGACATTCTCACCAACCTTCCCCCCAGGACTGAAGTTTGCTCTTCTTTCCCTTTTCCACACAGCCTGTCTGTGTGGGTCATACCACCTTATCCTTTTCCCCTGCATCACTCAGGAGTAACATTTCCCTGAGGAGGGCAACCAATAAACAAATACTACCTGTCACCTCCTTCCTTCCACAAAACACTCTGGCTACCCACTCCTGTACATCAGTTCTCACCTCATGTTGTAGTGGCCTATCTTGCTTCTCAATGGCCTCTCAGAACCCTTTCAGCTGGAGAATCCTCTTCAACCTCCCCCACTGGGACTGCAATTTGCCCTTTCCCACTCAGCTTGTCTGTGTGGGTCATATCATATTATTCCTTATCCCTACATCACTCAGGAGCAATATCCCCCAGAGAAGGGCAAGCAATCAATACACCAGTACTGTTGTCTATTTTTTCCCCTCACATCTCTGCAGCACTCCGGATACCCATCCTTATTATATATCGGATATATCCTTGTGACGTAGTGACCTACCTTCCTTCCATACGGCCTCTCAAAAGATCATGAGTTACTACAGATTATCCAGATCTGAAAGTGCAACAGACCTGTGATTCTGCACTTCACATATACTCTTCACTGCGTCATAGTGGCGATTTCTCATTGCTTCTAAAGAACTAAACCCTGCTGGAAGCATTAGTGTCATACAGTTTTATGTCTATCTCATGATGTGCTAACCGGCAGAGCTGATGTGGGCGCACATATAAGTTGTGATATAAACAGACCCTATAAAAAAAAACATTGCATAACTAGTGTCCTTCCAGAAGATTACTATTGACATAGACAAGATATATCTTTTCTTTTACTCTTCTACCCACAGTTTTATACTACAAGCTTACCTATTAGGATGCCTCATTCCTCCCGTAAACAAACCCAAGCAAGAAGAACAGTTATGGATCATTTCTCTCAACCTAGAAGGATCCTCTGACTGATGCCAATGGAGGTCCTAGTGAACTCTATTCTCAAGACGAGGAATCTCAATCTTGTACAAATTCCTGCTCTCATTCCCAACATTTCATCACTGAATCTACTCTTAAAGCAATGCTAGCAGCACAAACTGCATCCATCACTCATGAAATACAATGTAACTCAACGGAATTGTGCAAAGGCATATCTGAGATTGGTGACAGGGTAGACGCTATTGAGCATAAAACAAGATGACATTGCTGTAGATCATACCAATTGTCTGGCTTACTCAGAATGTCTTGCAGAACAAATAACCCAATTAGAAGCCAAACTTGCGGATCCTGAGGACAGATCCAGGAGAAATAATATCAGGTTCCTATGAGTCCCTGAATCAGTCTTAACTCCTGATTTGCCTGAATTTCTCTTAGGTTTATTTAAGGAGTTAATTGAGCAAGTTGATGACAGTACCCGAATAATCAAAAGGGCACATAAGGCTCTAAGAGCTTGAACAGTTTCTTCTGACAATCCCAGAGACATAGTATGGTTTCATAGTTTCACATTTAAAGATAAATTGCTACAAGCGGCATTTAAAGTGAAGGTCAATTTTCATGTGAAAATGATTAAAAACAGGGGCACTTTCATTCATGAAAATTGACATTGCACCGTATTTTAAAAATACTTACGTTTTTCTTCTGAAACGCCAGATCGCCATTCTGAAACGATGCCCCGCCTGCTTCTTCCTGGTTTACTTACCCAGCAATGACAAAACCGGCTCCCTCCAATCACGGCGTTGCCTCAGGTAATGATTCCCCCGGAGAGAAAGCCGTGATTGGAGGATGCCGGAATCATCATTGCTGACGTATGAAGAAGCTTGCGATGGGCTGGTGAAGCACTGGAGCGGCTTCAAGAAGAAAAGGTAAGTATATTTTAAGAAAACTGGTGAAATGTCAATTTTCATGAATGAAAGTGCTCCTGTTTTTAATAGTTTATTAATAAAAACTGGGCACTTTTACATGAAAATTGACCTTCACTTTAAGAAACGTACTCTTTCTGAACGATATCATGAACTACAACTTTCCCAAGACCTCTCTTTGCATACTCTTCAACAACATAAGCTTTATTTACCTGTAACAACAGCTCTAAGATCTGCCAACATCAAATATCAATGAGGCTTCCCAATCAAGCTCCTGATCATTGTGGATAATCAAACCCATGTCATCACTTCACTTTCTCAGGGACTAGCTTTAATAACCTCTTGGGGCCCCCACACTGCTTCACCCCCTGCCCAGGCAGCTGCAAACCCCAAACTGAGAGCCTCAGTTTCATCTTAACTATTCCCAAGTACATATACTGCAGAGGTAATATGGACTTTTGCTTACTTTCTATTAACCACCTAAATGTGTCACATATTTAAATGCACTAACGCTATTTTGTTGGCACCAGTTATTTATGACAATCTGTTAATATGTTGCTTATTTAGTAAATGTTTATATGATGTTGTACACTCCTAGGAATTTGTATTACTTGATGATTTCAGATTGGTTTCACCAGTTTCTCAATTGGTGTCTAGTCTAACCAATCTCATATCTTTAGATGTGCTGATGTTTAATCCACTTTTCACCTACAGGATAAGTTTACTACACATTTTTGATTGAGTTCACTTACCCTTCTGTTGGAGCTCACTCCAGGGTTATTTTCACCACAACTATTAATTAAACTCTATTTTTATTTATTTTATTTTCTACTCTACTCTCTGCTGGTCAACTGCCCCCATACTCCAAATAATTTATATTGATGGCTACCTTTGAATATGTAACACACAATATCAGAGGCCTTAATTCCCCTGGAAAGAGAGGACTCTTCCATCTATCACTAAATTAAACCCAGGTGTGGTTTTCTTACAATAAACCGACAGGAAAACTAATTACCCAGACTTTATTCCAAACAATATCCTGTAATATAATCTGTAATATGTCAAAAAGACGTAGCGATTTTAATACATAACCGTGTGGCATACGAGATGATACATGTAGAGCAGGCCCCACAAGCACAATACATTATACACATATGCAAGTTAGACCATGTCTTACATACACTTGTTTCTGTGTACTTACCAAACAATAATCAGCTCAAGTGCCTTAAAAAGAATCTTATCCCTGCTAGACAAAATTCTCTAAGGATGCACTATTCTAGAAGGTGACTTTAATATGGTTCGGAATAGCAAATGGGACAAAAGATCCACGGCTCCAGCTGGCAGAAATTCACAAATTCAGTCTTTGTCAAACAAGTTCAAAGCACTGATGTCACAATATGATTTTCATGATATCTGAAGATCTTACAACTCTACAGAAAAAGAGAATACTCATTTCTCACATTCACATAACACATACTCTAGGCTAATAATTTTTTTTGTCACGCCAGCACTCTCGACCTTGTGATATCTGCCAATTAACACTTGAGCTCGTGATCAGACCATAACCAGTTATCAGTCGATCTCAAGGTATCCGAAAAACACAATTCTAAATCTCAATGGCGTTTACCAAAGCAGATTCTATCTGACCTACCATTTCAAGAGGAGCTGCAAACTGACATTAATAAACTCATACACATACATTACAATAACTCTGTCTCTGTTGCTATATTATGGGTGGCCCTTAAGGCCACTATTAGGGGGTGGTTATACAATTAAAAAAAACAAGTTCAGATTAGGCATTCCTTGTGCCTTACCCTCTCCTAGGCACACTGAGTTGTGCCAGCAGGAGAAAAAAAAAAATTGCTTACAACCATCCCCCCAAACCACCAACCATACAGATACTGTCAAAACCCATATTAAGGTGAGTACAACAAAACCTCCTTAGACTTCAACAAATGTATTATTGCAAAGGGAATAGAGCAGGCACTATGCTTGCCCACAAACTAAGGTGTCATATTAGTGCTACTCTAATCCACCAAATCAAATATGATGGCTTAATTTGCCCGTAGCCCAAAATTATTGGAGATAGTTTTGCAAAATATTATAGAACTTTTTATAATATTGAAAACGCTAAATCGACCATAGTTGCACCTAGATCAGATATACAAACATTCCTCCAATCTCTTAATTTACCTTGTCTCACTACAGACCAATGAGAGTCCCTCACCAATCCTATCTCAATAGAGGAGGTCATTAAAAAAACAAAACATAATTTAAAGCTCCAGGACTTGATGGATATAATGCTATGTTTTACAAAATGTATTGCTCTGAACTCTCACCACTTTTACTGAGCGTTTACCACGATGCCTGGGAGACAGGTAATTTTGCCAAGGAGTTCCTGCAAGCTTCCTTATCTACAATCCCTAAACTTGGGAAAGATCCTACTCTTTGCAAGAATTATAGATCAATTTCTCTAATTAATAAAGACATTAAGATATATTAAAAAATGTTAGCTAATTGTATAGCCCTAAATTTACCCTCCCTAATTCATCTAGACCAAGTGGGATTTGTATAGGGCAGAAGGGGTTAGGATAATACTAGGCATTTACTCAATGTTTATCTGAGTCTACTAGACTTAGAAGGCCTTTCTCAGTGATCTCTTTAGACGCCGAGAAGGCCTTCGATTGAATTAGGTGGTACTACTTATGGGAAGTATTCGATATGTTTAGATTCCCGCATGAGATCAAACAGGTGATTAGAGCTTTTTATTCTGCCACTACTGCCTACGTAAGAGGACTAGGTTTCTGCTCATCTACCTTTCCGATCTACAATGGCACTATGCAGGGATACCCTCTGTTATCCCTGCTTTTTGCACTTGCAATAGACCCTTTGGCAGAAAATATTCTGGCAAATCAGAACATAGACAGCGTCACACATTTTGGTACCAATCATAAAATCACACTATTTGCCGACAATATCACCATTTTGAAAATTTACTTTATTCTCTTGGTATCTTTATTTGAAAAACAAGAATGTAAGTTTAGATGCCAGCCCATTTTTGGTGAACAACCTGGGTTGTTCTTGCCGATTGGTGGATAAATTCTCCCACCAATAAACAAGTGCTGTCCATTGTACTGAACGAAAAATTGTCTGGCTCCTTAGCTTAGATGCCTTTTTCAAATAAAGATAGCAAGAGAACGAATAACAATTGATAATAGGAGTAAATGAGAAAGTTGCTTAAAATTGCATGCTCTATCTGAATTACAAAAGATTTAACAACATTTGGGGAGCTATCTTTTTAGAAGTTAAATTACTCCAAAACTGAAGCCTTTATGGGGATTTAACCATCAGCATGTTCAAACTTTACAAGCAAAATTTTTGCTTTAAGTGCTCTAATTGTTCACTTAAAGGGACACTGAACCCAAATTTTTTCTTTTGTAATTCAGAAAGAGCATGCAATTTTAAGCAACTTTCTAATTTACTCCTATTATCAATGTTTCTTCGTTCTCTTGCTATCATTATTTGAAAAAGAAGGCATCTAAGCATTTTTTTGGTTTTAGTACTCTGGACAGCACTTTTTTATTGGTGGATGAATGTATCCACCAATCAGCAAGGATAACCCAGGTTGTTCTCCAAAAATGGGCCTCCACTAAATACAAAATATAGAGAAAATAACTCATTTTACATTGCTGTACCTTGCTTTTGAATATAAAACTGGTCTTGAAATAAAAAGTAATTATAACGAAGTATAATGTCTAATAATTCCAATACAAAATGTTTCTCTTCCCCAGTAAACAAATTTGAATCTGTCATCATTTTGTCCACTGCCCCCACACCCCCATCATGACTGATGGAGGTGTATAGGCTGGACAAAAAAGCAAGGTACAGCAATGGGCTCCAATGTCGCCCCTACATATGCCAACATCTATATGAGTATATATGAAGAAAAACTTGTTTATAGTAATAAACTGTTTAAACAATATGGCGCCACATGGTGGAGCTATATTGATGATGTATTTGGCATATGGCTGGGCGACATTGGAAGCCTATTGCAGTTTGTGGATACATTAAATCTTTCTACAAGGAATATCAAGTTTACCCTGGTTCACAGTGAGGAAAGTGTGGCCTTTCTAGACACTTTGGTTTTTAAAGATAAGGATAGAATCAGGATAGATTTGTATAAGAAAGATACTGACAGGAATGATCTTTTGTTAGCAAGTAGTGCACACCCTCAATCTCTAAAGAACTCCCTACCAAAAATCCAGTTGATGCGGGTACGCCGCATTGTGTCAGAAGACAAATTAAGTGAAAAAAGGCTGAGGGAGATGGGAGATCTCTTTTTGGATCGAGGATATGATGAGAATTTGATCCACAAGGAAATTGATAAGACACTTGAGATGACAAGAGAGAGTCTGTTAAAACCACAAGAGAAAGTTAAAAAGAGGAATGGGGACAAATTGGTTTTTGTCTCCAAATACAATGAATTAAGTACACAAATTCATAAGATTATTTGCAGACATTGGTACATCTTAGCAAATTGTAATTCAGACATACCAGAATTTCAGCAGACACCTATGCCTGCATATAGAAGAGGTATGAACTTAAGAGATTCTTTGGTAAAGGCAGATATTGGGAGTACTAAAAGTGAAAAACAGAAATATATTACAAGTAAAAATTTGGGTTGTTACCCATGTCTTGGTTGCTCCCATTGTAATAGTATGATTAAGGGACCCACGTTTGTACATCCACAGTCAGGTAAGAAATTTTGGATCAAAGATTTTCTAACATGTAATACAGAGTATGCCATCTACCTCCTTAAATGCCGATGTGGTTTGATCTATTTAGGAGAGACGACCCGTAGGGTACGTGATAGAATTACAGAGCATAAATCAAACATCAGGAGAAAGAATCTAAAATCCCCTGTAGCCACTCACTTTTTAGAAGCCCAACATGGGGTGAGCCAACTCAGATTCCAAATTTTGGAACATGTTCCCCCTGGTAGACGAGGGGGGGATAGGGAACAACATTTGAAACAAAGAGAGGCATTTTGGATTTTTACTTTGAATTCATTAGTTCCATTTGGTATGAACAAGGATTATGATTTGTCTGTCTTTCTTTAGGAATTTCTCCTTTAAAATTTGTTAATTTGTGATTACTAATCTCTATGTTTATCTCTTTTTTGTCTCTCTTTTTCTTGGATGATCAGTATTGTATATGAAGTTAGATGGCACCCAGACTTTGAGAATGTGTGGTGATGTTATGAAAAAAGAAAAAAGAAAAATAGTAATGATATAGGAAACCTATAATTGAAATTGACATATGCTAAGTATGGTTTTTTGCTTTTTTCTTTAAATTGAATGTTTTCTAATTAATATTGATGCCTTCAAAAAATTCTGTGTATTTTTCACCTTCTTATGTAATATAGGTGGATTGAAAATTAGTTTAGTATTTTTGATGTTTAATATTTAGGATACCCACATATGCAGAAGTAATAAAACAGTATTAGGAGTTTGTAAAGAGTTAATTAGATTGTGGGTGTGTCCTAAGGGGTATATAAGGAGGGATAGGAAGTGATGTATGTATGGCATGATGAAGGACATGTAGTCCGAAACGTTGCTATCTTTTTGTACTCCTGGATATGCAATAAAAAATTGGAAAATTCTATTGGAGTGCTGCTATTCACTTTTTGTTCTGGAATTTGATTGCTGGGCTGTGCAGTGCCTAGCGATAGCGTGCACTCATCCAATAACAGTGTGAGCTGGACTTTCATGATTGACTGGGATTGGTCTGAGTCACTGTACTAACCCTAGCTAAGCATAAAAGCTGTGTAATGCAGCAGTGCTATGATGGCATAAAGGGAAGTCTGTCTTAAAAAGCAGGCTAAAAGTAAAAAGGTGAGTCATTGTGAACCTCATTTGCATATCTTACCCAGATTCCTTTGCTGCATTGGAAACAGTGTAGTCAGAGAGTTTCTAGGTTTAAAGCAAGTCTTCTGACTTGTTTAGATTTGTAAATGGTTTACACAATGAGTTATTCTCTCTCTCTCTCTCTCTATATATATATATATATATATTTATATATATATATATAATTATCACACGCACAAAATATAATTTATGTAAGAACTTACCTGATCAATTAATTTCTTTCATATTGGCAAGAGTCCATGAGCTAGTGATGTATGGGATATACAATCCTACCAGGAGGGGCAAAGTTTCCCAACCCTCAAAATGCCTATAAATACACCCCTCACCACACATACAATTCAGCCAAGTAGTGGGGTGATAGAAAAAGGAGTAGAAAGCATCAAAAAATGAAATGAAAATATAATTGTGCTTTATACAAAAAATCATAACCACCATAAACAGGGTCCGAAGAGGCAAACACATCAAAATGGTAGAATTTAGTAAATGTATGCAAAGAAGACCAAGTTGCTGCTTTGCAAATCTGATCAAGTGAAGCTTGATTCTTAAAGGCCCACAAAGTGGAGACTGATCTAGTAGAATGAGCTGTGATTCTCTGAGGCGGGGCCTGACCCGACTCCAAATAAGCCTGATGAATCAAAAGCTTAACCAAGATGCCAAGGAAAAGGCAGAAGCTTTCTGACCTTTCCTAGAACCCGAAAAGACAACAAATAGACTGGAAGTCTTCCTGAAAATCTTTAGTAGCTTCAACATAATATAATATTTCAAAGCTCTAACAACATCCAAAGAATGTAAGGATCTCTCCAAAGAATTCTTAGGATTAGGACACAATGAGGGAACAACAATGTCCCTATTAATGTTATTAGAATTCACAACCTTAGGAAAATCAAAAAAGTAGACTCACAAGAAAGAACAGATAATACAGAAACTCTTCTAGCAGAAGAGAAAGCCAAAAGGAACAACACTTTCCAAGAAAGTTCAATATCCAAAGAATGCACAGGCTCAAAAGAAGGAGCCTGTAAAGCCTTCAAAACCAAATTAAGACTCCAAGGAGGAGAGATTGATTTAATGACAGGCTTGATATGGACCAAAGCCTATAAAACAGTGAATATCAGGAAGCTTAGCAATCTTTCTGTGAAATAAAACAGAAAGAGCAGAGATTTGTCCCTTCAAGGAACTTGCAGACAAACCTTAATTCAAATCATCCTGAAGAAACGGTAAAATTCTAGCAATTCTAAAAGAATGCCAGTAGAATTTATGAGAAGAACACCATGAAATAAAAGTCTTCCAAACTCGATAATAAATCTTCCTAGAAACAGATTTTTGAGCCTGTAACATAGTATTAATCACTGAGTCAGAGAAACCTCTATGACTAAACACTAAGCATTCAATTTCCATACCTTAAAATTTAAAGATTTGAGATACTGATGGAAAAACAGACCTTGAGACAGAAGGTCTGGTTTTAAAGGAAGTGGCCAAGGTTGGAAACTGGACATCTGAACAAGATCCGCATACCAAAACCTGTGAGGCCATGCTGGTGCTTCCAGAAACACAAAACGATTGTTCCATGAGGATCTTGGAGATCACTCTTGGAAGAAGAACTAGAGGCGGGAAGATGTAAGTAGGTTGGTAAAACCAAGGAACTGCTAATGCATCCACCGACTCTGCCCGAGGATTCCTGGAACTGAACAAGCACCTGGAAAGTTTCTTGTTTAGATGGGAAGCCATCAGATCTATTTCTGGAAGACCCCACATCTGAACAATCTGAAAAAACACATCTGGATGGAGAGACCACTCCCCTGGATGTAAAGTCTGACGGCTGAGATAATCCGCTTCCCAATTGACTATACCTGGGATATGTGCCGCAGAAATTAGACAAGAGCTGGATTCCACCCAAGAAAGTATCCAAGATACTTCTTTCATCGCTAGGGGACTGCAAGTCCCACCCCAATGATTGACATATGCCACGGTTGTGATATTGTCTGTCTGAAAACAAATAAATGATTATCTCTTCAACAGATTCCAAACCTGAAGAGCCCTGAAAATAGCACGGAGTTCTAAAATATTAATTGGTAACCTCGCCTCTTGAGGTTTCCAAACTCCTTGTGCTGTCAGAGATCCCCAGACAGCTCCCCAACCTGAAAAGCTTGCATCTGTTGTGATTACAGTCCAGGTTGTACAAACAAAAGAGGCCCCTTGAACTATACGATGGTGGTCTAACCACCAAGTCAGAGAGAGTTGAACGTTGGGATCTAAGGATATTGACTCTGATATCCTTGTATAATCCCTACACCATTGATTCAGCATACAAAGCTGAAGAGGTCTCATATGAAAACAAGCAAAGGGAACGATCAAGACTGAAGGTTTTGACAAGCTGAAACCAATTTCATTCATCTCTTGTCTGTTAGATTCAGTGTCTATGACTCTGTCTCTATCTGGAAACCTAAAAAGGTGACCCTTGTCTGAGGAATCAAGGAACTTTTCGGTAAATTGATCCTCCAACCATGTCTTTGAAGAAACAACACTAGTTGATTTGTGTGAGATTCAGCAGAATGTAAAGGCTGAGCTAGTACCAAGATATTGTCAAAATAAGGAAACACCGCAATACCTTGTTCTTTGATTACAGAGAGTAGGGCACCGAGAACCTTCGACAAAATTCTTGGAGCGGTCGCTAGGCCAAAAGAAAGAGCGACAAATTGGTAATGTTTGTCTAGAAAAGAGAATCTCATAAACCGATAGTGGTCTGGATGAATCGGAATATGAAGATATGCATCCTTTAAGTCTATCGTGGACATATAATGACCTTGCTGAACAAAAGGCAGAACAGTTCTTATAGTCACCATTTTGAAAGTTGGCACTCTTACAAAACGATTCAAAATATTCAGATCCAGAAGTAGCCTGAATCAATTTTCTTTCTTTGGGACAATGAATAGATTTGAATAAAACCCTAGACCATGTTCCTGAAACGGAACTGGTATGATTACCCCTGAAAGCTCCAGATCTGAAACACTTCAGAAAAGCCTGAGCCTTCACTGGATTTGCTGGGACGAGTGAAAGAAAAAATCTTCTCACAGAAGGTCTTACTCTGAATCCGATTTGATACCCTTGAGAGATAATACTCTGATCCACTCATTTTGGACAGAATCTGTCCAAATGTTTTGGAAAAATTTAAAGCTGAAATGAGGGCCGCACCTTCATGCAGACTTGGGGGCTGGCTTTGGTTTCTTAAAGGGCTTGGATTTATTCCAACTTGAAGAAGGTTTCCAATTGGAACAAGATTCTTTGGGGAAGGATTGGCTTTCTGTTTCTTATTCTGTCGAAAATAACAAAAACAATTAGAATCTTTAGATTTACCCTTAGGTCTTTTATCCTGAGGCAAAAAAATTCCCCCCCCCCCCAGTGACAGTTGAAATAATTGAATCCAACTGAGAACCAAACCTTGTTACCTTGGAAAAAGATAGTAATCTAGACTTGGATACATGTCAACATTCCAATATTTAAGCCACAAAGATCTTCTAGCTAAAATAGCTAAAGACATAGATTTAACATCAATATTGATGATATCAAAAATAGCATCAAAGATAAAATGATCAGCATGTTGAAGCAAGTGAACAGTGCTAGACAAATCAGGATCTGCTTCCTGTTGCACTAAGCTTTCCAATCAAAAAGTTGATGCAGCTGTAACATCAGCCATGAATATAGCAGGCCTAAGAATATAGCCAGAAAATAAATAAGCTTTCCTTAGATAAGATTCAAGTTTCCTATCTAAAAGATCCTTAAAAGAAGTACTATCTTCCATAAGAATAGTAGTACATTTAGCAAGAGTAGAAATAACCCCATCAACTTTGGGGATTTTTTCCCAAAACTCCAATCTAGCTGCTGGCAAAGGATACAACTTCTTAAACCTAGAAGAAGTAATAAAAGAAGTACCAGGGATATTCCATTCCATAGAAATCATATCAGAAATAGCATCAGGAACTGGAAAAACCTCTGGAGTAACCACAGGAGGTTTGTAAACAGAATTTAAACGTTTACTAATTTTAGTATCAAGAGGACTAGATTCCTCACCACCCAAGGAAACAAACACTTCTTTAAATAATTTACGAATATACTCCATCTTAAAGATAAATAGATTTGTCAGTGTCAATATCTGAGGTAGGATCTTTTGAATCAGATAGATCCTCATCGGAGGAGGATAATTCAGTATGTTGTTGGTCATTTGAAATTTCACCAATCTTATGAGAAGTTGTAAAAGACCTTTTACGTTTATTAGAAGGCGGAATAGCAGACAAAGCCTTCTGAATCGCATCAGCAATAAAATCTTTAATATTCACATGGATATCATGTACATCAGATGTTGAAGAAACAACAGGCATTGCACTAGTACTGATGGATACATTCTCTGCATGCAAAAGCTTGTCATGACAACTGTTGCAAACTACAGCTGGAGATATAGGAAGTGGGGTTTAAATAATTAAATTATTTGGCGCCACGAATGACGCACAATGCAAATTATTTTTTTTGGCACTAACGACAACCGGAAATGACGCAACTCGCATCATGGCAGACGCAACCTTGTGCAAGAAAAACCTGGAGTCAACTAAGACACCCGAAAATGATGAATTTGTGTCACCGAACGTACCTTTTGCGCAAAAAAATTATTGCGCCAAGAATGACGCAATAAATATCAGAATTTTGAGACAGAGCGAGTCTAATTTTGCCTGCAAAATTTAATGAAAAAGCAGTCAATTTTGAAGAGAAAAAGACTATACCCCAGGCAAAATAACTTCCCAAATATGTTTCACAATTTGAAACTAATAGTCTGCAAAAGGAAATATATAAAAACTTGACTCATGGCAAACATAAGTACAATACAAATAGTTAAAACTTTATATTAATACATAAAGTGCCAAACCATAGCTGAGAGTGTCTTAAGTAATGAAAACATACTTACCGAAAGACACACATCTACATATAGCAGATAGCCAAACCAGTACTGAAACAGTATCAGTAGAGGTAATGGAATATGAGAGTATATCGTCGATCTGAAAAGGGAGGTAGGAGATGAATCTCTACGACCGATAACAGAGAACCTTTGAAAAGATTTCCCGTGAGAAAAACCATAGAATCAATAGGGGATACTCACTTCACATCCCTCTGACAAACACTGTACTCTGAGAGGAATCGGGCTTCAAAATGCTGAGATGCGCTTATCACAGAAAAAAATCAAGCACAAACTTACTTCACCACCTCCATAGGGAGGCAAAGTTTGTAAAACTGAATTGTGGGTGTGGTGAGGGGTGTATTTATAGGCATTTTGAGGTTTGGGAAACTTTGGCCCTCCTGGTAGGATTGTATATCCCATACGTCACTAGCTCATAGACTCTTGCCAATTACATGAAAGAAATATACACATAAATGCAAACATACATACATAGGCATACCTCATTTTATTGAGCTTCACTTTATTGCGCTTTGCATATATTGCTCTTTTTACAAACTGAAGATTTGTGGCAACCCTATATCGAGCAAATCTATCAGTGCAATTTTCCCAACATATATAGACATATAAACACATAAATATAGATGAAAATACATATATACATACACATCTCCAGCAAAAAGATTACGACTTGCTGAAGGCTCAGATGACATTTAGCAATTTTTAGCAATAAAGTAATTAAGATACTCACATTGTTTTTTTTTTTTAAACATAATGCTATTGCACAAACTTACTAGACTACAATATTGTGTAAATATAACTTTTATATGCACTGGGAAACAAAAAAATTGGGTGACTTTATTGCTATATTTGCTTAATTGTGGTGGTCGATCATCAAACCTGCAATATCTCCGAGGCGTGTGTGTGTCTGTGTGCACGTGTGGTGTGTGTGCACGGTGTGTGCGTGCCCGTGCTAGGAAAGGAACAGCTTTTTTTTAAATAAACTATTCTCTTTTACGTGCAAAAAAAATATCCCTACATTTTTTGTCTATAAACAATTACAGTATTTACCTCAGCAATGAACCATCCCTGTTCAGCAATTAGAGTTAAAGGTGCAACAAAATTTCCTTTTTTGTAAAGAAATCTGTCTGGAATTTGTTCCTTCTCGTAGATATTCATGTGCTGTAAAGTACTTAGCTGAGCATATACCTGCAAAACATTAATGTTAGTAACAATTAATATTTGTTTTTACATGACATTTAATTACCCTGGAAAAACTGCTAAGTTTCTTATTGCTTTTAAGAGACAGATTTAGCCAGGAATATACCGGATATATAGCGTGTCCCAAATGGACTGAAGTGGAGCTGCTTAAGCATTTTCGTATTAAAAAAAGATTTTTGAGCTATTTTAGTCATTTACAGTATCATCTGCATTTACTTTTTTGGACACTATCTGTGCCACATTTGTTTTCAATAGCAGTTATCTATTTTAACACAATTTACATTAAAGGCTGTGACACACTGCAAGCGGAGCGGCGCGCAGCGTGTAGATGCAGCTGTGTGCGCTCAGTGTGTCCTGCCTTTTCATCTCTGAGCACTCTGCTGCGTCAGGACGCGTAGCTGAGCGCTCAGAGATTAAATATTTGAACTTCAGAAGCGATGCAACGCGGAGCAAAGCAGCTGCTTCGCCTCACGCCGCATCGCTTGCAGTGTGTCACAGCCTTTATTATCGATTTAAACTCTCTTTACATCAAAGTGATGGTAAATTCACACAGCTGAGTTTATAAAGTTTGAAAGTATAAATATATATATTTAATGCCAGATTATTTTTTTTTTTAATAACCACTGTTTTCAATAAAAATAATTAAATTGATTTTAAACCCACTTTGTTACCTCGGGCGCCTCCGTGTGAGAATTTCTTTAATCTCAATTTGACACAACTAGGTTCACATAGGAAATATGATACAGTCCCTAATGGATGAAGAAGCTGTCTGTCAAATTGAGATTAAACAAACTTTCACACAGAGGTGCTGGGCAGCGGTATCGGAGCAGGTTTAAAATCAATTTTTTTATTGGAAACAGTGGTTATTAAAGGGACAGTCTAGTCAAAATTAAACTTTCGTAATTCAGATATGGCATGCAATAAAAAAAAAATTCCAATTTACTTTTATCATCAAATTTGCTTTGTTCTTTCGGTATTCTTAGTTGAAAGCTAAACCTAGGTTGGTTTATATGCCAATTTCTAAACCCTTGAAGGCCGCCCCTTATCTGAATGACTGGCAGTTTTTCACAGCTGGAGGGCATTAGTTCATGTGTACCATATAGATAACATTGTGCTCATTCCCATGGAGTTACTTATGAGAGGGCACTGATTGGCTAAAATGCAAGTCTGTCAAAAGAACTGAAATAAGGGGGCAGCCTGCGGAGGCTTACATACAAGTTAAACACAGAGGTAAAAAGTATATTAATATAACCGAGTTCGCTATGCAAAATAGGGGAATGGGTAATAAAGGGATTATCTTTTTAAACAATAAAAATTATGAGATGAGAGAGAGAGATAGAGAGATGATAGAGAGATAGAGAGATGATAGAGAGATAGAGAGATGATAGAGACAGAGAGATGATAGAGAGATGATAGAGAGATAGAGAGATGATAGAGAGATGATAGAGAGATGATAGAGAGATAGAGAGATGATAGAGAGATAGAGAGATAGACCTATTGCACTATATATGTCCTCTACTATTTTGAATTGTGTAAGCATCATTGTGCCTTACAGTCATTGGCCAACAGGGTTAATCAACTACTTTGCATTCCTCATTGCAAAAGTGATCATAGGTTACTTTAACAGTGCTTATTCTTATACTGGCATACCCTTATAGATCTTCCCACTATCCCTTGTTATGCCACAATAAGCTAGTTTAGTTTGCCTCGCCAGTATACCCTTCAGATTAAGTATATATTTGTAGTTCCTCCTGTATCAACTTCCACCATACCCCTTTATCAATATTTAATAAAGCTGGTTTGTCCCGTAATCCAATTATACATATCCTATATTTTATCAAGTTACAAGGTAATCACAGAGATAAAAAGTATATTAATAAAACTGTGTTGGTAATGCAAAACTTGGGAATGGGTAATAAAGGGATTATCTATCTTTTAAAAAAATATTTTTTTGGTGTAGACTGTCCCTTATTTGGATCAGTTTAATGCCCTCTTGAGAATACCCTTATGAGTTTTCTTGCTTAGATTTTACCTCAAGAATACTCTTGCATGTCTGTTCTGTATAACAAGACTTTGAACAGTCATAGGCGACCATTAAAGAGAGATCGTTGGGTTACTTGACCCAGGCATTATTAAGAATGTTATACTGCGACGGGTCTTATTTTTCATTCCACAAGTGCAAACAAAACCCCAACCCCCCCCCCAAAAAAACGAACCCCCACCTTACTCCAAACAGGTAAAAAACATAATTTATGCTTACCTGATAAATTCCTTTCTTCTGTTGTGTGATCAGTCCACGGGTCATCATTACTTCTGGGATATAACTCCTCCCCAACAGGAAATGCAAGAGGATTCACCCAGCAGAGCTGCATATAGCTCCTCCCCTCTACGTCAGTCCCAGTCATTCGACCAAGAATCAACGAGAAAGGAGTAACCAAGGGTGAAGTGGTGACTGGAGTATAATTTAAAAGATATTTACCTGCCTTAAAACAGGGCGGGCCGTGGACTGATCACACAACAGAAGAAAGGAATTTATCAGGTAAGCATAAATTATGTTTTCTTCTGTTATGTGTGATCAGTCCACGGGTCATCATTACTTCTGGGATACCAATACCAAAGCAAAAGTACACGGATGACGGGAGGGATAGGCAGGCTCATTATACAGAAGGAACCACTGCCTGAAGAACCTTTCTCCCAAAAATAGCCTCCGAAGAAGCAAAAGTGTCAAATTTGTAAAATTTGGAAAAAGTATGAAGCGAAGACCAAGTTGCAGCCTTGCAAATCTGTTCAACAGAGGCCTCATTCTTAAAGGCCCAAGTGGAAGCCACAGCTCTAGTGGAGTGAGCTGTAATTCTTTCAGGAGGCTGCTGTCCAGCAGTCTCATAGGCTAAACGTATTATACTACGAAGCCAAAAAGAGAGAGAGGTAGCAGAAGCTTTTTGACCTCTCATCTGTCCAGAGTAAACGACAAACAAGGAAGAAGTTTGGCGAAAATCTTTAGTTGCCTGCAAGTAGAACTTGAGGGCACGAACTACATCCAGATTGTGTAAAAGACGTTCCTTCTTTGAAGAAGGATTTGGACACAAGGATGGGACAACAATCTCTTGATTGATGTTCCTGTTAGTGACTACCTTAGGTAAGAACCCAGGTTTAGTACGCAGAACTACCTTGTCTGAGTGAAAAATCAGATAAGGGGAATCACAATGTAAGGCTGATAACTCAGAGACTCTTCGAGCCGAGGAAATAGCCATTAAAAACAGAACTTTCCAAGATA
Source organism: Bombina bombina (assembly GCF_027579735.1). Taxonomy (NCBI): domain Eukaryota; kingdom Metazoa; phylum Chordata; class Amphibia; order Anura; family Bombinatoridae; genus Bombina; species Bombina bombina. The sequence goes on from NC_069500.1 coordinate 1,182,137,583, forward strand.
ACATTTTTATATCAATGGAATGAAGGGGTTCAAACGGAACACCCTGTAAAACGTTAAGAACTAAGTTTAAACTCCATGGTGGAGCAACAGCTTTAAACACAGGCTTGATCCTAGCTAAAGCCTGACAAAAGGACTGGACGTCTGGATTTTCTGACAGACGTCTGTGTAACAAGATGGACAGAGCTGAAATCTGTCCCTTTAATGAACTAGCTGATAAACCCTTTTCTAAACCTTCTTGTAGAAAAGACAATATCCTAGCGATCCTAACCTTACTCCAGGAGTAACCTTTGGATTCGCACCAGTATAGGTATTTCCGCCATATTTTATGGTAAATCCTTCTGGTAACAGGCTTCCTAGCCTGAATCAGGGTATCAATAACCGACTCAGAAAAACCACGTTTTGATAAAATCAAGCGTTCAATTTCCAAGCAGTCAGCTTCAGAGAAGTTAGATTTTGATGTTTGAATGGACCCTGTATCAGAAGGTCCTGTCTTAGAGGTAGAGACCAAGGCGGACAGGATGACATGTCCACTAGATCTGCATACCAAGTCCTGCGTGGCCAAGCAGGTGCTATTAGAATTACTGATGCTCTCTCCTGTTTGATTTTGGCAATCAATCGAGGAAGCAGCGGGAAGGGTGGAAACACATAAGCCATCCTGAATTTCCAAGGTGCTGTCAAAGCATCTATCAGAACTGCTCCCGGATCCCTGGATCTGGACCCGTAGCGAGGAAGTTTGGCGTTCTGGCGAGACGCCATGAGATCTATCTCTGGTTTGCCCCAACGTCGAAGTATTTGGGCAAAGACCTCCGGATGAAGTTCCCACTCCCCCGGATGAAAAGTCTGGCGACTCAAGAAATCCGCCTCCCAGTTCTCCACTCCCGGGATGTGGATTGCTGACAGGTGGCAAGAGTGAGACTCTGCCCAGCGAATTATCTTTGATACTTCCATCATTGCTAGGGAGCTTCTTGTCCCTCCCTGATGGTTGATGTAAGCTACAGTCGTGATGTTGTCCGACTGAAACCTGATGAACCCCCGAGTTGTTAACTGGGGCCAAGCCAGAAGGGCATTGAGAACTGCTCTCAATTCCAGAATGTTTATTGGTAGGAGACTCTCCTCCTGATTCCATAGTCCCTGAGCCTTCAGAGAATTCCAGACAGCGCCCCAACCTAGTAGGCTGGCGTCTGTTGTTACAATTGTCCAGTCTGGCCTGCTGAATGGCATCCCCCTGGACAGGTGTGGCCGATAAAGCCACCATAGAAGAGAATTTCTGGTCTCTTGATTCAGATTCAGAGTAGGGGACAAATCTGAGTAATCCCCATTCCACTGACTTAGCATGCATAATTGCAGCGGTCTGAGGTGTAGGCGTGCAAAAGGTACTATGTCCATTGCCGCTACCATTAAGCCGATCACCTCCATGCATTGAGCTACTGACGGGTGTTGAATGGAATGAAGGACGCGGCATGCATTTTGAAGTCTTGTTAACCTGTCTTCTGTCAGGTAAATCTTCATTTCTACAGAATCTATAAGAGTCCCCAAGAATGGAACTCTTGTGAGAGGAAAGAGAGAACTCTTCTTTTCGTTCACTTTCCATCCATGCGACCTTAGAAATGCCAGAACTAACTCTGTATGAGACTTGGCAGTTTGAAAGCTTGAAGCTTGTATTAGAATGTCGTCTAGGTACGGAGCTACCGAAATCCCTCGCGGTCTTAGTACCGCTAGAAGGGCACCCAGAACCTTTGTGAAGATTCTTGGAGCCGTAGCCAATCCGAATGGAAGAGCTACAAACTGGTAGTGCCTGTCTAAGAAGGCAAACCTTAGATACCGGTGATGATCTTTGTGGATCGGTATGTGAAGGTAAGCATCCTTTAAATCCACTGTGGTCATGTACTGACCCTCTTGGATCATGGGTAAGATTGTCCGAATAGTTTCCATTTTGAACGATGGAACTCTTAGGAATTTGTTTAGAGTCTTTAAATCTAAGATTGGCCTGAAAGTTCCCTCTTTTTTGGGAACCACAAACAGGTTTGAGTAGAACCCTTGTCCTTGTTCCGACCACGGAACCGGATGGATCACTCCCATTGTTAACAGATCTTGTACGCAGCGTAGAAACGCTTCTTTCTTTATCTGGTTTGTTGACAACCTTGACAGATGAAATCTCCCTCTTGGGGGAGATAATTTGAAGTCTAGAAGGTATCCCTGAGATATGATCTCTAGTGCCCAGGGATCCTGAACATCTCTTGCCCAGGCCTGGGCGAAGAGAGAGAGTCTGCCCCCTACTAGATCCGGTCCTGGATCGGGGGCTCTCGGTTCATGCTGTCTTTGGGGCAGCAGCAGGTTTCCTGGCCTGCTTGCTTTTGTTCCAGGACTGGTTAGGCTTCCAGCCTTGCCTGTAACGAGCAACAGCTCCTTCCTGTTTTGGTGCAGTGGAGGTTGATGCTGCTCCTGTCTTGAAATTCCGAAAGGGACGAAAATTAGACTGTCTAGCCTTAGCTTTGGCCTTGTCTTGAGGTAGGGCGTGGCCCTTACCTCCCGTAATGTCAGCGATAATTTCTTTCAAACCGGGCCCGAATAAGGACTGCCCCTTGAAAGGTATATTAAGTAATTTGGACTTAGAGGTAACATCAGCTGACCAGGATTTTAGCCACAGTGCCCTGCGTGCCTGTATGGCGAATCCTGAGTTCTTAGCCGTAAGTTTGGTTAAATGTACTACGGCCTCCGAAATGAAAGAATTAGCTAGTTTAAGGACTCTAAGCCTGTCCGTAATGTCGTCTAGCGTAGAGGAACTAAGGTTCTCTTCAAGCGACTCAATCCAAAATGCTGCCGCAGCCGTAATCGGCGCGATACATGCAAGGGGTTGTAATATAAAACCTTGTTGAACAAACATTTTCTTAAGGTAACCCTCTAATTTTTTATCCATTGGATCTGAGAAAGCACAGCTATCCTCCACCGGGATAGTGGTACGCTTAGCTAAAGTAGAAACTGCTCCCTCCACCTTGGGGACCGTTTGCCATAAGTCCCGAGTGGTGGCGTCTATTGGAAACATCTTTCTAAATATTGGAGGGGGTGAGAACGGCACACCGGGTCTATCCCACTCCTTAGTAACAATTTCAGTTAGTCTCTTAGGTATAGGAAAAACGTCAGTACTCGCCGGTACCGCAAAGTATTTATCCAACCTACACAGTTTCTCTGGTATTGCAACGGTGTTACAATCGTTGAGAGCTGCTAAGACCTCCCCTAGTAGTACACGGAGGTTCTCCAATTTAAATTTAAAATTTGAAATATCTGAGTCCAATCTGTTTGGATCAGAACCGTCACCCACAGAATGAAGCTCTCCGTCCTCATGCTCTGCGAGCTGTGACGCAGTATCAGACATGGCCCTAGCATTGTCAGCGCACTCTGTTCTCACCCCAGAGTGATCACGCTTGCCTCTTAGTTCTGGTAATTTAGACAAAACTTCAGTCATAACAGTAGCCATATCTTGTAATGTTATCTGTAATGGCCGCCCAGATGTACTAGGCGCCAAAATATCACGCACCTCCCGGGCGGGAGATGCAGGTACTGTCGCGTGAGGCGAGTTAGTCGGCATAACTCTCCCCTCGCTGTTTGGTGAAATTTG